>NW_027442210.1:640112-1280224 GCF_048569485.1 Anomaloglossus baeobatrachus | reverse complement strand
CATAAGCAACAAAGAGACTACAACTACACCAACACAGAGAAGTAGGTGAATGACTCTACATTAATTCACATAATCCTAGTGACTGCGAATACAACATGGCCAAACAAAAGCAAAAGACAGTACCTTGCCTATCAATCCAATTGAAACTCATAGGCAACATAGTCCATTGGACTAAGCAATAACATGCAGCCATACAAAGTCCATGGGCCATGCCTTAGGGTATGTGCGCACGTTGCTTTTTACCTGCTTTTTTGCTGCTTTTTCTTCTGCGCTGTTTAATGCCAAAATGGATGTGTTCTTCTATTCAAGCAAAGTCTATGGGAATTTGGGTTTCTTGTTCACACTATGTTGTTCAAAATGCTGCCTTTTTGTGGCAGAACTTTGGTCAAAAACTCAGCTTTGCAGTGCAAAACCCAAATGGCAAAAACAATTGACATGTTGCTTCTTTGAAAAGCTGAGTTTTTGACCAAAGTTCTGCCTCAAAAAGGCAGCATTTTGAACAACATAGTGTGAACAAGAAACCCAAATTCCCATAGACTTTGCTTGAATAGAAGAACACATCCATTTTGGCATTAAACAGCGCAGAAGAAAAAGCAGCAAAAAAGCAGGTAAAAAGCAGGTAAAAAGCAACGTGCGCACATACCCTCAAAGTCTAACTCACAACCTCTCGCAGCTCAAGCAAAGAGCCTACCACTACACCAACACAGAGAAATGTGAACCTGACTCTACATTAATTCACATAATCCTAGAAATGTACTGTGTTACCTATGAGTTTACATTGGATTGATAGGCCAGGTAATGTCTTTTGCTTTTGTTTGGCCATGTTGTGTGCGCAGTCACTAGGATTATGTGAATTAATGTAGAGTCGGTTTCCAACTTCTCTGTGTTGGATTAGTGGTAGGCTCTTTGCTTGTTCTCCAAGAGGATGTGGGTTCGACTTTGAGGCAAGGCCCATGAACTTTATATGGCTGCATGTATTTGCCTAGTCTAATGGACTGTGTTGCCTATGAGTTTCCATTGGATTGATAGGCCAGGTATTGTCTTTTGTTTGGCCATGTTGTGTGCGCAGTCGGTAGGATTATGTGAATTAATGTAGAATCAGTTTCCCACTTCTCTGTGTTGGTGTAGTGGTAGGCTCTTTGCTTGGCTGCGAGAGGTTGTGGGTTTGACTCTGAGGAAAGGCCCATGGACTTTGTATGTCTCCATGTAATTGTCTAGTCCAATGGACTGTGTTGCCTATGATTTTCCATTGGATTGATAGGCCAGGTACTGTCTTTTGCTTTTGTTTGGCCATGTTGTGTGCGCAGTCACTAGGATTATGTGAATTAATGTAAACTCAGTTACCAACTTCTCTGTGTTGGTGTAGTGGTAGGCTCTTTGCTTGGGCTGCGAGAAGTTGTGGGTTTGACTTTTAGGCAAAGCCCATGGACTTTGTATGGCTGCATGTAATTGCCTAGTCCAATGGACTGTGTTGCCTATGAGTTTCCATTGAATTGATAGGCCAGGTATTGTCTTTTGTTTGGCCGTGTTGTGTGCGCAGTCGGTAGGATTATGTGAATTAATGTAGAATCAGTTTCCCACTTCTCTGTGTTGGTTTAGGGGTAGGCTCTTTGCTTAAGCTGCGAGAGGTTGTGGGTTCGACTCTGAGGCAAGGCCCATGGAGTTTGTATGGCTGCATGTAATTGCGTAGTTCAATTGACTGTGTTGCCTATGAGTTCCCATTGGATTGATAGGCCAGGTACTGCCTTTTGCTTATGTTTGGCCATGTTGTGTTCGCAGTCACTAGGATTATGTGAATTAATGTAGAGTCAGGTTCACATTTCTCTGTGTTGGTGTAGTGGTAGGCTCTTTGCTTGAGCTGCGAGAGGTTGTGAGTTAGACTTTGAGGCAAGGCCCATGGACTTTGTATGGCTGCATGTTATTGCCTAGTCCAATGGACTATGTTGCCTATGAGTTTCAATTGGATTGATAGGTCAGGTACTGTCTTTTGCTTTTGTTTGGCCATGTTGTGTTCGCAGTCACTAGGATTATGTGAATTAATGTAGAGTCATTCACCTACTTCTCTGTGTTGGTGTAGTTGTAGTCTCTTTGCTTAAGCTGTGAGAGGTTGTGGGTTCGACTCTGAGGCAAAGCACATGGAGTTTGTATGGCAGCATGTAATTGCCTAGTTCAATTGACTGTGTTGCCTATGAGTTTCCATTGAATTTATAGGCCAGGTATTGTCTTTTGTTTGGCCATGTTGTGTGCGCAGTCACTAGGATTATGTGAACTAATGTAAACTCAGTTTCCAACTTCTCTGTGTTGGTGTAATCGTAGGCTATTTCCTTGGGCTGCGAGAAATTGTGGGTTTGACTCTGAGGCAAAGCCCATGGACTTTGTATGGCTGCATGTAATTGCCAAGTCCAATGGACTGTGTTGCCTAAGAGTTTCCTTTGAATTGATAGGCCAGGTACTGTCTTTTGTTTGGCTATGTTATGTGCGCAGTCAGTAGGATTATTTGAATTAATGTAGAATCAGTTTCCCACTTCTCTGTGTTGGTGTAGTGGTAGGCTCTTTGCTTGGGCTGCGAGAGGTTGTGGGTTCGACTCTAATGCAAGGCCCATGGACTTTGTATGTCTGCATGTAATTGTCTAGTCCAATGGACTGTGTTGCCTATGAGTTTCCATTGGTTTGATAGGCCAGGTACTGTCTTTTGCTTTTGTTTGGCCATGTTATGTGCGCAGTCACTAGGATTATGTGAATTAATGAAGAATCGGTTTTCCACTTCTCTGTGTTGGTGTATTAGTAGGCTCTTTCCTTGGGCTATGAGAGGGTGTGGGTTCGACTCTTGGGCAAGGCCAATGGGCTTTGTATTGCTGCATGTAATTGCCTAGTCCAATGTACTGTGTTAGCTTTGAGTTTCCATTGGATTGATAGGCCAGGTACTGTCTTTTGCTTTTGTTTGGCCATGTTGTGTGCGCAGTCACTAGGATTCTGTGAATTAATGTAGAGTCTGTTTCCAACTTCTCTGTGTTGGTTTAGTGGTAGGCTCTTTGCTTGTTCTCCAAGAGGTTGTGGGTTCGACTCTGAGGCAAGGCCCATTAACTTTGTATGACTTTTCTTAGTCAAATGGACTATGTTGCCTATGATTTCATTGGATTGATAGGCCAGATAATGTCTTTTGCATTTGTTTGGCCATGTTGTGTGCGCAGTCACTAGGATTATGTGAATTAATGTAGAGTCATTTACCTACTTCTCTGTGTTGGTGTAGTGGTAGTCTCTTTGCTTAAGCTGCGAAAGGTTGTTGGTTCGACTTTGAGGCAAGGCCCATGGAGTTTGTATGGCTGCATGTAATTGCCTATTTTAGTTGACTGTGTTACCTATGAGTTCCTATTGGATTGATAGGCCAGGTACTACCTTTTGCTTTTGTTTGGCCATGTTGTGTGCACAGTCACTAGGATTATGTGAACTAATGTAAACTCAGTTTTCAACTTCTCTGTGTTGGTGTAGTGGTAGGCTCTTTGCTTGGGCTGCGAGAAAATGTGGGTTTGACTCTGAGGCAAAGCCCATAGACTTTGTATGGCTGCATGTAATTGCCTAGTCCAATGGACTGTGTTGCCTATGAGTTTTCATTGGACTGATAGGCCAGGTATTGTCTTTTGTTTGGTTATTTTGTGTGCGAAGTCGGTAGGATTATGTGAATTAATGTAGAATCAGTTTCCCACTTCTCTGTGTTGGTGTAGTGGAAGGCGCTTTGCTTGGCTGCGAGAGGTTGTGGGTTTGACTCTGAGGCAAGGCCCATGGACTTTGTATGGCTGCATGTAATTGCCTAGTTCAATGGACTGTGTTGCCTATGAGTTTCCATTGGCTTGATAGGCCAGGTAATGTCTTTTGCTTCTGTTTGGCCATGTTGTGTGCGCAGTCACTAGGATTATGTGAATTAATGTAGATGCAGCTTCCTACTTCTTTGTGTTGGTGTGGTTGTAGGCTTTTTGTTTGTTCTGCCAGAGGTTGTGGGATAGACTCTGAGGCAAGGCCCATGGACTCTGTATGGCTGCATGTAATTGCCTAGTCCAATGGATGGGGTTGCCTCTGAGTTTCCATTGGATTGATAGGCCAGGTACTGTCTTTTGCTTTCGTTTGGCCATGTTGTGTGCGCAGTCACTAGGATTATGTGAGTTAATGTAGAGTCGGTTTCACACTTCTCCGTGTTGCTGTAGTGGTAGGCTTTTTTCTTGGTCTGCGAGAGGTTGTGAGTTCGACTCTGAGGCAAGGCCCATGGACTTTTTATGGCTGCATGTAATTGCATAGTCCAATGGACTGTGTTACCTATGAGATTCCATTGGATTGATAGGCCAGGTGCCTTCTTTTGCTTTTGTTTGGCCATGTTTTGTGCGCAGTCACTAGGATTATGTGAATTAATGTTGAGTCGGTTTCCCACTTCTCTGTGTTGGTGTAGTGGTAGGCTCTTTGCTTGGGCTGGGAGAGGTTGTGAGTTCGACTCAAATGCAAGGCTCATGGACTTTGTATGGCTGCATGTAATTGCCTAGACCAAAGGACTGTGTTGCCTATGAGTTTCCATTGGATTGATAGGCCAGGTATTGACTTTTGCTTTCGTTTGGCCATGTTGTGTGCGCAGTCACTAGGATTATGTGAATTAATGTAGAGTCAGTTTCACATTTCTCTGTGTTGGTGTAGTGGTAGGCTCTTTGCTTGGGCTGCGAGAGGTTGTGGGTTTGACTCTGAGGCAAGGCCCATGGACTTTTTATGGCTGCATGTAATTGCCTAGTCCAATGGACTGTGTTGCCTATGAGTTTCCATTGGATTGATAGGCCAGGTACTGTCTTTTGTTTTCGTTTGGCCATGTTGTGTGCGCACTCACTAGGATTATGTGAATTAATGTAGAGGCAGGTTCACATTTCTCTGTGTTGGTGTAGTGGTAGGCTCTTTGCTTGAGCTGCGAGAGGTTGTGGGTTTGACTCTGAGGCAAGGCCCATGGACTTTTTATGGCTGCATGTTATTGCCTAGTCCAATGGACTGTGTTGCCTATGAGTTTCCATTGGATTGATAAGCCAGGTACTGTCTTTTGCTTTTGTTTAGCCATGTTGTGTGCGCAGTCGGTAGGATTATGAGAATTAATGTAGAACCAGTTTCCAACTTCTCTGTGTTGGTTTAGTGGTAGGCTCTTTGCTTGTTCTCCAAGAGGTTGTGGGTTCGACTCTGAGGCAAGGCCCATGAACTTTGTATGGCTGCATGTATTTGCCTAGTCTAATGGACTGTGTTTCCTATGAGTTTCCATTGGATTGATAGGCCAGATAATGTCTTTTGCATTTGTTTCGCCATGTTGTGTGCACAGTCACTAGGATTATGTGAACTAATGTAAACTCAGTTTCCAACTTGTCTGTGTTGGTGTAGTGGTAGGCTCTTTGCTTGGGCTGCGAGAAATTGTGGGTTTGACTCTGAGGCAAAGCCCATGGACTTTGTATGGCTGCATGTAATTGTTTAGTCCAATGGACTGTGTTGCCTATGAGTTTCCATTGGCTTGATAGGCCAGGTAATGTCTTTTGCTTTTGTTTGGCCATGTTGTGTGCGCAGTCGCTAGGAATATGTAAATTAATGTAGACGCAGCTTCCTACTTCTCTGTGTTGGTGTAGTTGTAAGCTCTTTGCTTGTTCTGCCAGAGGTTGTGGGTTTGACTCTGAGGCAAGGCCCATGGACTTTGTATGGCTGCATGTAATTGCCTAGTCCAATGGACTATGTTGTATATGAGTTTCCATTGGATTGATAGGCCAGGGACTGTCTTTTGCTTTTGTTTGGCCATGTTGTGTGCACAGTCACTAGGATTATGTGAACTAATGTAAACTCTGGACCAACTTCTCTGTGTTGGTGTAGTGGTAGGCTCTTTGCTTGGGCTACAAGAGGTTGTGGGTTCGACTCTGAGGCAAGGCCCATGGACTTTGTATGGCTGCATGTAATTGCCTAGTCCAATTGATTGCTTTGCCTATGAGTTTCTATTGGATTTATAGGCCAGGTAATGTCTTTTGCTTTTGTTTGGCCATGTTGTGTGCGCAGTCACTAGGATTATGTGAATTAATGTAGAATCAGTTTTCCACTTCTCTGTGTTGGTGTATTTGTAGGCTCTTTGCTTGGGCTACAAGAGGTTGTGGGTTCGACTCTGGGGCAAGGCCCATGGGCTTTGTATGGCTGCATGTATTTGCCTAGTCTAATGGACTGTGTTGCCTATGAGTTTCCATTGGATTGATAGGCCAGGTATTTTCTTTTGTTTGGCCATGTTGTGTGCACAGTCACTAGGATTATGTGAACTAATGTAAACTCTGGACCAACTTCTCTGTGTTGGTGTAGTGGTAGGCTCTTTGCTTGGGCTACAAGAGGTTGTGGGTTTGACTCTGAGGCAAGGCCCATGGACTTTGTATGTCTCCATGTAATTGTCTAGTCCAATGGACTGTGTTGCCTATGAGTTTCAATTGGAATGATAGGCCAGGTACTGTCTTTTGATTTTGTTTGGCCATGTTGTGTGCGCAGTCACTAGGATTATGTGAATTAATGTAGAGTCAGTTTCACACTTCTCTGTGTTGCTGTAGTGGTAGGCTTTTTTCTTGGGCTGCGAGAGGTTGTGAGTTCGACTCTGAGGCAAGGCCCATGGACTTTGTATGGCTGCATGTTATTGCCTAGTCCAATGGACTATGTTACCTATGAGTTTCAATTGGAATGATAGGCCAGGTACTGTCTTTTGCTTTTGTTTGGCCATGATGTGTGCGCAGTCACTAGGATTATGTGAATTAATGTAGAATCATTCTCCTCCTTCTCTGTGTTGGTGTAGTGGTAGGCTCTTTGCTTGGGCTGCGAGCAGTTGTGGTTTGACTCTGAGGCAAAGCCCATGGACTTTGTATGGCTGCATGTAATTGCCTAGTCCAATGGACTATGTTGTCTATGAGTTTCCATTGGATTGATAGGCCAGGGACGGTCTATTGCTTTTGTTTGGCCATGTTGTGTGCGCAGTCACTAGGATTATGTGAATTAATGTAGAATCAGTTTTCCACTTCTCTGTGTTGGTGTATTTGTAGGCTCTTTGCTTGGGCTACAAGAGGTTGTGGGTTCGACTCTGTGGCAAGGCCCATGGGCTTTGTATGGCTGCATGTATTTGCCTAGTCTAATGGACTGTGTTGCCTATGAGTTTCCATTGGATTGATAGGCCAGGTATTTTCTTTTGTTTGGCCATGTTGTGTGCACAGTCACTAGGATTATGTGAACTAATGTAAACTCTGGACCAACTTCTCTGTGTTGGTGTAGTGGTAGGCTCTTTGCTTGGGCTACAAGAGGTTGTGGGTTTGACTCTGAGGCAAGGCCCATGGACTTTGTATGTCTCCATGTAATTGTCTAGTCCAATGGACTGTGTTGCCTATGAGTTTCAATTGGAATGATAGGCCAGGTACTGTCTTTTGATTTTGTTTGGCCATGTTGTGTGCGCAGTCACTAGGATTATGTGAATTAATGTAGAGTCAGTTTCACACTTCTCTGTGTTGCTGTAGTGGTAGGCTTTTTTCTTGGGCTGCGAGAGGTTGTGAGTTCGACTCTGAGGCAAGGCCCATGGACTTTGTATGGCTGCATGTTATTGCCTAGTCCAATGGACTATGTTACCTATGAGTTTCAATTGGAATGATAGGCCAGGTACTGTCTTTTGCTTTTGTTTGGCCATGATGTGTGCGCAGTCACTAGGATTATGTGAATTAATGTAGAATCATTCTCCTCCTTCTCTGTGTTGGTGTAGTGGTAGGCTCTTTGCTTGGGCTGCGAGCAGTTGTGGTTTGACTCTGAGGCAAAGCCCATGGACTTTGTATGGCTGCATGTAATTGCCTAGTCCAATGGACTATGTTGTCTATGAGTTTCCATTGGATTGATAGGCCAGGGACGGTCTATTGCTTTTGTTTGGCCATGTTGTGTGCGCAGTCACTAGGATTATGTGAATTTATGTTGAGTCAGTTTCGCACTTCTCTGTGTTGGTGCAGTGGTAGGCTCTTTGCTTGGGCTTTGAGAGGTAGTGGTTTTGACTCTGAGGCAAGGCCCATGGACTTTGTATGGCTGCATGTTATTGCCTAGTCCAAAGGATTGCGTTGCCTATGAGTTTCCATTGGATTAATAGGCCAGGTACTGTCTTTTGCTTTTGTTTGGCCATGTTGTGTGCGCAGTCACTAGGATTATGTGAATTAATGTAGAGTCATTCACCTAATTCTCTGTGTTGGTGTAGTGGTAGTCTCTTTGCTTAAGCTGCGAGAGGTTGTGGGTTCGACTCTGAGGCAAGGCCCATGGAGTTTGTATGGCTGCATGTAATCGCCTAGTTCAATTGACTGTGTTGCCTATGAGTTCCCATCGGATTGATAGGCCAGGTACTGTCTTTTGCTTTTGTTTGGCCATGTTGTGTGCGCAGTCACTAGGATTATGTGAACTAATGTAAACTCAGATTCCAACCTCTCTGTGTTGGTGTAGTGGTAGGCTCTTTGCTTGGGCTGCGAGAAGTTGTGGGTTCGACTCTGAGGCAAGGCCCATGGAGTTTGTATGGCTGCATGTAATCGCCTAGTTCAATTGACTGTGTTGCATATGAGTTTCCATTGGCTTGATAGGCTAGGTAATGTCTTCTGCTTCTGTTTGGCCATGTTGTGTGCGCAGTCACTAGGATTATGTGAATTAATGTAGATGCAGCTTCCTACTTCTTTGTGTTGGTGTGGTTGTAGGCTCTTTGCTTGTTCTGCCAGAGGTTGTGGGATAGACTCTGAGGCAAGGCCCATGGACTTTTTATGGCTGCATGTAATTGCATAGTCCAATGGACTGTGTTACCTATGAGATTCCATTGGATTGATAGGCCAGGTGCCTTCTTTTGCTTTTGTTTGGCCATGTTTTGTGCGCAGTCACTAGGATTATGTGAATTAATGTTGAGTCAGTTTCCTACTTCTCTGTGTTGGTGTAGTGGTAGGCTCTTTGCTTGGGCTGGGAGAGGTTGTGAGTTCGACTCAAATGCAAGGCTCATGGACTTTGTATGGCTGCATGTAATTGCCTAGTCCAAAGGACTGTGTTGCCTATGAGTTTCCATTGGATTGATAGGCCAGGTATTGACTTTTGCTTTCGTTTGGCCATGTTGTGTGCGCAGTCACTAGGATTATGTGAATTAATATAGAGTCAGTTTCACATTTCTCTGTGTTGGTGTAGTGGTAGGCTCTTTGCTTGAGCTGCGAGAGGTTGTGGATTTGACTCTGAGGCAAGGCCCATGGACTTTTTATGGCTGCATGTAATTGCCTAGTCCAATGGACTGTGTTGCCTATGAGTTTCCATTGGATTGATAGGCCAGGTATTGACTTTTGCTTTCGTTTGGCCATGTTGTGTGCGCAGTCACTAGGTTTATGTGAATTAATGTAGAGTCAGGTACACATTTCTCTGTGTTGGTGTAGTAGTAGGCTCTTTGCTTGAGCTGCGAGAGGTTGTGAATTCGACTTTGAGGCAAGGCCCATGGACATTGTATGGCTGCATGTTATTGCCTAGTCCAATGGACTATGTTGCTTATGAGCTTCAATTGGATTGATAGGCCAGATACCGTCTTTTGCTTTTGTTTGGCCATGTTGTGTGCGCAGTCACTAGGATTATGTGAATTAATGTAGAGTCAATCACCTACTTCTCTGTGTTGGTTTAGTGGTAGGCTCTTTGCTTGTTCTCCAAGAAGTTGTGGGTTCGACTCTGAGGCAAGGCCCATGAACTTTGTATGGCTGATAATGTCTTTTGCATTTGTTTGGCCATGTTGTGTGCACAGTCACTAGGATTATGTGAACTAATGTAAACTCTGTTACCAACTTCTCTGTGTTGGTGTAGTGGTAGGCTCTTTGCTTGGGCTGCGAGAAATTGTGGGTTTGACTCTGAGGCAAAGCCCATGGACTTTGTATGGCTGCATGTAATTGCCTAGTCCAATGGACTGTGTTGCCTATGAGTTTCCATTGGTTTGATAGGCCAGGGACTGTCTTTTGCTTTTGTTTGGCCATGTTGTGTGCGCAGTCACTAGGATTATGTGAATTTATGTTGAGTCGGTTTTGCTCTTCTCTGTGTTGGTGTAGTGGTAGGCTCTTTGCTTGGGCTGAGAGAGGTTGTGGGTTTGACTCTGAGACAAGGCCCATGGACTTTGTATGGCTGCATGTAATTGCCTAGTCCAATTGATTGCGTTGCCTATGAGTTTCCATTGGATTAATAGGCCAGGTACCGTCTTTTGCTTTTGTTTGGCCATGTTGTGTGCGCAGTCACTAGGATTATGTGAATTAATGTAGAATCTGTTTTCCACTTCTCTGTGTTGGTGTATTGGTAGGTTCTTTGCTTGGGCTACGAGAGGTTGTGGGTTTGACTCTGGGGCAAGACCTATGGGCTTTGTATGGCTGCATGCAATTGCCTAGTCCAATGTACTGTGTTACCTATGAGTTTACATTGGATTGATAGGCCAGGTAATGTCTTTTGCTTTTGTTTGGCCATGTTGTGTGCGCAGTCACTAGGATTATATGAATTAATGTAGAGTCGGTTTCCAACTTCTCTGTGTTGGTTTAGTGGTAGGCTCTTTGCTTGTTCTCCAAGAGGATGTGGGTTCGACTCTGAGGCAAGGCCCATGAACTTTGTATGGCTGCATGTATTTGCCTAGTCTAATGGACTGTGTTTCCTATAAGTTTCCATTGGATTGATATGCCAGGTATTGTCTTTTGTTTGGCAATGTTGTGTGCGCAGTCGGTAGGATTATGTGAATTAATGTAGAATCAGTTTCCCACTTCTCTGTGTTGGTGTAGTGGTAGGCTCTTTCCTTGGGCTGCGAGAAGTTGTGGGTTTGACTTTTAGGCAAAGACCATGGACTTTGTATGGCTGCATGTAATTACCTAGTCCAATGGACTGTGTTGCCTATGAGTTTCCATTGAATTGATAGGCCAGGTATTGTCTTTTGTTTAGCCATGTTGTGTGCGCAGTCGGTAGGATTATGTGAATTAATGTAGAATCAGTTTCCCACTTCTCTGTGTTGGTGTAGTGGTAGGCTCTTTGCTTGGCTGCGAGAGGTTGTGGGTTTGACTCTGAGGCAAGGCCCATGGACTTTGTATGTCTCCATGTAATTTTCTAGTCCAATGGACTGTGTTGCCTATGAGTTTCCATTGTATTGATAAGCCAGGTACTGACTTTTGCTTTTGTTTGGCCATGTTGTGTGCGCAGTCGGTAGGATTATGTGAATTAATGTAGTACCAGTTTCCAACTTTTCTGTGTTGGTGTAGTAGTAGGCTCTTTGCTTGGCTGCGAGAGGTTGTGGGTTTGACTCTGAGGCAAGGCCCATGGACTTTGTATGTCTCCATGTAATTTTCTAGTCCAATGGACTGTGTTGCCTATGAGTTTCCATTGGATTGATAGGCCAGGTACTGTCTTTTGCTTTTGTTTGGCCATGTTGTGTGCGCAGTCACTAGTATTATGTGAATTAATGTAGAGTCGGTTTCCAACTTCTCTGTGTTGGTTTAGGGGTAGGCTCTTTGCTTAACCTGTGAGAGGTTGTGGGTTCGACTCTGAGGCAAGGCCCATGGAGTTTGTATGGTTGCATATAATTGCGTAGTTCAATTGACTGTGTTGCCTATGAGTTTCCATTGGATTGATAGGCCAGATAATGTCTTTTGCATTTGTTTCGCCATGTTGTGTGCACAGTCACTAGGATTATGTGAACTAATGTAAACTCAGTTTCCATCTTGTCTGTGTTGGTGTAGTGGTAGGCTTTTTTCTTGGGCTGCGAGAGGTTGTGAGTTCGACTCTGAGGCAAGGCCCATGGACTTTGTATGGCTGCATGTTATTGCCTAGTCCAATAGACTATGTTACCTATGAGTTTCAATTGGAATGATAGGCCAGGTACTGTCTTTTGCTTTTGTTTGGCCATGTTGTGTGCGCAGTCACTAGGATTATGTGAATTAATGTAGAATCATTCTCCTACTTCTCTGAGTTGGTGTAGAGGTAGGCTCTTTGCTTGGGCTGCGAGCAGTTGTGGTTTGACTCTGAGGCAAAGCCCATGGACTTTGTATGGCTGCATGTAATTGCCTAGTCCAATGGACTATGTTGTCTATGAGTTTCCATTGGATTGATAGGCCAGGGACTGTCTATTGCTTTTGTTTGGCTATGTTGTGTGCGCAGTCACTAGGATTATGTGAATTTATGTTGAGTCAGTTTCGCACTTCTCTGTGTTGGTGTAGTGGTAGGCTCTTTGCTTGGGCTTTGAGAGGTAGTGGTTTTGACTCTGAGGCAAGGCCCATGGACTTTGTATGGCTGCATGTTATTGCCTAGTCCAAAGGATTGCGTTGCCTATGAGTTTCCATTGGATTAATAGGCCAGGTACTGTCTTTTGCTTTTGTTTGGCCCTGTTGTGTGCGCAGTCACTAGGATTATGTGAATTAATGTAGAGTCATTCACCTACTTCTCTGTGTTGGTGTAGTGGTAGTCTCTTTGCTTAAGCTGCGTGAGGTTGTGGGTTCGACTCTGAGGCAAGGCCCTTGGAGTTTGTATGGCTGCATGTAATCGCCTAGTTCAATTAACTGTGTTGCCTATGAGTTCCCATCGGATTGATAGGCCAGGTACTGTCTTTTGCTTTTGTTTGGCCATGTTGTGTGCGCAGTCACTAGGATTATGTGAACTAATGTAAACTCAGTTTCCAACTTCTCTGTGTTGGTGTAGTGGTAGGCTCTTTGCTTGGGCTGCGAGAAATTGTGGGTTTGACTCTGCGGCAAAGCCCATGGACTTTGAATGGCTGCATGTAATTGCCTAGTTCAATGGACTGTGTTGCCTATGAGTTTCCATTGGATTGATAGGCCAGGTACTGCCTTTTGCTTTTGTTTGACCATATTGTGTGCGCAGTCACTAGGGTTATGGGAATTAATGTAGAGTCAGTTTCCCACTTCTCTGTGTTGGTGTAGTGGTAGGCTCTTTGCTTGGGCTGCGAGAGGTTGTGGGTTCGACTCTAATGCAAGGCTCATGGACTTTGAATGGCTGCATGTAATTGCCTAGTCCAATTGATTGCTTTGCTTTTGAGTTTCTATTGGATTGATAGGCCAGGTACTGTCTTTTGCTTTTGTTTGGCCATGTTGTGTGCGCAGTCACTAGGATTATGTGAATTAATGTAGAGTCATTCACCTACTTCTCTGTGTTGGTGTAGTGGTAGTCTCTTTGCTTAAGCTGCAAGAGGTTGTGGGTTCGACTCTGAGGCAAGGCCCATGGAGTTTGTATGGCTGCATGTAATTGCCTATTTCAGTTAACTGTGTTGCCTATGAGGTCCCATTGGATTGATAGGCCAGGTACTGTCTTTTGCTTTTGTTTGGCCATGTTGTGTGCGCAGTCACTAGGATTATGTGAACTAATGTAAACTCAGTTTCCAACTTCTCTGTCTTGGTGTAGTGGTAGGCTCTTTGCTTGTGCTGCGAGAAATTGTGGGTTTGACTCTGAGGCAAAGCCCATGGACTTTATATGGCTGCATGTAATTGCCTAGTCCAATGGACTGTGTTGCCTTTGAGTTTCTATTGGATTGATTGGCCAGGTATTATCTTTTGTTTGGTTATGTTGTGTGCGAAGTCGGTAGGATTATGTGAATTAATGTAGAATCAGTTTCCCAGTTCTCTGTGTTTCTGTAGTGGAAGGCTCTTTGCTTAGCTGCAAGAGGTTGTGGGTTTGACTCTGAGGCAAGGCCCATGGAGTTTGTATGGCTGCATGTAATTGCCTAGTTCAATTAACTGTGTTGCCTATGAGTTCCCATTGGATTGATAGGCCAGGTACTGTCTTTTGCTTTTGTTTGGCCATGTTGTGTGCGCAGTCACTAGGATTATGTGAATTAATGTAGACGCAGCTTCCTACTTCTTTGTGTTGGTGAAGTTGTAGGCTCTTTGCTTGTTCTGCCAGAGATTGTGGGTATGACTCTGAGGCAAGGCCCATGGACTTTGTATGGCTGCATGTAATTGCGTAGTCCAATGGACTATGTTGTCTATGAGTTTCCATTGGATTGATAGGCCAGGGACTGTCTTTTGTTTTCGTTTGGTCATGTTGTGTGCGCAGTCACTAGGATTATGTGAATTAATGTAGAGTCATTCTCTTCTCTGTGTTGGTGTAGTAGTAGGCTCTTTCCTTGGGTTACAAGAAGTTGTGGGTTTGACTTTGAGGCAAAGCCCATGGACTTTGTATGGTTGAATGTAATTGCCTAGTCCAATGGACTGTGTTGCCTATGAGTTTTCATTGAATGAATAGGCCAGGTATTGTCTTTTGTTTGGCCATGTTGTGTGCGCAGTCGGTAGGATTATGTGAATTAATGTAGAATCAGTTTCCCACTTCTCTGTGTTAGTGTAGTGGTAGGCTCTTTGCTTGGCTGCGAGAAGTTGTGGGTTTGACTCTGAGGCAAGGCCCATGGACTTTGTATGTCTCCATGTAATTGTCTAGTCCAATGGACTGTGTTGCCTATGAGTTTCCATTGGATTGATAGGCCAGGTACTGTCTTTTGCTTTTGTTTGGCCATGTTGTGTGCGCAGTCACTAGGATTATGTGAATTAATGTAGAAACAGTTTTACACTTCTCTGTGTTGGTGTATTGGTAGGCTCTTTACCTTGGCTATGAGAGGTTGTGGGTTTGACTCTGGGGCATGGCCCATGGGCTTTGTATGGCTGCATGTAATTGCCTAGTCCAATGTACTGTGTTACCTATGAGTTTCCGTTGGATTGATAGGCCACGTACTGTCTTTTGCTTTTGTTTGGCCATGTTGTGTGCGCAGTCACTAGGATTATGTTAATTAATGTAGAGTCGGTTTCCAACTTCTCTGAGTTGGTTTAGTGGTAGGCTCTTTGCTTGTTATCCAAGAGGTTGTGGGTTCGACTCTGAGGCAATGCCCATGAACTTTACATGGCTGCATGTAAGTGCCTAGTCTAATGGACTGTGTTGCCTATGAGTTTCCATTGGATTGATAGGCCAGATAATGTCTTTTGCATTTGTTTGGCCATGTTGTGTGCGCAGTCACTAGGATTATGTGAATTAATGTAGAGTCATTTACCTACTTCTCTGTGTTGGTGTAGTGGTAGGCTCTTTGCCCTGGCTACGAGAGGTTGTGGGTTCGACTCTGAGGCAAGGCCCATGAACTTTGTTTGGCTGCATGTAATTGCCTAGTCTAATGGACTGTGTTGCCTATGAGTTTCCATTGGATTGAATGGCCAGGTACTGTCTTTTGTTTTCGTTTGGCCATGTTGTGTGCGCAGTCACTAGGATTATGTGAATTAATGCTATTGGATTTTTCAAGTCAGTATTCACACAGCAGTTTCTGCTATTTCATGTATTCCCCTTACATAGTCACTGGTGTGCATACCTTATCTCCCCATAGTGATGTTTTTTTAGGTTTTTGCACCCAGTTCGGACTTAGAATGGTGTTCCAAACGTTATTCCTATTTGTTAGTATTTTTTCGTTTGTGAACCCTCCCCAACCACACCTATTGCCAATCCATATCATACGCATAAATAGCCTGGGTCTCAGCTTCCCATACACGGTAGGTTTTTTAACTGCATGAGAGGACACACACAAGCTAGGGACCCCAACGTAGAGAAATACTTTGGCGTAGTGTTGGGGCTCTATTGCATTGATCAATTCAGTAGCTAAATTTCTCTTGATTCATATGTTCATGGCAGTAATGCAGATTCCATTTTTCACATATTCACTCTTGCATATAGCTATTGAATTTTTCAAGTCAGTATTCACACTGCAGTTTCTGCTATTTCATGTATTCCCCTTACATAGTCACTGGTGTGCATACCTTATCTCCCCATAGTGCCTGGGATCTGACCCAGACACTAGCAGTTTTGCACTCCTACCCAAAACTGGGCTCCTCACTGAACTCACTACCTCCACGGTTCAACTCTAAACTGAACTTCAACTAACTGACTGGTTTTCCCACCTCCAGGCCTGTGAACTCCTTGGTGGGTGGGGCCAACCGCCTGGCTCCGCCCCACCTGGTGTGGACATCAGCCCCTGGAGGGAGGCAACAACGGTTTTGTGTCTGACTAGTGTAACTATCCGGGAAAGGGGGTGTGTGTGTGTTATGTCTGTGACTAACTGGCTAGTCCAGGGCGTCACACTTGCACCCCCTTCTTGTGATGTGAAGGTGTGTAGTCAGTGCCTACGTGTAATTCCTGACACCACTCCTCTGGCTGACTTGGTGAGCTGTCACTGACTGGGTGGGGTGCAGTAATGGTGGATCCTGCTGCTGCTTGGATAGCATGTGTATCTACTGTGAACAGCTTATTAATGGTGGCAAATCGGGGCAGCTTAACCTCTTGCTCTCCGCAGTTCAACACTCTCACGCGCACTCTTCCCTTCCGTATTAATGAATAAAACTGTGATATAAATAGTATATAGATACCCCACAAATGCAGATAAAGGTAGGTTATGGGAAAAGGGAGAAGAGGGAAACAGGAAAATAGTGTAATAAAGTATACCTTCCAGGGGGGAGAGGAAATGGCAGCACAGCCAGTGGAGGTGAAGCAAGGGGAAGCCTGCAACTAAATTGTTGAGAGCATTATCACATGGTGACTGAGCCTGATTGTAACGGGAGCATAGAGGTGCCGATCCTGTCTTACCTGCGTTGGTGTAGAAGTGGGTTTCCAGTGGTGGAGTCAGCTGTGTGCAGTGGTGGCTGTGGGTTCTTTTATGTGCGACCGTAGTAATAGCTGCGCCCACTTCCTGTATGGGAGTGGAATGCAGTGAGGCTAATGGAACGCACGTCCACGTGCCGCGCCCCTGAAGGTAATACCGATCATTGAATACAAAAAAATTTCTCATACTACTGTATGGGGGTCCCTATATTTAATATGATATCCAAGCCACAGCATCCACCGTTACTTCACCACACCCATTCAGTGACAGCTCACCAAGTCAACCAGAGGAGTGGTGTAAGGAATTACACGTAGGCACTGACTCCACACCTTCACATCACAAGAAGCGGGTCCACAGGGTAGTGCAAGAATACGAGCAAGTCTTCAGCAAACATCCGCTAGACTTTGGGAGAATAAAAGGGGTCCATATTCATGGTTTAAGACTTGGGTTCTAACGTGCCCAGAGTATGCTCCACTCTATGCTCCCTTTACAATCAGGCTCAGTCACCATGTGATAACGCTCTCAACTCTTTAGTTGCAGGCTTCCTTTTGCTTCACCTCCACTGGCTGTGCTGCCATTTCCTCTCACCCCCAGAAGGTATACTTTATTACACTATTTTCCTCTTTCCCTGTTCCCCCTTTTCCCATAACCTACCTTTATTTACAATTGTGGGGTATCTATATGATATTTACATCATAGTTTTATTCATTAGTGCGGAAGGGAAGAGTGCCCGTGAGAGTGTTAAACTGCGGAGAGCAGGAGGTTAAGCTGCCCCGACTTGCCACCATTGATAAGCTGTTCACAGTAGATACACATGCTATCCAAGTAGCAGCATCCACTATTACTGCACCCCACCCAGTCAGTGACTGCTCACCAAGTCAGCCAGAGGAGTGGTGTAAGGAATTACACGTAGGCACTGACTCCACACCTTCACATCACAAGAAGCGGGTCCACAGGGTAGTGCAAGAATACGAGCGAGCAAGTCTTCAGCAAACATCCGCTAGATTTTGGGGGAATAAAAGGGGTCCAACACTACATCCCCACAGGTGCACACCCACCCATCAAAGAGAGCTATAAGCCAATACCACCTTCACATTACCAGTGTACCAAGGACATGTTGAGCAACATGAAGGCGGCTGGGGTTATCCGTGACAGTTGTAGCCTTTGGGCAGCTCCGTTGGTCCTGTTAAAGAAGAAGGACGGCACCACTCCCCCGTATTGAGGAATCGCTAGCTGCATTGAGAACTGCAAATTATTTTTCTACCCTTGATCTCACTAGTCACTATTGGCTAGTGTCCGTTGCTGAGGCAGACCGGGGGAAGACCGCCTTTGCCACCCCTATGGCGCTGGAGGTCGGCAGACTGTTGTTCAAAAGCAGTGTCTGACGAACAAATTTGCTTCATCCTGAGGAACTGGCCAGTCGGTACGGCCCGGATGGTGGAGGGGGTATGAGCAGAAGAAGCATGCAGCAGTGCGTTGACTGATGTTTCCTTCCTATGGACGTCGGTCTGAACAATTCGCTCAGAACCGAATGAAATTTTAATATCCAGGAAGTCAACGCAACTGCTGCTATGCTTATGCGTCAATCTGATGTTAAAGGTGTTGTTATTAAGTTCCTCCATAAATGTCTCGAGCTGCTCCACAGTGCCCTGCCAAAAAATCAAAATATCATCAATATACCTTAGCCAGCACTGCACATGGGCGCCAGCCCCTGCACCTCCGTCACCAAAAACCAACCAATCCCAGTACCTCTGCCTTCTATCTAGGTTGCCGTGAGTTATGTCCTGTAAACTGTCACAGCGACCCAGACACACATGTGTAGTAGGGGAATATCCCTGCTGAGATGCCAGTGCTAGAGCACTCGTTTGCTGTGGAGTTGAACGCTATGTGAGCAGTTCTTACCTTCAATGAGCAGAAGTCTCTTTTTTCAGATTTCAATATCTCTGTGGGTATCTGGCAGAAATATGGAATACTCTTTACTGCTAAGACCCTGTACACCACTCCCACTAAAGGGGGCTTTACACGCTGCGACATCGCTAATGCGGAGTCGTTGGGGTCACGGAATTTGTGACGCACATCCGGCCGCATTAGCGATGTTGCTGCGTGTGACACCGATGAGCGATTTTGCATCGTTGCAAAAACGTGCAAAATCGCTCATCGGTGACATGGGTCTCCATTCTCGATTATCGTTACTGCAGCAGTAACGATGTAGTTCGTCGCTCCTGCGGCAGCACACATCACTCCGTGTGACACCGAAGAAACGAGGAACCTCTCCTTACCTGCCTCCCAGCCGCTATGAGGAAGGAAGGAGGTGGGCGGGATGTTCCGGCCACTCATCTCCGCCCCTCCGCTGCTATTGGGCGGTCGCTCAGTGACGTCGCTGTGACGCCGCACGGACCGCCCCCTTAGAAAGGAGGCGGTTCGCCGGTCACAGCGACGTCGCCGGTCAGGTAAGTATGTGTGACGGGTCTGGTCGGTGTTGTGCGGCATGGGCAGCGATTTGCCCGTGTCGCGCAACAGATGGGGCGGGTACCCACACTAGCGATATCGGGACCGATATCGCAGTGTGTAAAGTAGCCTTTAGTCACATGACCAAGACTGTATCTGTGTCCCTACAACACACTTGAGACAAATGTGTGTGTGAGCCTGCATTGTGGGGTATATATAATATATTATAGAGCTGGGAAGGATCATTCTAAGCAGTGAGCTGTTCCAGTATTTGTAGGAAAATACCCAGTAGAAGCATCAAACACAGCACCAATACCTCCCATCAGTATCCCACCACAGTGCCATGTAACCCATGCCCTACACTCCCATCTACACCAATACTATACAGGCACAAACTAGTATATCTGACTAAAAGCCCCCAAAATATGAAGAACGGCCTATAGTTGAGTGTGGATATAAAATCTATGTGAGCAGAGCTAGAATAGAAATCAGTGATCGCATTGAAGTCATTCTGACCATAAATCACCATGATATCAAGGTGAGGAGTTGTGTGTTACTGCTGGGAGGAAAGGGTTAACAGTGGAATATTAAGGTGCATTTCTGTGTGCAGTGTTACTAGTCAATGTAACAATTCAATATGAGCTGCTCTTGGTGCCGGGGGAGGGAGATGCTCTCCTGAGCAAGATAGATGGGGAATGAACATGATATCTATATAGTGTAAGGCAGGGGGTCTCAAACTCGGCTGGGTGTATGGGCCGCACAGAGGAAAAAAATAATTTGGGGGGCTGCATTCTTTGCAGGACAAAGTGACATTTTTATTGGTACCATATATATATATTTTTTTCACACACCTTTGGATGACTGATTTTCAACATTTTTCACTTGTTTATTATAACAAATGTGCACATTCTTTGGTTAAATCTAAAAAAAAAAAATTTGATGTTAATAAAAAGTCATGCCTTATTTTGTTATTTTTTACATTTTATCCCTTTCTTTTAACTAATAGTGTTACAATTATGACGCTAGCGTTTTGTGAAGGGAATGCTTTGCCTACTTCCGTGACTATGGCCTTCCGGAACTGCTGCATTTTGGCTGACCTCTCCGCCTCGGGAATAAGAGACATAAAGTTCTCCTTGTAGCGTGGGTCTAACAGTGTTACCAACCAGTAATGATTGTCGGCCAAGATGTTCTTAACGCGAGGGTCACGAGACAGGCAGCTTACCACAAAGTCATCCATGTGCGCCAGAGTTAACAGCCATCACTTCAGTATCCAGACCAACACGATGACTGAACATGCTGTCCTCCTCCTTCTCCTCCTCCTCCTCCTCCTCATCATCTACCCTGTCCTCTGGCCAGCCACGCTGAACTGAGCATATGACTGGTATGCATGTCATATCCTCAATTTGGCCGGAGAGTTGCTCCATGTCTTCATCCTCCTCCTCGTCATAGTCCTCCACTGCACGTTGTGATGAGACGAGGCTGGGCTGTGTGTTATCACCCACACCCACTACTGTTTCTTGCTCCAACTCATCGTGTTCCGCCTGCAATGCATCATGTTTGGTTTTGAGCAGAGACCGTTTTAGAAGGCAGAGAAGCGGTATGGTGACGCTAATAATGGCGTCATCGCCGCTCACCATCTTGGTGGAGTCCTCAAAGTTTTGGAGGATGGTACATAGGTCGGACATCCATCTCCACTCCTCAGGTGTTATGTGTGGAGTTTGACCCATTTCCCGACGGCTTAGGTGATGCAGGTACTCAACAACTGCCCTCTTCTGCTCACATATCCTGATCAACATGTGCAGAGTTGAATTCCAACGCGTGGGGACATCACACACCAGTCTGTGAGCCGGAAGATGCAAACGACGCTGAAAGCCGGCAAGGCCGGCTGAAGCAGTAGGTGACTTTCGAAAATGTGCAGACAGGCAGCGAACTTTTACCAGCAGATCAGACAGCTCTGGGTATGACTTTAGAAACCGCTGAACCACGAGGTTGAGCACATGGGCCATGCATGGAACATGTGTCAGCTGGCCTCGCCTCAAAGCCGCCACCAGGTTCCGGCCATTGTCACACACAACCTTTCCTGGCTTTAGGTTCAGAGGTGTGAGCCAGTGATCTGCATGCTGTTTTAGAGCTGTCCACACCTCTTCTGCATTGTGGGGTTTGTCACCTATGCAGATTAGCTGCAGCACAGTCTGTTGCCGCTTCGCCGAGGCAGTGCTGCAGTGCTTCCAGCTTGGGACTGGTGTGGAGGGTAAAGTGGATGAGGATGCGCAGGAGGAGGAGGAGGCTGAAGAGCATGACATTCCGGAGCTGTAGAGTGTGGGTGAAACCCTGACTGAGGTAGGGCCTGCAAACCTTGGTGTGGGAAGGACTTGTTCCGTTCCTCGCTCAAACTGGGTCCCAGCTGGGCTGGGCTGGGTCCCTACCCGGCTGGGTTCGGCGTTGTGGGGGGTTTGTCTATCTCCGTTTGAGGTGAGTTTGTTTAAGTTAGCCTTTTCTTTGGCGTTTTTTGGAGCCCTGCGGGTTGGGGAGTTGGTATCGCCCAGTAAGGCGTTCCCCGGGGGCTTGGATTGGGGTGACATTATGTCAGTGGAAAACGGAGTTGAATTTTGGATTAGGAAATCATTTTTAAGGCATTCCGCGCATACATGAAATGAACACATTTTTCTCCAAAACTATAACAGATGCAAGCTTGTCCTGTTTGGTGGAGATGATATTTAATAAAATAAGTAGAAATCCACTAAAAGTTTTGTTTGGTTATCTTGCAATCCCGAGATAATCGTCTCCATGCTCCAAATCCATTTTAAAGCCATTTTTAAGGCATTTCGCGCATACATGAAATGAACACATTTTTCTCCAAAACTATAACAGATGCAAGCTTGTCCTGTTTGGTGGAGATGATATTTAATAAAATAAGTAGAAATCCACTAAAAGTTTTGTTTGGTTATCTTGCAATCCCGAGATAATCGTCTCCATGCTCCAAATCCATTTTAAAGCCATGTTTAAGG
This sequence comes from Anomaloglossus baeobatrachus, assembly GCF_048569485.1. NCBI lineage: Eukaryota > Metazoa > Chordata > Amphibia > Anura > Aromobatidae > Anomaloglossus > Anomaloglossus baeobatrachus. The sequence continues at coordinate 1,258,120 of NW_027442210.1, read as the reverse complement.
CATTTCGCGCATACATGAAATGAACACATTTTTCTCCAAAACTATAACAGATGCAAGCTTGTCCTGTTTGGTGGAGATGATATTTAATAAAATAAGTAGAAATCCACTAAAAGTTTTGTTTGGTTATATTGCAATCCCGAGATAATCGTCTCCATGCTCCAAATCCATTTTAAAGCCATTTTTAAGGCATTTCGCGCATACATGAAATGAACACATTTTTCTCCAAAACTATAACAGATGCAAGCTTGTCCTGTTTGGTGGAGATGATATTTAATAAAATAAGTAGAAATCCACTAAAAGTTTTGTTTGGTTATCTTGCAATCCCGAGATAATCGTCTCCATGCTCCAAATCCATTTTAAAGCCATTTTTAAGGCATTTCGCGCATACATGAAATGAACACATTTTTCTCCAAAACTATAACAGATGCAAGCTTGTCCTGTTTGGTGGAGATGATATTTAATAAAATAAGTAGAAATCCACTAAAAGTTTTGTTTGGTTATCTTGCAATCCCGAGATAATCGTCTCCATGCTCCAAATCCATTTTAAAGCCATTTTTAAGGCTTTTCGCGCATACATGAAATGAACACATTTTTCTCCAAAACTATAACAGATGCAAGCTTGTTCTGTTTGGTGGAGATGATATTTAATAAAATAAGTAGAAATCCACTAAAAATTTTGTTTGGTTATCTTGCAATCCCGAGATAATCGTCTCCATGCTCCAAATCCATTTTAAAGCCATTTTTAAGGCATTTCGCGCATACATGAAATGAACACATTTTTCTCCAAAACTATAACAGATGCAAGCTTGTCCTGTTTGGTGGAGATGATATTTAATAAAATAAGTAGAAATCCACTAAAAGTTTTGTTTGGTTATCTTGCAATCCCGAGATAATCGTCTCCATGCTCCAAATCCATTTTAAAGCCATTTCAAAGGCATTTTGCGCATACATGAAATGAACACATTTTTCTCCAAAACTATAACACATGCAAGCTTGTCCTGTTTGGTGGAGATGATATTTAATAAAATAAGTAGAAATCCACTAAAAGTTTTGTTTGGTTATCTTGCAATCCCGAGATAATCGTCTCCATGCTCCAAATCCATTTTAAAGCCATTTTTAAGGCATTTCGCGCATACATGAAATGAACACATTTTTCTCCAAAACTATAACAGATGCAAGCTTGTCCTGTTTGGTGGAGATAATATTTAATAAAATAAGTAGAAATCTACTAAAAGTTTCGTTTGTTTATATTGCCATCCTGAGATAATCGTCTCCATGCTCCAAATCCATTTTAAAGCCATTTTTAAGGCATTTCGCGCATACATGAAATGAACACATTTTTCTCCAAAACTAAGATGCAAGCTTGTCCTGTTTGGTGGAGATAATATTTAATAAAATAAGTAGAAATCTACTAAAAGTTTCGTTTGTTTATATTGCCATCCTGAGATAATCGTCTCCATGCTCCAAATCCATTTTAAAGCCATTTCAAAGGCATTTTGCGCATACATGAAATGAACACATTTTTCTCCAAAACTATAACACATGCAAGCTTGTCCTGTTTGGTGGAGATGATATTTAATAAAATAAGTAGAAATCTACTAAAAGTTTTGTTTGGTTATATTGCAATCCCGAGATAATCGTCTCCATGCTCCAAATCCATTTTAAAGCCATTTTTAAGGCATTTCGCGCATACATGAAATGAACACATTTTTCTCCAAAACTATAACAGATGCAAGCTTGTCCTGTTTGGTGGAGATAATATTTAATAAAATAAGTAGAAATCCACTAAAAGTTTTGTTTGGTTATCTTGCAATCCCGAGATAATCGTCTCCATGCTCCAAATCCATTTTAAAGCCATTTTTAAGGCATTTCGCGCATACATGAAATGAACACATTTTTCTCCAAAACTATAACAGATGCAAGCTTGTCCGGTTTGGTGGAGATGATATTTAATAAAATAAGTAGAAATCCACTAAAAGTTTTGTTTGGTTATCTTGCAATCCCGAGATAATCGTCTCCATGCTCCAAATCCATTTTAAAGCCATTTTTAAGGCATTTCGCGCATACATGAAATGAACACATTTTTCTCCAAAACTATAACAGATGCAAGCTTGTCCTGTTTGGTGGAGATAATATTTAATAAAATAAGTAGAAATCTACTAAAAGTTTCGTTTGTTTATATTGCCATCCTGAGATAATCGTCTCCATGCTCCAAATCCATTTTAAAGCCATTTCAAAGGCATTTTGCGCATACATGAAATGAACACATTTTTCTCCAAAACTATAACACATGCAAGCTTGTCCTGTTTGGTGGAGATGATATTTAATAAAATAAGTAGAAATCCACTAAAAGTTTTGTTTGGTTATCTTGCAATCCCGAGATAATCGTCTCCATGCTCCAAATCCATTTTAAAGCCATTTCAAAGGCATTTTGCGCATACATGAAATGAACACATTTTTCTCCAAAACTATAACACATGCAAGCTTGTCCTGTTTGGTGGAGATGATATTTAATAAAATAAGTAGAAATCCACTAAAAGTTTTGTTTGGTTATCTTGCAATCCCGAGATAATCGTCTCCATGCTCCAAATCCATTTTAAAGCCATTTTTAAGGCATTTCGCGCATACATGAAATGAACACATTTTTCTCCAAAACTATAACAGATGCAAGCTTGTCCTGTTTGGTGGAGATGATATTTAATAAAATAAGTAGAAATCCACTAAAAGTTTTGTTTGGTTATCTTGCAATCCCGAGATAATCGTCTCCATGCTCCAAATCCATTTTAAAGCCATTTTTAAGGCATTTCGCGCATACATGAAATGAACACATTTTTCTCCAAAACTATAACAGATGCAAGCTTGTCCTGTTTGGTGGAGATGATATTTAATAAAATAAGTAGAAATCCACTAAAAGTTTTGTTTGGTTATCTTGCAATCCCGAGATAATCGTCTCCATGCTCCAAATCCATTTTAAAGCCATTTCAAAGGCATTTTGCGCATACATGAAATGAACACATTTTTCTCCAAAACTATAACACATGCAAGCTTGTCCTGTTTGGTGGAGATGATATTTAATAAAATAAGTAGAAATCCACTAAAAGTTTTGCTTGGTTATCTTGCAATCCCGAGATAATCGTCTCCATGCTCCAAATCCATTTTAAAGCCATTTTTAAGGCATTTCGCGCATACATGAAATGAACACATTTTTCTCCAAAACTATAACAGATGCAAGCTTGTCCTGTTTGGTGGAGATGATATTTAATAAAATAAGTAGAAATCCACTAAAAGTTTTGTTTGGTTATCTTGCAATCCCGAGATAATCGTCTCCATGCTCCAAATCCATTTTAAAGCCATTTTTAAGGCATTTCGCGCATACATGAAATGAACACATTTTTCTCCAAAACTATAACAGATGCAAGCTTGTCCTGTTTGGTGGAGATAATATTTAATAAAATAAGTAGAAATCTACTAAAAGTTTCGTTTGTTTATATTGCCATCTTGAGATAATCGTCTCCATGCTCCAAATCCATTTTAAAGCCATTTCAAAGGCATTTTGCGCATACATGAAATGAACACATTTTTCTCCAAAACTATAACACATGCAAGCTTGTCCTGTTTGGTGGAGATGATATTTAATAAAATAAGTAGAAATCCACTAAAAGTTTTGTTTGGTTATCTTGCAATCCCGAGATAATCGTCTCCATGCTCCAAATCCATTTTAAAGCCATTTTTAAGGCATTTCGCGCATACATGAAATGAACACATTTTTCTCCAAAACTATAACAGATGCAAGCTTGTCCTGTTTGGTGGAGATGATATTTAATAAAATAAGTAGAAATCCACTAAAAGTTTTGTTTGGTTATCTTGCAATCCCGAGATAATCGTCTCCATGCTCCAAATCCATTTTAAAGCCATTTTTAAGGCATTTCGCGCATACATGAAATGAACACATTTTTCTCCAAAACTATAACAGATGCAAGCTTGTCCTGTTTGGTGGAGATGATATTTAATAAAATAAGTAGAAATCCACTAAAAGTTTTGTTTGGTTATCTTGCAATCCCGAGATAATCGTCTCCATGCTCCAAATCCATTTTAAAGCCATTTCAAAGGCATTTTGCGCATACATGAAATGAACACATTTTTCTCCAAAACTATAACACATGCAAGCTTGTCCTGTTTGGTGGAGATGATATTTAATAAAATAAGTAGAAATCCACTAAAAGTTTTGTTTGGTTATCTTGCAATCCCGAGATAATCGTCTCCATGCTCCAAATCCATTTTAAAGCCATTTTTAAGGCATTTCGCGCATACATGAAATGAACAAATTTTTCTCCAAAACTATAACAGATGGAAGCTTGTCCTGTTTGGTGGAGATGATATTTAATAAAATAAGTAGAAATCCACTAAAACTTTTGTTTGGTTATCTTGCAATCCCGAGATAATCGTCTCCATGCTCCAAATCCATTTTAAAGCCATTTTTAAGGCATTTCGCGCATACATGAAATGAACACATTTTTCTCCAAAACTATAACAGATGCAAGCTTGTCCTGTTTGGTGGAGATGATATTTAATAAAATAAGTAGAAATCCACTAAAAGTTTTGTTTGGTTATCTTGCAATCCCGAGATAATCGTCTCCATGCTCCAAATCCATTTTAAAGCCATTTTTAAGGCATTTCGCGCATACATGAAATGAACACATTTTTCTCCAAAACTATAACAGATGCAAGCTTGTCCTCTTTGGTGGAGATGCTATTTAATAAAATAAGTAGAAATCCACTAAAAGTTTTGTTTGGTTATCTTGCAATCCCGAGATAATCGTCTCCATGCTCCAAATCCATTTTAAAGCCATTTTTAAGGCATTTCGCGCATACATGAAATGAACACATTTTTCTCCAAAACTATAACAGATGCAAGCTTGTCCTGTTTGGTGGAGATGATATTTAATAAAATAAGTAGAAATCCACTAAAAGTTTTGTTTGGTTATATTGCAATCCCGAGATAATCGTCTCCATGCTCCAAATCCATTTTAAAGCCATTTTTAAGGCATTTCGCGCATACATGAAATGAACACATTTTTCTCCAAAACTATAACAGATGCAAGCTTGTCCTGTTTGGTGGAGATGATATTTAATAAAATAAGTAGAAATCCACTAAAAGTTTTGTTTGGTTATCTTGCAATCCCGAGATAATCGTCTCCATGCTCCAAATCCATTTTAAAGCCATTTTTAAGGCATTTCGCGCATACATGAAATGAACACATTTTTCTCCAAAACTATAACAGATGCAAGCTTGTCCTGTTTGGTGGAGATGATATTTAATAAAATAAGTAGAAATCCACTAAAAGTTTTGTTTGGTTATCTTGCAATCCCGAGATAATCGTCTCCATGCTCCAAATCCATTTTAAAGCCATTTTTAAGGCATTTCGCGCATACATGAAATGAACAAATTTTTCTCCAAAACTATAACAGATGCAAGCTTGTCCTGTTTGGTGGAGATGATATTTAATAAAATAAGTAGAAATCCACTAAAAGTTTTGTTTGGTTATCTTGCAATCCCGAGATAATCGTCTCCATGCTCCAAATCCATTTTAAAGCCATTTTTAAGGCATTTCGCGCATACATGAAATGAACACATTTTTCTCCAAAACTATAACAGATGCAAGCTTGTCCTGTTTGGTGGAGATGATATTTAATAAAATAAGTAGAAATCCACTAAAAGTTTTGTTTGGTTATCTTGCAATCCCGAGATAATCGTCTCCATGCTCCAAATCCATTTTAAAGCCATTTTTAAGGCATTTCGCGCATACATGAAATGAACACATTTTTCTCCAAAACTATAACAGATGCAAGCTTGTCCTGTTTGGTGGAGATAATATTTAATAAAATAAGTAGAAATCTACTAAAAGTTTCGTTTGTTTATATTGCCATCCTGAGATAATCGTCTCCATGCTCCAAATCCATTTTAAAGCCATTTCAAAGGCATTTTGCGCATACATGAAATGAACACATTTTTCTCCAAAACTATAACAGATGCAAGCTTGTCCTGTTTGGTGGAGATGCTATTTAATAAAATAAGTAGAAATCCACTAAAAGTTTTGTTTGGTTATCTTGCAATCCCGAGATAATCGTCTCCATGCTCCAAATCCATTTTAAAGCCATTTTTAAGGCATTTCGCGCATACATGAAATGAACACATTTTTCTCCAAAACTATAACAGATGCAAGCTTGTCCTGTTTGGTGGAGATGATATTTAATAAAATAAGTAGAAATCCACTAAAAGTTTTGTTTGGTTATCTTGCAATCCCGAGATAATCGTCTCCATGCTCCAAATCCATTTTAAAGCCATTTTTAAGGCATTTCGCGCATACATGAAATGAACACATTTTTCTCCAAAACTATAACAGATGCAAGCTTGTCCTGTTTGGTGGAGATGATATTTAATAAAATAAGTAGAAATCCACTAAAAGTTTTGTTTGGTTATCTTGCAATCCCGAGATAATCGTCTCCATGCTCCAAATCCATTTTAAAGCCATTTTTAAGGCATTTCGCGCATACATGAAATGAACACATTTTTCTCCAAAACTATAACAGATGCAAGCTTGTCCTGTTTGGTGGAGATGATATTTAATAAAATAAGTAGAAATCCACTAAAAGTTTTGTTTGGTTATCTTGCAATCCCGAGATAATCGTCTCCATGCTCCAAATCCATTTTAAAGCCATTTTTAAGGCATTTCGCGCATACATGAAATGAACAAATTTTTCTCCAAAACTATAACAGATGCAAGCTTGTCCTGTTTGGTGGAGATGATATTTAATAAAATAAGTAGAAATCCACTAAAAGTTTTGTTTGGTTATCTTGCAATCCCGAGATAATCGTCTCCATGCTCCAAATCCATTTTAAAGCCATTTTTAAGGCATTTCGCGCATACATGAAATGAACACATTTTTCTCCAAAACTATAACAGATGCAAGCTTGTCCTGTTTGGTGGAGATGATATTTAATAAAATAAGTAGAAATCCACTAAAAGTTTTGTTTGGTTATCTTGCAATCCCGAGATAATCGTCTCCATGCTCCAAATCCATTTTAAAGCCATTTTTAAGGCATTTCGCGCATACATGAAATGAACACATTTTTCTCCAAAACTATAACAGATGCAAGCTTGTCCTGTTTGGTGGAGATAATATTTAATAAAATAAGTAGAAATCTACTAAAAGTTTCGTTTGTTTATATTGCCATCCTGAGATAATCGTCTCCATGCTCCAAATCCATTTTAAAGCCATTTCAAAGGCATTTTGCGCATACATGAAATGAACACATTTTTCTCCAAAACTATAACAGATGCAAGCTTGTCCTGTTTGGTGGAGATGCTATTTAATAAAATAAGTAGAAATCCACTAAAAGTTTTGTTTGGTTATCTTGCAATCCCGAGATAATCGTCTCCATGCTCCAAATCCATTTTAAAGCCATTTTTAAGGCATTTCGCGCATACATGAAATGAACACATTTTTCTCCAAAACTATAACAGATGCAAGCTTGTCCTGTTTGGTGGAGATGATATTTAATAAAATAAGTAGAAATCCACTAAAAGTTTTGTTTGGTTATCTTGCAATCCCGAGATAATCGTCTCCATGCTCCAAATCCATTTTAAAGCCATTTTTAAGGCATTTCGCGCATACATGAAATGAACACATTTTTCTCCAAAACTATAACAGATGCAAGCTTGTCCTGTTTGGTGGAGATGATATTTAATAAAATAAGTAGAAATCCACTAAAAGTTTTGTTTGGTTATCTTGCAATCCCGAGATAATCGTCTCCATGCTCCAAATCCATTTTAAAGCCATTTTTAAGGCATTTCGCGCATACATGAAATGAACACATTTTTCTCCAAAACTATAACAGATGCAAGCTTGTCCTGTTTGGTGGAGATAATATTTAATAAAATAAGTAGAAATCTACTAAAAGTTTCGTTTGTTTATATTGCCATCCTGAGATAATTGTCTCCATGCTCCAAATCCATTTTAAAGCCATTTCAAAGGCATTTTGCGCATACATGAAATGAACACATTTTTCTCCAAAACTATAACAGATGCAAGCTTGTCCTGTTTGGTGGAGATGATATTTAATAAAATAAGTAGAAATCCACTAAAAGTTTTGTTTGGTTATCTTGCAATCCCGAGATAATCGTCTCCATGCTCCAAATCCATTTTAAAGCCATTTTTAAGGCATTTCGCGCATACATGAAATGAACACATTTTTCTCCAAAACTATAACAGATGCAAGCTTGTCCTGTTTGGTGGAGATGATATTTAATAAAATAAGTAGAAATCCACTAAAAGTTTTGTTTGGTTATCTTGCAATCCCGAGATAATCGTCTCCATGCTCCAAATCCATTTTAAAGCCATTTTTAAGGCATTTCGCGCATACATGAAATGAACACATTTTTCTCCAAAACTATAACACATGCAAGCTTGTCCTGTTTGGTGGAGATGATATTTAATAAAATAAGTAGAAATCCACTAAAAGTTTTGTTTGGTTATCTTGCAATCCCGAGATAATCGTCTCCATGCTCCAAATCCATTTTAAAGCCATTTTTAAGGCATTTCGCGCATACATGAAATGAACACATTTTTCTCCAAAACTATAACACATGCAAGCTTGTCCTGTTTGGTGGAGATGATATTTAATAAAATAAGTAGAAATCCACCAAAAGTTTTGTTTGGTTATCTTGCAATCCCGAGATAATCGTCTCCATGCTCCAAATCCATTTTAAAGCCATTTTTAAGGCATTTCGCGCATACATGAAATGAACACATTTTTCTCCAAAACTATAACAGATGCAAGCTTGTCCTGTTTGGTGGAGATGATATTTAATAAAATAAGTAGAAATCCACTAAAAGTTTTGTTTGGTTATCTTGCAATCCCGAGATAATCGTCTCCATGCTCCAAATCCATTTTAAAGCCATTTTTAAGGCATTTCGCGCATACATGAAATGAACACATTTTTCTCCAAAACTATAACAGATGCAAGCTTGTCCTGTTTGGTGGAGATGATATTTAATAAAATAAGTAGAAATCCACTAAAAGTTTTGTTTGGTTATCTTGCAATCCCGAGATAATCGTCTCCATGCTCCAAATCCATTTTAAAGCCATTTTTAAGGCATTTCGCGCATACATGAAATGAACACATTTTTCACCAAAACTATAACAGATGCAAGCTTGTCCTGTTTGGTGGAGATGATATTTAATAAAATAAGTAGAAATCCACTAAAAGTTTTGTTTGGTTATCTTGCAATCCCGAGATAATCGTCTCCATGCTCCAAATCCATTTTAAAGCCATTTTTAAGGCATTTCGCGCATACATGAAATGAACACATTTTTCTCCAAAACTATAACACATGCAAGCTTGTCCTGTTTGGTGGAGATGATATTTAATAAAATAAGTAGAAATCCACTAAAAGTTTTGTTTGGTTATCTTGCAATCCCGAGATAATCGTCTCCATGCTCCAAATCCATTTTAAAGCCATTTTTAAGGCATTTCGCGCATACATGAAATGAACACATTTTTCTCCAAAACTATAACACATGCAAGCTTGTCCTGTTTGGTGGAGATGATATTTAATAAAATAAGTAGAAATCCACTAAAAGTTTTGTTTGGTTATCTTGCAATCCCTAGATAATCGTCTCCATGCTCCAAATCCATTTTAAAGCCATTTTTAAGGCATTTCGCGCATACATGAAATGAACACATTTTTCTCCAAAACTATAACAGATGCAAGCTTGTCCTGTTTGGTGGAGATGATATTTAATAAAATAAGTAGAAATCCACTAAAAGTTTTGTTTGGTTATCTTGCAATCCCGAGATAATCGTCTCCATGCTCCAAATCCATTTTAAAGCCATTTTTAAGGCATTTCGCGCATACATGAAATGAACACATTTTTCTCCAAAACTATAACAGATGCAAGCTTGTCCTGTTTGGTGGAGATGATATTTAATAAAATAAGTAGAAATCCACTAAAAGTTTTGTTTGGTTATCTTGCAATCCCGAGATAATCGTCTCCATGCTCCAAATCCATTTTAAAGCCATTTTTAAGGCATTTCGCGCATACATGAAATGAACACATTTTTCTCCAAAACTATAACACATGCAAGCTTGTCCTGTTTGGTGGAGATGATATTTAATAAAATAAGTAGAAATCCACTAAAAGTTTTGTTTGGTTATCTTGCAATCCCGAGATAATCGTCTCCATGCTCCAAATCCATTTTAAAGCCATTTTTAAGGCATTTCGCGCATACATGAAATGAACACATTTTTCTCCAAAACTATAACAGATGCAAGCTTGTCCTGTTTGGTGGAGATGATATTTAATAAAATAAGTAGAAATCCACTAAAAGTTTTGTTTGGTTATCTTGCAATCCCGAGATAATCGTCTCCATGCTCCAAATCCATTTTAAAGCCATTTTTAAGGCATTTCGCGCATACATGAAATGAACACATTTTTCTCCAAAACTATAACAGATGCAAGCTTGTCCTGTTTGGTGGAGATGATATTTAATAAAATAAGTAGAAATCCACTAAAAGTTTTGTTTGGTTATCTTGCAATCCCGAGATAATCGTCTCCATGCTCCAAATCCATTTTAAAGCCATTTTTAAGGCATTTCGCGCATACATGAAATGAACACATTTTTCACCAAAACTATAACAGATGCAAGCTTGTCCTGTTTGGTGGAGATGATATTTAATAAAATAAGTAGAAATCCACTAAAAGTTTTGTTTGGTTATCTTGCAATCCCGAGATAATCGTCTCCATGCTCCAAATCCATTTTAAAGCCATTTTTAAGGCATTTCGCGCATACATGAAATGAACACATTTTTCTCCAAAACTATAACACATGCAAGCTTGTCCTGTTTGGTGGAGATGATATTTAATAAAATAAGTAGAAATCCACTAAAAGTTTTGTTTGGTTATTTTGCAATCCCGAGATAATCGTCTCCATGCTCCAAATCCATTTTAAAGCCATTTTTAAGGCATTTCGCGCATACATGAAATGAACACATTTTTCTCCAAAACTATAACACATGCAAGCTTGTCCTGTTTGGTGGAGATGATATTTAATAAAATAAGTAGAAATCCACTAAAAGTTTTGTTTGGTTATCTTGCAATCCCGAGATAATCGTCTCCATGCTCCAAATCCATTTTAAAGCCATTTTTAAGGCATTTCGCGCATACATGAAATGAACACATTTTTCTCCAAAACTATAACAGATGCAAGCTTGTCCTGTTTGGTGGAGATGATATTTAATAAAATAAGTAGAAATCCACTAAAAGTTTTGTTTGATTATCTTGCAATCCCGAGATAATCGTCTCCATGCTCCAAATCCATTTTAAAGCCATTTTTAAGGCATTTCGCGCATACATGAAATGAACACATTTTTCTCCAAAACTATAACAGATGCAAGCTTGTCCTGTTTGGTGGAGATGATATTTAATAAAATAAGTAGAAATCCACTAAAAGTTTTGTTTGGTTATCTTGCAATCCCGAGATAATCGTCTCCATGCTCCAAATCCATTTTAAAGCCATTTTTAAGGCATTTCGCGCATACATGAAATGAACACATTTTTCTCCAAAACTATAACACATGCAAGCTTGTCCTGTTTGGTGGAGATGATATTTAATAAAATAAGTAGAAATCCACTAAAAGTTTTGTTTGGTTATCTTGCAATCCCGAGATAATCGTCTCCATGCTCCAAATCCATTTTAAAGCCATTTTTAAGGCATTTCGCGCATACATGAAATGAACACATTTTTCTCCAAAACTATAACAGATGCAAGCTTGTCCTGTTTGGTGGAGATGATATTTAATAAAATAAGTAGAAATCCACTAAAAGTTTTGTTTGGTTATCTTGCAATCCCGAGATAATCGTCTCCATGCTCCAAATCCATTTTAAAGCCATTTTTAAGGCATTTCGCGCATACATGAAATGAACACATTTTTCTCCAAAACTATAACAGATGCAAGCTTGTCCTGTTTGGTGGAGATGATATTTAATAAAATAAGTAGAAATCCACTAAAAGTTTTGTTTGGTTATCTTGCAATCCCGAGATAATCGTCTCCATGCTCCAAATCCATTTTAAAGCCATTTTTAAGGCATTTCGCGCATACATGAAATGAACACATTTTTCTCCAAAACTATAACAGATGCAAGCTTGTCCTGTTTGGTGGAGATAATATTTAATAAAATAAGTAGAAATCTACTAAAAGTTTCGTTTGTTTATATTGCCATCCTGAGATAATCGTCTCCATGCTCCAAATCCATTTTAAAGCCATTTCAAAGGCATTTTGCGCATACATGAAATGAACACATTTTTCTCCAAAACTATAACAGATGCAAGCTTGTCCTGTTTGGTGGAGATGATATTTAATAAAATAAGTAGAAATCCACTAAAAGTTTTGTTTGGTTATCTTGCAATCCCGAGATAATCGTCTCCATGCTCCAAATCCATTTTAAAGCCATTTTTAAGGCATTTCGCGCATACATGAAATGAACACATTTTTCTCCAAAACTATAACAGATGCAAGCTTGTCCTGTTTGGTGGAGATAATATTTAATAAAATAAGTAGAAATCTACTAAAAGTTTCGTTTGTTTATATTGCCATCCTGAGATAATCGTCTCCATGCTCCAAATCCATTTTAAAGCCATTTCAAAGGCATTTTGCGCATACATGAAATGAACACATTTTTCTCCAAAACTATAACAGATGCAAGCTTGTCCTGTTTGGTGGAGATGATATTTAATAAAATAAGTAGAAATCCACTAAAAGTTTTGTTTGGTTATCTTGCAATCCCGAGATAATCGTCTCCATGCTCCAAATCCATTTTAAAGCCATTTTTAAGGCATTTCGCGCATACATGAAATGAACACATTTTTCTCCAAAACTATAACAGATGCAAGCTTGTCCTGTTTGGTGGAGATGATATTTAATAAAATAAGTAGAAATCCACTAAAAGTTTTGTTTGGTTATCTTGCAATCCCGAGATAATCGTCTCCATGCTCCAAATCCATTTTAAAGCCATTTTTAAGGCATTTCGCGCATACATGAAATGAACACATTTTTCTCCAAAACTATAACAGATGCAAGCTTGTCCTGTTTGGTGGAGATGATATTTAATAAAATAAGTAGAAATCCACTAAAAGTTTTGTTTGGTTATCTTGCAATCCCGAGATAATCGTCTCCATGCTCCAAATCCATTTTAAAGCCATTTTTAAGGCATTTCGCGCATACATGAAATGAACACATTTTTCTCCAAAACTATAACAGATGCAAGCTTGTCCTGTTTGGTGGAGATGATATTTAATAAAATAAGTAGAAATCCACTAAAAGTTTTGTTTGGTTATCTTGCAATCCCGAGATAATCGTCTCCATGCTCCAAATCCATTTTAAAGCCATTTTTAAGGCATTTCGCGCATACATGAAATGAACACATTTTTCTCCAAAACTATAACAGATGCAAGCTTGTCCTGTTTGGTGGAGATAATATTTAATAAAATAAGTAGAAATCTACTAAAAGTTTCGTTTGTTTATATTGCCATCCTGAGATAATCGTCTCCATGCTCCAAATCCATTTTAAAGCCATTTCAAAGGCATTTTGCGCATACATGAAATGAACACATTTTTCTCCAAAACTATAACACATGCAAGCTTGTCCTGTTTGGTGGAGATGATATTTAATAAAATAAGTAGAAATCCACTAAAAGTTTTGTTTGGTTATCTTGCAATCCCGAGATAATCGTCTCCATGCTCCAAATCCATTTTAAAGCCATTTTTAAGGCATTTCGCGCATACATGAAATGAACACATTTTTCTCCAAAACTATAACAGATGCAAGCTTGTCCTGTTTGGTGGAGATGATATTTAATAAAATAAGTAGAAATCCACTAAAAGTTTTGTTTGGTTATCTTGCAATCCCGAGATAATCGTCTCCATGCTCCAAATCCATTTTAAAGCCATTTTTAAGGCATTTCGCGCATACATGAAATGAACACATTTTTCTCCAAAACTATAACAGATGCAAGCTTGTCCTGTTTGGTGGAGATGATATTTAATAAAATAAGTAGAAATCCACTAAAAGTTTTGTTTGGTTATCTTGCAATCCCGAGATAATCGTCTCCATGCTCCAAATCCATTTTAAAGCCATTTTTAAGGCATTTCGCGCATACATGAAATGAACACATTTTTCTCCAAAACTATAACAGATGCAAGCTTGTCCTGTTTGGTGGAGATAATATTTAATAAAATAAGTAGAAATCTACTAAACGTTTCGTTTGTTTATATTGCCATCCTGAGATAATCGTCTCCATGCTCCAAATCCATTTTAAAGCCATTTCAAAGGCATTTTGCGCATACATGAAATGAACACATTTTTCTCCAAAACTATAACACATGCAAGCTTGTCCTGTTTGGTGGAGATGATATTTAATAAAATAAGTAGAAATCCACTAAAAGTTTTGTTTGGTTATCTTGCAATCCCGAGATAATCGTCTCCATGCTCCAAATCCATTTTAAAGCCATTTTTAAGGCATTTCGCGCATACATGAAATGAACACATTTTTCTCCAAAACTATAACAGATGCAAGCTTGTCCTGTTTGGTGGAGATAATATTTAATAAAATAAGTAGAAATCTACTAAAAGTTTCGTTTGTTTATATTGCCATCCTGAGATAATCGTCTCCATGCTCCAAATCCATTTTAAAGCCATTTCAAAGGCATTTTGCGCATACATGAAATGAACACATTTTTCTCCAAAACTATAACACATGCAAGCTTGTCCTGTTTGGTGGAGATGATATTTAATAAAATAAGTAGAAATCCACTAAAAGTTTTTTTTGGTTATCTTGCAATCCCGAGATAATCGTCTCCATGCTCCAAATCCATTTTAAAGCCATTTTTAAGGCATTTCGCGCATACATGAAATGAACACATTTTTCTCCAAAACTATAACAGATGCAAGCTTGTCCTGTTTGGTGGAGATGATATTTAATAAAATAAGTAGAAATCCACTAAAAGTTTTGTTTGGTTATCTTGCAATCCCGAGATAATCGTCTCCATGCTCCAAATCCATTTTAAAGCCATTTTTAAGGCATTTCGCGCATACATGAAATGAACACATTTTTCTCCAAAACTATAACACATGCAAGCTTGTCCTGTTTGGTGGAGATGATATTTAATAAAATAAGTAGAAATCCACTAAAGGTTTGTTTGGTTATCTTGCAATCCCGAGATAATCGTCTCCATGCTCCAAATCCATTTTAAAGCCATTTTTAAGGCATTTCGCGCATACATGAAATGAACACATTTTTCTCCAAAACTATAACACATGCAAGCTTGTCCTGTTTGGTGGAGATGATATTTAATAAAATAAGTAGAAATCCACTAAAAGTTTTGTTTGGTTATCTTGCAATCCCGAGATAATCGTCTCCATGCTCCAAATCCATTTTAAAGCCATTTTTAAGGCATTTCGCGCATACATGAAATGAACACATTTTTCTCCAAAACTATAACAGATGCAAGCTTGTCCTGTTTGGTGGAGATGATATTTAATAAAATAAGTAGAAATCCACTAAAAGTTTTGTTTGGTTATCTTGCAATCCCGAGATAATCGTCTCCATGCTCCAAATCCATTTTAAAGCCATTTTTAAGGCATTTCGCGCATACATGAAATGAACACATTTTTCTCCAAAACTATAACAGATGCAAGCTTGTCCTGTTTGGTGGAGATGATATTTAATAAAATAAGTAGAAATCCACTAAAAGTTTTGTTTGGTTATCTTGCAATCCCGAGATAATCGTCTCCATGCTCCAAATCCATTTTAAAGCCATTTTTAAGGCATTTCGCGCATACATGAAATGAACACATTTTTCTCCAAAACTATAACAGATGCAAGCTTGTCCTGTTTGGTGGAGATGATATTTAATAAAATAAGTAGAAATCCACTAAAAGTTTTGTTTGGTTATCTTGCAATCCCGAGATAATCGTCTCCATGCTCCAAATCCATTTTAAAGCCATTTTTAAGGCATTTCGCGCATACATGAAATGAACACATTTTTCACCAAAACTATAACAGATGCAAGCTTGTCCTGTTTGGTGGAGATGATATTTAATAAAATAAGTAGAAATCCACTAAAAGTTTTGTTTGGTTATCTTTCAATCCCGAGATAATCGTCTCCATGCTCCAAATCCATTTTAAAGCCATTTTTAAGGCATTTCGCGCATACATGAAATGAACACATTTTTCTCCAAAACTATAACACATGCAAGCTTGTCCTGTTTGGTGGAGATGATATTTAATAAAATAAGTAGAAATCCACTAAAAGTTTTGTTTGGTTATCTTGCAATCCCGAGATAATCGTCTCCATGCTCCAAATCCATTTTAAAGCCATTTTTAAGGCATTTCGCGCATACATGAAATGAACACATTTTTCTCCAAAACTATAACACATGCAAGCTTGTCCTGTTTGGTGGAGATGATATTTAATAAAATAAGTAGAAATCCACTAAAAGTTTTGTTTGGTTATCTTGCAATCCCGAGATAATCGTCACCATGCTCCAAATCCATTTTAAAGCCATTTTTAAGGCATTTCGCGCATACATGAAATGAACACATTTTTCTCCAAAACTATAACAGATGCAAGCTTGTCCTGTTTGGTGGAGATGATATTTAATAAAATAAGTAGAAATCCACTAAAAGTTTTGTTTGGTTATCTTGCAATCCCGAGATAATCGTCTCCATGCTCCAAATCCATTTTAAAGCCATTTTTAAGGCATTTCGCGCATACATGAAATGAACACATTTTTCTCCAAAACTATAACAGATGCAAGCTTGTCCTGTTTGGTGGAGATGATATTTAATAAAATAAGTAGAAATCCACTAAAAGTTTTGTTTGGTTATCTTGCAATCCCGAGATAATCGTCTCCATGCTCCAAATCCATTTTAAAGCCATTTTTAAGGCATTGCGCGCATACATGAAATGAACACATTTTTCTCCAAAACTATAACACATGCAAGCTTGTCCTGTTTGGTGGAGATGATATTTAATAAAATAGGTAGAAATCCACTAAAAGTTTTGTTTGGTTATCTTGCAATCCCGAGATAATCGTCTCCATGCTCCAAATCCATTTTAAAGCCATTTTTAAGGCATTTCGCGCATACATGAAATGAACACATTTTTCTCCAAAACTATAACAGATGCAAGCTTGTCCTGTTTGGTGGAGATGATATTTAATAAAATAAGTAGAAATCCACTAAAAGTTTTGTTTGGTTATCTTGCAATCCCGAGATAATCGTCTCCATGCTCCAAATCCATTTTAAAGCCATTTTTAAGGCATTTCGCGCATACATGAAATGAACACATTTTTCTCCAAAACTATAACAGATGCAAGCTTGTCCTGTTTAGTGGAGATAATATTTAATAAAATAAGTAGAAATCTACTAAAAGTTTTGTTTGGTTATCTTGCAATCCCGAGATAATCGTCTCCATGCTCCAAATCCATTTTAAAGCCATTTTTAAGGCAATTCGCGCATACATGAAATGAACACATTTTTCTCCAAAACTATAACAGATGCAAGCTTGTCCTGTTTGGTGGAGATAATATTTAATAAAATAAGTAGAAATCTACTAAAAGTTTCGTTTGTTTATATTGCCATCCTGAGATAATCGTCTCCATGCTCCAAATCCATTTTAAAGCCATTTCAAAGGCATTTTGCGCATACATGAAATGAACACATTTTTCTCCAAAACTATAACACATGCAAGCTTGTCCTGTTTGGTGGAGATGATATTTAATAAAATAAGTAGAAATCCACTAAAAGTTTTGTTTGGTTATCTTGCAATCCCGAGATAATCGTCTCCATGCTCCAAATCCATTTTAAAGCCATTTTTAAGGCATTTTGCGCATACATGAAATGAACACATTTTTCTCCAAAACTATAACAGATGCAAGCTTGTCCTGTTTGGTGGAGATGATATTTAATAAAATAAGTAGAAATCTACTAAAAGTTTTGTTTGGTTATCTTGCAATCCCGAGATAATCATCTCCATGCTCCAAATCCATTTTAAAGCCATTTTTAAGGCATTTCGCGCATACATGAAATGAACACATTTTTCTCCAAAACTATAACAGATGCAAGCTTGTCCTGTTTGGTGGAGATAATATTTAATAAAATAAGTAGAAATCTACTAAAAGTTTCGTTTGTTTATATTGCCATCCTGAGATAATCGTCTCCATGCTCCAAATCCATTTTAAAGCCATTTCAAAGGCATTTTGCGCATACATGAAATGAACACATTTTTCTCCAAAACTATAACACATGCAAGCTTGTCCTGTTTGGTGGAGATGATATTTAATAAAATAAGTAGAAATCCACTAAAAGTTTTGTTTGGTTATCTTGCAATCCCGAGATAATCGTCTCCATGCTCCAAATCCATTTTAAAGCCATTTTTAAGGCATTTCGCGCATACATGAAATGAACACATTTTTCTCCAAAACTATAACAGATGCAAGCTTGTCCTGTTTGGTGGAGATGATATTTAATAAAATAAGTAGAAATCCACTAAAAGTTTTGTTTGGTTATCTTGCAATCCCGAGATAATCGTCTCCATGCTCCAAATCCATTTTAAAGCCATTTTTAAGGCATTTCGCGCATACATGAAATGAACACATTTTTCTCCAAAACTATAACACATGCAAGCTTGTCCTGTTTGGTGGAGATGATATTTAATAAAATAAGTAGAAATCCACTAAAAGTTTTGTTTGGTTATCTTGCAATCCCGAGATAATCGTCTCCATGCTCCAAATCCATTTTAAAGCCATTTTTAAGGCATTTCGCGCATACATGAAATGAACACATTTTTCTCCAAAACTATAACACATGCAAGCTTGTCCTGTTTGGTGGAGATGATATTTAATAAAATAAGTAGAAATCCACTAAAAGTTTTGTTTGGTTATCTTGCAATCCCGAGATAATCGTCTCCATGCTCCAAATCCATTTTAAAGCCATTTTTAAGGCATTTCGCGCATACATGAAATGAACACATTTTTCTCCAAAACTATAACAGATGCAAGCTTGTCCTGTTTGGTGGAGATGATATTTAATAAAATAAGTAGAAATCCACTAAAAGTTTTGTTTGGTTATCTTGCAATCCCGAGATAATCGTCTCCATGCTCCAAATCCATTTTAAAGCCATTTTTAAGGCATTTCGCGCATACATGAAATGAACACATTTTTCTCCAAAACTATAACAGATGCAAGCTTGTCCTGTTTGGTGGAGATGATATTTAATAAAATAAGTAGAAATCCACTAAAAGTTTTGTTTGGTTATCTTGCAATCCCGAGATAATCGTCTCCATGCTCCAAATCCATTTTAAAGCCATTTTTAAGGCATTTCGCGCATACATGAAATGAACACATTTTTCTCCAAAACTATAACAGATGCAAGCTTGTCCTGTTTGGTGGAGATGATATTTAATAAAATAAGTAGAAATCCACTAAAAGTTTTGTTTGGTTATCTTGCAATCCCGAGATAATCGTCTCCATGCTCCAAATCCATTTGAAAGCCATTTTTAAGGCATTTCGCGCATACATGAAATGAACACATTTTTCTCCAAAACTATAAGATGCAAGCTTGTCCTGTTTGGTGGAGATAATATTTAATAAAATAAGTAGAAATCTACTAAAAGTTTCGTTTGTTTATATTGCCATCCTGAGATAATCATCTCCATGCTCCAAATCCATTTTAAAGCCATTTCAAAGGCATTTTGCGCATACATGAAATGAACACATTTTTCTCCAAAACTATAACACATGCAAGCTTGTCCTGTTTGGTGGAGATGATATTTAATAAAATAAGTAGAAATCCACTAAAAGTTTTGTTTGGTTATCTTGCAATCCCGAGATAATCGTCTCCATGCTCCAAATCCATTTTAAAGCCATTTTTAAGGCATTTCGCGCATACATGAAATGAACACATTTTTCTCCAAAACTATAACAGATGCAAGCTTGTCCTGTTTGGTGGAGATAACACAAAAAGTTTTGGAGAAAAATGTGTTCATTTCATGTATGCGCGAAATGCCTTAAAAATGGCTTTAAAATGGATTTGGAGCATGGAGACGATTATCTCGGGATTGCAAGATAACCAAACAAAACTTTTAGTGGATTTCTACTTATTTTTTTAAATATCATCTCCACCAAACAGGACAAGCTTGCATCTGTTATAGTTTTGGAGAAAAATGTGTTCATTTCATGTATGCGCGAAATGCCTTAAAAATGGCTTTAAAATGGATTTGGAGCATGGAGACGATTATCTCGGGATTGCAAGATAACCAAACAAAACTTTTAGTGGATTTCTACTTATTTTTTTAAATATCATCTCCACCAAACAGGACAAGCTTGCATCTGTTATAGTTTTGGAGAAAAATGTGTTCATTTCATGTATGCGCAAAATGCCTTTGAAATGGCTTTAAAATGGATTTGGAGCATGGAGACGATTATCTCAGGATGGCAATATAAACAAACGAAACTTTTAGTAGATTTCTACTTATTTTATTAAATATTATCTCCACCAAACAGGACAAGCTTGCATCTGTTATAGTTTTGGAGAAAAATGTGTTCATTTCATGTATGCGCGAAATGCCTTAAAAATGGCTTTAAAATGGATTTGGAGCATGGAGACGATTATCTCGGGATTGCAAGATAACCAAACAAAACTTTTAGTGGATTTCTACTTATTTTATTAAATATCATCTCCACCAAACAGGACAAGCTTGCATCTGTTATAGTTTTGGAGAAAAATGTGTTCATTTCATGTATGCGCGAAATGCCTTAAAAATGGCTTTAAAATGGATTTGGAGCATGGAGACGATTATCTCGGGATTGCAAGATAACCAAACAAAACTTTTAGTGGATTTCTACTTATTTTATTAAATATCATCTCCACCAAACAGGACAAGCTTGCATCTGTTATAGTTTTGGAGAAAAATGTGTTCATTTCATGTATGCGCGAAATGCCTTAAAAATGGCTTTAAAATGGATTTGGAGCATGGAGACGATTATCTCGGGATTGCAAGATAACCAAACAAAACTTTTAGTGGATTTCTACTTATTTTATTAAATATCATCTCCACCAAACAGGACAAGCTTGCATCTGTTATAGTTTTGGAGAAAAATGTGTTCATTTCATGTATGCGCGAAATGCCTTAAAAATGGCTTTAAAATGGATTTGGAGCATGGAGACGATTATCTCGGGATTGCAAGATAACCAAACAAAACTTTTAGTGGATTTCTACTTATTTTATTAAATATCATCTCCACCAAACAGGACAAGCTTGCATCTGTTATAGTTTTGGAGAAAAATGTGTTCATTTCATGTATGCGCGAAATGCCTTAAAAATGGCTTTAAAATGGATTTGGAGCATGGAGACGATTATCTCGGGATTGCAAGATAACCAAACAAAACTTTTAGTGGATTTCTACTTATTTTATTAAATATCATCTCCACCAAACAGGACAAGCTTGCATCTGTTATAGTTTTGGAGAAAAATGTGTTCATTTCATGTATGCGCGAAATGCCTTAAAAATGGCTTTAAAATGGATTTGGAGCATGGAGACGAATATCTCGGGATTGCAAGATAACCAAACAAAACTTTTAGTGGATTTCTACTTATTTTATTAAATATCATCTCCACCAAACAGGACAAGCTTGCATCTGTTATAGTTTTGGAGAAAAATGTGTTCATTTCATGTATGCGCGAAATGCCTTAAAAATGGCTTTAAAATGGATTTGGAGCATGGAGACGAATATCTCGGGATTGCAAGATAACCAAACAAAACTTTTAGTGGATTTCTACTTATTTTATTAAATATCATCTCCACCAAACAGGACAAGCTTGCATCTGTTATAGTTTTGGAGAAAAATGTGTTCATTTCATGTATGCGCGAAATGCCTTAAAAATGGCTTTAAAATGGATTTGGAGCATGGAGACGATTATCTCGGGATTGCAAGATAACCAAACAAAACTTTTAGTGGATTTCTACTTATTTTATTAAATATCATCTCCACCAAACAGGACAAGCTTGCATCTGTTATAGTTTTGGAGAAAAATGTGTTCATTTCATGTATGCGCGAAATGCCTTAAAAATGGCTTTAAAATGGATTTGGAGCATGGAGACGATTATCTCGGGATTGCAAGATAACCAAACAAAACTTTTAGTGGATTTCTACTTATTTTATTAAATATCATCTCCACCAAACAGGACAAGCTTGCATGTGTTATAGTTTTGGAGAAAAATGTGTTCATTTCATGTATGCGCAAAATGCCTTTGAAATGGCTTTAAAATGGATTTGGAGCATGGAGACGATTATCTCAGGATGGCAATATAAACAAACGAAACTTTTAGTAGATTTCTACTTATTTTATTAAATATTATCTCCACCAAACAGGACAAGCTTGCATCTGTTATAGTTTTGGAGAAAAATGTGTTCATTTCATGTATGCGCGAAATGCCTTAAAAATGGCTTTAAAATGGATTTGGAGCATGGAGACGATTATCTCGGGATTGCAAGATAACCAAACAAAACTTTTAGTGGATTTCTACTTATTTTATAAATATCATCTCCACCAAACAGGACAAGCTTGCATCTGTTATAGTTTTGGAGAAAAATGTGTTCATTTCATGTATGCGCGAAATGCCTTAAAAATGGCTTTAAAATGGATTTGGAGCATGGAGACGATTATCTCGGGATTGCAATATAACCAAACAAAACTTTTAGTGGATTTCTACTTATTTTATTAAATATCATCTCCACCAAACAGGACAAGCTTGCATCTGTTATAGTTTTGGAGAAAAATGTGTTCATTTCATGTATGCGCGAAATGCCTTAAAAATGGCTTTAAAATGGATTTGGAGCATGGAGACGATTATCTCGGGATTGCAAGATAACCAAACAAAACTTTTAGTGGATTTCTACTTATTTTATTAAATATCATCTCCACCAAACAGGACAAGCTTGCATCTGTTATAGTTTTGGAGAAAAATGTGTTCATTTCATGTATGCGCGAAATGCCTTAAAAATGGCTTTAAAATGGATTTGGAGCATGGAGACGATTATCTCGGGATTGCAAGATAACCAAACAAAACTTTTAGTGGATTTCTACTTATTTTATTAAATATCATCTCCACCAAACAGGACAAGCTTGCATCTGTTATAGTTTTGGAGAAAAATGTGTTCATTTCATGTATGCGCGAAATGCCTTAAAAATGGCTTTAAAATGGATTTGGAGCATGGAGACGATTATCTCGGGATTGCAAGATAACCAAACAAAACTTTTAGTGGATTTCTACTTATTTTATTAAATATCATCTCCACCAAACAGGACAAGCTTGCATCTGTTATAGTTTTGGAGAAAAATGTGTTCATTTCATGTATGCGCGAAATGCCTTAAAAATGGCTTTAAAATGGATTTGGAGCATGGAGACGATTATCTCGGGATTGCAAGATAACCAAACAAAACTTTTAGTGGATTTCTACTTATTTTATTAAATATCATCTCCACCAAACAGGACAAGCTTGCATCTGTTATAGTTTTGGAGAAAAATGTGTTCATTTCATGTATGCGCGAAATGCCTTAAAAATGGCTTTAAAATGGATTTGGAGCATGGAGACGAATATCTCGGGATTGCAAGATAACCAAACAAAACTTTTAGTGGATTTCTACTTATTTTATTAAATATCATCTCCACCAAACAGGACAAGCTTGCATCTGTTATAGTTTTGGAGAAAAATGTGTTCATTTCATGTATGCGCGAAATGCCTTAAAAATGGCTTTAAAATGGATTTGGAGCATGGAGACGATTATCTCGGGATTGCAAGATAACCAAACAAAACTTTTAGTGGATTTCTACTTATTTTATTAAATATCATCTCCACCAAACAGGACAAGCTTGCATCTGTTATAGTTTTGGAGAAAAATGTGTTCATTTCATGTATGCGCGAAATGCCTTAAAAATGGCTTTAAAATGGATTTGGAGCATGGAGACGATTATCTCGGGATTGCAAGATAACCAAACAAAACTTTTAGTGGATTTCTACTTATTTTATTAAATATCATCTCCACCAAACAGGACAAGCTTGCATGTGTTATAGTTTTGGAGAAAAATGTGTTCATTTCATGTATGCGCAAAATGCCTTTGAAATGGCTTTAAAATGGATTTGGAGCATGGAGACGATTATCTCAGGATGGCAATATAAACAAACGAAACTTTTAGTAGATTTCTACTTATTTTATTAAATATTATCTCCACCAAACAGGACAAGCTTGCATCTGTTATAGTTTTGGAGAAAAATGTGTTCATTTCATGTATGCGCGAAATGCCTTAAAAATGGCTTTAAAATGGATTTGGAGCATGGAGACGATTATCTCGGGATTGCAAGATAACCAAACAAAACTTTTAGTGGATTTCTACTTATTTTATAAATATCATCTCCACCAAACAGGACAAGCTTGCATCTGTTATAGTTTTGGAGAAAAATGTGTTCATTTCATGTATGCGCGAAATGCCTTAAAAATGGCTTTAAAATGGATTTGGAGCATGGAGACGATTATCTCGGGATTGCAATATAACCAAACAAAACTTTTAGTGGATTTCTACTTATTTTATTAAATATCATCTCCACCAAACAGGACAAGCTTGCATCTGTTATAGTTTTGGAGAAAAATGTGTTCATTTCATGTATGCGCGAAATGCCTTAAAAATGGCTTTAAAATGGATTTGGAGCATGGAGACGATTATTTCGGGATTGCAAGATAACCAAACAAAACTTTTAGTGGATTTCTACTTATTTTATTAAATATCATCTCCAAAAAACAGGACAAGCTTGCATCTGTTATAGTTTTGGAGAAAAATGTGTTCATTTCATGTATGCGCGAAATGCCTTAAAAATGGCTTTAAAATGGATTTGGAGCATGGAGACGATTATCTCGGGATTGCAAGATAACCAAACAAAACTTTTAGTGGATTTCAACTTATTTTATTAAATATCATCTCCACCAAACAGGACAAGCTTGCATCTGTTATAGTTTTGGAGAAAAATGTGTTCATTTCATGTATGCGCGAAATGCCTTAAAAATGGCTTTAAAATGGATTTGGAGCATGGAGACGATTATCTCGGGATTGCAAGATAACCAAACAAAACTTTTAGTGGATTTCTACTTATTTTATTAAATATCATCTCCACCAAACAGGACAAGCTTGCATGTGTTATAGTTTTGGAGAAAAATGTGTTCATTTCATGTATGCGCAAAATGCCTTTGAAATGGCTTTAAAATGGATTTGGAGCATGGAGACGATTATCTCAGGATGGCAATATAAACAAACGAAACTTTTAGTAGATTTCTACTTATTTTATTAAATATTATCTCCACCAAACAGGACAAGCTTGCATCTGTTATAGTTTTGGAGAAAAATGTGTTCATTTCATGTATGCGCGAAATGCCTTAAAAATGGCTTTAAAATGGATTTGGAGCATGGAGACGATTATCTCGGGATTGCAAGATAACCAAACAAAACTTTTAGTGGATTTCTACTTATTTTATTAAATATCATCTCCACCAAACAGGACAAGCTTGCATCTGTTATAGTTTTGGAGAAAAATGTGTTCATTTCATGTATGCGCGAAATGCCTTAAAAATGGCTTTAAAATGGATTTGGAGCATGGAGACGATTATCTCGGGATTGCAATATAACTAAACAAAACTTTTAGTGGATTTCTACTTATTTTATTAAATATCATCTCCACCAAACAGGACAAGCTTGCATCTGTTATAGTTTTGGAGAAAAATGTGTTCATTTCATGTATGCGCGAAATGCCTTAAAAATGGCTTTAAAATGGATTTGGAGCATGGAGACGATTATCTCGGGATTGCAAGATAACCAAACAAAACTTTTAGTGGATTTCTACTTATTTTATTAAATATCATCTCCACCAAACAGGACAAGCTTGCATCTGTTATAGTTTTGGAGAAAAATGTGTTCATTTCATGTATGCGCGAAATGCCTTAAAAATGGCTTTAAAATGGATTTGGAGCATGGAGACGATTATCTCGGGATTGCAAGATAACCAAACAAAACTTTTAGTGGATTTCTACTTATTTTATTAAATATCATCTCCACCAAACAGGACAAGCTTGCATCTGTTATAGTTTTGGAGAAAAATGTGTTCATTTCATGTATGCGCGAAATGCCTTAAAAATGGCTTTAAAATGGATTTGGAGCATGGAGACGATTATCTCGGGATTGCAAGATAACCAAACAAAACTTTTAGTGGATTTCTACTTATTTTATTAAATATCATCTCCACCAAACAGGACAAGCTTGCATCTGTTATAGTTTTGGAGAAAAATGTGTTCATTTCATGTATGCGCGAAATGCCTTAAAAATGGCTTTAAAATGGATTTGGAGCATGGAGACGATTATCTCGGGATTGCAAGATAACCAAACAAAACTTTTAGTGGATTTCTACTTATTTTATTAAATATCATCTCCACCAAACAGGACAAGCTTGCATCTGTTATAGTTTTGGAGAAAAATGTGTTCATTTCATGTATGCGCGAAATGCCTTAAAAATGGCTTTAAAATGGATTTGGAGCATGGAGACGATTATCTCGGGATTGCAAGATAACCAAACAAAACTTTTAGTGGATTTCTACTTATTTTATTAAATATCATCTCCACCAAACAGGACAAGCTTGCATCTGTTATAGTTTTGGAGAAAAATGTGTTCATTTCATGTATGCGCGAAATGCCTTAAAAATGGCTTTAAAATGGATTTGGAGCATGGAGACGATTATCTCTGGATTGCAAGATAACCAAACAAAACTTTTAGTGGATTTCTACTTATTTTATTAAATATCATCTCCACCAAACAGGACAAGCTTGCATCTGTTATAGTTTTGGAGAAAAATGTGTTCATTTCATGTATGCGCGAAATGCCTTAAAAATGGCTTTAAAATGCATTTGGAGCATGGAGACGATTATCTCGGGATTGCAAGATAACCAAACAAAACTTTTAGTGGATTTCTACTTATTTTATTAAATATCATCTCCACCAAACAGGACAAGCTTGCATGTGTTATAGTTTTGGAGAAAAATGTGTTCATTTCATGTATGCGCAAAATGCCTTTGAAATGGCTTTAAAATGGATTTGGAGCATGGAGACGATTATCTGAGGATGGCAATATAAACAAACGAAACTTTTAGTAGATTTCTACTTATTTTATTAAATATTATCTCCACCAAACAGGACAAGCTTGCATCTGTTATAGTTTTGGAGAAAAATGTGTTCATTTCATGTATGCGCGAAATGCCTTAAAAATGGCTTTAAAATGGATTTGGAGCATGGAGACGATTATCTCGGGATTGCAAGATAACCAAACAAAACTTTTAGTGGATTTCTACTTATTTTATTAAATATCATCTCCACCAAACAGGACAAGCTTGCATCTGTTATAGTTTTGGAGAAAAATGTGTTCATTTCATGTATGCGCGAAATGCCTTAAAAATGGCTTTAAAATGGATTTGGAGCATGGAGACGATTATCTCGGGATTGCAAGATAACCAAACAAAACTTTTAGTGGATTTCTACTTATTTTATTAAATATCATCTCCACCAAACAGGACAAGCTTGCATGTGTTATAGTTTTGGAGAAAAATGTGTTCATTTCATGTATGCGCAAAATGCCTTTGAAAAGGCTTTAAAATGGATTTGGAGCATGGAGACGATTATCTCAGGATGGCAATATAAACAAACGAAACTTTTAGTAGATTTCTACTTATTGTATTAAATATTATCTCCACCAAACAGGACAAGCTTGCATCTGTTATAGTTTTGGAGAAAAATGTGTTCATTTCATGTATGCGCGAAATGCCTTAAAAATGGCTTTAAAATGGATTTGGAGCATGGAGACGATTATCTCGGGATTGCAAGATAACCAAACAAAACTTTTAGTGGATTTCTACTTATTTTATTAAATATCATCTCCACCAAACAGGACAAGCTTGCATCTGTTATAGTTTTGGAGAAAAATGTGTTCATTTCATGTATGCGCGAAATGCCTTAAAAATGGCTTTAAAATGGGTTTGGAGCATGGAGACGATTATCTCGGGATTGCAAGATAACCAAACAAAACTTTTAGTGGATTTCTACTTATTTTATTAAATATCATCTCCACCAAACAGGACAAGCTTGCATCTGTTATAGTTTTGGAGAAAAATGTGTTCATTTCATGTATGCGCGAAATGCCTTAAAAATGGCTTTAAAATGGATTTGGAGCATGGAGACGATTATCTCGGGATTGCAAGATAACCAAACAAAACTTTTAGTGGATTTCTACTTATTTTATTAAATATCATCTCCACCAAACAGGACAAGCTTGCATCTGTTATAGTTTTGGAGAAAAATGTGTTCATTTCATGTATGCGCGAAATGCCTTAAAAATGGCTTTAAAATGGATTTGGAGCATGGAGACGATTATCTCGGGATTGCAAGATAACCAAACAAAACTTTTAGTGGATTTCTACTTATTTTATTAAATATCATCTCCACCAAACAGGACAAGCTTGCATCTGTTATAGTTTTGGAGAAAAATGTGTTCATTTCATGTATGCGCGAAATGCCTTAAAAATG
This sequence comes from Anomaloglossus baeobatrachus, assembly GCF_048569485.1. NCBI lineage: Eukaryota > Metazoa > Chordata > Amphibia > Anura > Aromobatidae > Anomaloglossus > Anomaloglossus baeobatrachus. Next base: position 1,229,377 of record NW_027442210.1, on the reverse strand, counting down.
GCTTTAAAATGGATTTGGAGCATGGAGACGATTATCTCGGGATTGCAAGATAACCAAACAAAACTTTTAGTGGATTTCTACTTATTTTATTAAATATCATCTCCACCAAACAGGACAAGCTTGCATCTGTTATAGTTTTGGAGAAAAATGTGTTCATTTCATGTATGCGCGAAATGCCTTAAAAATGGCTTTAAAATGGATTTGGAGCATGGAGACGATTATCTCGGGATTGCAAGATAACCAAACAAAACTTTTAGTGGATTTCTACTTATTTTATTAAATATCATCTCCACCAAACAGGACAAGCTTGCATCTGTTATAGTTTTGGAGAAAAATGTGTTCATTTCATGTATGCGCGAAATGCCTTAAAAATGGCTTTAAAATGGATTTGGAGCATGGAGACGATTATCTCGGGATTGCAATATAACCAAACAAAACTTTTAGTGGATTTCTACTTATTTTATTAAATATCATCTCCACCAAACAGGACAAGCTTGCATCTGTTATAGTTTTGGAGAAAAATGTGTTCATTTCATGTATGCGCGAAATGCCTTAAAAATGGCTTTAAAATGGATTTGGAGCATGGAGACGAATATCTCGGGATTGCAAGATAACCAAACAAAACTTTTAGTGGATTTCTACTTATTTTATTAAATATCATCTCCACCAAACAGGACAAGCTTGCATCTGTTATAGTTTTGGAGAAAAATGTGTTCATTTCATGTATGCGCGAAATGCCTTAAAAATGGCTTTAAAATGGATTTGGAGCATGGAGACGATTATCTCGGGATTGCAAGATAACCAAACAAAACTTTTAGTGGATTTCTACTTATTTTATTAAATATCATCTCCACCAAACAGGACAAGCTTGCATCTGTTATAGTTTTGGAGAAAAATGTGTTCATTTCATGTATGCGCGAAATGCCTTAAAAATGGCTTTAAAATGGATTTGGAGCATGGAGACGATTATCTCGGGATTGCAAGATAACCAAACAAAACTTTTAGTGGATTTCTACTTATTTTATTAAATATCATCTCCACCAAACAGGACAAGCTTGCATCTGTTATAGTTTTGGAGAAAAATGTGTTCATTTCATGTATGCGCGAAATGCCTTAAAAATGGCTTTAAAATGGATTTGGAGCATGGAGACGATTATCTCGGGATTGCAAGATAACCAAACAAAACTTTTAGTGGATTTCTACTTATTTTATTAAATATCATCTCCACCAAACAGGACAAGCTTGCATGTGTTATAGTTTTGGAGAAAAATGTGTTCATTTCATGTATGCGCAAAATGCCTTTGAAATGGCTTTAAAATGGATTTGGAGCATGGAGACGATTATCTCAGGATGGCAATATAAACAAACGAAACTTTTAGTAGATTTCTACTTATTTTATTAAATATTATCTCCACCAAACAGGACAAGCTTGCATCTGTTATAGTTTTGGAGAAAAATGTGTTCATTTCATGTATGCGCGAAATGCCTTAAAAATGGCTTTAAAATGGATTTGGAGCATGGAGACGATTATCTCGGGATTGCAAGATAACCAAACAAAACTTTTAGTGGATTTCTACTTATTTTATAAATATCATCTCCACCAAACAGGACAAGCTTGCATCTGTTATAGTTTTGGAGAAAAATGTGTTCATTTCATGTATGCGCGAAATGCCTTAAAAATGGCTTTAAAATGGATTTGGAGCATGGAGACGATTATTTCGGGATTGCAAGATAACCAAACAAAACTTTTAGTGGATTTCTACTTATTTTATTAAATATCATCTCCAAAAAACAGGACAAGCTTGCATCTGTTATAGTTTTGGAGAAAAATGTGTTCATTTCATGTATGCGCGAAATGCCTTAAAAATGGCTTTAAAATGGATTTGGAGCATGGAGACGATTATCTCGGGATTGCAAGATAACCAAACAAAACTTTTAGTGGATTTCTACTTATTTTATTAAATATCATCTCCACCAAACAGGACAAGCTTGCATCTGTTATAGTTTTGAAGAAAAATGTGTTCATTTCATGTATGCGCGAAATGCCTTAAAAATGGCTTTAAAATGGATTTGGAGCATGGAGACGATTATCTCGGGATTGCAAGATAACCAAACAAAACTTTTAGTGGATTTCTACTTATTTTATTAAATATCATCTCCACCAAACAGGACAAGCTTGCATGTGTTATAGTTTTGGAGAAAAATGTGTTCATTTCATGTATGCGCAAAATGCCTTTGAAATGGCTTTAAAATGGATTTGGAGCATGGAGACGATTATCTCAGGATGGCAATATAAACAAACGAAACTTTTAGTAGATTTCTACTTATTTTATTAAATATTATCTCCACCAAACAGGACAAGCTTGCATCTGTTATAGTTTTGGAGAAAAATGTGTTCATTTCATGTATGCGCGAAATGCCTTAAAAATGGCTTTAAAATGGATTTGGAGCATGGAGACGATTATCTCGGGATTGCAAGATAACCAAACAAAACTTTTAGTGGATTTCTACTTATTTTATTAAATATCATCTCCACCAAACAGGACAAGCTTGCATCTGTTATAGTTTTGGAGAAAAATGTGTTCATTTCATGTATGCGCGAAATGCCTTAAAAATGGCTTTAACCCCTTCACGACCATGGACGGATCTTTCCGTCATGGATCGTGTCCCGGTAATCCCCGCCCCCTGCCGCGGGCAGGCGGCGTGGATCGGCACACATATCAGCTGTTTTCAACAGCTGACATGTGTGCCTACATGTTCCGAGTGGAATCGCATTCCACCCGGAACATTAACCCCTTAGATCTCGCTGCCAAAGTCTGGCAGCGAGATCTATATGCGCGCGGCCATCTTTTTTTCTTACCTCCGCCCCCTCCGGACGTCACGTGAGTGATCACGTGACGTTCGGTGGTTGCCATCGTAGCACAGGGTCATGTGATGACGCCTGGTGCTAAGAAGTTTCACTTTCATTCTTCCTCGGCACGGAGCAGAGGAAGAAAGAAAGTGACTATTTCTGCTGTTTACAGCGGAATAGCTGTGATCAGCAGATAGCGATCAGCAATCGGATTGCTGATCGCTATAGCCCCCTAGGGGGACTAGTAAAATAAAATAAAAAAAGTAAAAAAAAAGTTTTAAAAAATTAAAAAAAAATAAAAAAACCTAAAAGTTCAAATCACCCCCCTTTCCCCCCATTGAAAATTAAAGGGTTAAAAAATAAATAAATATACACATATTTGGTATCGCCGCGTTCAGAAATGCCCGATCTATCAAAATATAAAATCAATTAATCGGATTGGTAAACGGCGTAGTGGCAATAAAATTCCAAACGCCAAAATTACGTTTTTTGGTCGCCGCAAGTTTTACGCAAAATGCAATAACAGGCGATCAAAACGTAGCATCTGCGCAAAAATGCTACCATTAGAAACATCAGCTCGAGACGCAAAAAATAAGCCGTCACTGAGCCACAGATCCCAAAAAATAAAAACGCTACGTGTTTCGGAAAATGGCGCAAAACGTGCGCCACTTTTATTGGACAAACTTGTGAATTTTTTTTAACCCCTTAGATACAAGTAAACCTATACATGTTTGGTGTCTACAAACTCGCACCGACCTCAGGTATCATACCCACACATCAGTTTTACCATATAGTGAACACCGTGAATAAAACATCCCAAAAACTATTGTGCCATCACACTTTTTTTGCAATTTTTCCACACTTGGAATTTTTTTGCTGCTTTCCAGTACACCATATGGTAAAACTTATGGTTTCATTTAAAAGTATAACTTGTCCCGCAAAAAACAAGCCCTCATATGGCAAGATTGACGGAAAAATAAAAAAGTTACGGCTCTCGGAAGAAGGGGAGCAAAAAACAAAAACGCAAAAACGGAAAGTGCCCCGGGGCTGAAGGGGTTAAAATGGATTTGGAGCATGGAGACGATTATCTCGGGATTGCAATATAACTAAACAAAACTTTTAGTGGATTTCTACTTATTTTATTAAATATCATCTCCACCAAACAGGACAAGCTTGCATCTGTTATAGTTTTGGAGAAAAATGTGTTCATTTCATGTATGCGCGAAATGCCTTAAAAATGGCTTTAAAATGGATTTGGAGCATGGAGACGATTATCTCGGGATTGCAAGATAACCAAACAAAACTTTTAGTGGATTTCTACTTATTTTATTAAATATCATCTCCACCAAACAGGACAAGCTTGCATCTGTTATAGTTTTGGAGAAAAATGTGTTCATTTCATGTATGCGCGAAATGCCTTAAAAATGGCTTTAAAATGGATTTGGAGCATGGAGACGATTATCTCGGGATTGCAAGATAACCAAACAAAACTTTTAGTGGATTTCTACTTATTTTATTAAATATCATCTCCACCAAACAGGACAAGCTTGCATCTGTTATAGTTTTGGAGAAAAATGTGTTCATTTCATGTATGCGCGAAATGCCTTAAAAATGGCTTTAAAATGGATTTGGAGCATGGAGACGATTATCTCGGGATTGCAAGATAACCAAACAAAACTTTTAGTGGATTTCTACTTATTTTATTAAATATCATCTCCACCAAACAGGACAAGCTTGCATCTGTTATAGTTTTGGAGAAAAATGTGTTCATTTCATGTATGCGCGAAATGCCTTAAAAATGGCTTTAAAATGGATTTGGAGCATGGAGACGATTATCTCGGGATTGCAAGATAACCAAACAAAACTTTTAGTGGATTTCTACTTATTTTATTAAATATCATCTCCACCAAACAGGACAAGCTTGCATCTGTTATAGTTTTGGAGAAAAATGTGTTCATTTCATGTATGCGCGAAATGCCTTAAAAATGGCTTTAAAATGGATTTGGAGCATGGAGACGATTATCTCGGGATTGCAAGATAACCAAACAAAACTTTTAGTGGATTTCTACTTATTTTATTAAATATCATCTCCACCAAACAGGACAAGCTTGCATCTGTTATAGTTTTGGAGAAAAATGTGTTCATTTCATGTATGCGCGAAATGCCTTAAAAATGGCTTTAAAATGGATTTGGAGCATGGAGACGATTATCTCGGGATTGCAAGATAACCAAACAAAACTTTTAGTGGATTTCTACTTATTTTATTAAATATCATCTCCACCAAACAGGACAAGCTTGCATGTGTTATAGTTTTGGAGAAAAATGTGTTCATTTCATGTATGCGCAAAATGCCTTTGAAATGGCTTTAAAATGGATTTGGAGCATGGAGACGATTATCTCGGGATTGCAAGATAAACAAACAAAACTTTTAGTGGATTTCTACTTATTTTATTAAATATCATCTCAACCAAACAGGACAAGCTTGCATCTGTTATAGTTTTGGAGAAAAATGTGTTCATTTCATGTATGCGCGAAATGCCTTAAAAATGGCTTTAAAATGGATTTGGAGCATGGAGACGAATATCTCTGGATTGCAAGATAACCAAACAAAACTTTTAGTGGATTTCTACTTATTTTATTAAATATCATCTCCACCAAACAGGACAAGCTTGCATCTGTTATAGTTTTGGAGAAAAATGTGTTCATTTCATGTATGCGCGAAATGCCTTAAAAATGGCTTTAAAATGCATTTGGAGCATGGAGACGATTATCTCGGGATTGCAAGATAACCAAACAAAACTTTTAGTGGATTTCTACTTATTTTATTAAATATCATCTCCACCAAACAGGACAAGCTTGCATGTGTTATAGTTTTGGAGAAAAATGTGTTCATTTCATGTATGCGCAAAATGCCTTTGAAATGGCTTTAAAATGGATTTGGAGCATGGAGACGATTATCTGAGGATGGCAATATAAACAAACGAAACTTTTAGTAGATTTCTACTTATTTTATTAAATATTATCTCCACCAAACAGGACAAGCTTGCATCTGTTATAGTTTTGGAGAAAAATGTGTTCATTTCATGTATGCGCGAAATGCCTTAAAAATGGCTTTAAAATGGATTTGGAGCATGGAGACGATTATCTCGGGATTGCAAGATAACCAAACAAAACTTTTAGTGGATTTCTACTTATTTTATTAAATATCATCTCCACCAAACAGGACAAGCTTGCATCTGTTATAGTTTTGGAGAAAAATGTGTTCATTTCATGTATGCGCGAAATGCCTTAAAAATGGCTTTAAAATGGATTTGGAGCATGGAGACGATTATCTCGGGATTGCAAGATAACCAAACAAAACTTTTAGTGGATTTCTACTTATTTTATTAAATATCATCTCCACCAAACAGGACAAGCTTGCATGTGTTATAGTTTTGGAGAAAAATGTGTTCATTTCATGTATGCGCAAAATGCCTTTGAAATGGCTTTAAAATGGATTTGGAGCATAGAGACGATTATCTCAGGATGGCAATATAAACAAACGAAACTTTTAGTAGATTTCTACTTATTTTATTAAATATTATCTCCACCAAACAGGACAAGCTTGCATCTGTTATAGTTTTGGAGAAAAATGTGTTCATTTCATGTATGCGCGAAATGCCTTAAAAATGGCTTTAAAATGGATTTGGAGCATGGAGACGATTATCTCGGGATTGCAAGATAACCAAACAAAACTTTTAGTGGATTTCTACTTATTTTATTAAATATCATCTCCACCAAACAGGACAAGCTTGCATCTGTTATAGTTTTGGAGAAAAATGTGTTCATTTCATGTATGCGCGAAATGCCTTAAAAATGGCTTTAAAATGGGTTTGGAGCATGGAGACGATTATCTCGGGATTGCAAGATAACCAAACAAAACTTTTAGTGGATTTCTACTTATTTTATTAAATATCATCTCCACCAAACAGGACAAGCTTGCATCTGTTATAGTTTTGGAGAAAAATGTGTTCATTTCATGTATGCGCGAAATGCCTTAAAAATGGCTTTAAAATGGATTTGGAGCATGGAGACGATTATCTCGGGATTGCAAGATAACCAAACAAAACTTTTAGTGGATTTCTACTTATTTTATTAAATATCATCTCCACCAAACAGGACAAGCTTGCATCTGTTATAGTTTTGGAGAAAAATGTGTTCATTTCATGTATGCGCGAAATGCCTTAAAAATGGCTTTAAAATGGATTTGGAGCATGGAGACGATTATCTCGGGATTGCAAGATAACCAAACAAAACTTTTAGTGGATTTCTACTTATTTTATTAAATATCATCTCCACCAAACAGGACAAGCTTGCATCTGTTATAGTTTTGGAGAAAAATGTGTTCATTTCATGTATGCGCGAAATGCCTTAAAAATGGCTTTAAAATGGATTTGGAGCATGGAGACGATTATCTCGGGATTGCAAGTAGTGATGAGCGAGTACTAAAAAGCTCGGGTGCTCGAAGCTCGGGCCGAGCCTCCCAAGATACTCGTGTACTCGGCCCGAGCAACGAGCCCAATGTTATCCTATGGGAGACCCGAGTATTTTTGTGAAATGACCTCCCGGCAGCATGGAGAAACCCTAAAAATGTCACAAAAGTCTCAGAAGAGTGCTCAAATGACATGGCAACAGCATGGGGAAGACCCCTTGAAGCATTTATCACTCAAAAGTCACAGCTGTGAACAATTTTGTCCGCGTTTTACGCCATTTTTACGGACTCACCAGAAAACCTTCCAAAATGACCCCAAAATGATTTTTCATGGCGGAAATGTTAAGGGCACATACCCAATAGTGAGATAGAGCTGGTGTATGTTACTTTTTGAGATCAATACATGAAAGATTTTACGTGAAAACATTGTGTGGCACTCCGATGTCCCTGAGAAGAGACGTACATGAAGGCCTCTTGAGTCTAATGTGCCCATTTTGAGGAAGTGAGTCTTTGTAGTATTTTCCTTTGCCAGGGCAGTCCTAAATTGTGAGGTTCACCAATGCCCCTGCATACAGACGTGCATGAGGGCCTGTAAACCTGAAGTGCCCATTGGAAGGAAGTGGGTGTATTATAGTATAGCCCTTAGGCAGGGAAGCCAAACATTGGGAGGCTCCACGTTGTCCCTGGATAGAGACGTGCATGAAGGCCTGTAAACCTGAAGTGCCCATTGGAAGGAAGTGGGTGTATTATAGTATAGCCCTTAGGCAGGGAAGCCAAACATTGGGAGGCTCCACGTTGTCCCTGGATAGAGACGTGCATGAAGGCCTGTAAACCTGAAGTGCCCATTGGAAGGAAGTGGGTGTATTATAGTATAGCCCTTAGGCAGGGAAGCCAAACATTGGGAGGCTCCACGTTGTCCCTGGATAGAGACGTGCATGAAGGCCTGTAAACCTGAAGTGCCCATTGGAAGGAAGTGGGTGTATTATAGTATAGCCCTTAGGCAGGGAAGCCAAACATTGGGAGGCTCCACGTTGTCCCTGGATAGAGACGTGCATGAAGGCCTGTAAACCTGAAGTGCCCATTGGAAGGAAGTGGGTGTATTATAGTATAGCCCTTAGGCAGGGAAGCCAAACATTGGGAGGCTCTACGTTGTCCCTGGATAGAGACCTGTTAGGTTCTTAGTGCCTCCGTGCTTGCATTTAAAAACCGCACGTGTGTGCCTGTTGGTGGCAGCTTTCCGCTGCATTTGTGTGAGTTTTGCACAAACTTGGATATAACACACAAGTCTAGTGAATACACATCAGCACAGCATTGCAAAATGCGCAAGGGCGTTGTCAACGAACAAGGAAGTGGACGTGATGGTGGTGCAGGCAGACACCGAGGTTGTGTGCAAGCTCTAATTTCGCCACAACAAAGGGCCACATCTAGTCGCTCGCACGTCCTGTCCCAAATTCTTGGGGACCGCAGCAGTACACCCCTCTTGAACCAAGACCAGTGTCAACAGGTTGTTAGTTGGATAGCGGATAATGCTTCCAGTCAGATTGGCACCACCACAAACACTCTGTCTTCCACACGGTCAAGTGTCAGTAGCCGTGATACTGCACCGCACATTTCAGAACCTGATCCTCCTTCCTACCACCAGGCCGAGTACACGTCCACGGACATTACTGATCCCACACTTGGACACTCGGAATAGCTGTTCGTTCACGTTTCCATTCACAAATTCTGGCCTCTCGCCAGCTCCTGTTGAAGTGGGCCATGACGAGATTGTATGTACAGATGCACAAATATTTGAGCAGCCACGTTCTCACGAAGTTGGCAACGTGTCTCAACAAGGGGTGGCCGATGATGAGACACAATTGTCAGGAAGTCAGGAGGAGGAGCAGGGTGCGGAAGAGGAAGACGACGTGGTGGATGATCCAGTAACTGACCCAACCTGGCAGGAGGATATGCAGAGCGAGGACAGCAGTGCACAGGGGGAGGGAGGCGTAGCATCACAACAGGCAGTAAGAAGCAGAGTGGTGGCCCCAGGCAGACGTCAGTCAACTGTTCCCCGGAACAACACGACACAAGGTGCCTGTACAAATGTTAGGTCTTCCCGAGTCTGGCTGTAATACTATTGTATGTATTGAGGATTTCGATTGCGTTAGGGCAATGACAACCAGAGACGAGTTCTTGGTGCAAGACATTTATAATATGCAACCAGCAAATATGTACATAAACGGAACAAAAACACAGTAGAACATAAATACAGGAAATACCTTCCAGGGACTGAGCGAAAGGGAATTCCCGGTACCGCGCACCGGACTCCCCCAGGGAGACCACCAACAGCAAACCCCTATACAGGGACTGTCTGGCAATCACCCCAGAAGCCCTAAATGCGCAGCAGCCGGGACACAAAAGGGCAATAGGTAAGTCGAAAAATGTCTGTACGTGATGTGAGTCCAGAGTGGTATTAAACGGAAGGAACCGGGCAGAAGTTCCGACCAAAGACGGCAAACGGAGTCCAGGTACAGCTAGATGATACCAGATGAAGTCCAGAGTCGGTGTCGGTTGTTTTCCAAGAGGATCCGAATAACAATCAGGAACCAAAAGCAGCAGGGCAGGAGCACACAGGAAGCAGTATACTCAGGCACTGGACTAAGCTTTAGGGGCGGCTTTTAAACAGATGGACAGGAAGTAGGGCAACATAACAGAAAACTCCATGTTAACAAAGGGCAAGCTCTTTCAAAAGAAAACTGGAAAACCAGGAACTCTGACACTGGCAGTTTTTTAAGTTGGCTCCAGATGATTCTAAAAAGGCCATTTGCAACACCTGCCATGCCAGCATCAGCAGGGGTACCAAAACTAGCAGCCTGACCACCACCAGCATGATCAGGCACATGTCAGCCAAGCACCCGACTTTGTGGGAAGTACAACAGAGTCGAGGAGCAGTGCTTGCTGATGTCACTGCTACGTCTTCGCTGGTTGTGCATGCGAGCCAATCCCCTGTCCATGCTGCCTGCGAACAAGCCTCCTCCACTCCTGCACCTGCAGTTGCCTACGCAGAAAGAACACCATCATCAAGCACGTCCTTGTCCCAGCGCAACGTTCAGTTATCCATTCAGCAAACCTTTGAGCGCAGGCGCAAATACACTGCCAACACCCCACATGCCACAGTTCTAAATGCTAACATTTCGCGACTGCTTGCGCTGGAAATGTTGCCTTTTAGGCTGGTTGAGACAGAAGCATTCCGCGAACTGATGGTGGCAGCTGTCCCACGTTACTCGGTCCACAGCCGCCACTATTTCTCCCTGTGTGCCGTCCCCGCATTGCATAACTAACCACGTGTCACAAAACATCACACGTGCCCGGAACAACGCTGTTTCAGCCAAAGTCCACCTAACCACAGACACGTGGACAAGTGCATGTGGGCAAGGCCGCTACATCTCGTTGACGTCACACTGGGTTAATATTGTGCAAGCTGGGACCCAGTCTGAGCGAGGGACGGAATACGTCCTTCACACACCAAGTTTTGCAGGCCCTACCTCAGTCAGGGTTTCACACACACTCTACAGCTCCGGAATGTCATGCTCCTCAGCCTCCTCCTCCTCCTGCGCATCCTGATCCACTTTACCCTCCACACCAGTCCCAAGCTGTAAGTGTCGCTGGCGGAGGAGGGGACGGTGCGCTCTCCCACTGCTCGGGTCCGGCTGACGCAGCTCTACGGCTGCTGCTGCTCGTTGGCTCGAGCGATGGCCGGATCCCGGGGACTCGAGCGGCGCTACTCGCCCGTGAGTGAAAAGGGGTGGTTTGGGTTTTGGGGATATTGTCCGTGACGCCACCCACGGTTGTGGTGATTGTGTGGACACCACCGCTGCTCTGGACGGGGATCCCGGGAGCCTGTGACAGGGAGCAGCTTTGTTGTTATTTCTCCCCTACGTGGGTAGGGGGGTTGGTTGTCCCGGGGCCTGGTGATGGGGTAGAGATGGATGACAGGCGGGTTGCGGGGCCTGATGAAGTGCATGGTCGCAGGGGCAGCGCTGTGCCGCACGGCACGGAGGTACTCACTCAGCCCAATGATGATGACACAGTTCAGGGTAAAACAAGTGGCTGGATGGACAGGTCACTCGGACGGCTGCGGTTGTTCCTCCCTGCAGGTTAGTGATGACTGTCTCTCCCTGCACCGAAGTTAAGTGTTGGTAGTGATGGTTTCCTAACGGTAACCCGCTCCCTGACCTGGATATGGGCCGGAGGAGCCCCTTTTGCCCACAGGCGCTGGCCCTGGGAGACGGTTGCCCTTGCCGGTGGCTGTGTCTCCCCTTCACGGTTGTACGGTTGCCTTCTATCTGGACTTGGCTGTTTGGAAACCCTGAGGTCCCCTTCAATAACGGATTTGGCAAATTCACGGCGACACCAAGCCTTGCCGGGATCCGAAAGTCCTCTGCCAATGGTGCTGGCTTCGCTTTGTATACCGGTCCGGTACGGCCGGGTCACCACCCGTCCACGGTCCTTACGGCAGACTCCAATCGGCCTCCACTGCAGACGGTCACCACATCCTGCCAACCTTGCTGTCCTGTCCAGGCCACACACCCGGACCAACTTCAGGCTCTTTGCTGTCACTTTTCTCCTCTCTACTACTTTCCTCCTTCCACTTCCTTAGCTTAACTCTCACTGCCTGTGTTTTCCCTCCTCCTCGGTGGGTGGAGACCAACCGCCTGGCTCCACACCCTGGTGTGGACAACAGCCCCTGGGGAAGGCAACAAGGATTTTGTGTTTTGACTATGATATGCCTGCAGGGAGTGTGGGGTGTTTAAGTGTTGTGCTCTGTGGCCCCTGGCTTGTCCAGGGCGACACAGAAGCACTGCAGCACTGCCTCGGCGAAGCGGCAACAGGCAGTGCTGAAGCTAATCTGCATAGGTGACAAACCCCACAATGCAGAAGAGGTGTGGACAGCTCTGAAACAGCAGGCAGATCACTGGCTCACAACTCTGAACCTAAAGCCAGGAAAGGTGGTGTGTGACAATGGCCGGAACCTGGTGGCGGCTTTGAGGCGAGGCCAGCTGACACATGTTCCATGCTTGGCCCATGTGCTCAACCTCGAGGTTCAGCGGTTTCTAAAGTCATAGTCAGAGCTGTCTGATCTGCTGGTAAAAGTTCGCCGCCTGTCTGCACATTTTCGAAAGTCACCTACTGCTTCAGCCGGCCTTGCCGCCTTAAGACGCCGTTTGCATCTTCCGGCACACAGACTGGTGTGTGATGTCCCCACGCGTTGGAATTCAACTCTGCACATGTTGGTCAGGATATGTGAGCAGAAGAGGGCAGTTGTTGAGTACCTGCATCACCTAAGCCGTCGGGAAATGGGTCAAACTCCACACATAACACCTGAGGAGTGGAGATGGATGTCCGACCTATGCACCATCCGCCAAAACTTTGAGGACTACAACAAGATGGTGAGCGGCGATGACGACATTATTAGCGTCACCATACCGCTTCTCTGCCTTCTAAAATGGTCTCTGCTCAGAAAACAAACATGATGCATTGCAGGCGGAGCGCGATGAGTTTCAGCAAGAAACAGTAGTGGGTGTGGGTGATGATAACACACAGCCCAGCCTCGTCTCATCACAACGTGCAGTGGAGGACTATGACGAGGAGGAGGATGAAGACATGGAGCAACTCTCTGGCCAAATTGAGGATATGACATGCAGTCATATCCTCGGTTCAGCGTGGCTGGCCAGAGGACAGGGTAGATGATGAGGAGGAGGAGGACAGCATGTTCAGTCATCGTGTCGGTCAGGATACTGAAGTGATGGCTGTTAAGAGTCTGGCACACATGGCTGACTTTATGGTAAGCTGCCTGTCTCGTGACCCTCGCGTTAAGAACATCTTGGCCGACAATCATTACTGGTTGGTAACACTGTTAGACCCACGCTAAAAGGAGAACTTTATGTCTCTTATTCCCGAGGCGGAGAGGTCAGGCAAAATGCAGCAGTTCCAGAAGGCCATAGTCACGGAAGTAGGCAAAGCATTCCCCTCACAAAACGCTAGCGGCATAGGTCATGAATCAGTGGACAACCGAGGCGTACAGCCGAGAGAGGCACAAGTCCAATCCGCCAGAGGTAGGGGAACAGTCTTTAAGATGTGTGACAGTTTTCTCAGCCCCTCACGTACCACAGCCCCTGAGGTGCGGGGTAGTGCCACAAGAAATCCTAAGTTTGCCCAGATGCTGAAGGAGTACCTTGCAGATCGAACAACTGTACTCCGACATTCCTCTGTGCCTTACAATTATTGGGTATCCAAGCTGGACACGTGGCATGAATTGGCTCTCTACGCCTTGGAAGGCCTGGCCTGCCCTGCTGCTAGCGTTTTGTCAGAGCGTGTTTTTAGTGCCGCAGGTGGAATCATTACAGATAAACGCACCCGCCTGTCAACTGAAAATGCTGACAAGCTGACTCTGATCAAGATGAACAAGGGTTGGATTGGGCCAGACTTCACCACACCACCAGCAAATGAGAGCGGAATTTAAAGTTTGCCATGTACCTCCACTCACCCATGGGTACACACTTCTGGAGTTTGGCTAATCGCTGGACTGCTCCTCCTTCTCCTCATGCGCCACCATGATGATGACCGTTACAAATTGCAATACTTAGGCCTTTGTTTCAGGTATACCCCCAGTGGTAAATTTTTTCGCCCATTCTTTGCAGAATGGACATTACAACGACAGGAGACCCACTCCTTTGCAATGGGAACAATGTTTTGAGGCCCTCATGCACGTCTCTATCCAGGGACAACGTGGAGCCTGACGCTGCCACCGACTGCCACACACGTGCTGTTTTTAAATGCAAGCACGGACGCAATAAGAACCTAACTGGTTTTTAGGAGCGACAATTACTGAGAAGTCTGACACTATCAGACACTGCTGACTGACGTGTATTATACACTAGACTTGTGCGTTATATAATAGTTTGTGCAAAACGCGCACCTGTACCCTGCCACCGACTGCCACACACGTGCTGTTTTTAAATGCAAGCACGGACGCAATAAGAACCTAACTGGTTTTTAGGAGCGACAATTACTGAGAAGTCTGACACTATCAGACACTGCTGACTGACGTGTATTATACACTAGACTTGTGCGTTATATAATAGTTTGTGCAAAACGCGCACCTGTACCCTGACACCGACTGCCACACACGTGCTGTTTTTAAATGCAAGCACGGACGCAATAAGAACCTAACTGGTTTTTAGGAGCGACAATTACTGAGAAGTCTGACACTATCAGACACTGCTGACTGACGTGTATTATACACTAGACTTGTGCGTTATATAATAGTTTGTGCAAAACGCGCACCTGTACCCTGCCACCGACTGCCACACACGTGCTGTTTTTAAATGCAAGCACGGACGCAATAAGAACCTAACTGGTTTTTAGGAGCGACAATTACTGAGAAGTCTGACACTATCAGACACTGCTGACTGACGTGTATTATACACTAGACTTGTGCGTTATATAATAGTTTGTGCAAAACGCGCACCTGTACCCTGCCACCGACTGCCACACACGTGCTGTTTTTAAATGCAAGCACGGACGCAATAAGAACCTAACTGGTTTTTAGGAGCGACAATTACTGAGAAGTCTGACACTATCAGACACTGCTGACTGACGTGTATTATACACTAGACTTGTGCGTTATATAATAGTTTGTGCAAAACGCGCACCTGTACCCTGCCACCGACTGCCACACACGTGCTGTTTTTAAATGCAAGCACGGACGCAATAAGAACCTAACTGGTTTTTAGGAGCGACAATTACTGAGAAGTCTGACACTATCAGACACTGCTGACTGACGTGTATTATACACTAGACTTGTGCGTTATATAATAGTTTGTGCAAAACGCGCACCTGTACCCTGCCACCGACTGCCACACACGTGCTGTTTTTAAATGCAAGCACGGACGCAATAAGAACCTAACTGGTTTTTAGGAGCGACAATTACTGAGAAGTCTGACACTATCTGGACTGTTTTACACTGTGTACACCAGCCCCAGATATGATGAAGGCTGGTATACGGTCACCACTAGGAATGGCTATATATACCCTGCCTGCCTGCCTGTATACTGCTACAATAGTCCTGACAAGGACTCTTCTGGTCACTAGCCTGTATTCCGACCTGGCTATACCCTGCCTGTATATAGCAACAATAGTCCTGAGAAGGACTCTGCTACTGTACTCCGACCTGGCTATACCCTGCCTGCCTGTATACAACTAGAATAGTCCTGAGAAGGACTTCTGGTCACACTGTTTGCAGCCCTGCTCCGGAACTAACTATAAAGGGCCGCAAAGCTTTCCCTGAATCAGCGACACTCTCCCTACACTCACTGTCAGAATAGCTGTGAGCAGAGCACAGCGCGCCGGCCTATATAAAGGCTCGGTGACGCTGTGCAGGCCGGCCAATCACTGCAATTCCACAACTAACAGGGCTGTGGCATTGCAGTGGTCTGCCAGCCAATCCCTGCATGAGGGCTGGCTCTCAAAAGAGCGCCAACATGCAGAAATGAAGACCACGAGTAAAGCACGAGTATCGCGAGATTACTCGGTCCCCGCCGAGCAGCCCGAGTACAGTGATACTCGTGCGAGTACCGAGTAGTGACAAGCATGCTCGCTCATCACTAATTGCAAGATAACCAAACAAAACTTTTAGTGGATTTCTACTTATTTTATTAAATATCATCTCCACCAAACAGGACAAGCTTGCATCTGTTATAGTTTTGGAGAAAAATGTGTTCATTTCATGTATGCGCGAAATGCCTTAAAAATGGCTTTAAAATGGATTTGGAGCATGGAGACGATTATCTCAGGATTGCAAGATAACCAAACAAAACTTTTAGTGGATTTCTACTTATTTTATTAAATATCATCTCCACCAAACAGGACAAGCTTGCATCTGTTATAGTTTTGGAGAAAAATGTGTTCATTTCATGTATGCGCGAAATGCCTTAAAAATGGCTTTAAAATGGATTTGGAGCATGGAGACGATTATCTCGGGATTGCAAGATAACCAAACAAAACTTTTAGTGGATTTCTACTTATTTAATTAAATATCATCTCCACCAAACAGGACAAGCTTGCATCTGTTATAGTTTTGGAGAAAAATGTGTTCATTTCATGTATGCGCGAAATGCCTTAAAAATGGCTTTAAAATGGATTTGGAGCATGGAGACGATTATCTCGGGATTGCAAGATAACCAAACAAAACTTTTAGTGGATTTCTACTTATTTTATTAAATATCATCTCCACCAAACAGGACAAGCTTGCATCTGTTATAGTTTTGGAGAAAAATGTGTTCATTTCATGTATGCGCGAAATGCCTTAAAAATGGCTTTAAAATGGATTTGGAGCATGGAGACGATTATCTCGGGATTGCAAGATAACCAAACAAAACTTTTAGTGGATTTCTACTTATTTTATTAAATATCATCTCCACCAAACAGGACAAGCTTGCATCTGTTATAGTTTTGGAGAAAAATGTGTTCATTTCATGTATGCGCGAAATGCCTTAAAAATGGCTTTAAAATGGATTTGGAGCATGGAGACGATTATCTCGGGATTGCAAGATAACCAAACAAAACTTTTAGTGGATTTCTACTTATTTTATTAAATATCATCTCCACCAAACAGGACAAGCTTGCATCTGTTATAGTTTTGGAGAAAAATGTGTTCATTTCATGTATGCGCGAAATGCCTTAAAAATGGCTTTAAAATGGATTTGGAGCATGGAGACGATTATCTCGGGATTGCAAGATAACCAAACAAAACTTTTAGTGGATTTCTACTTATTTTATTAAATATCATCTCCACCAAACAGGACAAGCTTGCATCTGTTATAGTTTTGGAGAAAAATGTGTTCATTTCATGTATGCGCGAAATGCCTTAAAAATGGCTTTAAAATGGATTTGGAGCATGGAGACGATTATCTCGGGATTGCAAGATAACCAAACAAAACTTTTAGTGGATTTCTACTTATTTTATTAAATATCATCTCCACCAAACAGGACAAGCTTGCATCTGTTATAGTTTTGGAGAAAAATGTGTTCATTTCATGTATGCGCGAAATGCCTTAAAAATGGCTTTAAAATGGATTTGGAGCATGGAGACGATTATCTCGGGATTGCAAGATAACCAAACAAAACTTTTAGTGGATTTCTACTTATTTTATTAAATATCATCTCCACCAAACAGGACAAGCTTGCATCTGTTATAGTTTTGGAGAAAAATGTGTTCATTTCATGTATGCGCGAAATGCCTTAAAAATGGCTTTAAAATGGATTTGGAGCATGGAGACGATTATCTCGGGATTGCAAGATAACCAAACAAAACTTTTAGTGGATTTCTACTTATTTTATTAAATATCATCTCCACCAAACAGGACAAGCTTGCATCTGTTATAGTTTTGGAGAAAAATGTGTTCATTTCAAGTATGCGCGAAATGCCTTAAAAATGGCTTTAAAATGGATTTGGAGCATGGAGACGATTATCTCGGGATTGCAAGATAACCAAACAAAACTTTTAGTGGATTTCTACTTATTTTATTAAATATCATCTCCACCAAACAGGACAAGCTTGCATGTGTTATAGTTTTGGAGAAAAATGTGTTCATTTCATGTATGCGCGAAATGCCTTAAAAATGGCTTTAAAATGGATTTGGAGCATGGAGACGATTATCTCGGGATTGCAAGATAACCAAACAAAACTTTTAGTGGATTTCTACTTATTTTATTAAATATCATCTCCACCAAACAGGACAAGCTTGCATCTGTTATAGTTTTGGAGAAAAATGTGTTCATTTCATGTATGCGCGAAATGCCTTAAAAATGGCTTTAAAATGGATTTGGAGCATGGAGACGATTATCTCGGGATTGCAATATAACCAAACAAAACTTTTAGTGGATTTCTACTTATTTTATTAAATATCATCTCCACCAAACAGGACAAGCTTGCATCTGTTATAGTTTTGGAGAAAAATGTGTTCATTTCATGTATGCGCGAAATGCCTTAAAAATGGCTTTAAAATGGATTTGGAGCATGGAGACGAATATCTCGGGATTGCAAGATAACCAAACAAAACTTTTAGTGGATTTCTACTTATTTTATTAAATATCATCTCCACCAAACAGGACAAGCTTGCATCTGTTATAGTTTTGGAGAAAAATGTGTTCATTTCATGTATGCGCGAAATGCCTTAAAAATGGCTTTAAAATGGATTTGGAGCATGGAGACGATTATCTCGGGATTGCAAGATAACCAAACAAAACTTTTAGTGGATTTCTACTTATTTTATTAAATATCATCTCCACCAAACAGGACAAGCTTGCATCTGTTATAGTTTTGGAGAAAAATGTGTTCATTTCATGTATGCGCGAAATGCCTTAAAAATGGCTTTAAAATGGATTTGGAGCATGGAGACGATTATCTCGGGATTGCAAGATAACCAAACAAAACTTTTAGTGGATTTCTACTTATTTTATTAAATATCATCTCCACCAAACAGGACAAGCTTGCATCTGTTATAGTTTTGGAGAAAAATGTGTTCATTTCATGTATGCGCGAAATGCCTTAAAAATGGCTTTAAAATGGATTTGGAGCATGGAGACGATTATCTCGGGATTGCAAGATAACCAAACAAAACTTTTAGTGGATTTCTACTTATTTTATTAAATATCATCTCCACCAAACAGGACAAGCTTGCATGTGTTATAGTTTTGGAGAAAAATGTGTTCATTTCATGTATGCGCAAAATGCCTTTGAAATGGCTTTAAAATGGATTTGGAGCATGGAGACGATTATCTCAGGATGGCAATATAAACAAACGAAACTTTTAGTAGATTTCTACTTATTTTATTAAATATTATCTCCACCAAACAGGACAAGCTTGCATCTGTTATAGTTTTGGAGAAAAATGTGTTCATTTCATGTATGCGCGAAATGCCTTAAAAATGGCTTTAAAATGGATTTGGAGCATGGAGACGATTATCTCGGGATTGCAAGATAACCAAACAAAACTTTTAGTGGATTTCTACTTATTTTATAAATATCATCTCCACCAAACAGGACAAGCTTGCATCTGTTATAGTTTTGGAGAAAAATGTGTTCATTTCATGTATGCGCGAAATGCCTTAAAAATGGCTTTAAAATGGATTTGGAGCATGGAGACGATTATCTCGGGATTGCAATATAACCAAACAAAACTTTTAGTGGATTTCTACTTATTTTATTAAATATCATCTCCACCAAACAGGACAAGCTTGCATCTGTTATAGTTTTGGAGAAAAATGTGTTCATTTCATGTATGCGCGAAATGCCTTAAAAATGGCTTTAAAATGGATTTGGAGCATGGAGACGATTATTTCGGGATTGCAAGATAACCAAACAAAACTTTTAGTGGATTTCTACTTATTTTATTAAATATCATCTCCAAAAAACAGGACAAGCTTGCATCTGTTATAGTTTTGGAGAAAAATGTGTTCATTTCATGTATGCGCGAAATGCCTTAAAAATGGCTTTAAAATGGATTTGGAGCATGGAGACGATTATCTCGGGATTGCAAGATAACCAAACAAAACTTTTAGTGGATTTCTACTTATTTTATTAAATATCATCTCCACCAAACAGGACAAGCTTGCATCTGTTATAGTTTTGAAGAAAAATGTGTTCATTTCATGTATGCGCGAAATGCCTTAAAAATGGCTTTAAAATGGATTTGGAGCATGGAGACGATTATCTCGGGATTGCAAGATAACCAAACAAAACTTTTAGTGGATTTCTACTTATTTTATTAAATATCATCTCCACCAAACAGGACAAGCTTGCATGTGTTATAGTTTTGGAGAAAAATGTGTTCATTTCATGTATGCGCAAAATGCCTTTGAAATGGCTTTAAAATGGATTTGGAGCATGGAGACGATTATCTCAGGATGGCAATATAAACAAACGAAACTTTTAGTAGATTTCTACTTATTTTATTAAATATTATCTCCACCAAACAGGACAAGCTTGCATCTGTTATAGTTTTGGAGAAAAATGTGTTCATTTCATGTATGCGCGAAATGCCTTAAAAATGGCTTTAAAATGGATTTGGAGCATGGAGACGATTATCTCGGGATTGCAAGATAACCAAACAAAACTTTTAGTGGATTTCTACTTATTTTATTAAATATCATCTCCACCAAACAGGACAAGCTTGCATCTGTTATAGTTTTGGAGAAAAATGTGTTCATTTCAAGTATGCGCGAAATGCCTTAAAAATGGCTTTAAAATGGATTTGGAGCATGGAGACGATTATCTCGGGATTGCAAGATAACCAAACAAAACTTTTAGTGGATTTCTACTTATTTTATTAAATATCATCTCCACCAAACAGGACAAGCTTGCATGTGTTATAGTTTTGGAGAAAAATGTGTTCATTTCATGTATGCGCGAAATGCCTTAAAAATGGCTTTAAAATGGATTTGGAGCATGGAGACGATTATCTCGGGATTGCAAGATAACCAAACAAAACTTTTAGTGGATTTCTACTTATTTTATTAAATATCATCTCCACCAAACAGGACAAGCTTGCATCTGTTATAGTTTTGGAGAAAAATGTGTTCATTTCATGTATGCGCGAAATGCCTTAAAAATGGCTTTAAAATGGATTTGGAGCATGGAGACGATTATCTCGGGATTGCAATATAACCAAACAAAACTTTTAGTGGATTTCTACTTATTTTATTAAATATCATCTCCACCAAACAGGACAAGCTTGCATCTGTTATAGTTTTGGAGAAAAATGTGTTCATTTCATGTATGCGCGAAATGCCTTAAAAATGGCTTTAAAATGGATTTGGAGCATGGAGACGAATATCTCGGGATTGCAAGATAACCAAACAAAACTTTTAGTGGATTTCTACTTATTTTATTAAATATCATCTCCACCAAACAGGACAAGCTTGCATCTGTTATAGTTTTGGAGAAAAATGTGTTCATTTCATGTATGCGCGAAATGCCTTAAAAATGGCTTTAAAATGGATTTGGAGCATGGAGACGATTATCTCGGGATTGCAAGATAACCAAACAAAACTTTTAGTGGATTTCTACTTATTTTATTAAATATCATCTCCACCAAACAGGACAAGCTTGCATCTGTTATAGTTTTGGAGAAAAATGTGTTCATTTCATGTATGCGCGAAATGCCTTAAAAATGGCTTTAAAATGGATTTGGAGCATGGAGACGATTATCTCGGGATTGCAAGATAACCAAACAAAACTTTTAGTGGATTTCTACTTATTTTATTAAATATCATCTCCACCAAACAGGACAAGCTTGCATCTGTTATAGTTTTGGAGAAAAATGTGTTCATTTCATGTATGCGCGAAATGCCTTAAAAATGGCTTTAAAATGGATTTGGAGCATGGAGACGATTATCTCGGGATTGCAAGATAACCAAACAAAACTTTTAGTGGATTTCTACTTATTTTATTAAATATCATCTCCACCAAACAGGACAAGCTTGCATGTGTTATAGTTTTGGAGAAAAATGTGTTCATTTCATGTATGCGCAAAATGCCTTTGAAATGGCTTTAAAATGGATTTGGAGCATGGAGACGATTATCTCAGGATGGCAATATAAACAAACGAAACTTTTAGTAGATTTCTACTTATTTTATTAAATATTATCTCCACCAAACAGGACAAGCTTGCATCTGTTATAGTTTTGGAGAAAAATGTGTTCATTTCATGTATGCGCGAAATGCCTTAAAAATGGCTTTAAAATGGATTTGGAGCATGGAGACGATTATCTCGGGATTGCAAGATAACCAAACAAAACTTTTAGTGGATTTCT
Organism: Anomaloglossus baeobatrachus; assembly: GCF_048569485.1. Lineage (NCBI taxonomy): Eukaryota > Metazoa > Chordata > Amphibia > Anura > Aromobatidae > Anomaloglossus > Anomaloglossus baeobatrachus. Next base: position 1,207,196 of record NW_027442210.1, on the reverse strand, counting down.
ACTTATTTTATAAATATCATCTCCACCAAACAGGACAAGCTTGCATCTGTTATAGTTTTGGAGAAAAATGTGTTCATTTCATGTATGCGCGAAATGCCTTAAAAATGGCTTTAAAATGGATTTGGAGCATGGAGACGATTATCTCGGGATTGCAATATAACCAAACAAAACTTTTAGTGGATTTCTACTTATTTTATTAAATATCATCTCCACCAAACAGGACAAGCTTGCATCTGTTATAGTTTTGGAGAAAAATGTGTTCATTTCATGTATGCGCGAAATGCCTTAAAAATGGCTTTAAAATGGATTTGGAGCATGGAGACGATTATTTCGGGATTGCAAGATAACCAAACAAAACTTTTAGTGGATTTCTACTTATTTTATTAAATATCATCTCCAAAAAACAGGACAAGCTTGCATCTGTTATAGTTTTGGAGAAAAATGTGTTCATTTCATGTATGCGCGAAATGCCTTAAAAATGGCTTTAAAATGGATTTGGAGCATGGAGACGATTATCTCGGGATTGCAAGATAACCAAACAAAACTTTTAGTGGATTTCTACTTATTTTATTAAATATCATCTCCACCAAACAGGACAAGCTTGCATCTGTTATAGTTTTGAAGAAAAATGTGTTCATTTCATGTATGCGCGAAATGCCTTAAAAATGGCTTTAAAATGGATTTGGAGCATGGAGACGATTATCTCGGGATTGCAAGATAACCAAACAAAACTTTTAGTGGATTTCTACTTATTTTATTAAATATCATCTCCACCAAACAGGACAAGCTTGCATGTGTTATAGTTTTGGAGAAAAATGTGTTCATTTCATGTATGCGCAAAATGCCTTTGAAATGGCTTTAAAATGGATTTGGAGCATGGAGACGATTATCTCAGGATGGCAATATAAACAAACGAAACTTTTAGTAGATTTCTACTTATTTTATTAAATATTATCTCCACCAAACAGGACAAGCTTGCATCTGTTATAGTTTTGGAGAAAAATGTGTTCATTTCATGTATGCGCGAAATGCCTTAAAAATGGCTTTAAAATGGATTTGGAGCATGGAGACGATTATCTCGGGATTGCAAGATAACCAAACAAAACTTTTAGTGGATTTCTACTTATTTTATTAAATATCATCTCCACCAAACAGGACAAGCTTGCATCTGTTATAGTTTTGGAGAAAAATGTGTTCATTTCATGTATGCGCGAAATGCCTTAAAAATGGCTTTAACCCCTTCACGACCATGGACGGATCTTTCCGTCATGGATCGTGTCCCGGTAATCCCCGCCCCCTGCCGCGGGCAGGCGGCGTGGATCGGCACACATATCAGCTGTTTTCAACAGCTGACATGTGTGCCTACATGTTCCGAGTGGAATCGCATTCCACCCGGAACATTAACCCCTTAGATCTCGCTGCCAAAGTCTGGCAGCGAGATCTATATGCGCGCGGCCATCTTTTTTTCTTACCTCCGCCCCCTCCGGACGTCACGTGAGTGATCACGTGACGTTCGGTGGTTGCCATCGTAGCACAGGGTCATGTGATGACGCCTGGTGCTAAGAAGTTTCACTTTCATTCTTCCTCGGCACGGAGCAGAGGAAGAAAGAAAGTGACTATTTCTGCTGTTTACAGCGGAATAGCTGTGATCAGCAGATAGCGATCAGCAATCGGATTGCTGATCGCTATAGCCCCCTAGGGGGACTAGTAAAATAAAATAAAAAAAGTAAAAAAAAAGTTTTAAAAAATTAAAAAAAAATAAAAAAACCTAAAAGTTCAAATCACCCCCCTTTCCCCCCATTGAAAATTAAAGGGTTAAAAAATAAATAAATATACACATATTTGGTATCGCCGCGTTCAGAAATGCCCGATCTATCAAAATATAAAATCAATTAATCGGATTGGTAAACGGCGTAGTGGCAATAAAATTCCAAACGCCAAAATTACGTTTTTTGGTCGCCGCAAGTTTTACGCAAAATGCAATAACAGGCGATCAAAACGTAGCATCTGCGCAAAAATGCTACCATTAGAAACATCAGCTCGAGACGCAAAAAATAAGCCGTCACTGAGCCACAGATCCCAAAAAATAAAAACGCTACGTGTTTCGGAAAATGGCGCAAAACGTGCGCCACTTTTATTGGACAAACTTGTGAATTTTTTTTAACCCCTTAGATACAAGTAAACCTATACATGTTTGGTGTCTACAAACTCGCACCGACCTCAGGTATCATACCCACACATCAGTTTTACCATATAGTGAACACCGTGAATAAAACATCCCAAAAACTATTGTGCCATCACACTTTTTTTGCAATTTTTCCACACTTGGAATTTTTTTGCTGCTTTCCAGTACACCATATGGTAAAACTTATGGTTTCATTTAAAAGTATAACTTGTCCCGCAAAAAACAAGCCCTCATATGGCAAGATTGACGGAAAAATAAAAAAGTTACGGCTCTCGGAAGAAGGGGAGCAAAAAACAAAAACGCAAAAACGGAAAGTGCCCCGGGGCTGAAGGGGTTAAAATGGATTTGGAGCATGGAGACGATTATCTCGGGATTGCAATATAACTAAACAAAACTTTTAGTGGATTTCTACTTATTTTATTAAATATCATCTCCACCAAACAGGACAAGCTTGCATCTGTTATAGTTTTGGAGAAAAATGTGTTCATTTCATGTATGCGCGAAATGCCTTAAAAATGGCTTTAAAATGGATTTGGAGCATGGAGACGATTATCTCGGGATTGCAAGATAACCAAACAAAACTTTTAGTGGATTTCTACTTATTTTATTAAATATCATCTCCACCAAACAGGACAAGCTTGCATCTGTTATAGTTTTGGAGAAAAATGTGTTCATTTCATGTATGCGCGAAATGCCTTAAAAATGGCTTTAAAATGGATTTGGAGCATGGAGACGATTATCTCGGGATTGCAAGATAACCAAACAAAACTTTTAGTGGATTTCTACTTATTTTATTAAATATCATCTCCACCAAACAGGACAAGCTTGCATCTGTTATAGTTTTGGAGAAAAATGTGTTCATTTCATGTATGCGCGAAATGCCTTAAAAATGGCTTTAAAATGGATTTGGAGCATGGAGACGATTATCTCGGGATTGCAAGATAACCAAACAAAACTTTTAGTGGATTTCTACTTATTTTATTAAATATCATCTCCACCAAACAGGACAAGCTTGCATCTGTTATAGTTTTGGAGAAAAATGTGTTCATTTCATGTATGCGCGAAATGCCTTAAAAATGGCTTTAAAATGGATTTGGAGCATGGAGACGATTATCTCGGGATTGCAAGATAACCAAACAAAACTTTTAGTGGATTTCTACTTATTTTATTAAATATCATCTCCACCAAACAGGACAAGCTTGCATCTGTTATAGTTTTGGAGAAAAATGTGTTCATTTCATGTATGCGCGAAATGCCTTAAAAATGGCTTTAAAATGGATTTGGAGCATGGAGACGATTATCTCGGGATTGCAAGATAACCAAACAAAACTTTTAGTGGATTTCTACTTATTTTATTAAATATCATCTCCACCAAACAGGACAAGCTTGCATCTGTTATAGTTTTGGAGAAAAATGTGTTCATTTCATGTATGCGCGAAATGCCTTAAAAATGGCTTTAAAATGGATTTGGAGCATGGAGACGATTATCTCGGGATTGCAAGATAACCAAACAAAACTTTTAGTGGATTTCTACTTATTTTATTAAATATCATCTCCACCAAACAGGACAAGCTTGCATGTGTTATAGTTTTGGAGAAAAATGTGTTCATTTCATGTATGCGCAAAATGCCTTTGAAATGGCTTTAAAATGGATTTGGAGCATGGAGACGATTATCTCGGGATTGCAAGATAAACAAACAAAACTTTTAGTGGATTTCTACTTATTTTATTAAATATCATCTCAACCAAACAGGACAAGCTTGCATCTGTTATAGTTTTGGAGAAAAATGTGTTCATTTCATGTATGCGCGAAATGCCTTAAAAATGGCTTTAAAATGGATTTGGAGCATGGAGACGAATATCTCTGGATTGCAAGATAACCAAACAAAACTTTTAGTGGATTTCTACTTATTTTATTAAATATCATCTCCACCAAACAGGACAAGCTTGCATCTGTTATAGTTTTGGAGAAAAATGTGTTCATTTCATGTATGCGCGAAATGCCTTAAAAATGGCTTTAAAATGCATTTGGAGCATGGAGACGATTATCTCGGGATTGCAAGATAACCAAACAAAACTTTTAGTGGATTTCTACTTATTTTATTAAATATCATCTCCACCAAACAGGACAAGCTTGCATGTGTTATAGTTTTGGAGAAAAATGTGTTCATTTCATGTATGCGCAAAATGCCTTTGAAATGGCTTTAAAATGGATTTGGAGCATGGAGACGATTATCTGAGGATGGCAATATAAACAAACGAAACTTTTAGTAGATTTCTACTTATTTTATTAAATATTATCTCCACCTAACAGGACAAGCTTGCATCTGTTATAGTTTTGGAGAAAAATGTGTTCATTTCATGTATGCGCGAAATGCCTTAAAAATGGCTTTAAAATGGATTTGGAGCATGGAGACGATTATCTCGGGATTGCAAGATAACCAAACAAAACTTTTAGTGGATTTCTACTTATTTTATTAAATATCATCTCCACCAAACAGGACAAGCTTGCATCTGTTATAGTTTTGGAGAAAAATGTGTTCATTTCATGTATGCGCGAAATGCCTTAAAAATGGCTTTAAAATGGATTTGGAGCATGGAGACGATTATCTCGGGATTGCAAGATAACCAAACAAAACTTTTAGTGGATTTCTACTTATTTTATTAAATATCATCTCCACCAAACAGGACAAGCTTGCATGTGTTATAGTTTTGGAGAAAAATGTGTTCATTTCATGTATGCGCAAAATGCCTTTGAAATGGCTTTAAAATGGATTTGGAGCATGGAGACGATTATCTCAGGATGGCAATATAAACAAACGAAACTTTTAGTAGATTTCTACTTATTTTATTAAATATTATCTCCACCAAACAGGACAAGCTTGCATCTGTTATAGTTTTGGAGAAAAATGTGTTCATTTCATGTATGCGCGAAATGCCTTAAAAATGGCTTTAAAATGGATTTGGAGCATGGAGACGATTATCTCGGGATTGCAAGATAACCAAACAAAACTTTTAGTGGATTTCTACTTATTTTATTAAATATCATCTCCACCAAACAGGACAAGCTTGCATCTGTTATAGTTTTGGAGAAAAATGTGTTCATTTCATGTATGCGCGAAATGCCTTAAAATGGCTTTAAAATGGGTTTGGAGCATGGAGACGATTATCTCGGGATTGCAAGATAACCAAACAAAACTTTTAGTGGATTTCTACTTATTTTATTAAATATCATCTCCACCAAACAGGACAAGCTTGCATCTGTTATAGTTTTGGAGAAAAATGTGTTCATTTCATGTATGCGCGAAATGCCTTAAAAATGGCTTTAAAATGGATTTGGAGCATGGAGACGATTATCTCGGGATTGCAAGATAACCAAACAAAACTTTTAGTGGATTTCTACTTATTTTATTAAATATCATCTCCACCAAACAGGACAAGCTTGCATCTGTTATAGTTTTGGAGAAAAATGTGTTCATTTCATGTATGCGCGAAATGCCTTAAAAATGGCTTTAAAATGGATTTGGAGCATGGAGACGATTATCTCGGGATTGCAAGATAACCAAACAAAACTTTTAGTGGATTTCTACTTATTTTATTAAATATCATCTCCACCAAACAGGACAAGCTTGCATCTGTTATAGTTTTGGAGAAAAATGTGTTCATTTCATGTATGCGCGAAATGCCTTAAAAATGGCTTTAAAATGGATTTGGAGCATGGAGACGATTATCTCGGGATTGCAAGATAACCAAACAAAACTTTTAGTGGATTTCTACTTATTTTATTAAATATCATCTCCACCAAACAGGACAAGCTTGCATCTGTTATAGTTTTGGAGAAAAATGTGTTCATTTCATGTATGCGCGAAATGCCTTAAAAATGGCTTTAAAATGGATTTGGAGCATGGAGACGATTATCTCAGGATTGCAAGATAACCAAACAAAACTTTTAGTGGATTTCTACTTATTTTATTAAATATCATCTCCACCAAACAGGACAAGCTTGCATCTGTTATAGTTTTGGAGAAAAATGTGTTCATTTCATGTATGCGCGAAATGCCTTAAAAATGGCTTTAAAATGGATTTGGAGCATGGAGACGATTATCTCGGGATTGCAAGATAACCAAACAAAACTTTTAGTGGATTTCTACTTATTTAATTAAATATCATCTCCACCAAACAGGACAAGCTTGCATCTGTTATAGTTTTGGAGAAAAATGTGTTCATTTCATGTATGCGCGAAATGCCTTAAAAATGGCTTTAAAATGGATTTGGAGCATGGAGACGATTATCTCGGGATTGCAAGATAACCAAACAAAACTTTTAGTGGATTTCTACTTATTTTATTAAATATCATCTCCACCAAACAGGACAAGCTTGCATCTGTTATAGTTTTGGAGAAAAATGTGTTCATTTCATGTATGCGCGAAATGCCTTAAAAATGGCTTTAAAATGGATTTGGAGCATGGAGACGATTATCTCGGGATTGCAAGATAACCAAACAAAACTTTTAGTGGATTTCTACTTATTTTATTAAATATCATCTCCACCAAACAGGACAAGCTTGCATCTGTTATAGTTTTGGAGAAAAATGTGTTCATTTCATGTATGCGCGAAATGCCTTAAAAATGGCTTTAAAATGGATTTGGAGCATGGAGACGATTATCTCGGGATTGCAAGATAACCAAACAAAACTTTTAGTGGATTTCTACTTATTTTATTAAATATCATCTCCACCAAACAGGACAAGCTTGCATCTGTTATAGTTTTGGAGAAAAATGTGTTCATTTCATGTATGCGCGAAATGCCTTAAAAATGGCTTTAAAATGGATTTGGAGCATGGAGACGATTATCTCGGGATTGCAAGATAACCAAACAAAACTTTTAGTGGATTTCTACTTATTTTATTAAATATCATCTCCACCAAACAGGACAAGCTTGCATCTGTTATAGTTTTGGAGAAAAATGTGTTCATTTCATGTATGCGCGAAATGCCTTAAAAATGGCTTTAAAATGGATTTGGAGCATGGAGACGATTATCTCGGGATTGCAAGATAACCAAACAAAACTTTTAGTGGATTTCTACTTATTTTATTAAATATCATCTCCACCAAACAGGACAAGCTTGCATCTGTTATAGTTTTGGAGAAAAATGTGTTCATTTCATGTATGCGCGAAATGCCTTAAAAATGGCTTTAAAATGGATTTGGAGCATGGAGACGATTATCTCGGGATTGCAAGATAACCAAACAAAACTTTTAGTGGATTTCTACTTATTTTATTAAATATCATCTCCACCAAACAGGACAAGCTTGCATCTGTTATAGTTTTGGAGAAAAATGTGTTCATTTCATGTATGCGCGAAATGCCTTAAAAATGGCTTTAAAATGGATTTGGAGCATGGAGACGATTATCTCGGGATTGCAAGATAACCAAACAAAACTTTTAGTGGATTTCTACTTATTTTATTAAATATCATCTCCACCAAACAGGACAAGCTTGCATCTGTTATAGTTTTGGAGAAAAATGTGTTCATTTCAAGTATGCGCGAAATGCCTTAAAAATGGCTTTAAAATGGATTTGGAGCATGGAGACGATTATCTCGGGATTGCAAGATAACCAAACAAAACTTTTAGTGGATTTCTACTTATTTTATTAAATATCATCTCCACCAAACAGGACAAGCTTGCATGTGTTATAGTTTTGGAGAAAAATGTGTTCATTTCATGTATGCGCAAAATGCCTTTGAAATGGCTTTAAAATGGATTTGGAGCATGGAGACGATTATCTCGGGATTGCAAGATAAACAAACAAAACTTTTAGTGGATTTCTACTTATTTTATTAAATATCATCTCCACCAAACAGGACAAGCTTGCATCTGTTATAGTTTTGGAGAAAAATGTGTTCATTTCATGTATGCGCGAAATGCCTTAAAAATGGCTTTAAAATGGATTTGGAGCATGGAGACGATTATCTCGGGATTGCAAGATAACCAAACAAAACTTTTAGTGGATTTCTACTTATTTTATTAAATATCATCTCCACCAAACAGGACAAGCTTGCATCTGTTATAGTTTTGGAGAAAAATGTGTTCATTTCATGTATGCGCGAAATGCCTTAAAAATGGCTTTAAAATGGATTTGGAGCATGGAGACGATTATCTCTGGATTGCAAGATAACCAAACAAAACTTTTAGTGGATTTCTACTTATTTTATTAAATATCATCTCCACCAAACAAGACAAGCTTGCATCTGTTATAGTTTTGGAGAAAAATGTGTTCATTTCATGTATGCGCGAAATGCCTTAAAAATGGCTTTAAAATGGATTTGGAGCATGGAGACGATTATCTCAGGATGGCAATATAAACAAACGAAACTTTTAGTAGATTTCTACTTATTTTATTAAATATTATCTCCACCAAACAGGACAAGCTTGCATCTGTTATAGTTTTGGAGAAAAATGTGTTCATTTCATGTATGCGCGAAATGCCTTAAAAATGGCTTTAAAATGGATTTGGAGCATGGAGACGATTATCTCGGGATTGCAAGATAACCAAACAAAACTTTTAGTGGATTTCTACTTATTTTATTAAATATCATCTCCACCAAACAGGACAAGCTTGCATCTGTTATAGTTTTGGAGAAAAATGTGTTCATTTCATGTATGCGCGAAATGCCTTAAAAATGGCTTTAAAATGGATTTGGAGCATGGAGACGATTATCTCGGGATTGCAAGATAACCAAACAAAACTTTTAGTGGATTTCTACTTATTTTATTAAATATCATCTCCACCAAACAGGACAAGCTTGCATGTGTTATAGTTTTGGAGAAAAATGTGTTCATTTCATGTATGCGCAAAATGCCTTTGAAATGGCTTTAAAATGGATTTGGAGCATGGAGACGATTATCTCAGGATGGCAATATAAACAAACGAAACTTTTAGTAGATTTCTACTTATTTTATTAAATATTATCTCCACCAAACAGGACAAGCTTGCATCTGTTATAGTTTTGGAGAAAAATGTGTTCATTTCATGTATGCGCGAAATGCCTTAAAAATGGCTTTAAAATGGATTTGGAGCATGGAGACGATTATCTCGGGATTGCAAGATAACCAAACAAAACTTTTAGTAGATTTCTACTTATTTTATTAAATATCATCTCCACCAAACAGGACAAGCTTGCATCTGTTATAGTTTTGGAGAAAAATGTGTTCATTTCATGTATGCGCGAAATGCCTTAAAAATGGCTTTAAAATGGATTTGGAGCATGGAGACGATTATCTCGGGATTGCAAGATAACCAAACAAAACTTTTAGTGGATTTCTACTTATTTTATTAAATATCATCTCCACCAAATAGGACAAGCTTGCATGTGTTATAGTTTTGGAGAAAAATGTGTTCATTTCATGTATGCGCAAAATGCCTTTGAAATGGCTTTAAAATGGATTTGGAGCATGGAGACGATTATCTCGGGATTGCAAGATAACCAAACAAAACTTTTAGTGGATTTCTACTTATTTTATTAAATATCATCTCCACCAAACAGGACAAGCTTGCATCTGTTATAGTTTTGGAGAAAAATGTGTTCATTTCATGTATGCGCGAAATGCCTTAAAAATGGCTTTAAAATGGATTTGGAGCATGGAGACGATTATCTCGGGATTGCAAGATAACCAAACAAAACTTTTAGTGGATTTCTACTTATTTTATTAAATATCATCTCCACCAAACAGGACAAGCTTGCATCTGTTATAGTTTTGGAGAAAAATGTGTTCATTTCATGTATGCGCGAAATGCCTTAAAAATGGCTTTAAAATGGATTTGGAGCATGGAGACGATTATCTCGGGATTGCAAGATAACCAAACAAAACTTTTAGTGGATTTCTACTTATTTTATTAAATATCATCTCCACCAAACAGGACAAGCTTGCATGTGTTATAGTTTTGGAGAAAAATGTGTTCATTTCATGTATGCGCAAAATGCCTTTGAAATGGCTTTAAAATGGATTTGGAGCATGGAGACGATTATCTCAGGATGGCAATATAAACAAACGAAACTTTTAGTAGATTTCTACTTATTTTATTAAATATTATCTCCACCAAACAGGACAAGCTTGCATCTGTTATAGTTTTGGAGAAAAATGTGTTCATTTCATGTATGCGCGAAATGCCTTAAAAATGGCTTTAAAATGGATTTGGAGCATGGAGACGATTATCTCGGGATTGCAAGATAACCAAACAAAACTTTTAGTGGATTTCTACTTATTTTATTAAATATCATCTCCACCAAACAGGACAAGCTTGCATCTGTTATAGTTTTGGAGAAAAATGTGTTCATTTCATGTATGCGCGAAATGCCTTAAAAATGGCTTTAAAATGGATTTGGAGCATGGAGACGATTATCTCGGGATTGCAAGATAACCAAACAAAACTTTTAGTGGATTTCTACTTATTTTATTAAATATCATCTCCACCAAACAGGACAAGCTTGCATCTGTTATAGTTTTGGAGAAAAATGTGTTCATTTCATGTATGCGAGAAATGCCTTAAAAATGGCTTTAAAATGGATTTGGAGCATGGAGACGATTATCTCGGGATTGCAAGATAACCAAACAAAACTTTTAGTGGATTTCTACTTATTTTATTATATTTCATCTCCACCAAACAGGACAAGCTTGCATCTGTTATAGTTTTGGAGAAAAATGTGTTCATTTCATGTATGCGCGAAATGCCTTAAAAATGGCTTTAAAATGGATTTGGAGCATGGAGACGATTATCTCGGGATTGCAAGATAACCAAACAAAACTTTTAGTGGATTTCTACTTATTTTATTAAATATCATCTCCACCAAACAGGACAAGCTTGCATCTGTTATAGTTTTGGAGAAAAATGTGTTCATTTCATGTATGCGCGAAATGCCTTAAAAATGGCTTTAAAATGGATTTGGAGCATGGAGACGATTATCTCGGGATTGCAAGATAACCAAACAAAACTTTTAGTGGATTTCTACTTATTTTATTAAATATCATCTCCACCAAACAGGACAAGCTTGCATCTGTTATAGTTTTGGAGAAAAATGTGTTCATTTCATGTATGCGCGAAATGCCTTAAAAATGGCTTTAAAATGGATTTGGAGCATGGAGACGATTATCTCGGGATTGCAATATAACCAAACAAAACTTTTAGTGGATTTCTACTTATTTTATTAAATATCATCTCCACCAAACAGGACAAGCTTGCATCTGTTATAGTTTTGGAGAAAAATGTGTTCATTTCATGTATGCGCGAAATGCCTTAAAAATGGCTTTAAAATGGATTTGGAGCATGGAGACGATTATCTCGGGATTGCAAGATAACCAAACAAAACTTTTAGTGGATTTCTACTTATTTTATTAAATATCATCTCCACCAAACAGGACAAGCTTGCATCTGTTATAGTTTTGGAGAAAAATGTGTTCATTTCATGTATGCGCGAAATGCCTTAAAAATGGCTTTAAAATGGATTTGGAGCATGGAGACGATTATCTCGGGATTGCAAGATAACCAAACAAAACTTTTAGTGGATTTCTACTTATTTTATTAAATATCATCTCCACCAAACAGGACAAGCTTGCATCTGTTATAGTTTTGGAGAAAAATGTGTTCATTTCATGTATGGGCGAAATGCCTTAAAAATGGCTTTAAAATGGATTTGGAGCATGGAGACGATTATCTCGGGATTGCAAGATAACCAAACAAAACTTTTAGTGGATTTCTACTTATTTTATTAAATATCATCTCCACCAAACAGGACAAGCTTGCATCTGTTATAGTTTTGGAGAAAAATGTGTTCATTTCATGTATGCGCGAAATGCCTTAAAAATGGCTTTAAAATGGATTTGGAGCATGGAGACGATTATCTCGGGATTGCAATATAACCAAACAAAACTTTTAGTGGATTTCTACTTATTTTATTAAATATCATCTCCACCAAACAGGACAAGCTTGCATCTGTTATAGTTTTGGAGAAAAATGTGTTCATTTCATGTATGCGCGAAATGCCTTAAAAATGGCTTTAAAATGGATTTGGAGCATGGAGACGATTATCTCGGGATTGCAAGATAACCAAACAAAACTTTTAGTGGATTTCTACTTATTTTATTAAATATCATCTCCACCAAACAGGACAAGCTTGCATCTGTTATAGTTTTGGAGAAAAATGTGTTCATTTCATGTATGCGCGAAATGCCTTAAAAATGGCTTTAAAATGGATTTGGAGCATGGAGACGATTATCTCGGGATTGCAAGATAACCAAACAAAACTTTTAGTGGATTTCTACTTATTTTATTAAATATCATCTCCACCAAACAGGACAAGCTTGCATCTGTTATAGTTTTGGAGAAAAATGTGTTCATTTCATGTATGCGCGAAATGCCTTAAAAATGGCTTTAAAATGGATTTGGAGCATGGAGACGATTAATGTGTTCATTTCATGTATGCGCGAAATGCCTTAAAAATGGCTTTAAAATGGATTTGGAGCATGGAGACGATTATCTCGGGATTGCAAGATAACCAAACAAAACTTTTAGTGGATTTCTGCTTATTTTATTAAATATCATCTCCACCAAACAGGACAAGCTTGCATCTGTTATAGTTTTGGAGAAAAATGTGTTCATTTCATGTATGCGCGAAATGCCTTAAAAATGGCTTTAAAATGGATTTGGAGCATGGAGACGATTATCTCGGGATTGCAAGATAACCAAACAAAACTTTTAGTGGATTTCTACTTATTTTATTAAATATCATCTCCACCAAACAGGACAAGCTTGCATCTGTTATAGTTTTGGAGAAAAATGTGTTCATTTCATGTATGCGCGAAATGCCTTAAAAATGGCTTTAAAATGGATTTGGAGCATGGAGACGATTATCTCGGGATTGCAAGATAACCAAACAAAACTTTTAGTGGATTTCTACTTATTTTATTAAATATCATCTCCACCAAACAGGACAAGCTTGCATCTGTTATAGTTTTGGAGAAAAATGTGTTCATTTCATGTAAGCGCGAAATGCCTTAAAAATGGCTTTAAAATGGATTTGGAGCATGGAGACGATTATCTCGGGATTGCAAGATAACCAAACAAAACTTTTAGTGGATTTCTACTTATTTTATTAAATATCATCTCCACCAAACAGGACAAGCTTGCATCTGTTATAGTTTTGGAGAAAAATGTGTTCATTTCATGTATGCGCGAAATGCCTTAAAAATGGCTTTAAAATGGATTTGGAGCATGGAGACGATTATCTCAGGATTGCAAGATAACCAAACAAAACTTTTAGTGGATTTCTACTTATTTTATTAAATATCATCTCCACCAAACAGGACAAGCTTGCATCTGTTATAGTTTTGGAGAAAAATGTGTTCATTTCATGTATGCGCGAAATGCCTTAAAAATGGCTTTAAAATGGATTTGGAGCATGGAGACGATTATCTCGGGATTGCAAGATAACCAAACAAAACTTTTAGTGGATTTCTACTTATTTTATTAAATATCATCTCCACCAAACAGGACAAGCTTGCATCTGTTATAGTTTTGGAGAAAAATGTGTTCATTTCATGTATGCGAGAAATGCCTTAAAAATGGCTTTAAAATGGATTTGGAGCATGGAGACGATTATCTCGGGATTGCAAGATAACCAAACAAAACTTTTAGTGGATTTCTACTTATTTTATTAAATATCATCTCCACCAAACAGGACAAGCTTGCATCTGTTATAGTTTTGGAGAAAAATGTGTTCATTTCATGTATGCGCGAAATGCCTTAAAAATGGCTTTAAAATGGATTTGGAGCATGGAGACGATTATCTCGGGATTGCAAGATAACCAAACAAAACATTTAGTGGATTTCTACTTATTTTATTAAATATCATCTCCACCAAACAGGACAAGCTTGCATCTGTTATAGTTTTGGAGAAAAATGTGTTCATTTCATGTATGCGCGAAATGCCTTAAAAATGGCTTTAAAATGGATTTGGAGCATGGAGACGATTATCTCGGGATTGCAAGATAACCAAACAAAACTTTTAGTGGATTTCTACTTATTTTATTAAATATCATCTCCACCAAACAGGACAAGCTTGCATCTGTTATAGTTTTGGAGAAAAATGTGTTCATTTCATGTATGCGCGAAATGCCTTAAAAATGGCTTTAAAATGGATTTGGAGCATGGAGACGATTATCTCGGGATTGCAAGATAACCAAACAAAACTTTTAGTGGATTTCTACTTATTTTATTAAATATCATCTCCACCAAACAGGACAAGCTTGCATCTGTTATAGTTTTGGAGAAAAATGTGTTCATTTCATGTATGCGCGAAATGCCTTAAAAATGGCTTTAAAATGGATTTGGAGCATGGAGACGATTATCTCGGGATTGCAATATAACCAAACAAAACTTTTAGTGGATTTCTACTTATTTTATTAAATATCATCTCCACCAAACAGGACAAGCTTGCATCTGTTATAGTTTTGGAGAAAAATGTGTTCATTTCATGTATGCGCGAAATGCCTTAAAAATGGCTTTAAAATGGATTTGGAGCATGGAGACGATTATCTCGGGATTGCAAGATAACCAAACAAAACTTTTAGTGGATTTCTACTTATTTTATTAAATATCATCTCCACCAAACAGGACAAGCTTGCATCTGTTATAGTTTTGGAGAAAAATGTGTTCATTTCATGTATGCGCGAAATGCCTTAAAAATGGCTTTAAAATGGATTTGGAGCATGGAGACGATTATCTCGGGATTGCAATATAACCAAACAAAACTTTTAGTGGATTTCTACTTATTTTATTAAATATCATCTCCACCAAACAGGACAAGCTTGCATCTGTTATAGTTTTGGAGAAAAATGTGTTCATTTCATGTATGCGCGAAATGCCTTAAAAATGGCTTTAAAATGGATTTGGAGCATGGAGACGATTATCTCGGGATTGCAAGATAACCAAACAAAACTTTTAGTGGATTTCTACTTATTTTATTAAATATCATCTCCACCAAACAGGACAAGCTTGCATCTGTTATAGTTTTGGAGAAAAATGTGTTCATTTCATGTATGCGCGAAATGCCTTAAAAATGGCTTTAAAATGGATTTGGAGCATGGAGACGATTATCTCGGGATTGCAAGATAACCAAACAAAACTTTTAGTGGATTTCTACTTATTTTATTAAATATCATCTCCACCAAACAGGACAAGCTTGCATCTGTTATAGTTTTGGAGAAAAATGTGTTCATTTCATGTATGCGCGAAATGCCTTAAAAATGGCTTTAAAATGGATTTGGAGCATGGAGACGATTATCTCGGGATTGCAAGATAACCAAACAAAACTTTTAGTGGATTTCTACTTATTTTATTAAATATCATCTCCACCAAACAGGACAAGCTTGCATCTGTTATAGTTTTGGAGAAAAATGTGTTCATTTCATGTATGCGCGAAATGCCTTAAAAATGGCTTTAAAATGGATTTGGAGCATGGAGACGATTATCTCGGGATTGCAAGATAACCAAACAAAACTTTTAGTGGATTTCTACTTATTTTATTAAATATCATCTCCACCAAACAGGACAAGCTTGCATCTGTTATAGTTTTGGAGAAAAATGTGTTCATTTCATGTATGCGCGAAATGCCTTAAAAATGGCTTTAAAATGGATTTGGAGCATGGAGACGATTATCTCGGGATTGCAAGATAACCAAACAAAACTTTTAGTGGATTTCTACTTATTTTATTAAATATCATCTCCACCAAACAGGACAAGCTTGCATGTGTTATAGTTTTGGAGAAAAATGTGTTCATTTCATGTATGCGCAAAATGCCTTTGAAATGGCTTTAAAATGGATTTGGAGCATGGAGACGATTATCTCGGGATTGCAAGATAAACAAACAAAACTTTTAGTGGATTTTGTCACGCTCCCCGGGTCCTCGGCTCCCCTTCCCGGGTCTCCTGTCCCGCTCCCCGGCTCACCTGCCACGCTCCCCGCGTCCCAGTCTCTTGTGCCCGTCCTTCCTAGGCTCCCTGGCCGCCGATCCCGGCGCTCGACGGCCTCCCAGGCCCTGGCCGGCTCCCCTGCGTCCTCCTCTCAGCCTCCTTCCCTGGCTTCTGGCACCCGGGCCGCGCGCATGCGCATTAGGGCGCGCGCGCGGTCACTGACCCTTTCTTAAAGGGCCAGCGCCCATTAACAGGAAATGAGGTTAGACAGGTACGGGGTATAAAGGGGGTTCTTGTCCAAGGGGGCGGGGCCTGATCTTCGTGTTTTCTGAGCTAGGAGTCAGGTCTCCTTGTGTTTTCCTGCCATACTTACGTATCTCTCTTCTAGAGCTGATCCCGCCTCGCCATCCAGTCCTGCTGAATCCCGAGCCCCGCACGCTGTCCGTCTGCCATCTGACAGTCCGTACCATCTCGGATCCCTGCGGTGACCCGTCATCTTGCTCCAAAGGTTCCGGACCCCGCCTGACATCATCTTGGCTTCCGAACCTGAGCTACGTCACCCGGACTGCCATCTGTGACTCCGTGGTCCCAGGGACTCCTCCGCTACCTTCACTTGCACGGACTGTTCTGCTGCCCATCAGTGCTTCAGCTACCGGACTCCCTACCACCATCTTAGAGTTCGGCCCAGTGGATCCACCTCCTGGGTCTGCCCGACCGCCCGGCCCTGACAGTAAGATCAGGCCATGGATCCCGCTGCAGCACTATTGGCCCTGCAAGAGGAACTCCAACGTCAGCGTGAAGTCCAGACCCGCATGCTGCAATTTATGACCTCCGTGGACACCCGCCTGTACACGTTACAAGCATCAATGACGCCTGCGGCAACCAGGTCCCCCACTAGGCAATCCACGGCTCCCGCACCAGTGGCAGCCGCGTCGGATGCCTCCCGACTCCGTTTGGCGTCACCACCTCGTTATGCTGGAGATCCCAAGACCTGCAGGGGCTTCATAAACCAATGTTCCCTTCATTTCACGCAGCTGCCACATCTGTTTGCCTCCGACCAAGCCAAGGTCGCCTTCATCATGTCTCACCTGGAGGGCGAGGCACTGGCGTGGATGAACCCCTTGTGGGAGAAGGAGGACCCCATGACCAAGGATCTTCAAGAGTTCCTGCAGGCCTTTCGCAGTACCTTTGACGAGCCGGGACGCGCCTCTGCGTCTGCTTCATCACTTCTCCGCCTACGTCAAGGAACACT
Source organism: Anomaloglossus baeobatrachus (assembly GCF_048569485.1). Taxonomy (NCBI): domain Eukaryota; kingdom Metazoa; phylum Chordata; class Amphibia; order Anura; family Aromobatidae; genus Anomaloglossus; species Anomaloglossus baeobatrachus. The sequence continues at coordinate 1,189,788 of NW_027442210.1, read as the reverse complement.
GACGGTGGGCCAATACGCCATCCGTTTCCGCACTTTGGCTTCTGAACTCGGGTGGAATAATGAGGCCCTGACAGCCGCCTTCTGGGAAGGACTTTCGAGTCGCATCAAAGATGAGTTAGCGGGTCGTGACGTGCCCTCCACCCTAGATGCCCTGATTGCCCTAGCCACTCGAGTGGACATTCGTTTTCAGGAGCGCTCCAAAGAGCTGGTTCGTGAGCGACGTGCGGTACGGCACTCCTCCCCGCCACAGAAATCCTCTGTGCCACAGTCATCAACAGCTGGGATTCCTGTCCACGAACCCATGCAGGTTGACCGAGTACGACAGTCTGACCAACGTCGAGCAGAGCGGCTCGCCAAGGGCCTCTGCTTTTACTGCGGAGAGGGCACACATCTCCTACGCTCCTGTCCGGAAAGGCCGGGAAACTCCAAAGCCTAGGGTTGGTAGGAGAGGCCACCCTAGGTGCTGGGACTCTCTCAGACCCAGTTATGTGGACGGTACAAGTATCAACAGTAGAGACGCGCTTCACGGCTGAGGCATACCTCGACTCCGGAGCAGCAGGCAATTTTATCCAGCAGGCCACGGTGGACAAATACCAGCTGCCTGTTACTCTACTCGAGAAGCCCCTACTGATTGCCTCGGTGGATGGGAGACCCCTCTCTGATACCATCTCCTGGATCACCAAGCCGGTGGAACTGCGTATCGGTGCTCTGCACACCGAGAACATCTCTCTCTACGTCCTTCCACACATGTCCCATCAAATCCTGCTGGGACTTCCTTGGTTGCGAACACACGAACCATCAGTCAGCTGGGGTACTGGCGAAATCCCCCGTTGGGGCTCTGCCTGTCATGAAAGATGTATAAAGTCTATACAACCAGTCCGACGACCTCCGGTTCCTGAGTACCTACCGGGTCTGCCCTCGGCCTATTGGTCCTTCGCGGACGTTTTTGACAAGAAGGAGTCCGAGGTACTTCCGCCACACCGTCCCTACGATTGCGCCATCGACCTGCTCCCAGGAACAACACCACCTCGAGGACGGATATATCCGTTGTCTCCAGCCGAAACCAGGGCCATGTCCACCTACATCACGGAAAGCCTGGCAAAGGGATTCATCCGGAGATCCTCCTCTCCTGCGGGAGCAGGCTTCTTCTTCGTTAAGAAGAAAGAGGGTGACCTACGCCCATGCATTGACTACCGGGGCTTGAATCAGATTACCATAAAAAACAAGTACCCCCTACCGCTCATCCCCGAATTATTCGATCGGCTCAGAGGAGCCCGTGTGTTCACCAAACTGGATCTTCGGGGTGCCTACAACCTAGTTCGTATCCGCTCTGGAGACGAATGGAAGACCGCGTTTAATACTCGCGATGGGCACTATGAATACTGCGTGATGCCCTTCGGTCTGTGTAACGCTCCTGCCGTATTCCAAGAACTGGTGAACGACATTTTCCGGGACCTCCTCTACGTATGTGTAGTAGTGTATCTGGATGACATCCTTGTCTTCTCTCCGGACCTCCAGACCCACAGAGAGAACGTAAAGCTGGTTCTACAAAGACTGAGAGAGAATCGTCTCTACGCCAAATATGAAAAGTGCGTCTTTGAGCAGTCTTCTCTTCCTTTCCTGGGATACATCATCTCGGGTACTGGGCTGCAGATGGATCCAAAGAAGGTCTCCTCCATCCTCCACTGGCCTCCCCCGTCTGGACTGAAGGCAATCCAACGGTTCCTGGGATTTGCCAACTACTACCGCCAGTTTATCCCTCACTTCTCCGCCCTGACTGCTCCTCTCTCCGCTCTGACCAAAAAGGAGGCTAATCCAAAGGACTGGTCACCTGCGGCCGACGCCGCGTTTTGCTCCCTGAAGCGAGCATTCGCCTCCTCTCCTGTACTCCACCGACCGGAGTTAAACCGCCAGTTCACCTTAGAGGTAGATGCCTCCTCCTCAGGAGCCGGAGCAGTGCTCATGCAAAAATCCTCCTCCGGGAAGATGGTGACTTGCGGTTTCTTCTCTAAAAGCTTCTCAGCACCTGAACGTAATTACACCATCGGTGACCGAGAACTATTGGCGGTCAAACTGGCTCTGGAGGAGTGGCGCTACCTCCTGGAAGGAGCAGTGTACCCTGTGATTATCTACACGGACCACAAGAACCTGGAATACCTGCGGTCCGCTCAGCGACTGAACCCATGACAAGCCAGGTGGTCCTTATTCTTTGCCAGGTTTGACTTCCAGCTTCACTTCCGACCCGCAGACAAGAATATACGCGCTGATGCCTTGTCTAGGTCTCTCATGGCTCTGGAGCAGGAGGAAGAGACTACCCAACCTATCATCTCTCCTAGCAAGATTGTTCCGGTGGCTCCTGTCACTCTGGCCCAGATACCACCCGGGAAGACCTATGTCTCTGAGACCGACAGGCAAAAAGTGTTACACTGGGGTCATGCCTCGAAAACAGCCGGCCATGCAGGCCAGAAGAGAACATGGGGTGCGATTGTACGCCATTACTGGTGGCCATCCCTTCGCACGGACGTTGCCGCCTTTGTCTCTGCCTGCCCCTCTTGTGCCAGGAACAAGACGCCCAAACACCTGCCCTATGGCCGTCTTCTGCCTCTGCCGATACCCTCAGTTCCATGGCAACACATAGCGATGGACTTTATTACGGACTTGCCAGTATCATCCGGACACACAGTCATATGGGTCGTGGTGGATCGGTTCTCCAAAATGGCTCAATTCGTCCCTATGCCCGGACTGCCCTCTGCTCAGGAACTCGCGGAAGCCTATATACAACATATCTTCCGCTTGCATGGCTTTCCTTCCCACATCGTGTCCGACAGAGGAACTCAGTTCACCTCCCGCTTCTGGAGGGCTCTCTGCAAACATCTGGGAGTGACTCTGGACTTTTCTTCCGCTTACCATCCTCAGTCTAATGGCCAAGTGGAAAGGGTCAATCAAATCTTGACCTCCTTCTTACGTCACTATGTCAACGCCCATCACGACGACTGGTCCACGCTTCTGCCTTGGGCTGAATTCTCCCATAACCACCACGTCAGTGAGTCGTCCTCCAAATCTCCCTTCCATGTCGTTTACGGACTGCAGCCTTCCGTCCCGTTGCCTATATCCCCTTCTTCGGATGTCCCTGCTGCTGATACTGTAGCCCGTGACTTCGCTACCATTTGGGACTCTGTCAAGGCGTCCCTTGGGCGCGCTTCCCAGCGGATGAAGAAACACGCTGACAAAAGGCGTCTAGACCCTCCGTGTTTCTCTCCTGGTGACCTGGTCTGGCTTGCTTCCCAGTACATCCGACTGAAGATACCTTCCTACAAGCTGGGTCCTCGCTACATCGGGCCGTTTAAGGTCCTCAGCAAGATCAATGAGGTCTCCTACAAACTGAGGCTTCCGACCACGATGAAAATACCCAACTCCTTCCACGTCTCTCTACTCAAGCCGGTGTTCCTTGGTCCCTTCTCCGCTGCTGCCAGTCCGGCTCCTCCTCCTATTGCTGAGGACGACATCTATGCGGTAAGGGATATCGTGGCCATGAAGACTGTTCGTGGCCGGCAGTTCTTCCTGGTGGACTGGGAGGGGTATGGTCCTGAGGATAGATCCTGGGAACCCAGGGAGAACGTGGGCTCTCCTCTGATCCGTGCCTTCATGTCCCGGTTGCGGGGAGGGGGGCGTGGGGAGGGGGGTACTGTCACGCTCCCCGGGTCCTCGGCTCCCCTTCCCGGGTCTCCTGTCCCGCTCCCCGGCTCACCTGCCACGCTCCCCGCGTCCCAGTCTCTTGTGCCCGTCCTTCCTAGGCTCCCTGGCCGCCGATCCCGGCGCCCGACGGCCTCCCAGGCCCTGGCCGGCTCCCCTGCGTCCTCCTCTCAGCCTCCTTCCCCGGCTTCTGGCACCCGGGCCGCGCGCATGCGCATTAGGGCGCGCGCGCGGTCACTGACCCTTTCTTAAAGGGCCAGCGCCCATTAACAGGAAATGAGGTTAGACAGGTACGGGGTATAAAGGGGGTTCTTGTCCAAGGGGGCGGGGCCTGATCTTCGTGTTTTCTGAGCTAGGAGTCAGGTCTCCTTGTGTTTTCCTGCCATACTTACGTATCTCTCTTCTAGAGCTGATCCCGCCTCGCCATCCAGTCCTGCTGAATCCCGAGCCCCGCACGCTGTCCGTCTGCCATCTGACAGTCCGTACCATCTCGGATCCCTGCGGTGACCCGTCATCTTGCTCCAAAGGTTCCGGACCCCGCCTGACATCATCTTGGCTTCCGAACCTGAGCTACGTCACCCGGACTGCCATCTGTGACTCCGTGGTCCCAGGGACTCCTCCGCTACCTTCACTTGCACGGACTGTTCTGCTGCCCATCAGTGCTTCAGCTACCGGACTCCCTACCACCATCTTAGAGTTCGGCCCAGTGGATCCACCTCCTGGGTCTGCCCGACCGCCCGGCCCTGACAGATTTCTACTTATTTTATTAAATATCATCTCCACCAAACAGGACAAGCTTGCATCTGTTATAGTTTTGGAGAAAAATGTGTTCATTTCATGTATGCGCGAAATGCCTTAAAAATGGCTTTAAAATGGATTTGGAGCATGGAGACGATTATCTCGGGATTGCAAGATAACCAAACAAAACTTTTAGTGGATTTCTACTTATTTTATTAAATATCATCTCCACCAAACAGGACAAGCTTGCATCTGTTATAGTTTTGGAGAAAAATGTGCTCATTTCATGTATGCGCGAAATGCCTTAAAAATGGCTTTAAAATGGATTTGGAGCATGGAGACGATTATCTCTGGATTGCAAGATAACCAAACAAAACTTTTAGTGGATTTCTACTTATTTTATTAAATATCATCTCCACCAAACAGGACAAGCTTGCATCTGTTATAGTTTTGGAGAAAAATGTGTTCATTTCATGTATGCGCGAAATGCCTTAAAAATGGCTTTAAAATGGATTTGGAGCATGGAGACGATTATCTCGGGATTGCAAGATAACCAAACAAAACTTTTAGTGGATTTCTACTTATTTTATTAAATATCATCTCCACCAAACAGGACAAGCTTGCATGTGTTATAGTTTTGGAGAAAAATGTGTTCATTTCATGTATGCGCAAAATGCCTTTGAAATGGCTTTAAAATGGATTTGGAGCATGGAGACGATTATCTCAGGATGGCAATATAAACAAACGAAACTTTTAGTAGATTTCTACTTATTTTATTAAATATTATCTCCACCAAACAGGACAAGCTTGCATCTGTTATAGTTTTGGAGAAAAATGTGTTCATTTCATGTATGCGCGAAATGCCTTAAAAATGGCTTTAAAATGGATTTGGAGCATGGAGACGATTATCTCGGGATTGCAAGATAACCAAACAAAACTTTTAGTGGATTTCTACTTATTTTATTAAATATCATCTCCACCAAACAGGACAAGCTTGCATCTGTTATAGTTTTGGGGAAAAATGTGTTCATTTCATGTATGCGCGAAATGCCTTAAAAATGGCTTTAAAATGGATTTGGAGCATGGAGACGATTATCTCGGGATTGCAAGATAACCAAACAAAACTTTTAGTGGATTTCTACTTTTTTTTATTAAATATCATCTCCACCAAACAGGACAAGCTTGCATGTGTTATAGTTTTGGAGAAAAATGTGTTCATTTCATGTATGCGCAAAATGCCTTTGAAATGGCTTTAAAATGGATTTGGAGCATGGAGACGATTATCTCAGGATGGCAATATAAACAAACGAAACTTTTAGTAGATTTCTACTTATTTTATTAAATATTATCTCCACCAAACAGGACAAGCTTGCATCTGTTATAGTTTTGGAGAAAAATGTGTTCATTTCATGTATGCGCGAAATGCCTTAAAAATGGCTTTAAAATGGATTTGGAGCATGGAGACGATTATCTCGGAATTGCAAGATAACCAAACAAAACTTTTAGTGGATTTCTACTTATTTTATTAAATATCATCTCCACCAAACAGGACAAGCTTGCATCTGTTATAGTTTTGGAAAAAAATGTGTTAATTTCATGTATGCGCGAAATGCCTTAAAAATGGCTTTAAAATGGATTTGGAGCATGGAGACGATTATCTCGGGATTGCAAGATAACCAAACAAAACTTTTAGTGGATTTCTACTTATTTTATTAAATATCATCTCCACCAAACAGGACAAGCTTGCATCTGTTATAGTTTTGGAGAAAAATGTGTTCATTTCATGTATGCGCGAAATGCCTTAAAAATGGCTTTAAAATGGATTTGGAGCATGGAGACGATTATCTCGGGATTGCAAGATAACCAAACAAAACTTTTAGTGGATTTCTACTTATTTTATTAAATATCATCTCCACCAAACAGGACAAGCTTGCATCTGTTATAGTTTTGGAGAAAAATGTGTTCATTTCATGTATGCGCGAAATGCCTTAAAAATGGCTTTAAAATGGATTTGGAGCATGGAGACGATTATCTCGGGATTGCAAGATAACCAAACAAAACTTTTAGTGGATTTCTACTTATTTTATTAAATATCATCTCCACCAAACAGGACAAGCTTGCATCTGTTATAGTTTTGGAGAAAAATGTGTTCATTTCATGTATGCGCGAAATGCCTTAAAAATGGCTTTAAAATGGATTTGGAGCATGGAGACGATTATCTCGGGATTGCAAGATAACCAAACAAAACTTTTAGTGGATTTCTACTTATTTTATTAAATATCATCTCCACCAAACAGGACAAGCTTGCATCTGTTATAGTTTTGGAGAAAAATGTGTTCATTTCATGTATGCGCAAAATGCCTTTGAAATGGCTTTAAAATGGATTTGGAGCATGGAGACGATTATCTCAGGATGGCAATATAAACAAACGAAACTTTTAGTAGATTTCTACTTATTTTATTAAATATTATCTCCACCAAACAGGACAAGCTTGCATCTGTTATAGTTTTGGAGAAAAATGTGTTCATTTCATGTATGCGCGAAATGCCTTAAAAATGGCTTTAAAATGGATTTGGAGCATGGAGACGATTATCTCGGGATTGCAAGATAACCAAACAAAACTTTTAGTGGATTTCTACTTATTTTATTAAATATCATCTCCACCAAACAGGACAAGCTTGCATCTGTTATAGTTTTGGGGAAAAATGTGTTCATTTCATGTATGCGCGAAATGCCTTAAAAATGGCTTTAAAATGGATTTGGAGCATGGAGACGATTATCTCGGGATTGCAAGATAACCAAACAAAACTTTTAGTGGATTTCTACTTTTTTTTATTAAATATCATCTCCACCAAACAGGACAAGCTTGCATGTGTTATAGTTTTGGAGAAAAATGTGTTCATTTCATGTATGCGCAAAATGCCTTTGAAATGGCTTTAAAATGGATTTGGAGCATGGAGACGATTATCTCAGGATGGCAATATAAACAAACGAAACTTTTAGTAGATTTCTACTTATTTTATTAAATATTATCTCCACCAAACAGGACAACCTTGCATCTGTTATAGTTTTGGAAAAAAATGTGTTCATTTCATGTATGCGCGAAATGCCTTAAAAATGGCTTTAAAATGGATTTGGAGCATGGAGACGATTATCTCGGGATTGCAAGATAACCAAACAAAACTTTTAGTGGATTTCTACTTATTTTATTAAATATCATCTCCACCAAACAGGACAAGCTTGCATCTGTTATAGTTTTGGAGAAAAATGTGTTCATTTCATGTATGCGCGAAATGCCTTAAAAATGGCTTTAAAATGGATTTGGAGCATGGAGACGATTATCTCGGGATTGCAAGATAACCAAACAAAACTTTTAGTGGATTTCTACTTATTTTATTAAATATCATCTCCACCAAACAGGACAAGCTTGCATCTGTTATAGTTTTGGAGAAAAATGTGTTCATTTCATGTATGCGCGAAATGCCTTAAAAATGGCTTTAAAATGGATTTGGAGCATGGAGACGATTATCTCGGGATTGCAAGATAACCAAACAAAACTTTTAGTGGATTTCTACTTATTTTATTAAATATCATCTCCACCAAACAGGACAAGCTTGCATCTGTTATAGTTTTGGAGAAAAATGTGTTCATTTCATGTATGCGCAAAATGCCTTTGAAATGGCTTTAAAATGGATTTGGAGCATGGAGACGATTATCTCAGGATGGCAATATAAACAAACGAAACTTTTAGTAGATTTCTACTTATTTTATTAAATATTATCTCCACCAAACAGGACAAGCTTGCATCTGTTATAGTTTTGGAGAAAAATGTGTTCATTTCATGTATGCGCGAAATGCCTTAAAAATGGCTTTAAAATGGATTTGGAGCATGGAGACGATTATCTCGGGATTGCAAGATAACCAAACAAAACTTTTAGTGGATTTCTACTTATTTTATTAAATATCATCTCCACCAAACAGGACAAGCTTGCATCTGTTATAGTTTTGGGGAAAAATGTGTTCATTTCATGTATGCGCGAAATGCCTTAAAAATGGCTTTAAAATGGATTTGGAGCATGGAGACGATTATCTCGGGATTGCAAGATAACCAAACAAAACTTTTAGTGGATTTCTACTTTTTTTTATTAAATATCATCTCCACCAAACAGGACAAGCTTGCATGTGTTATAGTTTTGGAGAAAAATGTGTTCATTTCATGTATGCGCAAAATGCCTTTGAAATGGCTTTAAAATGGATTTGGAGCATGGAGACGATTATCTCAGGATGGCAATATAAACAAACGAAACTTTTAGTAGATTTCTACTTATTTTATTAAATATTATCTCCACCAAACAGGACAAGCTTGCATCTGTTATAGTTTTGGAGAAAAATGTGTTCATTTCATGTATGCGCGAAATGCCTTAAAAATGGCTTTAAAATGGATTTGGAGCATGGAGACGATTATCTCGGAATTGCAAGATAACCAAACAAAACTTTTAGTGGATTTCTACTTATTTTATTAAATATCATCTCCACCAAACAGGACAAGCTTGCATCTGTTATAGTTTTGGAAAAAAATGTGTTCATTTCATGTATGCGCGAAATGCCTTAAAAATGGCTTTAAAATGGATTTGGAGCATGGAGACGATTATCTCGGGATTGCAAGATAACCAAACAAAACTTTTAGTGGATTTCTACTTATTTTATTAAATATCATCTCCACCAAACAGGACAAGCTTGCATCTGTTATAGTTTTGGAGAAAAATGTGTTCATTTCATGTATGCGCGAAATGCCTTAAAAATGGCTTTAAAATGGATTTGGAGCATGGAGACGATTATCTCGGGATTGCAAGATAACCAAACAAAACTTTTAGTGGATTTCTACTTATTTTATTAAATATCATCTCCACCAAACAGGACAAGCTTGCATCTGTTATAGTTTTGGAGAAAAATGTGTTCATTTCATGTATGCGCGAAATGCCTTAAAAATGGCTTTAAAATGGATTTGGAGCATGGAGACGATTATCTCGGGATTGCAAGATAACCAAACACAACTTTTAGTGGATTTCTACTTATTTTATTAAATATCATCTCCACCAAACAGGACAAGCTTGCATCTGTTATAGTTTTGGAGAAAAATGTGTTCATTTCATGTATGCGCGAAATGCCTTAAAAATGGCTTTAAAATGGATTTGGAGCATGGAGACGATTATCTCGGGATTGCAAGATAACCAAACAAAACTTTTAGTGGATTTCTACTTATTTTATTAAATATCATCTCCACCAAACAGGACAAGCTTGCATCTGTTATAGTTTTGGAGAAAAATGTGTTCATTTCATGTATGCGCAAAATGCCTTTGAAATGGCTTTAAAATGGATTTGGAGCATGGAGACGATTATCTCAGGATGGCAATATAAACAAACGAAACTTTTAGTAGATTTCTACTTATTTTATTAAATATTATCTCCACCAAACAGGACAAGCTTGCATCTGTTATAGTTTTGGAGAAAAATGTGTTCATTTCATGTATGCGCGAAATGCCTTAAAAATGGCTTTAAAATGGATTTGGAGCATGGAGACGATTATCTCGGGATTGCAAGATAACCAAACAAAACTTTTAGTGGATTTCTACTTATTTTATTAAATATCATCTCCACCAAACAGGACAAGCTTGCATCTGTTATAGTTTTGGAGAAAAATGTGTTCATTTCATGTATGCGCGAAATGCCTTAAAAATGGCTTTAAAATGGATTTGGAGCATGGAGACGATTATCTCGGGATTGCAAGATAACCAAACAAAACTTTTAGTGGATTTCTACTTATTTTATTAAATATCATCTCCACCAAACAGGACAAGCTTGCATCTGTTATAGTTTTGGAGAAAAATGTGTTCATTTCATGTATGCGCGAAATGCCTTAAAAATGGCTTTAAAATGGATTTGGAGCATGGAGACGATTATCTCGGGATTGCAAGATAACCAAACAAAACTTTTAGTGGATTTCTACTTATTTTATTAAATATCATCTCCACCAAACAGGACAAGCTTGCATCTGTTATAGTTTTGGAGAAAAATGTGTTCATTTCATGTATGCGCGAAATGCCTTAAAAATGGCTTTAAAATGGATTTGGAGCATGGAGACGATTATCTCGGGATTGCAAGATAACCAAACAAAACTTTTAGTGGATTTCTACTTATTTTATTAAATATCATCTCCACCAAACAGGACAAGCTTGCATCTGTTATAGTTTTGGAGAAAAATGTGTTCATTTCATGTATGCGCGAAATGCCTTAAAAATGGCTTTAAAATGGATTTGGAGCATGGAGACGATTATCTCGGGATTGCAAGATAACCAAACAAAACTTTTAGTGGATTTCTACTTATTTTATTAAATATCATCTCCACCAAACAGGACAAGCTTGCATCTGTTATAGTTTTGGAGAAAAATGTGTTCATTTCATGTATGCGCGAAATGCCTTAAAAATGGCTTTAAAATGGATTTGGAGCATGGAGACGATTATCTCGGGATTGCAAGATAACCAAACAAAACTTTTAGTGGATTTCTACTTATTTTATTAAATATCATCTCCACCAAACAGGACAAGCTTGCATCTGTTATAGTTTTGGAGAAAAAATGTGTTCATTTCATGTATGCGCGAAATGCCTTAAAAATGGCTTTAAAATGGATTTGGAGCATGGAGACGATTATCTCGGGATTGCAATATAACCAAACAAAACTTTTAGTGGATTTCTACTTATTTTATTAAATATCATCTCCACCAAACAGGACAAGCTTGCATCTGTTATAGTTTTGGAGAAAAATGTGTTCATTTCATGTATGCGCGAAATGCCTTAAAAATGGCTTTAAAATGGATTTGGAGCATGGAGACGATTATCTCGGGATTGCAAGATAACCAAACAAAACTTTTAGTGGATTTCTACTTATTTTATTAAATATCATCTCCACCAAACAGGACAAGCTTGCATCTGTTATAGTTTTGGAGAAAAATGTGTTCATTTCATGTATGCGCGAAATGCCTTAAAAATGGCTTTAAAATGGATTTGGAGCATGGAGACGATTATCTCGGGATTGCAAGATAACCAAACAAAACTTTTAGTGGATTTCTACTTATTTTATTAAATATCATCTCCACCAAACAGGACAAGCTTGCATCTGTTATAGTTTTGGAGAAAAATGTGTTCATTTCATGTATGCGCGAAATGCCTTAAAAATGGCTTTAAAATGGATTTGGAGCATGGAGACGATTATCTCGGGATTGCAAGATAACCAAACAAAACTTTTAGTGGATTTCTACTTATTTTATTAAATATCATCTCCACCAAACAGGACAAGCTTGCATGTGTTATAGTTTTGGAGAAAAATGTGTTCATTTCATGTATGCGCAAAATGCCTTTCAAATGGCTTTAAAATGGATTTGGAGCATGGAGACGATTATCTCAGGATGGCAATATAAACAAACGAAACTTTTAGTAGATTTCTACTTATTGTATTAAATATTATCTCCACCAAACAGGACAAGCTTGCATCTGTTATAGTTTTGGAGAAAAATGTGTTCATTTCATGTATGCGCGAAATGCCTTAAAAATGGCTTTAAAATGGATTTGGAGCATGGAGACGATTATCTCGGGATTGCAAGATAACCAAACAAAACTTTTAGTGGATTTCTACTTATTTTATAAATATCATCTCCACCAAACAGGACAAGCTTGCATCTGTTATAGTTTTGGAGAAAAATGTGTTCATTTCATGTATGCGCGAAATGCCTAAAAAATGGCTTTAAAATGGATTTGGAGCATGGAGACGATTATCTCGGGATTGCAAGATAACCAAACAAAACTTTTAGTGGATTTCTACTTATTTTATTAAATATCATCTCCACCAAACAGGACAAGCTTGCATGTGTTATAGTTTTGGAGAAAAATGTGTTCATTTCATGTATGCGCAAAATGCCTTTGAAATGGCTTTAAAATGGATTTGGAGCATGGAGACGATTATCTCAGGATGGCAATATAAACAAACGAAACTTTTAGTAGATTTCTACTTATTTTATTAAATATTATCTCCACCAAACAGGACAAGCTTGCATCTGTTATAGTTTTGGAGAAAAATGTGTTCATTTCATGTATGCGCGAAATGCCTTAAAAATGGCTTTAAAATGGATTTGGAGCATGGAGACGATTATCTCGGGATTGCAAGATAACCAAACAAAACTTTTAGTGGATTTCTACTTATTTTATTAAATATCATCTCCACCAAACAGGACAAGCTTGCATCTGTTATAGTTTTGGAGAAAAATGTGTTCATTTCATGTATGCGCGAAATGCCTTAAAAATGGCTTTAAAATGGATTTGGAGCATGGAGACGATTATCTCGGGATTGCAAGATAACCAAACAAAACTTTTAGTGGATTTCTACTTATTTTATTAAATATCATCTCCACCAAACAGGACAAGCTTGCATCTGTTATAGTTTTGGAGAAAAATGTGTTCATTTCATGTATGCGCGAAATGCCTTAAAAATGTCTTTAAAATGGATTTGGAGCATGGAGACGATTATCTCGGGATTGCAAGATAACCAAACAAAACTTTTAGTGGATTTCTACTTATTTTATTAAATATCATCTCCACCAAACAGGACAAGCTTGCATCTGTTATAGTTTTGGAGAAAAATGTGTTCATTTCATTTATGCGCGAAATGCCTTAAAAATGGCTTTAAAATGGATTTGGAGCATGGAGACGATTATCTCGGGATTGCAAGATAACCAAACAAAACCTTTAGTGGATTTCTACTTATTTTATTAAATATCATCTCCACCAAACAGGACAAGCTTGCATCTGTTATAGTTTTGGAGAAAAATGTGTTCATTTCATGTATGCGCGAAATGCCTTAAAAATGGCTTTAAAATGGATTTGGAGCATGGAGACGATTATCTCGGGATTGCAAGATAACCAAACAAAACTTTTAGTGGATTTCTACTTATTTTATTAAATATCATCTCCACCAAACAGGACAAGCTTGCATCTGTTATAGTTTTGGAGAAAAATGTGTTCATTTCATGTATGCGCGAAATGCCTTAAAAATGGCTTTAAAATGGATTTAGAGCATGGAGACGATTATCTCGGGATTGCAAGATAACCAAACAAAACTTTTAGTGGATTTCTACTTATTTTATTAAATATCATCTCCACCAAACAGGACAAGCTTGCATCTGTTATAGTTTTGGAGAAAAATGTGTTCATTTCATGTATGCGCGAAATGCCTTAAAAATGGCTTTAAAATGGATTTGGAGCATGGAGACGATTATCTCGGGATTGCAAGATAACCAAACAAAACTTTTAGTGGATTTCTACTTATTTTATTAAATATCATCTCCACCAAACAGGACAAGCTTGCATCTGTTATAGTTTTGGAGAAAAATGTGTTCATTTCATGTATGCGCGAAATGCCTTAAAAATGGCTTTAAAATGGATTTGGAGCATGGAGACGATTATCTCGGGATTGCAAGATAACCAAACAAAACTTTTAGTGGATTTCTACTTATTTTATTAAATATCATCTCCACCAAACAGGACAAGCTTGCATGTGTTATAGTTTTGGAGAAAAATGTGTTCATTTCATGTATGCGCAAAATGCCTTTGAAATGGCTTTAAAATGGATTTGGAGCATGGAGACGATTATCTCAGGATGGCAATATAAACAAACGAAACTTTTAGTAGATTTCTACTTATTTTATTAAATATTATCTCCACCAAACAGGACAAGCTTGCATCTGTTATAGTTTTGGAGAAAAATGTGTTCATTTCATGTATGCGCGAAATGCCTTAAAAATGGCTTTAAAATGGATTTGGAGCATGGAGACGATTATCTCGGGATTGCAAGATAACCAAACAAAACTTTTAGTGGATTTCTACTTATTTTATTAAATATCATCTCCACCAAACAGGACAAGCTTGCATCTGTTATAGTTTTGGAGAAAAATGTGTTCATTTCATGTATGCGCGAAATGCCTTAAAAATGGCTTTAAAATGGATTTGGAGCATGGAGACGATTATCTCGGGATTGCAAGATAACCAAACAAAACTTTTAGTGGATTTCTACTTATTTTATTAAATATCATCTCCACCAAACAGGACAAGCTTGCATCTGTTATAGTTTTGGAGAAAAATGTGTTCATTTCATGTATGCGCGAAATGCCTTAAAAATGGCTTTAAAATGGATTTGGAGCATGGAGACGATTATCTCGGGATTGCAAGATAACCAAACAAAACTTTTAGTGGATTTCTACTTATTTTATTAAATATCATCTCCACCAAACAGGACAAGCTTGCATGTGTTATAGTTTTGGAGAAAAATGTGTTCATTTCATGTATGCGCAAAATGCCTTTGAAATGGCTTTAAAATGGATTTGGAGCATGGAGACGATTATCTCGGGATTGCAAGATAACCAAACAAAACTTTTAGTGGATTTCTACTTATTTTATTAAATATCATCTCCACCAAACAGGACAAGCTTGCATCTGTTATAGTTTTGGAGAAAAATGTGTTCATTTCATGTATGCGCGAAATGCCTTAAAAATGGCTTTAAAATGGATTTGGAGCATGGAGACGATTATCTCGGGATTGCAAGATAACCAAACAAAACTTTTAGTGGATTTCTACTTATTTTATTAAATATCATCTCCACCAAACAGGACAAGCTTGCATCTGTTATAGTTTTGGAGAAAAATGTGTTCATTTCATGTATGCGCGAAATGCCTTAAAAATGGCTTTAAAATGGATTTGGAGCATGGAGACGATTATCTCGGGATTGCAAGATAACCAAACAAAACTTTTAGTGGATTTCTACTTATTTTATTAAATATCATCTCCACCAAACAGGACAAGCTTGCATGTGTTATAGTTTTGGAGAAATATGTGTTCATTTCATGTATGCGCAAAATGCCTTTGAAATGGCTTTAAAATGGATTTGGAGCATGGAGACGATTATCTCAGGATGGCAATATAAACAAACGAAACTTTTAGTAGATTTCTACTTATTTTATTAAATATTATCTCCACCAAACAGGACAAGCTTGCATCTGTTATAGTTTTGGAGAAAAATGTGTTCATTTCATGTATGCGCGAAATGCCTTAAAAATGGCTTTAAAATGGATTTGGAGCATGGAGACGATTATCTCGGGATTGCAAGATAACCAAACAAAACTTTTAGTGGATTTCTACTTATTTTATTAAATATCATCTCCACCAAACAGGACAAGCTTGCATCTGTTAAAGTTTTGGAGAAAAATGTGTTCATTTCATGTATGCGCGAAATGCCTTAAAAATGGCTTTAAAATGGATTTGGAGCATGGAGACGATTATCTCGGGATTGCAAGATAACCAAACAAAACTTTTAGTGGATTTCTACTTATTTTATTAAATATCATCTCCACCAAACAGGACAAGCTTGCATCTGTTATAGTTTTGGAGAAAAATGTGTTCATTTCATGTATGCGCGAAATGCCTTAAAAATGGCTTTAAAATGGATTTGGAGCATGGAGACGATTATCTCGGGATTGCAAGATAACCAAACAAAACTTTTAGTGGATTTCTACTTATTTTATTAAATATCATCTCCACCAAACAGGACAAGCTTGCATCTGTTATAGTTTTGGAGAAAAATGTGTTCATTTCATGTATGCGCGAAATGCCTTAAAAATGGCTTTAAAATGGATTTGAAGCATGGAGACGATTATCTCGGGATTGCAAGATAACCAAACAAAACTTTTAGTGGATTTCTACTTATTTTATTAAATATCATCTCCACCAAACAGGACAAGCTTGCATCTGTTATAGTTTTGGAGAAAAATGTGTTCATTTCATGTATGCGCGAAATGCCTTAAAAATGGCTTTAAAATGGATTTGGAGCATGGAGACGATTATCTCGGGATTGCAAGATAACCAAACAAAACTTTTAGTGGATTTCTACTTATTTTATTAAATATCATCTCCACCAAACAGGACAAGCTTGCATGTGTTATAGTTTTGGAGAAAAATGTGTTCATTTCATGTATGCGCAAAATGCCTTTGAAATGGCTTTAAAATGGATTTGGAGCATGGAGACGATTATCTCAGGATGGCAATATAAACAAACGAAACTTTTAGTAGATTTCTACTTATTTTATTAAATATTATCTCCACCAAACAGGACAAGCTTGCATCTGTTATAGTTTTGGAGAAAAATGTGTTCATTTCATGTATGCGCGAAATGCCTTAAAAATGGCTTTAAAATGGATTTGGAGCATGGAGACGATTATCTCGGGATTGCAAGATAACCAAACAAAACTTTTAGTGGATTTCTACTTATTTTATTAAATATCATCTCCACCAAACAGGACAAGCTTGCATCTGTTATAGTTTTGGAGAAAAATGTGTTCATTTCATGTATGCGCGAAATGCCTTAAAAATGGCTTTAAAATGGATTTGGAGCATGGAGACGATTATCTCGGGATTGCAAGATAACCAAACAAAACTTTTAGTGGATTTCTACTTATTTTATTAAATATCATCTCCACCAAACAGGACAAGCTTGCATGTGTTATAGTTTTGGAGAAAAATGTGTTCATTTCATGTATGCGAAAAATGCCTTTGAAATGGCTTTAAAATGGATTTGGAGCATGGAGACGATTATCTCAGGATGGCAAGATAACCAAACAAAACTTTTAGTGGATTTCTACTTATTTTATTAAATATCATCTCCACCAAACAGGACAAGCTTGCATCTGTTATAGTTTTGGAGAAAAATGTGTTCATTTCATGTATGCGCGAAATGCCTTAAAAATGGCTTTAAAATGGATTTGGAGCATGGAGACGATTATCTCGGGATTGCAAGATAACCAAACAAAACTTTTAGTGGATTTCTACTTATTTTATTAAATATCATCTCCACCAAACAGGACAAGCTTGCATCTGTTATAGTTTTGGAGAAAAATGTGTTCATTTCATGTATGCGCGAAATGCCTTAAAAATGGCTTTAAAATGGATTTGGAGCATGGAGACGATTATCTCGGGATTGCAATATAACCAAACAAAACTTTTAGTGGATTTCTACTTATTTTATTAAATATCATCTCCACCAAACAGGACAAGCTTGCATCTGTTATAGTTTTGGAGAAAAATGTGTTCATTTCATGTATGCGCGAAATGCCTTAAAAATGGCTTTAAAATGGATTTGGAGCATGGAGACGATTATCTCGGGATTGCAAGATAACCAAACAAAACTTTTAGTGGATTTCTACTTATTTTATTAAATATCATCTCCACCAAACAGGACAAGCTTGCATCTGTTATAGTTTTGGAGAAAAATGTGTTCATTTCATGTATGCGCAAAATGCCCTTGAAATGGCTTTAAAATGGATTTGGAGCATGGAGACGATTATCTCGGGATTGCAAGATAACCAAACAAAACTTTTAGTGGATTTCTACTTATTTTATTAAATATCATCTCCACCAAACAGGACAAGCTTGCATCTGTTATAGTTTTGGAGAAAAATGTGTTCATTTCATGTATGCGCGAAATGCCTTAAAAATGGCTTTAAAATGGATTTGGAGCATGGAGACGATTATCTCGGGATTGCAAGATAACCAAACAAAACTTTTAGTGGATTTCTACTTATTTTATTAAATATCATCTCCACCAAACAGGACAAGCTTGCATGTGTTATAGTTTTGGAGAAAAATGTGTTCATTTCATGTATGCGCAAAATGCCTTTGAAATGGCTTTAAAATGGATTTGGAGCATGGAGACGATTATCTCGGGATTGCAAGATAACCAAACAAAACTTTTAGTGGATTTCTACTTATTTTATTAAATATCATCTCCACCAAACAGGACAAGCTTGCATCTGTTATAGTTTTGGAGAAAAATGTGTTCATTTCATGTATGCGCGAAATGCCTTAAAAATGGCTTTAAAATGGATTTGGAGCATGGAGACGATTATCTCGGGATTGCAATATAACCAAACAAAACTTTTAGTGGATTTCTACTTATTTTATTAAATATCATCTCCACCAAACAGGACAAGCTTGCATCTGTTATAGTTTTGGAGAAAAATGTGTTCATTTCATGTATGCGCGAAATGCCTTAAAAATGGCTTTAAAATGGATTTGGAGCATGGAGACGATTATCTCGGGATTGCAAGATAACCAAACAAAACTTTTAGTGGATTTCTACTTATTTTATTAAATATCATCTCCACCAAACAGGACAAGTTTGCATCTGTTATAGTTTTGGAGAAAAATGTGTTCATTTCATGTATACGCGAAATGCCTTAAAAATGGCTTTAAAATGGATTTGGAGCATGGAGACGATTATCTCGGGATTGCAAGATAACCAAACAAAACTTTTAGTGGATTTCTACTTATTTTATTAAATATCATCTCCACCAAACAGGACAAGCTTGCATGTGTTATAGTTTTGGAGAAAAATGTGTTCATTTCATGTATGCGCAAAATGCCTTTGAAATGGCTTTAAAATGGATTTGGAGCATGGAGACGATTATCTCGGGATTGCAAGATAACCAAACAAAACTTTTAGTGGATTTCTACTTATTTTATTAAATATCATCCCCACCAAACAGGACAAGCTTGCATCTGTTATAGTTTTGGAGAAAAATGTGTTCATTTCATGTATGCGCGAAATGCCTTAAAAATGGCTTTAAAATGGATTTGGAGCATGGAGACGATTATCTCGGGATTGCAAGATAACCAAACAAAACTTTTAGTGGATTTCTACTTATTTTATTAAATATCATCTCCACAAAACAGGACAAGCTTGCATGTGTTATAGTTTTGGAGAAAAATGTGTTCATTTCATGTATGCGCAAAATGCCTTTGAAATGGCTTTAAAATGGATTTGGAGCATGGAGACGATTATCTCAGGATGGCAATATAAACAAACGAAACTTTTAGTAGATTTCTACTTATTTTATTAAATATTATCTCCACCAAACAGGACAAGCTTGCATCTGTTATAGTTTTGGAGAAAAATGTGTTCATTTCATGTATGCGCGAAATGCCTTAAAAATGGCTTTAAAATGGATTTGGAGCATGGAGACGATTATCTCGGGATTGCAAGATAACCAAACAAAACTTTTAGTGGATTTCTACTTATTTTATTAAATATCATCTCCACCAAACAGGACAAGCTTGCATCTGTTATAGTTTTGGAGAAAAATGTGTTCATTTCATGTATGCGCGAAATGCCTTAAAAATGGCTTTAAAATGGATTTGGAGCATGGAGACGATTATCTCGGGATTGCAAGATAACCAAACAAAACTTTTAGTGGATTTCTACTTATTTTATTAAATATCATCTCCACCAAACAGGACAAGTTTGCATCTGTTATAGTTTTGGAGAAAAATGTGTTCATTTCATGTATACGCGAAATGCCTTAAAAATGGCTTTAAAATGGATTTGGAGCATGGAGACGATTATCTCGGGATTGCAAGATAACCAAACAAAACTTTTAGTGGATTTCTACTTATTTTATTAAATATCATCTCCACAAAACAGGACAAGCTTGCATGTGTTATAGTTTTGGAGAAAAATGTGTTCATTTCATGTATGCGCAAAATGCCTTTGAAATGGCTTTAAAATGGATTTGGAGCATGGAGACGATTATCTCAGGATGGCAATATAAACAAACGAAACTTTTAGTAGATTTCTACTTATTTTATTAAATATTATCTCCACCAAACAGGACAAGCTTGCATCTGTTATAGTTTTGGAGAAAAATGTGTTCATTTCATGTATGCGCGAAATGCCTTAAAAATGGCTTTAAAATGGATTTGGAGCATGGAGACGATTATCTCGGGATTGCAAGATAACCAAACAAAACTTTTAGTGGATTTCTACTTATTTTATTAAATATCATCTCCACCAAACAGGACAAGCTTGCATCTGTTATAGTTTTGGAGAAAAATGTGTTCATTTCATGTATGCGCGAAATGCCTTAAAAATGGCTTTAAAATGGATTTGGAGCATGGAGACGATTATCTCGGGATTGCAAGATAACCAAACAAAACTTTTAGTGGATTTCTACTTATTTTATTAAATATCATCTCCACCAAACAGGACAAGTTTGCATCTGTTATAGTTTTGGAGAAAAATGTGTTCATTTCATGTATACGCGAAATGCCTTAAAAATGGCTTTAAAATGGATTTGGAGCATGGAGACGATTATCTCGGGATTGCAAGATAACCAAACAAAACTTTTAGTGGATTTCTACTTATTTTATTAAATATCATCTCCACCAAACAGGACAAGCTTGCATCTGTTATAGTTTTGGAGAAAAATGTGTTCATTTCATGTATGCGCGAAATGCCTTAAAAATGGCTTTAAAATGGATTTGGAGCATGGAGACGATTATCTCGGGATTGCAAGATAACCAAACAAAACTTTTAGTGGATTTCTACTTATTTTATTAAATATCATCTCCACCAAACAGGACAAGCTTGCATGTGTTATAGTTTTGGAGAAAAATGTGTTCATTTCATGTATGCGCAAAATGCCTTTGAAATGGCTTTAAAATGGATTTGGAGCATGGAGACGATTATCTCGGGATTGCAAGATAACCAAACAAAACTTTTAGTGGATTTCTACTTATTTTATTAAATATCATCCCCACCAAACAGGACAAGCTTGCATCTGTTATAGTTTTGGAGAAAAATGTGTTCATTTCATGTATGCACGAAATGCCTTAAAAATGGCTTTAAAATGGATTTGGAGCATGGAGACGATTATCTCGGGATTGCAAGATAACCAAACAAAACTTTTAGTGGATTTCTACTTATTTTATTAAATATCATCTCCACAAAACAGGACAAGCTTGCATGTGTTATAGTTTTGGAGAAAAATGTGTTCATTTCATGTATGCGCAAAATGCCTTTGAAATGGCTTTAAAATGGATTTGGAGCATGGAGACGATTATCTCAGGATGGCAATATAAACAAACGAAACTTTTAGTAGATTTCTACTTATTTTATTAAATATTATCTCCACCAAACAGGACAAGCTTGCATCTGTTATAGTTTTGGAGAAAAATGTGTTCATTTCATGTATGCGCGAAATGCCTTAAAAATGGCTTTAAAATGGATTTGGAGCATGGAGACGATTATCTCGGGATTGCAAGATAACCAAACAAAACTTTTAGTGGATTTCTACTTATTTTATTAAATATCATCTCCACCAAACAGGACAAGCTTGCATGTGTTATAGTTTTGGAGAAAAATGTGTTCATTTCATGTATGCGCAAAATGCCTTTGAAATGGCTTTAAAATGGATTTGGAGCATGGAGACGATTATCTCAGGATGGCAATATAAACAAACGAAACTTTTAGTAGATTTCTACTTATTTTATTAAATATTATCTCCACCAAACAGGACAAGCTTGCATCTGTTATAGTTTTGGAGAAAAATGTGTTCATTTCATGTATGCGCGAAATGCCTTAAAAATGGCTTTAAAATGGATTTGGAGCATGGAGACGATTATCTCGGGATTGCAAGATAACCAAACAAAACTTTTAGTGGATTTCTACTTATTTTATTAAATATCATCTCCACCAAACAGGACAAGCTTGCATGTGTTATAGTTTTGGAGAAAAATGTGTTCATTTCATGTATGCGCAAAATGCCTTTGAAATGGCTTTAAAATGGATTTGGAGCATGGAGACGATTATCTCAGGATGGCAATATAAACAAACGAAACTTTTAGTAGATTTCTACTTATTTTATTAAATATTATCTCCACCAAACAGGACAAGCTTGCATCTGTTATAGTTTTGGAGAAAAATGTGTTCATTTCATGTATGCGCGAAATGCCTTAAAAATGGCTTTAAAATGGATTTGGAGCATGGAGACGATTATCTCGGGATTGCAAGATAACCAAACAAAACTTTTAGTGGATTTCTACTTATTTTATTAAATATCATCTCCACCAAACAGGACAAGCTTGCATGTGTTATAGTTTTGGAGAAAAATGTGTTCATTTCATGTATGCGCAAAATGCCTTTGAAATGGCTTTAAAATGGATTTGGAGCATGGAGACGATTATCTCGGGATTGCAAGATAACCAAACAAAACTTTTAGTGGATTTCTACTTATTTTATTAAATATCATCTCCACCAAACAGGACAAGCTTGCATCTGTTATAGTTTTGGAGAAAAATGTGTTCATTTCATGTATGCGCGAAATGCCTTAAAAATGGCTTTAAAATGGATTTGGAGCATGGAGACGATTATCTCGGGATTGCAAGATAACCAAACAAAACTTTTAGTGGATTTCTACTTATTTTATTAAATATCATCTCCACCAAACAGGACAAGCTTGCATGTGTTATAGTTTTGGAGAAAAATGTGTTCATTTCATGTATGCGCAAAATGCCTTTGAAATGGCTTTAAAATGGATTTGGAGCATGGAGACGATTATCTCAGGATGGCAATATAAACAAACAAAACTTTTAGTAGATTTCTACTTATTTTATTAAATATTATCTCCACCAAACAGGACAAGCTTGCATCTATTATAGTTTTGGAGAAAAATGTGTTCATTTCATGTATGCGCGAAATGCCTTAAAAATGGCTTTAAAATGGATTTGGAGCATGGAGACGATTATCTCGGGATTGCAATATAACCAAACAAAACTTTTAGTGGATTTCTACTTATTTTATTAAATATCATCTCCACCAAACAGGACAAGCTTGCATCTGTTATAGTTTTGGAGAAAAATGTGTTCATTTCATGTATGCGCGAAATGCCTTAAAAATGGCTTTAAAATGGATTTGGAGCATGGACACGATTATCTCGGGATTGCAAGATAACCAAACAAAACTTTTAGTGGATTTCTACTTATTTTATTAAATATCATCTCCACCAAACAGGACAAGCTTGCATCTGTTATAGTTTTGGAGAAAAATGTGTTCATTTCATGTATGCGCGAAATGCCTTAAAAATGGCTTTAAAATGGATTTGGAGCATGGAGACGATTATCTCGGGATTGCAAGATAACCAAACAAAACTTTTAGTGGATTTCTACTTATTTTATTAAATATCATCTCCACCAAACAGGACAAGCTTGCATGTGTTATAGTTTTGGAGAAAAATGTGTTCATTTCATGTATGCGCAAAATGCCTTTGAAATGGCTTTAAAATGGATTTGGAGCATGGAGACGATTATCTCGGGATTGCAAGATAACCAAACAAAACTTTTAGTGGATTTCTACTTATTTTATTAAATATCATCCCCACCAAACAGGACAAGCTTGCATCTGTTATAGTTTTGGAGAAAAATGTGTTCATTTCATGTATGCACGAAATGCCTTAAAAATGGCTTTAAAATGGATTTGGAGCATGGAGACGATTATCTCGGGATTGCAAGATAACCAAACAAAACTTTTAGTGGATTTCTACTTATTTTATTAAATATCATCTCCACAAAACAGGACAAGCTTGCATGTGTTATAGTTTTGGAGAAAAATGTGTTCATTTCATGTATGCGCAAAATGCCTTTGAAATGGCTTTAAAATGGATTTGGAGCATGGAGACGATTATCTCAGGATGGCAATATAAACAAACGAAACTTTTAGTAGATTTCTACTTATTTTATTAAATATTATCTCCACCAAACAGGACAAGCTTGCATCTGTTATAGTTTTGGAGAAAAATGTGTTCATTTCATGTATGCGCGAAATGCCTTAAAAATGGCTTTAAAATGGATTTGGAGCATGGAGACGATTATCTCGGGATTGCAAGATAACCAAACAAAACTTTTAGTGGATTTCTACTTATTTTATTAAATATCATCTCCACCAAACAGGACAAGCTTGCATGTGTTATAGTTTTGGAGAAAAATGTGTTCATTTCATGTATGCGCAAAATGCCTTTGAAATGGCTTTAAAATGGATTTGGAGCATGGAGACGATTATCTCAGGATGGCAATATAAACAAACGAAACTTTTAGTAGATTTCTACTTATTTTATTAAATATTATCTCCACCAAACAGGACAAGCTTGCATCTGTTATAGTTTTGGAGAAAAATGTGTTCATTTCATGTATGCGCGAAATGCCTTAAAAATGGCTTTAAAATGGATTTGGAGCATGGAGACGATTATCTCGGGATTGCAAGATAACCAAACAAAACTTTTAGTGGATTTCTACTTATTTTATTAAATATCATCTCCACCAAACAGGACAAGCTTGCATGTGTTATAGTTTTGGAGAAAAATGTGTTCATTTCATGTATGCGCAAAATGCCTTTGAAATGGCTTTAAAATGGATTTGGAGCATGGAGACGATTATCTCAGGATGGCAATATAAACAAACGAAACTTTTAGTAGATTTCTACTTATTTTATTAAATATTATCTCCACCAAACAGGACAAGCTTGCATCTGTTATAGTTTTGGAGAAAAATGTGTTCATTTCATGTATGCGCGAAATGCCTTAAAAATGGCTTTAAAATGGATTTGGAGCATGGAGACGATTATCTCGGGATTGCAAGATAACCAAACAAAACTTTTAGTGGATTTCTACTTATTTTATTAAATATCATCTCCACCAAACAGGACAAGCTTGCATGTGTTATAGTTTTGGAGAAAAATGTGTTCATTTCATGTATGCGCAAAATGCCTTTGAAATGGCTTTAAAATGGATTTGGAGCATGGAGACGATTATCTCGGGATTGCAAGATAACCAAACAAAACTTTTAGTGGATTTCTACTTATTTTATTAAATATCATCTCCACCAAACAGGACAAGCTTGCATCTGTTATAGTTTTGGAGAAAAATGTGTTCATTTCATGTATGCGCGAAATGCCTTAAAAATGGCTTTAAAATGGATTTGGAGCATGGAGACGATTATCTCGGGATTGCAAGATAACCAAACAAAACTTTTAGTGGATTTCTACTTATTTTATTAAATATCATCTCCACCAAACAGGACAAGCTTGCATGTGTTATAGTTTTGGAGAAAAATGTGTTCATTTCATGTATGCGCAAAATGCCTTTGAAATGGCTTTAAAATGGATTTGGAGCATGGAGACGATTATCTCAGGATGGCAATATAAACAAACAAAACTTTTAGTAGATTTCTACTTATTTTATTAAATATTATCTCCACCAAACAGGACAAGCTTGCATCTATTATAGTTTTGGAGAAAAATGTGTTCATTTCATGTATGCGCGAAATGCCTTAAAAATGGCTTTAAAATGGATTTGGAGCATGGAGACGATTATCTCGGGATTGCAATATAACCAAACAAAACTTTTAGTGGATTTCTACTTATTTTATTAAATATCATCTCCACCAAACAGGACAAGCTTGCATCTGTTATAGTTTTGGAGAAAAATGTGTTCATTTCATGTATGCGCGAAATGCCTTAAAAATGGCTTTAAAATGGATTTGGAGCATGGACACGATTATCTCGGGATTGCAAGATAACCAAACAAAAGTTTTAGTGGATTTCTACTTATTTTATTAAATATCATCTCCACCAAACAGGACAAGCTTGCATGTGTTATAGTTTTGGAGAAAAATGTGTTCATTTCATGTATGCGCAAAATGCCTTTGAAATGGCTTTAAAATGGATTTGGAGCATGGAGACGATTATCTCTGGATTGCAAGATAACCAAACAAAACTTTTAGTGGATTTCTACTTATTTTATTAAATATCATCTCCACCAAACAGGACAAGCTTGCATCTGTTATAGTTTTGGAGAAAAATGTGTTCATTTCATGTATGCGCGAAATGCCTTAAAAATGGCTTTAAAATGGATTTGGAGCATGGAGACGATTATCTCGGGATTGCAAGATAACCAAACAAAACTTTTAGTGGATTTCTACTTATTTTATTAAATATCATCTCCACCAAACAGGACAAGCTTGCATGTGTTATAGTTTTGGAGAAAAATGTGTTCATTTCATGTATGCGCAAAATGCCTTTGAAATGGCTTTAAAATGGATTTGGAGCATGGAGACGATTATCTCAGGATGGCAATATAAACAAACGAAACTTTTAGTAGATTTCTACTTATTTTATTAAATATTATCTCCACCAAACAGGACAAGCTTGCATCTGTTATAGTTTTGGAGAAAAATGTGTTCATTTCATGTATGCGCGAAATGCCTTAAAAATGGCTTTAAAATGGATTTGGAGCATGGAGACGATTATCTCGGGATTGGAAGATAACCAAACAAAACTTTTAGTGGATTTCTACTTATTTTATTAAATATCATCTCCACCAAACAGGACAAGCTTGCATCTGTTATAGTTTTGGAGAAAAATGTGTTCATTTCATGTATGCGCGAAATGCCTTAAAAATGGCTTTAAAATGGATTTGGAGCATGGAGACGATTATCTCGGGATTGAAAGATAACCAAACAAAACTTTTAGTGGATTTCTACTTTTTTTATTAAATATCATCTCCACCAAACAGGACAAGCTTGCATGTGTTATAGTTTTGGAGAAAAATGTGTTCATTTCATGTATGCGCAAAATGCCTTTGAAATGGCTTTAAAATGGATTTGGAGCATGGAGACGATTATCTCGGGATTGCAAGATAACCAAACAAAACTTTTAGTGGATTTCTACTTATTTTATTAAATATCATCTCCACCAAACAGGACAAGCTTGCATCTGTTATAGTTTTGGAGAAAAATGTGTTCATTTCATGTATGCGCGAAATGCCTTAAAAATGGCTTTAAAATGGATTTGGAGCATGGAGACGATTATCTCGGGATTGCAAGATAACCAAACAAAACTTTTAGTGGATTTCTACTTATTTTATTAAATATCATCTCCACCAAACAGGACAAGCTTGCATCTGTTATAGTTTTGGAGAAAAATGTGTTCATTTCATGTATGCGCGAAATGCCTTAAAAATGGCTTTAAAATGGATTTGGAGCATGGAGACGATTATCTCAGGATTGCAAGATAACCAAACAAAACTTTTAGTGGATTTCTACTTATTTTATTAAATATCATCTCCACCAAACAGGACAAGCTTGCATCTGTTATAGTTTTGGAGAAAAATGTGTTCATTTCATGTATGCGCGAAATGCCTTAAAAATGGCTTTAAAATGGATTTGGAGCATGGAGACGATTATCTCGGGATTGCAAGATAACCAAACAAAACTTTTAGTGGATTTCTACTTATTTTATTAAATATCATCTCCACCAAACAGGACAAGCTTGCATGTGTTATAGTTTTGGAGAAAAATGTGTTCATTTCATGTATGCGCGAAATGCCTTAAAAATGGCTTTAAAATGGATTTGGAGCATGGAGACGATTATCTCGGGATTGCAAGATAACCAAACAAAAGTTTTAGTGGATTTCTACTTATTTTATTAAATATCATCTCCACCAAACAGGACAAGCTTGCATGTGTTATAGTTTTGGAGAAAAATGTGTTCATTTCATGTATGCGCAAAATGCCTTTGAAATGGCTTTAAAATGGATTTGGAGCATGGAGACGATTATCTCTGGATTGCAAGATAACCAAACAAAACTTTTAGTGGATTTCTACTTATTTTATTAAATATCATCTCCACCAAACAGGACAAGCTTGCATCTGTTATAGTTTTGGAGAAAAATGTGTTCATTTCATGTATGCGCGAAATGCCTTAAAAATGGCTTTAAAATGGATTTGGAGCATGGAGACGATTATCTCGGGATTGCAAGATAACCAAACAAAACTTTTAGTGGATTTCTACTTATTTTATTAAATATCATCTCCACCAAACAGGACAAGCTTGCATGTGTTATAGTTTTGGAGAAAAATGTGTTCCTTTCATGTATGCGCAAAATGCCTTTGAAATGGCTTTAAAATGGATTTGGAGCATGGAGACGATTATCTCAGGATGGCAAGATAACCAAACAAAAATTTTAGTGGATTTCTACTTATTTTATTAAATATTATCTCCACCAAACAGGACAAGCTTGCATCTGTTATAGTTTTGGAGAAAAATGTGTTCATTTCATGTATGCGCGAAATGCCTTAAAAATGGCTTTAAAATGGATTTGGAGCATGGAGACGATTATCTCGGGATTGCAAGATAACCAAACAAAACTTTTAGTGGATTTCTACTTATTTTATTAAATATCATCTCCACCAAACAGGACAAGCTTGCATCTGTTATAGTTTTGGAGAAAAATGTGTTCATTTCATGTATGCGCGAAATGCCTTAAAAATGGCTTTAAAATGGATTTGGAGCATGGAGACGATTATCTCGG
Source organism: Anomaloglossus baeobatrachus (assembly GCF_048569485.1). Taxonomy (NCBI): domain Eukaryota; kingdom Metazoa; phylum Chordata; class Amphibia; order Anura; family Aromobatidae; genus Anomaloglossus; species Anomaloglossus baeobatrachus. The sequence continues at coordinate 1,161,065 of NW_027442210.1, read as the reverse complement.
GATTGCAAGATAACCAAACAAAACTTTTAGTGGATTTCTACTTATTTTATTAAATATCATCTCCACCAAACAGGACAAGTTTGCATCTGTTATAGTTTTGGAGAAAAATGTGTTCATTTCATGTATACGCGAAATGCCTTAAAAATGGCTTTAAAATGGATTTGGAGCATGGAGACGATTATCTCGGGATTGCAAGATAACCAAACAAAACTTTTAGTGGATTTCTACTTATTTTATTAAATATCATCTCCACCAAACAGGACAAGCTTGCATCTGTTATAGTTTTGGAGAAAAATGTGTTCATTTCATGTATGCGCGAAATGCCTTAAAAATGGCTTTAAAATAGATTTGGAGCATGGAGACGATTATCTCGGGATTGCAAGATAACCAAACAAAACTTTTAGTGGATTTCTACTTATTTTATTAAATATCATCTCCACCAAACAGGACAAGCTTGCATGTGTTATAGTTTTGGAGAAAAATGTGTTCATTTCATGTATGCGCAAAATGCCTTTGAAATGGCTTTAAAATGGATTTGGAGCATGGAGACGATTATCTCGGGATTGCAAGATAACCAAACAAAACTTTTAGTGGATTTCTACTTATTTTATTAAATATCATCTCCACCAAACAGGACAAGCTTGCATCTGTTATAGTTTTGGAGAAAAATGTGTTCATTTCATGTATGCGCGAAATGCCTTAAAAATGGCTTTAAAATGGATTTGGAGCATGGAGACGATTATCTCGGGATTGCAAGATAACCAAACAAAACTTTTAGTGGATTTCTACTTATTTTATTAAATATCATCTCCACCAAACAGGACAAGCTTGCATGTGTTATAGTAATGGAGAAAAATGTGTTCATTTCATGTATGCGCAAAATGCCTTTGAAATGGCATTAAAATGGATTTGGAGCATGGCGACGATTATCTCGGGATTGCAAGATAACCAAACAAAACTTTTAGTGGATTTCTACTTATTTTATTAAATATCATCTCCACCAAACAGGACAAGCTTGCATCTGTTATAGTTTTGGAGAAAAATGTGTTCATTTCATGTATGCGCGAAATGCCTTAAAAATGGCTTTAAAATGGATTTGGAGCATGGAGACGATTATCTCGGGATTGCAATATAACCAAACAAAACTTTTAGTGGATTTCTACTTATTTTATTAAATATCATCTCCACCAAACAGGACAAGCTTGCATCTGTTATAGTTTTGGAGAAAAATGTGTTCATTTCATGTATGCGCGAAATGCCTTAAAAATGGCTTTAAAATGGATTTGGAGCATGGAGACGATTATCTCGGGATTGCAAGATAACCAAACAAAACTTTTAGTGGATTTCTACTTATTTTATTAAATATCATCTCCACCAAACAGGACAAGTTTGCATCTGTTATAGTTTTGGAGAAAAATGTGTTCATTTCATGTATACGCGAAATGCCTTAAAAATGGCTTTAAAATGGATTTGGAGCATGGAGACGATTATCTCGGGATTGCAAGATAACCAAACAAAACTTTTAGTGGATTTCTACTTATTTTATTAAATATCATCTCCACCAAACAGGACAAGCTTGCATCTGTTATAGTTTTGGAGAAAAATGTGTTCATTTCATGTATGCGCGAAATGCCTTAAAAATGGCTTTAAAATGGATTTGGAGCATGGAGACGATTATCTCGGGATTGCAAGATAACCAAACAAAACTTTTAGTGGATTTCTACTTATTTTATTAAATATCATCTCCACCAAACAGGACAAGCTTGCATGTGTTATAGTTTTGGAGAAAAATGTGTTCATTTCATGTATGCGCAAAATGCCTTTGAAATGGCATTAAAATGGATTTGGAGCATGGAGACGATTATCTCGGGATTGCAAGATAACCAAACAAAACTTTTAGTGGATTTCTACTTATTTTATTAAATATCATCTCCACCAAACAGGACAAGCTTGCATCTGTTATAGTTTTGGAGAAAAATGTGTTCATTTCATGTATGCGCGAAATGCCTTAAAAATGGCTTTAAAATGGATTTGGAGCATGGAGACGATTATCTCGGGATTGCAAGATAACCAAACAAAACTTTTAGTGGATTTCTACTTATTTTATTAAATATCATCTCCACCAAACAGGACAAGCTTGCATCTGTTATAGTTTTGGAGAAAAATGTGTTCATTTCATGTATGCGCGAAATGCCTTAAAAATGGCTTTAAAATGGATTTGGAGCATGGGGACGATTATCTCGGGATTGCAAGATAACCAAACAAAACTTTTAGTGGATTTCTACTTATTTTATTAAATATCATCTCCACCAAACAGGACAAGCTTGCATCTGTTATAGTTTTGGAGAAAAATGTGTTCATTTCATGTATGCGCGAAATGCCTTAAAAATGGCTTTAAAATGGATTTGGAGCATGGAGACGATTATCTCGGGATTGCAAGATAACCAAACAAAACTTTTAGTGGATTTCTACTTATTTTATTAAATATCATCTCCACCAAACAGGACAAGCTTGCATCTGTTATAGTTTTGGAGAAAAATGTGTTCATTTCATGTATGCGCGAAATGCCTTAAAAATGGCTTTAAAATGGATTTGGAGCATGGAGACGATTATCTCGGGATTGCAAGATAACCAAACAAAAGTTTTAGTGGATTTCTACTTATTTTATTAAATATCATCTCCACCAAACAGGACAAGCTTGCATGTGTTATAGTTTTGGAGAAAAATGTGTTCATTTCATGTATGCGCAAAATGCCTTTGAAATGGCTTTAAAATGGATTTGGAGCATGGAGACGATTATCTCTGGATTGCAAGATAACCAAACAAAACTTTTAGTGGATTTCTACTTATTTTATTAAATATCATCTCCACCAAACAGGACAAGCTTGCATCTGTTATAGTTTTGGAGAAAAATGTGTTCATTTCATGTATGCGCGAAATGCCTTAAAAATGGCTTTAAAATGGATTTGGAGCATGGAGACGATTATCTCGGGATTGCAAGATAACCAAACAAAACTTTTAGTGGATTTCTACTTATTTTATTAAATATCATCTCCACCAAACAGGACAAGCTTGCATGTGTTATAGTTTTGGAGAAAAATGTGTTCATTTCATGTATGCGCAAAATGCCTTTGAAATGGCTTTAAAATGGATTTGGAGCATGGAGACGATTATCTCAGGATGGCAATATAAACAAACGAAACTTTTAGTAGATTTCTACTTATTTTATTAAATATTATCTCCACCAAACAGGACAAGCTTGCATCTGTTATAGTTTTGGAGAAAAATGTGTTCATTTCATGTATGCGCGAAATGCCTTAAAAATGGCTTTAAAATGGATTTGGAGCATGGAGACGATTATCTCGGGATTGGAAGATAATCAAACAAAACTTTTAGTGGATTTCTACTTATTTTATTAAATATCATCTCCACCAAACAGGACAAGCTTGCATGTGTTATAGTTTTGGAGAAAAATGTGTTCATTTCATGTATGCGCAAAATGCCTTTGAAATGGCTTTAAAATGGATTTGGAGCATGGAGACGATTATCTCAGGATGGCAATATAAACAAACGAAACTTTTAGTAGATTTCTACTTATTTTATTAAATATTATCTCCACCAAACAGGACAAGCTTGCATCTGTTATAGTTTTGGAGAAAAATGTGTTCATTTCATGTATGCGCGAAATGCCTTAAAAATGGCTTTAAAATGGATTTGGAGCATGGAGACGATTATCTCGGGATTGCAAGATAACCAAACAAAACTTTTAGTGGATTTCTACTTATTTTATTAAATATCATCTCCACCAAACAGGACAAGCTTGCATCTGTTATAGTTTTGGAGAAAAATGTGTTCATTTCATGTATGCGCGAAATGCCTTAAAAATGGCTTTAAAATGGATTTGGAGCATGGAGACGATTATCTCGGGATTGCAAGATAACCAAACAAAACTTTTAGTGGATTTCTACTTATTTTATTAAATATCATCTCCACCAAACAGGACAAGCTTGCATCTGTTATAGTTTTGGAGAAAAATGTGTTCATTTCATGTATGCGCGAAATGCCTTAAAAATGGCTTTAAAATGGATTTGGAGCATGGAGACGATTATCTCGGGATTGCAAGATAACCAAAAAAAACTTTTAGTGGATTTCTACTTATTTTATTAAATATCATCTCCACCAAACAGGACAAGCTTGCATCTGTTATAGTTTTGGAGAAAAATGTGTTAATTTCATGTATGCGCGAAATGCCTTAAAAATGGCTTTAAAATGGATTTGGAGCATGGAGACGATTATCTCGGGATTGCAAGATAACCAAACAAAACTTTTAGTGGATTTCTACTTATTTTATTAAATATCATCTCCACCAAACAGGACAAGCTTGCATCTGTTATAGTTTTGGAGAAAAATGTGTTCATTTCATGTATGCGCGAAATGCCTTAAAAATGGCTTTAAAATGGATTTGGAGCATGGAGACGATTATCTCAGGATTGCAAGATAACCAAACAAAACTTTTAGTGGATTTCTACTTATTTTATTAAATATCATCTCCACCAAACAGGACAAGCTTGCATCTGTTATAGTTTTGGAGAAAAATGTGTTCATTTCATGTATGCGCGAAATGCCTTAAAAATGGCTTTAAAATGGATTTGGAGCATGGAGACGATTATCTCGGGATTGCAAGATAACCAAACAAAAGTTTTAGTGGATTTCTACTTATTTTATTAAATATCATCTCCACCAAACAGGACAAGCTTGCATGTGTTATAGTTTTGGAGAAAAATGTGTTCATTTCATGTATGCGCAAAATGCCTTTGAAATGGCTTTAAAATGGATTTGGAGCATGGAGACGATTATCTCTGGATTGCAAGATAACCAAACAAAACTTTTAGTGGATTTCTACTTATTTTATTAAATATCATCTCCACCAAACAGGACAAGCTTGCATCTGTTATAGTTTTGGAGAAAAATGTGTTCATTTCATGTATGCGCGAAATGCCTTAAAAATGGCTTTAAAATGGATTTGGAGCATGGAGACGATTATCTCGGGATTGCAAGATAACCAAACAAAACTTTTAGTGGATTTCTACTTATTTTATTAAATATCATCTCCACCAAACAGGACAAGCTTGCCTGTGTTATAGTTTTGGAGAAAAATGTGTTCATTTCATGTATGCGCAAAATGCCTTTGAAATGGCTTTAAAATGGATTTGGAGCATGGAGACGATTATCTCAGGATGGCAATATAAACAAACGAAACCTTTAGTAGATTTCTACTTATTTTATTAAATATTATCTCCACCAAACAGGACAAGCTTGCATCTGTTATAGTTTTGGAGAAAAATGTGTTCATTTCATGTATGCGCGAAATGCCTTAAAAATGGCTTTAAAATGGATTTGGAGCATGGAGACGATTATCTCGGGATTGCAAGATAACCAAACAAAACTTTTAGTGGATTTCTACTTATTTTATTAAATATCATCTCCACCAAACAGGACAAGCTTGCATCTGTTATAGTTTTGGAGAAAAATGTGTTCATTTCATGTATGCGCGAAATGCCTTAAAAATGGCTTTAAAATGGATTTGGAGCATGGAGACGATTATCTCGGGATTGCAAGATAACCAAACAAAACTTTTAGTGGATTTCTACTTTTTTTATTAAATATCATCTCCACCAAACAGGACAAGCTTGCATGTGTTATAGTTTTGGAGAAAAATGTGTTCATTTCATGTATGCGCAAAATGCCTTTGAAATGGCTTTAAAATGGATTTGGAGCATGGAGACGATTATCTCAGGATGGCAATATAAACAAACGAAACTTTTAGTAGATTTCTACTTATTTTATTAAATATTATCTCCACCAAACAGGACAAGCTTGCATCTGTTATAGTTTTGGAGAAAAATGTGTTCATTTCATGTATGCGCGAAATGCCTTAAAAATGGCTTTAAAATGGATTTGGAGCATGGAGACGATTATCTCGGGATTGCAAGATAACCAAACAAAACTTTTAGTGGATTTCTACTTATTTTATTAAATATCATCTCCACCAAACAGGACAAGCTTGCATCTGTTATAGTTTTGGAGAAAAATGTGTTCATTTCATGTATGCGCGAAATGCCTTAAAAATGGCTTTAAAATGGATTTGGAGCATGGAGACGATTATCTCGGGATTGCAAGATAACCAAACAAAACTTTTAGTGGATTTCTACTTATTTTATTAAATATCATCTCCACCAAACAGGACAAGCTTGCATGTGTTATAGTTTTGGAGAAAAATGTGTTCATTTCATGTATGCGCAAAATGCCTTTGAAATGGCTTTAAAATGGATTTGGAGCATGGAGACGATTATCTCGGGATTGCAAGATAACCAAACAAAACTTTTAGTGGATTTCTACTTATTTTATTAAATATCATCTCCACCAAACAGGACAAGCTTGCATCTGTTATAGTTTTGGAGAAAAATGTGTTCATTTCATGTATGCGCGAAATGCCTTAAAAATGGCTTTAAAATGGATTTGGAGCATGGAGACGATTATCTCGGGATTGCAAGATAACCAAACAAAACTTTTAGTGGATTTCTACTTATTTTATTAAATATCATCTCCACCAAACAGGACAAGCTTGCATCTGTTATAGTTTTGGAGAAAAATGTGTTCATTTCATGTATGCGCGAAATGCCTTAAAAATGGCTTTAAAATGGATTTGGAGCATGGAGACGATTATCTCGGGATTGCAAGATAACCAAACAAAACTTTTAGTGGATTTCTACTTATTTTATTAAATATCATCTCCACCAAACAGGACAAGCTTGCATCTGTTATAGTTTTGGAGAAAAATGTGTTCATTTCATGTATGCGCGAAATGCCTTAAAAATGGCTTTAAAATGGATTTGGAGCATGGAGACGATTATCTCGGGATTGCAAGATAACCAAACAAAACTTTTAGTGGATTTCTACTTATTTTATTAAATATCATCTCCACCAAACAGGACAAGCTTGCATGTGTTATAGTTTTGGAGAAAAATGTGTTCATTTCATGTATGCGCAAAATGCCTTTGAAATGGCTTTAAAATGGATTTGGAGCATGGAGACGATTATCTCAGGATGGCAATATAAACAAACGAAACTTTTAGTAGATTTCTACTTATTTTATTAAATATTATCTCCACCAAACAGGACAAGCTTGCATCTGTTATAGTTTTGGAGAAAAATGTGTTCATTTCATGTATGCGCGAAATGCCTTAAAAATGGCTTTAAAATGGATTTGGAGCATGGAGACGATTATCTCGGGATTGCAAGATAACCAAACAAAACTTTTAGTGGATTTCTACTTATTTTATTAAATATCATCTCCACCAAACAGGACAAGCTTGCATCTGTTATAGTTTTGGAGAAAAATGTGTTCATTTCATGTATGCGCGAAATGCCTTAAAAATGGCTTTAAAATGGATTTGGAGCATGGAGACGATTATCTCGGGATTGCAAGATAACCAAACAAAACTTTTAGTGGATTTCTACTTATTTTATTAAATATCATCTCCACCAAACAGGACAAGCTTGCATCTGTTATAGTTTTGGAGAAAAATGTGTTCATTTCATGTATGCGCGAAATGCCTTAAAAATGGCTTTAAAATGGATTTGGAGCATGGAGACGATTATCTCGGGATTGCAAGATAACCAAACAAAACTTTTAGTGGATTTCTACTTATTTTATTAAATATCATCTCCACCAAACAGGACAAGCTTGCATCTGTTATAGTTTTGGAGAAAAATGTGTTCATTTCATGTATGCGCGAAATGCCTTAAAAATGGCTTTAAAATGGATTTGGAGCATGGAGACGATTATCTCGGGATTGCAAGATAACCAAACAAAACTTTTAGTGGATTTCTACTTATTTTATTAAATATCATCTCCACCAAACAGGACAAGCTTGCATCTGTTATAGTTTTGGAAAAAAATGTGTTCATTTCATGTATGCGCGAAATGCCTTAAAAATGGCTTTAAAATGGATTTGGAGCATGGAGACGATTATCTCGGGATTGCAATATAACCAAACAAAACTTTTAGTGGATTTCTACTTATTTTATTAAATATCATCTCCACCAAACAGGACAAGCTTGCATCTGTTATAGTTTTGGAGAAAAATGTGTTCATTTCATGTATGCGCGAAATGCCTTAAAAATGGCTTTAAAATGGATTTGGAGCATGGAGACGATTATCTCGGGATTGCAAGATAACCAAACAAAACTTTTAGTGGATTTCTACTTATTTTATTAAATATCATCTCCACCAAACAGGACAAGCTTGCATCTGTTATAGTTTTGGAGAAAAATGTGTTCATTTCATGTATGCGCGAAATGCCTTAAAAATGGCTTTAAAATGGATTTGGAGCATGGAGACGATTATCTCGGGATTGCAAGATAACCAAACAAAACTTTTAGTGCATTTCTACTTATTTTATTAAATATCATCTCCACCAAACAGGACAAGCTTGCATCTGTTATAGTTTTGGAGAAAAATGTGTTCATTTCATGTATGCGCGAAATGCCTTAAAAATGGCTTTAAAATGGATTTGGAGCATGGAGACGATTATCTCGGGATTGCAAGATAACCAAACAAAACTTTTAGTGGATTTCTACTTATTTTATTAAATATCATCTCCACCAAACAGGACAAGCTTGCATCTGTTATAGTTTTGGAGAAAAATGTGTTCATTTCATGTATGCGCGAAATGCCTTAAAAATGGCTTTAAAATGGATTTGGAGCATGGAGACGATTATCTCGGGATTGCAAGATAACCAAACAAAACTTTTAGTGGATTTCTACTTATTTTATTAAATATCATCTCCACCAAACAGGACAAGCTTGCATGTGTTATAGTTTTGGAGAAAAATGTGTTCATTTCATGTATGCGCAAAATGCCTTTGAAATGGCTTTAAAATGGATTTGGAGCATGGAGACGATTATCTCAGGATGGCAATATAAACAAACGAAACTTTTAGTAGATTTCTACTTATTTTATTAAATATTATCTCCACCAAACAGGACAAGCTTGCATCTGTTATAGTTTTGGAGAAAAATGTGTTCATTTCATGTATGCGCGAAATGCCTTAAAAATGGCTTTAAAATGGATTTGGAGCATGGAGACGATTATCTCGGGATTGCAAGATAACCAAACAAAACTTTTAGTGGATTTCTACTTATTTTATAAATATCATCTCCACCAAACAGAACAGGCTTGCATCTGTTATAGTTTTGGAGAAAAATGTGTTCATTTCATGTATGCGCGAAATGCCTTAAAAATGGCTTTAAAATGGATTTGGAGCATGGAGACGATTATCTCGGGATTGCAATATAACCAAACAAAACTTTTAGTGGATTTCTACTTATTTTATTAAATATCATCTCCACCAAACAGGACAAGCTTGCATCTGTTATAGTTTTGGAGAAAAATGTGTTCATTTCATGTATGCGTGAAATGCCTAAAAAATGGCTTTAAAATGGATTTGGAGCATGGAGACGATTATCTCGGGATTGCAAGATAACCAAACAAAACTTTTAGTGGATTTCTACTTATTTTATTAAATATCATCTCCACCAAACAGGACAAGCTTGCATGTGTTATAGTTTTGGAGAAAAATGTGTTCATTTCATGTATGCGCAAAATGCCTTTGAAATGGCTTTAAAATGGATTTGGAGCATGGAGACGATTATCTCAGGATGGCAATATAAACAAACGAAACTTTTAGTAGATTTCTACTTATTTTATTAAATATTATCTCCACCAAACAGGACAAGCTTGCATCTGTTATAGTTTTGGAGAAAAATGTGTTCATTTCATGTATGCGCGAAATGCCTTAAAAATGGCTTTAAAATGGATTTGGAGCATGGAGACGATTATCTCGGGATTGCAAGATAACCAAACAAAACTTTTAGTGGATTTCTACTTATTTTATTAAATATCATCTCCACCAAACAGGACAAGCTTGCATCTGTTATAGTTTTGGAGAAAAATGTGTTCATTTCATGTATGCGCGAAATGCCTTAAAAATGGCTTTAAAATGGATTTGGAGCATGGAGACGATTATCTCGGGATTGCAAGATAACCAAACAAAACTTTTAGTGGATTTCTACTTATTTTATTAAATATCATCTCCACCAAACAGGACAAGCTTGCATCTGTTATAGTTTTGGAGAAAAATGTGTTCATTTCATGTATGCGCGAAATGCCTTAAAAATGGCTTTAAAATGGATTTGGAGCATGGAGACGATTATCTCGGGATTGCAAGATAACCAAACAAAACTTTTAGTGGATTTCTACTTATTTTATTAAATATCATCTCCACCAAACAGGACAAGCTTGCATCTGTTATAGTTTTGGAGAAAAATGTGTTCATTTCATGTATGCGCGAAATGCCTTACAAATGTCTTTAAAATGGATTTGGAGCATGGAGACGATTATCTCGGGATTGCAAGATAACCAAACAAAATTTTTAGTGGATTTCTACTTATTTTATTAAATATCATCTCCACCAAACAGGACAAGCTTGCATCTGTTATAGTTTTGGAGAAAAATGTGTTCATTTCATTTATGCGCGAAATGCCTTAAAAATGGCTTTAAAATGGATTTGGAGCATGGAGACGATTATCTCGGGATTGCAAGATAACCAAACAAAACTTTTAGTGGATTTCTACTTATTTTATTAAATATCATCTCCACCAAACAGGACAAGCTTGCATCTGTTATAGTTTTGGAGAAAAATGTGTTCATTTCATGTATGCGCGAAATGCCTTAAAAATGGCTTTAAAATGGATTTAGAGCATGGAGACGATTATCTCGGGATTGCAAGATAACCAAACAAAACTTTTAGTGGATTTCTACTTATTTTATTAAATATCATCTCCACCAAACAGGACAAGCTTGCATCTGTTATAGTTTTGGAGAAAAATGTGTTCATTTCATGTATGCGCGAAATGCCTTAAAAATGGCTTTAAAATGGATTTGGAGCATGGAGACGATTATCTCGGGATTGCAAGATAACCAAACAAAACTTTTAGTGGATTTCTACTTATTTTATTAAATATCATCTCCACCAAACAGGACAAGCTTGCATCTGTTATAGTTTTGGAGAAAAATGTGTTCATTTCATGTATGCGCGAAATGCCTTAAAAATGGCTTTAAAATGGATTTGGAGCATGGAGACGATTATCTCGGGATTGCAAGATAACCAAACAAAACTTTTAGTGGATTTCTACTTATTTTATTAAATATCATCTCCACCAAACAGGACAAGCTTGCATGTGTTATAGTTTTGGAGAAAAATGTGTTCATTTCATGTATGCGCAAAATGCCTTTGAAATGGCTTTAAAATGGATTTGGAGCATGGAGACGATTATCTCAGGATGGCAATATAAACAAACGAAACTTTTAGTAGATTTCTACTTATTTTATTAAATATTATCTCCACCAAACAGGACAAGCTTGCATCTGTTATAGTTTTGGAGAAAAATGTGTTCATTTCATGTATGCGCGAAATGCCTTAAAAATGGCTTTAAAATGGATTTGGAGCATGGAGACGATTATCTCGGGATTGCAAGATAACCAAACAAAACTTTTAGTGGATTTCTACTTATTTTATTAAATATCATCTCCACCAAACAGGACAAGCTTGCATCTGTTATAGTTTTGGAGAAAAATGTGTTCATTTCATGTATGCGCGAAATGCCTTAAAAATGGCTTTAAAATGGATTTGGAGCATGGAGACGATTATCTCGGGATTGCAAGATAACCAAACAAAACTTTTAGTGGATTTCTACTTATTTTATTAAATATCATCTCCACCAAACAGGACAAGCTTGCATCTGTTATAGTTTTGGAGAAAAATGTGTTCATTTCATGTATGCGCGAAATGCTTTAAAAATGGCTTTAAAATGGATTTGGAGCATGGAGACGATTATCTCGGGATTGCAAGATAACCAAACAAAACTTTTAGTGGATTTCTACTTATTTTATTAAATATCATCTCCACCAAACAGGACAAGCTTGCATGTGTTATAGTTTTGGAGAAAAATGTGTTCATTTCATGTATGCGCAAAATGCCTTTGAAATGGCTTTAAAATGGATTTGGAGCATGGAGACGATTATCTCGGGATTGCAAGATAACCAAACAAAACTTTTAGTGGATTTCTACTTATTTTATTAAATATCATCTCCACCAAACAGGACAAGCTTGCATCTGTTATAGTTTTGGAGAAAAATGTGTTCATTTCATGTATGCGCGAAATGCCTTAAAAATGGCTTTAAAATGGATTTGGAGCATGGAGACGATTATCTCGGGATTGCAAGATAACCAAACAAAACTTTTAGTGGATTTCTACTTATTTTATTAAATATCATCTCCACCAAACAGGACAAGCTTGCATCTGTTATAGTTTTGGAGAAAAATGTGTTCATTTCATGTATGCGCGAAATGCCTTAAAAATGGCTTTAAAATGGATTTGGAGCATGGAGACGATTATCTCGGGATTGCAAGATAACCAAACAAAACTTTTAGTGGATTTCTACTTATTTTATTAAATATCATCTCCACCAAACAGGACAAGCTTGCATGTGTTATAGTTTTGGAGAAAAATGTGTTCATTTCATGTATGCGCAAAATGCCTTTGAAATGGCTTTAAAATGGATTTGGAGCATGGAGACGATTATCTCAGGATGGCAATATAAACAAACGAAACTTTTAGTAGATTTCTACTTATTTTATTAAATATTATCTCCACCAAACAGGACAAGCTTGCATCTGTTATAGTTTTGGAGAAAAATGTGTTCATTTCATGTATGCGCGAAATGCCTTAAAAATGGCTTTAAAATGGATTTGGAGCATGGAGACGATTATCTCGGGATTGCAAGATAACCAAACAAAACTTTTAGTGGATTTCTACTTATTTTATTAAATATCATCTCCACCAAACAGGACAAGCTTGCATCTGTTATAGTTTTGGAGAAAAATGTGTTCATTTCATGTATGCGCGAAATGCCTTAAAAATGGCTTTAAAATGGATTTGGAGCATGGAGACGATTATCTCGGGATTGCAAGATAACCAAACAAAACTTTTAGTGGATTTCTACTTATTTTATTAAATATCATCTCCACCAAACAGGACAAGCTTGCATCTGTTATAGTTTTGGAGAAAAATGTGTTCATTTCATGTATGCGCGAAATGCCTTAAAAATGGCTTTAAAATGGATTTGGAGCATGGAGACGATTATCTCGGGATTGCAAGATAACCAAACAAAACTTTTAGTGGATTTCTACTTATTTTATTAAATATCATCTCCACCAAACAGGACAAGCTTGCATCTGTTATAGTTTTGGAGAAAAATGTGTTCATTTCATGTATGCGCGAAATGCCTTAAAAATGGCTTTAAAATGGATTTGGAGCATGGAGACGATTATCTCGGGATTGCAAGATAACCAAACAAAACTTTTAGTGGATTTCTACTTATTTTATTAAATATCATCTCCACCAAACAGGACAAGCTTGCATCTGTTATAGTTTTGGAGAAAAATGTGTTCATTTCATGTATGCGCGAAATGCCTTAAAAATGGCTTTAAAATGGATTTGGAGCATGGAGACGATTATCTCGGGATTGCAAGATAACCAAACAAAACTTTTAGTGGATTTCTACTTATTTTATTAAATATCATCTCCACCAAACAGGACAAGCTTGCATCTGTTATAGTTTTGGAGAAAAATGTGTTCATTTCATGTATGCGCGAAATGCTTTAAAAATGGCTTTAAAATGGATTTGGAGCATGGAGACGATTATCTCGGGATTGCAAGATAACCAAACAAAACTTTTAGTGGATTTCTACTTATTTTATTAAATATCATCTCCACCAAACAGGACAAGCTTGCATGTGTTATAGTTTTGGAGAAAAATGTGTTCATTTCATGTATGCGCAAAATGCCTTTGAAATGGCTTTAAAATGGATTTGGAGCATGGAGACGATTATCTCAGGATGGCAATATAAACAAACGAAACTTTTAGTAGATTTCTACTTATTTTATTAAATATTATCTCCACCAAACAGGACAAGCTTGCATCTGTTATAGTTTTGGAGAAAAATGTGTTCATTTCATGTATGCGCGAAATGCCTTAAAAATGGCTTTAAAATGGATTTGGAGCATGGAGACGATTATCTCGGGATTGCAAGATAACCAAACAAAACTTTTAGTGGATTTCTACTTATTTTATTAAATATCATCTCCACCAAACAGGACAAGCTTGCATCTGTTATAGTTTTGGAGAAAAATGTGTTCATTTCATGTATGCGCGAAATGCCTTAAAAATGGCTTTAAAATGGATTTGGAGCATGGAGACGATTATCTCGGGATTGCAAGATAACCAAACAAAACTTTTAGTGGATTTCTACTTATTTTATTAAATATCATCTCCACCAAACAGGACAAGCTTGCATCTGTTATAGTTTTGGAGAAAAATGTGTTCATTTCATGTATGCGCGAAATGCCTTAAAAATGGCTTTAAAATGGATTTGGAGCATGGAGACGATTATCTCGGGATTGCAAGATAACCAAACAAAACTTTTAGTGGATTTCTACTTATTTTATTAAATATCATCTCCACCAAACAGGACAAGCTTGCATGTGTTATAGTTTTGGAGAAAAATGTGTTCATTTCATGTATGCGCAAAATGCCTTTGAAATGGCTTTAAAATGGATTTGGAGCATGGAGACGATTATCTCGGGATTGCAAGATAACCAAACAAAACTTTTAGTGGATTTCTACTTATTTTATTAAATATCATCTCCACCAAACAGGACAAGCTTGCATCTGTTATAGTTTTGGAGAAAAATGTGTTCATTTCATGTATGCGCGAAATGCCTTAAAAATGGCTTTAAAATGGATTTGGAGCATGGAGACGATTATCTCGGGATTGCAAGATAACCAAACAAAACTTTTAGTGGATTTCTACTTATTTTATTAAATATCATCTCCACCAAACAGGACAAGCTTGCATGTGTTATAGTTTTGGAGAAAAATGTGTTCATTTCATGTATGCGCAAAATGCCTTTGAAATGGCTTTAAAATGGATTTGGAGCATGGAGACGATTATCTCAGGATGGCAATATAAACAAACGAAACTTTTAGTAGATTTCTACTTATTTTATTAAATATTATCTCCACCAAACAGGACAAGCTTGCATCTGTTATAGTTTTGGAGAAAAATGTGTTCATTTCATGTATGCGCGAAATGCCTTAAAAATGGCTTTAAAATGGATTTGGAGCATGGAGACGATTATCTCGGGATTGCAAGATAACCAAACAAAACTTTTAGTGGATTTCTACTTATTTTATAAATATCATCTCCACCAAACAGAACAGGCTTGCATCTGTTATAGTTTTGGAGAAAAATGTGTTCATTTCATGTATGCGCGAAATGCCTTAAAAATGGCTTTAAAATGGATTTGGAGCATGGAGACGATTATCTCGGGATTGCAATATAACCAAACAAAACTTTTAGTGGATTTCTACTTATTTTATTAAATATCATCTCCACCAAACAGGACAAGCTTGCATCTGTTATAGTTTTGGAGAAAAATGTGTTCATTTCATGTATGCGTGAAATGCCTAAAAAATGGCTTTAAAATGGATTTGGAGCATGGAGACGATTATCTCGGGATTGCAAGATAACCAAACAAAACTTTTAGTGGATTTCTACTTATTTTATTAAATATCATCTCCACCAAACAGGACAAGCTTGCATGTGTTATAGTTTTGGAGAAAAATGTGTTCATTTCATGTATGCGCAAAATGCCTTTGAAATGGCTTTAAAATGGATTTGGAGCATGGAGACGATTATCTCAGGATGGCAATATAAACAAACGAAACTTTTAGTAGATTTCTACTTATTTTATTAAATATTATCTCCACCAAACAGGACAAGCTTGCATCTGTTATAGTTTTGGAGAAAAATGTGTTCATTTCATGTATGCGCGAAATGCCTTAAAAATGGCTTTAAAATGGATTTGGAGCATGGAGACGATTATCTCGGGATTGCAAGATAACCAAACAAAACTTTTAGTGGATTTCTACTTATTTTATTAAATATCATCTCCACCAAACAGGACAAGCTTGCATCTGTTATAGTTTTGGAGAAAAATGTGTTCATTTCATGTATGCGCGAAATGCCTTAAAAATGGCTTTAAAATGGATTTAGAGCATGGAGACGATTATCTCGGGATTGCAAGATAACCAAACAAAACTTTTAGTGGATTTCTACTTATTTTATTAAATATCATCTCCACCAAACAGGACAAGCTTGCATCTGTTATAGTTTTGGAGAAAAATGTGTTCATTTCATGTATGCGCGAAATGCCTTAAAAATGGCTTTAAAATGGATTTGGAGCATGGAGACGATTATCTCGGGATTGCAAGATAACCAAACAAAACTTTTAGTGGATTTCTACTTATTTTATTAAATATCATCTCCACCAAACAGATCAAGCTTGCATCTGTTATAGTTTTGGAGAAAAATGTGTTCATTTCATGTATGCGCGAAATGCCTTAAAAATGGCTTTAAAATGGATTTGGAGCATGGAGACGATTATCTCGGGATTGCAAGATAACCAAACAAAACTTTTAGTGGATTTCTACTTATTTTATTAAATATCATCTCCACCAAACAGGACAAGCTTGCATGTGTTATAGTTTTGGAGAAAAATGTGTTCATTTCATGTATGCGCAAAATGCCTTTGAAATGGCTTTAAAATGGATTTGGAGCATGGAGACGATTATCTCAGGATGGCAATATAAACAAACGAAACTTTTAGTAGATTTCTACTTATTTTATTAAATATTATCTCCACCAAACAGGACAAGCTTGCATCTGTTATAGTTTTGGAGAAAAATGTGTTCATTTCATGTATGCGCGAAATGCCTTAAAAATGGCTTTAAAATGGATTTGGAGCATGGAGACGATTATCTCGGGATTGCAAGATAACCAAACAAAACTTTTAGTGGATTTCTACTTATTTTATTAAATATCATCTCCACCAAACAGGACAAGCTTGCATCTGTTATAGTTTTGGAGAAAAATGTGTTCATTTCATGTATGCGCGAAATGCCTTAAAAATGGCTTTAAAATGGATTTGGAGCATGGAGACGATTATCTCGGGATTGCAAGATAACCAAACAAAACTTTTAGTGGATTTCTACTTATTTTATTAAATATCATCTCCACCAAACAGGACAAGCTTGCATCTGTTATAGTTTTGGAGAAAAATGTGTTCATTTCATGTATGCGCGAAATGCTTTAAAAATGGCTTTAAAATGGATTTGGAGCATGGAGACGATTATCTCGGGATTGCAAGATAACCAAACAAAACTTTTAGTGGATTTCTACTTATTTTATTAAATATCATCTCCACCAAACAGGACAAGCTTGCATGTGTTATAGTTTTGGAGAAAAATGTGTTCATTTCATGTATGCGCAAAATGCCTTTGAAATGGCTTTAAAATGGATTTGGAGCATGGAGACGATTATCTCGGGATTGCAAGATAACCAAACAAAACTTTTAGTGGATTTCTACTTATTTTATTAAATATCATCTCCACCAAACAGGACAAGCTTGCATCTGTTATAGTTTTGGAGAAAAATGTGTTCATTTCATGTATGCGCGAAATGCCTTAAAAATGGCTTTAAAATGGATTTGGAGCATGGAGACGATTATCTCGGGATTGCAAGATAACCAAACAAAACTTTTAGTGGATTTCTACTTATTTTATTAAATATCATCTCCACCAAACAGGACAAGCTTGCATCTGTTATAGTTTTGGAGAAAAATGTGTTCATTTCATGTATGCGCGAAATGCCTTAAAAATGGCTTTAAAATGGATTTGGAGCATGGAGACGATTATCTCGGGATTGCAAGATAACCAAACAAAACTTTTAGTGGATTTCTACTTATTTTATTAAATATCATCTCCACCAAACAGGACAAGCTTGCATGTGTTATAGTTTTGGAGAAAAATGTGTTCATTTCATGTATGCGCAAAATGCCTTTGAAATGGCTTTAAAATGGATTTGGAGCATGGAGACGATTATCTCAGGATGGCAATATAAACAAACGAAACTTTTAGTAGATTTCTACTTATTTTATTAAATATTATCTCCACCAAACAGGACAAGCTTGCATCTGTTATAGTTTTGGAGAAAAATGTGTTCATTTCATGTATGCGCGAAATGCCTTAAAAATGGCTTTAAAATGGATTTGGAGCATGGAGACGATTATCTCGGGATTGCAAGATAACCAAACAAAACTTTTAGTGGATTTCTACTTATTTTATTAAATATCATCTCCACCAAACAGGACAAGCTTGCATCTGTTATAGTTTTGGAGAAAAATGTGTTCATTTCATGTATGCGCGAAATGCCTTAAAAATGGCTTTAAAATGGATTTGGAGCATGGAGACGATTATCTCGGGATTGCAAGATAACCAAACAAAACTTTTAGTGGATTTCTACTTATTTTATTAAATATCATCTCCACCAAACAGGACAAGCTTGCATCTGTTATAGTTTTGGAGAAAAATGTGTTCATTTCATGTATGCGCGAAATGCCTTAAAAATGGCTTTAAAATGGATTTGGAGCATGGAGACGATTATCTCGGGATTGCAAGATAACCAAACAAAACTTTTAGTGGATTTCTACTTATTTTATTAAATATCATCTCCACCAAACAGGACAAGCTTGCATCTGTTATAGTTTTGGAGAAAAATGTGTTCATTTCATGTATGCGCGAAATGCCTTAAAAATGGCTTTAAAATGGATTTGGAGCATGGAGACGATTATCTCGGGATTGCAAGATAACCAAACAAAACTTTTAGTGGATTTCTACTTATTTTATTAAATATCATCTCCACCAAACAGGACAAGCTTGCATCTGTTATAGTTTTGGAGAAAAATGTGTTCATTTCATGTATGCGCGAAATGCCTTAAAAATGGCTTTAAAATGGATTTGGAGCATGGAGACGATTATCTCGGGATTGCAAGATAACCAAACAAAACTTTTAGTGGATTTCTACTTATTTTATTAAATATCATCTCCACCAAACAGGACAAGCTTGCATCTGTTATAGTTTTGGAGAAAAATGTGTTCATTTCATGTATGCGCGAAATGCTTTAAAAATGGCTTTAAAATGGATTTGGAGCATGGAGACGATTATCTCGGGATTGCAAGATAACCAAACAAAACTTTTAGTGGATTTCTACTTATTTTATTAAATATCATCTCCACCAAACAGGACAAGCTTGCATGTGTTATAGTTTTGGAGAAAAATGTGTTCATTTCATGTATGCGCAAAATGCCTTTGAAATGGCTTTAAAATGGATTTGGAGCATGGAGACGATTATCTCAGGATGGCAATATAAACAAACGAAACTTTTAGTAGATTTCTACTTATTTTATTAAATATTATCTCCACCAAACAGGACAAGCTTGCATCTGTTATAGTTTTGGAGAAAAATGTGTTCATTTCATGTATGCGCGAAATGCCTTAAAAATGGCTTTAAAATGGATTTGGAGCATGGAGACGATTATCTCGGGATTGCAAGATAACCAAACAAAACTTTTAGTGGATTTCTACTTATTTTATTAAATATCATCTCCACCAAACAGGACAAGCTTGCATCTGTTATAGTTTTGGAGAAAAATGTGTTCATTTCATGTATGCGCGAAATGCCTTAAAAATGGCTTTAAAATGGATTTGGAGCATGGAGACGATTATCTCGGGATTGCAAGATAACCAAACAAAACTTTTAGTGGATTTCTACTTATTTTATTAAATATCATCTCCACCAAACAGGACAAGCTTGCATCTGTTATAGTTTTGGAGAAAAATGTGTTCATTTCATGTATGCGCGAAATGCCTTAAAAATGGCTTTAAAATGGATTTGGAGCATGGAGACGATTATCTCGGGATTGCAAGATAACCAAACAAAACTTTTAGTGGATTTCTACTTATTTTATTAAATATCATCTCCACCAAACAGGACAAGCTTGCATGTGTTATAGTTTTGGAGAAAAATGTGTTCATTTCATGTATGCGCAAAATGCCTTTGAAATGGCTTTAAAATGGATTTGGAGCATGGAGACGATTATCTCGGGATTGCAAGATAACCAAACAAAACTTTTAGTGGATTTCTACTTATTTTATTAAATATCATCTCCACCAAACAGGACAAGCTTGCATCTGTTATAGTTTTGGAGAAAAATGTGTTCATTTCATGTATGCGCGAAATGCCTTAAAAATGGCTTTAAAATGGATTTGGAGCATGGAGACGATTATCTCGGGATTGCAAGATAACCAAACAAAACTTTTAGTGGATTTCTACTTATTTTATTAAATATCATCTCCACCAAACAGGACAAGCTTGCATCTGTTATAGTTTTGGAGAAAAATGTGTTCATTTCATGTATGCGCGAAATGCCTTAAAAATGGCTTTAAAATGGATTTGGAGCATGGAGACGATTATCTCGGGATTGCAAGATAACCAAACAAAACTTTTAGTGGATTTCTACTTATTTTATTAAATATCATCTCCACCAAACAGGACAAGCTTGCATGTGTTATAGTTTTGGAGAAAAATGTGTTCATTTCATGTATGCGCAAAATGCCTTTGAAATGGCTTTAAAATGGATTTGGAGCATGGAGACGATTATCTCAGGATGGCAATATAAACAAACGAAACTTTTAGTAGATTTCTACTTATTTTATTAAATATTATGTCCACCAAACAGGACAAGCTTGCATCTGTTATAGTTTTGGAGAAAAATGTGTTCATTTCATGTATGCGCGAAATGCCTTAAAAATGGCTTTAAAATGGATTTGGAGCATGGAGACGATTATCTCGGGATTGCAAGATAACCAAACAAAACTTTTAGTGGATTTCTACTTATTTTATTAAATATCATCTCCACCAAACAGGACAAGCTTGCATCTGTTATAGTTTTGGAGAAAAATGTGTTCATTTCATGTATGCGCGAAATGCCTTAAAAATGGCTTTAAAATGGATTTGGAGCATGGAGACGATTATCTCGGGATTCCAAGATAACCAAACAAAACTTTTAGTGGATTTCTACTTATTTTATTAAATATCATCTCCACCAAACAGGACAAGCTTGCATCTGTTATAGTTTTGGAGAAAAATGTGTTCATTTCATGTATGCGCGAAATGCCTTAAAAATGGCTTTAAAATGGATTTGGAGCATGGAGACGATTATCTCGGGATTGCAAGATAACCAAACAAAACTTTTAGTGGATTTCTACTTATTTTATTAAATATCATCTCCACCAAACAGGACAAGCTTGCATCTGTTATAGTTTTGGAGAAAAATGTGTTCATTTCATGTATGCGCGAAATGCCTTAAAAATGGCTTTAAAATGGATTTGGAGCATGGAGACGATTATCTCGGGATTGCAAGATAACCAAACAAAACTTTTAGTGGATTTCTACTTATTTTATTAAATATCATCTCCACCAAACAGGACAAGCTTGCATCTGTTATAGTTTTGGAGAAAAATGTGTTCATTTCATGTATGCGCGAAATGCCTTAAAAATGGCTTTAAAATGGATTTGGAGCATGGAGACGATTATCTCGGGATTGCAAGATAACCAAACAAAACTTTTAGTGGATTTCTACTTATTTTATTAAATATCATCTCCACCAAACAGGACAAGCTTGCATCTGTTATAGTTTTGGAGAAAAATGTGTTCATTTCATGTATGCGCGAAATGCCTTAAAAATGGCTTTAAAATGGATTTGGAGCATGGAGACGATTATCTCGGGATTGCAAGATAACCAAACAAAACTTTTAGTGGATTTCTACTTATTTTATTAAATATTATCTCCACCAAACAGGACAAGCTTGCATCTGTTATAGTTTTGGAGAAAAATGTGTTCATTTCATGTATGCGCGAAATGCCTTAAAAATGGCTTTAAAATGGATTTGGAGCATGGAGACGATTATCTCGGGATTGCAAGATAACCAAACAAAACTTTTAGTGGATTTCTACTTATTTTATTAAATATCATCTCCACCAAACAGGACAAGCTTGCATCTGTTATAGTTTTGGAGAAAAATGTGTTCATTTCATGTATGCGCGAAATGCCTTAAAAATGGCTTTAAAATGGATTTGGAGCATGGAGACGATTATCTCGGGATTGCAAGATAACCAAACAAAACTTTTAGTGGATTTCTACTTATTTTATTAAATATTATCTCCACCAAACAGGACAAGCTTGCATCTGTTATAGTTTTGGAGAAAAATGTGTTCATTTCATGTATGCGCGAAATGCCTTAAAAATGGCTTTAAAATGGATTTGGAGCATGGAGACGATTATCTCGGGATTGCAAGATAACCAAACAAAACTTTTAGTGGATTTCTACTTATTTTATTAAATATCATCTCCACCAAACAGGACAAGCTTGCATGTGTTATAGTTTTGGAGAAAAATGTGTTCATTTCATGTATGCGCAAAATGCCTTTGAAATGGCTTTAAAATGGATTTGGAGCATGGAGACGATTATCTCAGGATGGCAATATAAACAAACGAAACTTTTAGTAGATTTCTACTTATTTTATTAAATATTATCTCCACCAAACAGGACAAGCTTGCATCTGTTATAGTTTTGGAGAAAAATGTGTTCATTTCATGTATGCGCGAAATGCCTTAAAAATGGCTTTAAAATGGATTTGGAGCATGGAGACGATTATCTCGGGATTGCAAGATATCCAAACAAAACTTTTAGTGGATTTCTACTTATTTTATTAAATATCATCTCCACCAAACAGGACAAGCTTGCATCTGTTATAGTTTTGGAGAAAAATGTGTTCATTTCATGTATGCGCGAAATGCCTTAAAAATGGCTTTAAAATGGATTTGGAGCATGGAGACGATTATCTCGGGATTGCAATATAACCAAACAAAACTTTTAGTGGATTTCTACTTATTTTATTAAATATCATCTCCACCAAACAGGACAAGCTTGCATCTGTTATAGTTTTGGAGAAAAATGTGTTCATTTCATGTATGCGCGAAATGCCTTAAAAATGGCTTTAAAATGGATTTGGAGCATGGAGACGATTATCTCGGGATTGCAAGATAACCAAACAAAACTTTTAGTGGATTTCTACTTATTTTATTAAATATCATCTCCACCAAACAGGACAAGTTTGCATCTGTTATAGTTTTGGAGAAAAATGTGTTCATTTCATGTATGCGCGAAATGCCTTAAAAATGGCTTTAAAATGGATTTGGAGCATGGAGACGATTATCTCGGGATTGCAAGATAACCAAACAAAACTTTTAGTGGATTTCTACTTATTTTATTAAATATCATCTCCACCAAACAGGACAAGCTTGCATGTGTTATAGTTTTGGAGAAAAATGTGTTCATTTCATGTATGCGCAAAATGCCTTTGAAATGGCTTTAAAATGGATTTGGAGCATGGAGACGATTATCTCGGGATTGCAAGATAACCAAACAAAACTTTTAGTGGATTTCTACTTATTTTATTAAATATCATCTCCACCAAACAGGACAAGCTTGCATCTGTTATAGTTTTGGAGAAAAATGTGTTCATTTCATGTATGCGCGAAATGCCTTAAAAATGGCTTTAAAATGGATTTGGAGCATGGAGACGATTATCTCGGGATTGCAAGATAACCAAACAAAACTTTTAGTGGATTTCTACTTATTTTATTAAATATCATCTCCACCAAACAGGACAAGCTTGCATGTGTTATAGTTTTGGAGAAAAATGTGTTCATTTCATGTATGCGCAAAATGCCTTTGAAATGGCTTTAAAATGGATTTGGAGCATGGAGACGATTATCTCAGGATGGCAATATAAACAAACGAAACTTTTAGTAGATTTCTACTTATTTTATTAAATATTATCTCCACCAAACAGGACAAGCTTGCATCTGTTATAGTTTTGGAGAAAAATGTGTTCATTTCATGTATGCGCGAAATGCCTTAAAAATGGCTTTAAAATGGATTTGGAGCATGGAGACGATTATCTCGGGATTGCAAGATAACCAAACAAAACTTTTAGTGGATTTCTACTTATTTTATTAAATATCATCTCCACCAAACAGGACAAGCTTGCATCTGTTATAGTTTTGGAGAAAAATGTGTTCATTTCATGTATGCGCGAAATGCCTTAAAAATGGCTTTAAAATGGATTTGGAGCATGGAGACGATTATCTCGGGATTGCAAGATAACCAAACAAAACTTTTAGTGGATTTCTACTTATTTTATTAAATATCATCTCCACCAAACAGGACAAGCTTGCATGTGTTATAGTTTTGGAGAAAAATGTGTTCATTTCATGTATGCGAAAAATGCCTTTGAAATGGCTTTAAAATGGATTTGGAGCATGGAGACGATTATCTCAGGATGGCAAGATAACCAAACAAAACTTTTAGTGGATTTCTACTTATTTTATTAAATATCATCTCCACCAAACAGGACAAGCTTGCATCTGTTATAGTTTTGGAGAAAAATGTGTTCATTTCATGTATGCGCGAAATGCCTTAAAAATGGCTTTAAAATGGATTTGGAGCATGGAGACGATTATCTCGGGATTGCAAGATAACCAAACAAAACTTTTAGTGGATTTCTACTTATTTTATTAAATATCATCTCCACCAAACAGGACAAGCTTGCATCTGTTATAGTTTTGGAGAAAAATGTGTTCATTTCATGTATGCGCGAAATGCCTTAAAAATGGCTTTAAAATGGATTTGGAGCATGGAGACGATTATCTCGGGATTGCAATATAACCAAACAAAACTTTTAGTGGATTTCTACTTATTTTATTAAATATCATCTCCACCAAACAGGACAAGCTTGCATCTGTTATAGTTTTGGAGAAAAATGTGTTCATTTCATGTATGCGCGAAATGCCTTAAAAATGGCTTTAAAATGGATTTGGAGCATGGAGACGATTATCTCGGGATTGCAAGATAACCAAACAAAACTTTTAGTGGATTTCTACTTATTTTATTAAATATCATCTCCACCAAACAGGACAAGCTTGCATCTGTTATAGTTTTGGAGAAAAATGTGTTCATTTCATGTATGCGCGAAATGCCTTAAAAATGGCTTTAAAATGGATTTGGAGCATGGAGACGATTATCTCGGGATTGCAAGATAACCAAACAAAACTTTTAGTGGATTTCTACTTATTTTATTAAATATCATCTCCACCAAACAGGACAAGCTTGCATGTGTTATAGTTTTGGAGAAAAATGTGTTCATTTCATGTATGCGTAAAATGCCTTTGAAATGGCTTTAAAATGGATTTGGAGCATGGAGACGATTATCTCGGGATTGCAAGATAACCAAACAAAACTTTTAGTGGATTTCTACTTATTTTATTAAATATCATCCCCACCAAACAGGACAAGCTTGCATCTGTTATAGTTTTGGAGAAAAATGTGTTCATTTCATGTATGCGCGAAATGCCTTAAAAATGGCTTTAAAATGGATTTGGAGCATGGAGACGATTATCTCGGGATTGCAAGATAACCAAACAAAACTTTTAGTGGATTTCTACTTATTTTATTAAATATCATCTCCACCAAACAGGACAAGCTTGCATGTGTTATAGTTTTGGAGAAAAATGTGTTCATTTCATGTATGCGCAAAATGCCTTTGAAATGGCTTTAAAATGGATTTGGAGCATGGAGACGATTATCTCAGGATGGCAATATAAACAAACGAAACTTTTAGTAGATTTCTACTTATTTTATTAAATATTATCTCCACCAAACAGGACAAGCTTGCATCTGTTATAGTTTTGGAGAAAAATGTGTTCATTTCATGTATGCGCGAAATGCCTTAAAAATGGCTTTAAAATGGATTTGGAGCATGGAGACGATTATCTCGGGATTGCAAGATAACCAAACAAAACTTTTAGTGGATTTCTACTTATTTTATTAAATATCATCTCCACCAAACAGGACAAGCTTGCATGTGTTATAGTTTTGGAGAAAAATGTGTTCATTTCATGTATGCGCAAAATGCCTTTGAAATGGCTTTAAAATGGATTTGGAGCATGGAGACGATTATCTCAGGATGGCAATATAAACAAACGAAACTTTTAGTAGATTTCTACTTATTTTATTAAATATTATCTCCACCAAACAGGACAAGCTTGCATCTGTTATAGTTTTGGAGAAAAATGTGTTCATTTCATGTATGCGCGAAATGCCTTAAAAATGGCTTTAAAATGGATTTGGAGCATGGAGACGATTATCTCGGGATTGCAAGATATCCAAACAAAACTTTTAGTGGATTTCTACTTATTTTATTAAATATCATCTCCA
This sequence comes from Anomaloglossus baeobatrachus, assembly GCF_048569485.1. Lineage (NCBI taxonomy): Eukaryota > Metazoa > Chordata > Amphibia > Anura > Aromobatidae > Anomaloglossus > Anomaloglossus baeobatrachus. Next base: position 1,134,635 of record NW_027442210.1, on the reverse strand, counting down.
CCAAACAGGACAAGCTTGCATCTGTTATAGTTTTGGAGAAAAATGTGTTCATTTCATGTATGCGCGAAATGCCTTAAAAATGGCTTTAAAATGGATTTGGAGCATGGAGACGATTATCTCGGGATTGCAATATAACCAAACAAAACTTTTAGTGGATTTCTACTTATTTTATTAAATATCATCTCCACCAAACAGGACAAGCTTGCATCTGTTATAGTTTTGGAGAAAAATGTGTTCATTTCATGTATGCGCGAAATGCCTTAAAAATGGCTTTAAAATGGATTTGGAGCATGGAGACGATTATCTCGGGATTGCAAGATAACCAAACAAAACTTTTAGTGGATTTCTACTTATTTTATTAAATATCATCTCCACCAAACAGGACAAGCTTGCATCTGTTATAGTTTTGGAGAAAAATGTGTTCATTTCATGTATGCGCGAAATGCCTTAAAAATGGGTTTAAAATGGATTTGGAGCATGGAGACGATTATCTCGGGATTGCAAGATAACCAAACAAAACTTTTAGTGGATTTCTACTTATTTTATTAAATATCATCTCCACCAAACAGGACAAGCTTGCATGTGTTATAGTTTTGGAGAAAAATGTGTTCATTTCATGTATGCGCAAAATGCCTTTGAAATGGCTTTAAAATGGATTTGGAGCATGGAGACGATTATCTCGGGATTGCAAGATAACCAAACAAAACTTTTAGTGGATTTCTACTTATTTTATTAAATATCATCTCCACCAAACAGGACAAGCTTGCATCTGTTATAGTTTTGGAGAAAAATGTGTTCATTTCATGTATGCGCGAAATGCCTTAAAAATGGCTTTAAAATGGATTTGGAGCATGGAGACGATTATCTCGGGATTGCAAGATAACCAAACAAAACTTTTAGTGGATTTCTACTTATTTTATTAAATATCATCTCCACCAAACAGGACAAGCTTGCATGTGTTATAGTTTTGGAGAAAAATGTGTTCATTTCATGTATGCGCAAAATGCCTTTGAAATGGCTTTAAAATGGATTTGGAGCATGGAGACGATTATCTCAGGATGGCAATATAAACAAACGAAACTTTTAGTAGATTTCTACTTATTTTATTAAATATTATCTCCACCAAACAGGACAAGCTTGCATCTGTTATAGTTTTGGAGAAAAATGTGTTCATTTCATGTATGCGCGAAATGCCTTAAAAATGGCTTTAAAATGGATTTGGAGCATGGAGACGATTATCTCGGGATTGCAAGATAACCAAACAAAACTTTTAGTGGATTTCTACTTATTTTATTAAATATCATCTCCACCAAACAGGACAAGCTTGCATGTGTTATAGTTTTGGAGAAAAATGTGTTCATTTCATGTATGCGCAAAATGCCTTTGAAATGGCTTTAAAATGGATTTGGAGCATGGAGACGATTATCTCAGGATGGCAATATAAACAAACGAAACTTTTAGTAGATTTCTACTTATTTTATTAAATATTATCTCCACCAAACAGGACAAGCTTGCATCTGTTATAGTTTTGGAGAAAAATGTGTTCATTTCATGTATGCGCGAAATGCCTTAAAAATGGCTTTAAAATGGATTTGGAGCATGGAGACGATTATCTCGGGATTGCAAGATAACCAAACAAAACTTTTAGTGGATTTCTACTTATTTTATTAAATATCATCTCCACCAAACAGGACAAGCTTGCATCTGTTATAGTTTTGGAGAAAAATGTGTTCATTTCATGTATGCGCGAAATGCCTTAAAAATGGCTTTAAAATGGATTTGGAGCATGGAGACGATTATCTCGGGATTGCAAGATAACCAAACAAAACTTTTAGTGGATTTCTACTTATTTTATTAAATATCATCTCCACCAAACAGGACAAGCTTGCATCTGTTATAGTTTTGGAGAAAAATGTGTTCATTTCATGTATGCGCGAAATGCCTTAAAAATGGCTTTAAAATGGATTTGGAGCATGGAGACGATTATCTCGGGATTGCAAGATAACCAAACAAAACTTTTAGTGGATTTCTACTTATTTTATTAAATATCATCTCCACCAAACAGGACAAGCTTGCATCTGTTATAGTTTTGGAGAAAAATGTGTTCATTTCATGTATGCGCGAAATGCCTTAAAAATGGCTTTAAAATGGATTTGGAGCATGGAGACGATTATCTCGGGATTGCAAGATAACCAAACAAAACTTTTAGTGGATTTCTACTTATTTTATTAAATATCATCTCCACCAAACAGGACAAGCTTGCATCTGTTATAGTTTTGGAGAAAAATGTGTTCATTTCATGTATGCGCGAAATGCCTTAAAAATGGCTTTAAAATGGATTTGGAGCATGGAGACGATTATCTCGGGATTGCAAGATAACCAAACAAAACTTTTAGTGGATTTCTACTTATTTTATTAAATATCATCTCCACCAAACAGGACAAGCTTGCATGTGTTATAGTTTTGGAGAAAAATGTGTTCATTTCATGTATGCGCAAAATGCCTTTGAAATGGCTTTAAAATGGATTTGGAGCATGGAGACGATTATCTCAGGATGGCAATATAAACAAACGAAACTTTTAGTAGATTTCTACTTATTTTATTAAATATTATCTCCACCAAACAGGACAAGCTTGCATCTGTTATAGTTTTGGAGAAAAATGTGTTCATTTCATGTATGCGCGAAATGCCTTAAAAATGGCTTTAAAATGGATTTGGAGCATGGAGACGATTATCTCGGGATTGCAAGATAACCAAACAAAACTTTTAGTGGATTTCTACTTATTTTATTAAATATCATCTCCACCAAACAGGACAAGCTTGCATCTGTTATAGTTTTGGAGAAAAATGTGTTCATTTCATGTATGCGCGAAATGCCTTAAAAATGGCTTTAAAATGGATTTGGAGCATGGAGACGATTATCTCGGGATTGCAAGATAACCAAACAAAACTTTTAGTGGATTTCTACTTATTTTATTAAATATCATCTCCACCAAACAGGACAAGCTTGCATCTGTTATAGTTTTGGAGAAAAATGTGTTCATTTCATGTATGCGCGAAATGCCTTAAAAATGGCTTTAAAATGGATTTGGAGCATGGAGACGATTATCTCGGGATTGCAAGATAACCAAACAAAACTTTTAGTGGATTTCTACTTATTTTATTAAATATCATCTCCACCAAACAGGACAAGCTTGCATCTGTTATAGTTTTGGAGAAAAATGTGTTCATTTCATGTATGCGCGAAATGCCTTAAAAATGGCTTTAAGATGGATTTGGAGCATGGAGACGATTATCTCGGGATTGCAAGATAACCAAACAAAACTTTTAGTGGATTTCTACTTATTTTATTAAATATCATCTCCACCAAACAGGACAAGCTTGCATCTGTTATAGTTTTGGAGAAAAATGTGTTCATTTCATGTATGCGCGAAATGCCTTAAAAATGGCTTTAAAATGGATTTGGAGCATGGAGACGATTATCTCGGGATTGCAAGATAACCAAACAAAACTTTTAGTGGATTTCTACTTATTTTATTAAATATCATCTCCACCAAACAGGACAAGCTTGCATCTGTTATAGTTTTGGAGAAAAATGTGTTCATTTCATGTATGCGCGAAATGCCTTAAAAATGGCTTTAAAATGGATTTGGAGCATGGAGACGATTATCTCGGGATTGCAAGATAACCAAACAAAACTTTTAGTGGATTTCTACTTATTTTATTAAATATCATCTCCACCAAACAGGACAAGCTTGCATGTGTTATAGTTTTGGAGAAAAATGTGTTCATTTCATGTATGCGCGAAATGCCTTAAAAATGGCTTTAAAATGGATTTGGAGCATGGAGACGATTATCTCGGGATTGCAAGATAACCAAACAAAACTTTTAGTGGATTTCTACTTATTTTATTAAATATCATCTCCACCAAACAGGACAAGCTTGCATCTGTTATAGTTTTGGAGAAAAATGTGTTCATTTCATGTATGCGCGAAATGCCTTAAAAATGGCTTTAAAATGGATTTGGAGCATGGTGACGATTATCTCGGGATTGCAAGATAACCAAACAAAACTTTTAGTGGATTTCTACTTATTTTATTAAATATCATCTCCACCAAACAGGACAAGCTTGCATGTGTTATAGTTTTGGAGAAAAATGTGTTCATTTCATGTATGCGCGAAATGCCTTAAAAATGGCTTTAAAATGGATTTGGAGCATGGAGACGATTATCTCGGGATTGCAAGATAACCAAACAAAACTTTTAGTGGATTTCTACTTATTTTATTAAATATCATCTCCACCAAACAGGACAAGCTTGCATCTGTTATAGTTTTGGAGAAAAATGTGTTCATTTCATGTATGCGCGAAATGCCTTAAAAATGGCTTTAAAATGGATTTGGAGCATGGAGACGATTATCTCGGGATTGCAAGATAACCAAACAAAACTTTTAGTGGATTTCTACTTATTTTATTAAATATCATCTCCACCAAACAGGACAAGCTTGCATCTGTTATAGTTTTGGAGAAAAATGTGTTCATTTCATGTATGCGCGAAATGCCTTAAAAATGGCTTTAAAATGGATTTGGAGCATGGAGACGATTATCTCGGGATTGCAAGATAACCAAACAAAACTTTTAGTGGATTTCTACTTATTTTATTAAATATCATCTCCACCAAACAGGACAAGCTTGCATCTGTTATAGTTTTGGAGAAAAATGTGTTCATTTCATGTATGCGCGAAATGCCTTAAAAATGGCTTTAAAATGGATTTGGAGCATGGAGACGATTATCTCGGGATTGCAAGATAACCAAACAAAACTTTTAGTGGATTTCTACTTATTTTATTAAATATCATCTCCACCAAACAGGACAAGCTTGCATCTGTTATAGTTTTGGAGAAAAATGTGTTCATTTCATGTATGCGCGAAATGCCTTAAAAATGGCTTTAAAATGGATTTGGAGCATGGAGACGATTATCTCGGGATTGCAAGATAACCAAAAAAAACTTTTAGTGGATTTCTACTTATTTTATTAAATATCATCTCCACCAAACAGGACAAGCTTGCATGTGTTATAGTTTTGGAGAAAAATGTGTTCATTTCATGTATGCGCAAAATGCCTTTGAAATGGCTTTAAAATGGATTTGGAGCATGGAGACGATTATCTCAGGATGGCAATATAAACAAACGAAACTTTTAGTAGATTTCTACTTATTTTATTAAATATTATCTCCACCAAACAGGACAAGCTTGCATCTGTTATAGTTTTGGAGAAAAATGTGTTCATTTCATGTATGCGCGAAATGCCTTAAAAATGGCTTTAAAATGGATTTGGAGCATGGAGACGATTATCTCGGGATTGCAAGATAACCAAACAAAACTTTTAGTGGATTTCTACTTATTTTATTAAATATCATCTCCACCAAACAGGACAAGCTTGCATGTGTTATAGTTTTGGAGAAAAATGTGTTCATTTCATGTATGCGCAAAATGCCTTTGAAATGGCTTTAAAATGGATTTGGAGCATGGAGACGATTATCTCAGGATGGCAATATAAACAAACGAAACTTTTAGTAGATTTCTACTTATTTTATTAAATATTATCTCCACCAAACAGGACAAGCTTGCATCTGTTATAGTTTTGGAGAAAAATGTGTTCATTTCATGTATGCGCGAAATGCCTTAAAAATGGCTTTAAAATGGATTTGGAGCATGGAGACGATTATCTCGGGATTGCAAGATAACCAAACAAAACTTTTAGTGGATTTCTACTTATTTTATTAAATATCATCTCCACCAAACAGGACAAGCTTGCATGTGTTATAGTTTTGGAGAAAAATGTGTTCATTTCATGTATGCGCAAAATGCCTTTGAAATGGCTTTAAAATGGATTTGGAGCATGGAGACGATTATCTCAGGATGGCAATATAAACAAACGAAACTTTTAGTAGATTTCTACTTATTTTATTAAATATTATCTCCACCAAACAGGACAAGCTTGCATCTGTTATAGTTTTGGAGAAAAATGTGTTCATTTCATGTATGCGCGAAATGCCTTAAAAATGGCTTTAAAATGGATTTGGAGCATGGAGACGATTATCTCGGGATTGCAAGATAACCAAACAAAACTTTTAGTGGATTTCTACTTATTTTATTAAATATCATCTCCACCAAACAGGACAAGCTTGCATCTGTTATAGTTTTGGAGAAAAATGTGTTCATTTCATGTATGCGCGAAATGCCTTAAAAATGGCTTTAAAATGGATTTGGAGCATGGAGACGATTATCTCGGGATTGCAAGATAACCAAACAAAACTTTTAGTGGATTTCTACTTATTTTATTAAATATCATCTCCACCAAACAGGACAAGCTTGCATCTGTTATAGTTTTGGAGAAAAATGTGTTCATTTCATGTATGCGCGAAATGCCTTAAAAATGGCTTTAAAATGGATTTGGAGCATGGAGACGATTATCTCGGGATTGCAAGATAACCAAACAAAACTTTTAGTGGATTTCTACTTATTTTATTAAATATCATCTCCACCAAACAGGACAAGCTTGCATGTGTTATAGTTTTGGAGAAAAATGTGTTCATTTCATGTATGCGCAAAATGCCTTTGAAATGGCTTTAAAATGGATTTGGAGCATGGAGACGATTATCTCAGGATGGCAATATAAACAAACGAAACTTTTAGTAGATTTCTACTTATTTTATTAAATATTATCTCCACCAAACAGGACAAGCTTGCATCTGTTATAGTTTTGGAGAAAAATGTGTTCATTTCATGTATGCGCGAAATGCCTTAAAAATGGCTTTAAAATGGATTTGGAGCATGGAGACGATTATCTCGGGATTGCAAGATAACCAAACAAAACTTTTAGTGGATTTCTACTTATTTTATTAAATATCATCTCCACCAAACAGGACAAGCTTGCATCTGTTATAGTTTTGGAGAAAAATGTGTTCATTTCATGTATGCGCGAAATGCCTTAAAAATGGCTTTAAAATGGATTTTGAGCATGGAGACGATTATCTCGGGATTGCAAGATAACCAAACAAAACTTTTAGTGGATTTCTACTTATTTTATTAAATATCATCTCCACCAAACAGGACAAGCTTGCATCTGTTATAGTTTTGGAGAAAAATGTGTTCATTTCATGTATGCGCGAAATGCCTTAAAAATGGCTTTAAAATGGATTTGGAGCATGGAGACGATTATCTCGGGATTGCAAGATAACCAAACAAAACTTTTAGTGGATTTCTACTTATTTTAATAAATATCATCTCCACCAAACAGGACAAGCTTGCATCTGTTATAGTTTTGGAGAAAAATGTGTTCATTTCATGTATGCGCGAAATGCCTTAAAAATGGCTTTAAGATGGATTTGGAGCATGGAGACGATTATCTCGGGATTGCAAGATAACCAAACAAAACTTTTAGTGGATTTCTACTTATTTTATTAAATATCATCTCCACCAAACAGGACAAGCTTGCATCTGTTATAGTTTTGGAGAAAAATGTGTTCATTTCATGTATGCGCGAAATGCCTTAAAAATGGCTTTAAAATGGATTTGGAGCATGGAGACGATTATCTCGGGATTGCAAGATAACCAAACAAAACTTTTAGTGGATTTCTACTTATTTTATTAAATATCATCTCCACCAAACAGGACAAGCTTGCATCTGTTATAGTTTTGGAGAAAAATGTGTTCATTTCATGTATGCGCGAAATGCCTTAAAAATGGCTTTAAAATGGATTTGGAGCATGGAGACGATTATCTCGGGATTGCAAGATAACCAAACAAAACTTTTAGTGGATTTCTACTTATTTTATTAAATATCATCTCCACCAAACAGGACAAGCTTGCATGTGTTATAGTTTTGGAGAAAAATGTGTTCATTTCATGTATGCGCGAAATGCCTTAAAAATGGCTTTAAAATGGATTTGGAGCATGGAGACGATTATCTCGGGATTGCAAGATAACCAAACAAAACTTTTAGTGGATTTCTACTTATTTTATTAAATATCATCTCCACCAAACAGGACAAGCTTGCATCTGTTATAGTTTTGGAGAAAAATGTGTTCATTTCATGTATGCGCGAAATGCCTTAAAAATGGCTTTAAAATGGATTTGGAGCATGGAGACGATTATCTCGGGATTGCAAGATAACCAAACAAAACTTTTAGTGGATTTCTACTTATTTTATTAAATATCATCTCCACCAAACAGGACAAGCTTGCATCTGTTATAGTTTTGGAGAAAAATGTGTTCATTTCATGTATGCGCGAAATGCCTTAAAAATGGCTTTAAAATGGATTTGGAGCATGGTGACGATTATCTCGGGATTGCAAGATAACCAAACAAAACTTTTAGTGGATTTCTACTTATTTTATTAAATATCATCTCCACCAAACAGGACAAGCTTGCATGTGTTATAGTTTTGGAGAAAAATGTGTTCATTTCATGTATGCGCGAAATGCCTTAAAAATGGCTTTAAAATGGATTTGGAGCATGGAGACGATTATCTCGGGATTGCAAGATAACCAAACAAAACTTTTAGTGGATTTCTACTTATTTTATTAAATATCATCTCCACCAAACAGGACAAGCTTGCATGTGTTATAGTTTTGGAGAAAAATGTGTTCATTTCATGTATGCGCGAAATGCCTTAAAAATGGCTTTAAAATGGATTTGGAGCATGGAGACGATTATCTCGGGATTGCAAGATAACCAAACAAAACTTTTAGTGGATTTCTACTTATTTTATTAAATATCATCTCCACCAAACAGGACAAGCTTGCATCTGTTATAGTTTTGGTGAAAAATGTGTTCATTTCATGTATGCGCGAAATGCCTTAAAAATGGCTTTAAAATGGATTTGGAGCATGGAGACGATTATCTCGGGATTGCAAGATAACCAAACAAAACTTTTAGTGGATTTCTACTTATTTTATTAAATATAATCTCCACCAAACAGGACAAGCTTGCATCTGTTATAGTTTTGGAGAAAAATGTGTTCATTTCATGTATGCGCGAAATGCCTTAAAAATGGCTTTAAAATGGATTTGGAGCATGGAGACGATTATCTCGGGATTGCAAGATAACCAAACAAAACTTTTAGTGGATTTCTACTTATTTTATTAAATATCATCTCCACCAAACAGGACAAGCTTGCATCTGTTATAGTTTTGGAGAAAAATGTGTTCATTTCATGTATGCGCGAAATGCCTTAAAAATGGCTTTAAAATGGATTTGGAGCATGGAGACGATTATCTCGGGATTGCAAGATAACCAAACAAAACTTTTAGTGGATTTCTACTTATTTTATTAAATATCATCTCCACCAAACAGGACAAGCTTGCATCTGTTATAGTTTTGGAGAAAAATGTGTTCATTTCATGTATGCGCGAAATGCCTTAAAAATGGCTTTAAAATGGATTTGGAGCATGGAGACGATTATCTCGGGATTGCAAGATAACCAAACAAAACTTTTAGTGGATTTCTACTTATTTTATTAAATATCATCTCCACAAAACAGGACAAGCTTGCATGTGTTATAGTTTTGGAGAAAAATGTGTTCATTTCATGTATGCGCGAAATGCCTTAAAAATGGCTTTAAAATGGATTTGGAGCATGGAGACGATTATCTCGGGATTGCAAGATAACCAAACAAACCTTTAGTGGATTTCTACTTATTTTATTAAATATCATCTCCACCAAACAGGACAAGCTTGCATGTGTTATAGTTTTGGAGAAAAATGTGTTCATTTCATGTATGCGCGAAATGCCTTAAAAATGGCTTTAAAATGGATTTGGAGCATGGAGACGATTATCTCGGGATTGCAAGATAACCAAACAAAACTTTTAGTGGATTTCTACTTATTTTATTAAATATCATCTCCACCAAACAGGACAAGCTTGCATCTGTTATAGTTTTGGAGAAAAATGTGTTCATTTCATGTATGCGCGAAATGCCTTAAAAATGGCTTTAAAATGGATTTGGAGCATGGAGACGATTATCTCGGGATTGCAAGATAACCAAACAAAACTTTTAGTGGATTTCTACTTATTTTATTAAATATCATCTCCACCAAACAGGACAAGCTTGCATCTGTTATAGTTTTGGAGAAAAATGTGTTCATTTCATGTATGCGCGAAATGCCTTAAAAATGGCTTTAAAATGGATTTGGAGCATGGAGACGATTATCTCGGGATTGCAAGATAACCAAAAAAAACTTTTAGTGGATTTCTACTTATTTTATTAAATATCATCTCCACCAAACAGGACAAGCTTGCATGTGTTATAGTTTTGGAGAAAAATGTGTTCATTTCATGTATGCGCAAAATGCCTTTGAAATGGCTTTAAAATGGATTTGGAGCATGGAGACGATTATCTCAGGATGGCAATATAAACAAACGAAACTTTTAGTAGATTTCTACTTATTTTATTAAATATTATCTCCACCAAACAGGACAAGCTTGCATCTGTTATAGTTTTGGAGAAAAATGTGTTCATTTCATGTATGCGCGAAATGCCTTAAAAATGGCTTTAAAATGGATTTGGAGCATGGAGACGATTATCTCGGGATTGCAAGATAACCAAACAAAACTTTTAGTGGATTTCTACTTATTTTATTAAATATCATCTCCACCAAACTGGACAAGCTTGCATGTGTTATAGTTTTGGAGAAAAATGTGTTCATTTCATGTATGCGCAAAATGCCTTTGAAATGGCTTTAAAATGGATTTGGAGCATGGAGACGATTATCTCAGGATGGCAATATAAACAAACGAAACTTTTAGTAGATTTCTACTTATTTTATTAAATATTATCTCCACCAAACAGGACAAGCTTGCATCTGTTATAGTTTTGGAGAAAAATGTGTTCATTTCATGTATGCGCGAAATGCCTTAAAAATGGCTTTAAAATGGATTTGGAGCATGGAGACGATTATCTCGGGATTGCAAGATAACCAAACAAAACTTTTAGTGGATTTCTACTTATTTTATTAAATATCATCTCCACCAAACAGGACAAGCTTGCATCTGTTATAGTTTTGGAGAAAAATGTGTTCATTTCATGTATGCGCGAAATGCCTTAAAAATGGCTTTAAAATGGATTTGGAGCATGGAGACGATTATCTCGGGATTGCAAGATAACCAAACAAAACTTTTAGTGGATTTCTACTTATTTTATTAAATATCATCTCCACCAAACAGGACAAGCTTGCATCTGTTATAGTTTTGGAGAAAAATGTGTTCATTTCATGTATGCGCGAAATGCCTTAAAAATGGCTTTAAAATGGATTTGGAGCATGGAGACGATTATCTCGGGATTGCAAGATAACCAAACAAAACTTTTAGTGGATTTCTACTTATTTTATTAAATATCATCTCCACCAAACAGGACAAGCTTGCATCTGTTATAGTTTTGGAGAAAAATGTGTTCATTTCATGTATGCGCGAAATGCCTTAAAAATGGCTTTAAAATGGATTTGGAGCATGGAGACGATTATCTCGGGATTGCAAGATAACCAAACAAAACTTTTAGTGGATTTCTACTTATTTTATTAAATATCATCTCCACCAAACAGGACAAGCTTGCATGTGTTATAGTTTTGGAGAAAAATGTGTTCATTTCATGTATGCGCAAAATGCCTTTGAAATGGCTTTAAAATGGATTTGGAGCATGGAGACGATTATCTCAGGATGGCAATATAAACAAACGAAACTTTTAGTAGATTTCTACTTATTTTATTAAATATTATCTCCACCAAACAGGACAAGCTTGCATCTGTTATAGTTTTGGAGAAAAATGTGTTCATTTCATGTATGCGCGAAATGCCTTAAAAATGGCTTTAAAATGGATTTGGAGCATGGAGACGATTATCTCGGGATTGCAAGATAACCAAACAAAACTTTTAGTGGATTTCTACTTATTTTATTAAATATCATCTCCACCAAACAGGACAAGCTTGCATCTGTTATAGTTTTGGAGAAAAATGTGTTCATTTCATGTATGCGCGAAATGCCTTAAAAATGGCTTTAAAATGGATTTGGAGCATGGAGACGATTATCTCGGGATTGCAAGATAACCAAACAAAACTTTTAGTGGATTTCTACTTATTTTATTAAATATCATCTCCACCAAACAGGACAAGCTTGCATCTGTTATAGTTTTGGAGAAAAATGTGTTCATTTCATGTATGCGCGAAATGCCTTAAAAATGGCTTTAAAATGGATTTGGAGCATGGAGACGATTATCTCGGGATTGCAAGATAACCAAACAAAACTTTTAGTGGATTTCTACTTATTTTATTAAATATCATCTCCACCAAACAGGACAAGCTTGCATCTGTTATAGTTTTGGAGAAAAATGTGTTCATTTCATGTATGCGCGAAATGCCTTAAAAATGGCTTTAAAATGGATTTGGAGCATGGAGACGATTATCTCGGGATTGCAAGATAACCAAACAAAACTTTTAGTGGATTTCTACTTATTTTATTAAATATCATCTCCACCAAACAGGACAAGCTTGCATCTGTTATAGTTTTGGAGAAAAATGTGTTCATTTCATGTATGCGCGAAATGCCTTAAAAATGGCTTTAAAATGGATTTGGAGCATGGAGACGATTATCTCGGGATTGCAAGATAACCAAACAAAACTTTTAGTGGATTTCTACTTATTTTATTAAATATCATCTCCACCAAACAGGACAAGCTTGCATCTGTTATAGTTTTGGAGAAAAATGTGTTCATTTCATGTATGCGCGAAATGCCTTAAAAATGGCTTTAAAATGGATTTGGAGCATGGAGACGATTATCTCGGGATTGCAAGATAACCAAACAAAACTTTTAGTGGATTTCTACTTATTTTATTAAATATCATCTCCACCAAACAGGACAAGCTTGCATGTGTTATAGTTTTGGAGAAAAATGTGTTCATTTCATGTATGCGCAAAATGCCTTTGAAATGGCTTTAAAATGGATTTGGAGCATGGAGACGATTATCTCAGGATGGCAATATAAACAAACGAAACTTTTAGTAGATTTCTACTTATTTTATTAAATATTATCTCCACCAAACAGGACAAGCTTGCATCTGTTATAGTTTTGGAGAAAAATGTGTTCATTTCATGTATGCGCGAAATGCCTTAAAAATGGCTTTAAAATGGATTTGGAGCATGGAGACGATTATCTCGGGATTGCAAGATAACCAAACAAAACTTTTAGTGGATTTCTACTTATTTTATTAAATATCATCTCCACCAAACAGGACAAGCTTGCATCTGTTATAGTTTTGGAGAAAAATGTGTTCATTTCATGTATGCGCGAAATGCCTTAAAAATGGCTTTAAAATGGATTTGGAGCATGGAGACGATTATCTCGGGATTGCAAGATAACCAAACAAAACTTTTAGTGGATTTCTACTTATTTTATTAAATATCATCTCCACCAAACAGGACAAGCTTGCATCTGTTATAGTTTTGGAGAAAAATGTGTTCATTTCATGTATGCGCGAAATGCCTTAAAAATGGCTTTAAAATGGATTTGGAGCATGGAGACGATTATCTCGGGATTGCAAGATAACCAAACAAAACTTTTAGTGGATTTCTACTTATTTTATTAAATATCATCTCCACCAAACAGGACAAGCTTGCATCTGTTATAGTTTTGGAGAAAAATGTGTTCATTTCATGTATGCGCGAAATGCCTTAAAAATGGCTTTAAAATGGATTTGGAGCATGGAGACGATTATCTCGGGATTGCAAGATAACCAAACAAAACTTTTAGTGGATTTCTACTTATTTTATTAAATATCATCTCCACCAAACAGGACAAGCTTGCATCTGTTATAGTTTTGGAGAAAAATGTGTTCATTTCATGTATGCGCGAAATGCCTTAAAAATGGCTTTAAAATGGATTTGGAGCATGGAGACGATTATCTCGGGATTGCAAGATAACCAAACAAAACTTTTAGTGGATTTCTACTTATTTTATTAAATATCATCTCCACCAAACAGGACAAGCTTGCATGTGTTATAGTTTTGGAGAAAAATGTGTTCATTTCATGTATGCGCGAAATGCCTTAAAAATGGCTTTAAAATGGATTTGGAGCATGCAGACGATTATCTCGGGATTGCAAGATAACCAAACAAAACTTTTAGTGGATTTCTACTTATTTTATTAAATATCATCTCCACCAAACAGGACAAGCTTGCATGTGTAATAGTTTTGGAGAAAAATGTGTTCATTTCATGTATGCGCGAAATGCCTTAAAAATGGCTTTAAAATGGATTTGGAGCATGGAGACGATTATCTCGGGATTGCAAGATAACCAAACAAAACTTTTAGTGGATTTCTACTTATTTTATTAAATATCATCTCCACCAAACAGGACAAGCTTGCATCTGTTATAGTTTTGGAGAAAAATGTGTTCATTTCATGTATGCGCGAAATGCCTTAAAAATGGCTTTAAAATGGATTTGGAGCATGGAGACGATTATCTCGGGATTGCAAGATAACCAAACAAAACTTTTAGTGGATTTCTACTTATTTTATTAAATATCATCTCCACCAAACAGGACAAGCTTGCATGTGTTATAGTTTTGGAGAAAAATGTGTTCATTTCATGTATGCGCAAAATGCCTTTGAAATGGCTTTAAAATGGATTTGGAGCATGGAGACGATTATCTCAGGATGGCAATATAAACAAACGAAACTTTTAGTAGATTTCTACTTCTTTTATTAAATATTATCTCCACCAAACAGGACAAGCTTGCATCTGTTATAGTTTTGGAGAAAAATGTGTTCATTTCATGTATGCGCGAAATGCCTTAAAAATGGCTTTAAAATGGATTTGGAGCATGGAGATGATTATCTCGGGATTGCAAGATAACCAAACAAAACTTTTAGTAGATTTCTACTTATTTTATTAAATATCATCTCCACCAAACAGGACAAGCTTGCATCTGTTATAGTTTTGGAGAAAAATGTGTTCATTTCATGTATGCGCGAAATGCCTTAAAAATGGCTTTAAAATGGATTTGGAGCATGGAGACGATTATCTCGGGATTGCAAGATAACCAAACAAAACTTTTAGTGGATTTCTACTTATTTTATTAAATATCATCTCCACCAAACAGGACAAGCTTGCATGTGTTATAGTTTTGGAGAAAAATGTGTTCATTTCATGTATGCGCAAAATGCCTTTGAAATGGCTTTAAAATGGATTTGGAGCATGGAGACGATTATCTCAGGATGGCAATATAAACAAACGAAACTTTTAGTAGATTTCTACTTATTTTATTAAATATTATCTCCACCAAACAGGACAAGCTTGCATCTGTTATAGTTTTGGAGAAAAATGTGTTCATTTCATGTATGCGCGAATTGCCTTAAAAATGGCTTTAAAATGGATTTGGAGCATGGAGACGATTATCTCGGGATTGCAAGATAACCAAACAAAACTTTTAGTAGATTTCTACTTATTTTATTAAATATTATCTCCACTAAACAGGACAAGCTTGCATCTGTTATAGTTTTGGAGAAAAATGTGTTCATTTCATGTATGCGCGAAATGCCTTAAAAATGGCTTTAAAATGGATTTGGAGCATGGAGACGATTATCTCGGGATTGCAAGATAACCAAACAAAACTTTTAGTGGATTTCTACTTATTTTATTAAATATCATCTCCACCAAACAGGACAAGCTTGCATCTGTTATAGTTTTGGAGAAAAATGTGTTCATTTCATGTATGCGCGAAATGCCTTAAAAATGGCTTTAAAATGGATTTGGAGCATGGAGACGATTATCTCGGGATTGCAAGATAACCAAACAAAACTTTTAGTGGATTTCTACTTATTTTATTAAATATCATCTCCACCAAACAGGACAAGCTTGCATGTGTTATAGTTTTGGAGAAAAATGTGTTCATTTCATGTATGCGCGAAATGCCTTAAAAATGGCTTTAAAATGGATTTGGAGCATGGAGACGATTATCTCGGGATTGCAAGATAACCAAACAAAACTTTTAGTGGATTTCTACTTATTTTATTAAATATCATCTCCACCAAACAGGACAAGCTTGCATCTGTTATAGTTTTGGAGAAAAATGTGTTCATTTCATGTATGCGCGAAATGCCTTAAAAATGGCTTTAAAATGGATTTGGAGCATGGAGACGATTATCTCGGGATTGCAAGATAACCAAACAAAACTTTTAGTGGATTTCTACTTATTTTATTAAATATCATCTCCACCAAACAGGACAAGCTTGCATCTGTTATAGTTTTGGAGAAAAATGTGTTCATTTCATGTATGCGCGAAATGCCTTAAAAATGGCTTTAAAATGGATTTGGAGCATGGAGACGATTATCTCGGGATTGCAAGATAACCAAACAAAACTTTTAGTGGATTTCTACTTATTTTATTAAATATCATCTCCACCAAACAGGACAAGCTTGCATCTGTTATAGTTTTGGAGAAAAATGTGTTCATTTCATGTATGCGCGAAATGCCTTAAAAATGGCTTTAAAATGGATTTGGAGCATGGAGACGATTATCTCGGGATTGCAAGATAACCAAACAAAACTTTTAATGGATTTCTACTTATTTTATTAAATATCATCTCCACCAAACAGGACAAGCTTGCATCTGTTATAGTTTTGGAGAAAAATGTGTTCATTTCATGTATGCGCGAAATGCCTTAAAAATGGCTTTAAAATGGATTTGGAGCATGGAGACGATTATCTCGGGATTGCAAGATAACCAAACAAAACTTTTAGTGGATTTCTACTTATTTTATTAAATATCATCTCCACCAAACAGGACAAGCTTGCATGTGTTATAGTTTTGGAGAAAAATGTGTTCATTTCATGTATGCGCGAAATGCCTTAAAAATGGCTTTAAAATGGATTTGGAGCATGGAGACGATTATCTCGGGATTGCAAGATAACCAAACAAAACTTTTAGTGGATTTCTACTTATTTTATTAAATATCATCTCCACCAAACAGGACAAGCTTGCATGTGTTATAGTTTTGGAGAAAAATGTGTTCATTTCATGTATGCGCAAAATGCCTTTGAAATGGCTTTAAAATGGATTTGGAGCATGGAGACGATTATCTCAGGATGGCAATATAAACAAACGAAACTTTTAGTAGATTTCTACTTATTTTATTAAATATTATCTCCACCAAACAGGACAAGCTTGCATCTGTTATAGTTTTGGAGAAAAATGTGTTCATTTCATGTATGCGCGAATTGCCTTAAAAATGGCTTTAAAATGGATTTGGAGCATGGAGACGATTATCTCGGGATTGCAAGATAACCAAACAAAACTTTTAGTAGATTTCTACTTATTTTATTAAATATTATCTCCACTAAACAGGACAAGCTTGCATCTGTTATAGTTTTGGAGAAAAATGTGTTCATTTCATGTATGCGCGAAATGCCTTAAAAATGGCTTTAAAATGGATTTGGAGCATGGAGACGATTATCTCGGGATTGCAAGATAACCAAACAAAACTTTTAGTGGATTTCTACTTATTTTATTAAATATCATCTCCACCAAACAGGACAAGCTTGCATCTGTTATAGTTTTGGAGAAAAATGTGTTCATTTCATGTATGCGCGAAATGCCTTAAAAATGGCTTTAAAATGGATTTGGAGCATGGAGACGATTATCTCGGGATTGCAAGATAACCAAACAAAACTTTTAGTGGATTTCTACTTATTTTATTAAATATCATCTCCACCAAACAGGACAAGCTTGCATGTGTTATAGTTTTGGAGAAAAATGTGTTCATTTCATGTATGCGCGAAATGCCTTAAAAATGGCTTTAAAATGGATTTGGAGCATGGAGACGATTATCTCGGGATTGCAAGATAACCAAACAAAACTTTTAGTGGATTTCTACTTATTTTATTAAATATCATCTCCACCAAACAGGACAAGCTTGCATGTGTTATAGTTTTGGAGAAAAATGTGTTCATTTCATGTATGCGCGAAATGCCTTAAAAATGGCTTTAAAATGGATTTGGAGCATGGAGACGATTATCTCGGGATTGCAAGATAACCAAACAAAACTTTTAGTGGATTTCTACTTATTTTATTAAATATCATCTCCACCAAACAGGACAAGCTTGCATCTGTTATAGTTTTGGAGAAAAATGTGTTCATTTCATGTATGCGCGAAATGCCTTAAAAATGGCTTTAAAATGGATTTGGAGCATGGAGACGATTATCTCGGGATTGCAAGATAACCAAACAAAACTTTTAGTGGATTTCTACTTATTTTATTAAATATCATCTCCACCAAACAGGACAAGCTTGCATCTGTTATAGTTTTGGAGAAAAATGTGTTCATTTCATGTATGCGCGAAATGCCTTAAAAATGGCTTTAAAATGGATTTGGAGCATGGAGACGATTATCTCGGGATTGCAAGATAACCAAACAAAACTTTTAATGGATTTCTACTTATTTTATTAAATATCATCTCCACCAAACAGGACAAGCTTGCATCTGTTATAGTTTTGGAGAAAAATGTGTTCATTTCATGTATGCGCGAAATGCCTTAAAAATGGCTTTAAAATGGATTTGGAGCATGGAGACGATTATCTCGGGATTGCAAGATAACCAAACAAAACTTTTAGTGGATTTCTACTTATTTTATTAAATATCATCTCCACCAAACAGGACAAGCTTGCATGTGTTATAGTTTTGGAGAAAAATGTGTTCATTTCATGTATGCGCGAAATGCCTTAAAAATGGCTTTAAAATGGATTTGGAGCATGGAGACCATTATCTCGGGATTGCAAGATAACCAAACAAAACTTTTAGTGGATTTCTACTTATTTTATTAAATATCATCTCCACCAAACAGGACAAGCTTGCATGTGTTATAGTTTTGGAGAAAAATGTGTTCATTTCATGTATGCGCGAAATGCCTTTGAAATGGCTTTAAAATGGATTTGGAGCATGGAGACGATTATCTCGGGATTGCAAGATAACCAAACAAAACTTTTAGTGGATTTCTACTTATTTTATTAAATATCATCTCCACCAAACAGGACAAGCTTGCATCTGTTATAGTTTTGGAGAAAAATGTGTTCATTTCATGTATGCGCGAAATGCCTTAAAAATGGCTTTAAAATGGATTTGGAGCATGGAGACGATTATCTCGGGATTGCAAGATAACCAAAAAAACTTTTAGTGGATTTCTACTTATTTTATTAAATATCATCTCCACCAAACAGGACAAGCTTGCATGTGTTATAGTTTTGGAGAAAAATGTGTTCATTTCATGTATGCGCAAAATGCCTTTGAAATGGCTTTAAAATGGATTTGGAGCATGGAGACGATTATCTCAGGATGGCAATATAAACAAACGAAACTTTTAGTAGATTTCTACTTATTTTATTAAATATTATCTCCACCAAACAGGACAAGCTTGCATCTGTTATAGTTTTGGAGAAAAATGTGTTCATTTCATGTATGCGCGAAATGCCTTAAAAATGGCTTTAAAATGGATTTGGAGCATGGAGACGATTATCTCGGGATTGCAAGATAACCAAACAAAACTTTTAGTGGATTTCTACTTATTTTATTAAATATCATCTCCACCAAACAGGACAAGCTTGCATGTGTTATAGTTTTGGAGAAAAATGTGTTCATTTCATTTATGCGCAAAATGCCTTTGAAATGGCTTTAAAATGGATTTGGAGCATGGAGACGATTATCTCAGGATGGCAATATAAACAAACGAAACTTTTAGTAGATTTCTACTTATTTTATTAAATATTATCTCCACCAAACAGGACAAGCTTGCATCTGTTATAGTTTTGGAGAAAAATGTGTTCATTTCATGTATGCGCGAAATGCCTTAAAAATGGCTTTAAAATGGATTTGGAGCATGGAGACGATTATCTCGGGATTGCAAGATAACCAAACAAAACTTTTAGTGGATTTCTACTTATTTTATTAAATATCATCTCCACCAAACAGGACAAGCTTGCATCTGTTATAGTTTTGGAGAAAAATGTGTTCATTTCATGTATGCGCGAAATGCCTTAAAAATGGCTTTAAAATGGATTTGGAGCATGGAGACGATTATCTCGGGATTGCAAGATAACCAAACAAAACTTTTAGTGGATTTCTACTTATTTTATTAAATATCATCTCCACCAAAAAGGACAAGCTTGCATCTGTTATAGTTTTGGAGAAAAATGTGTTCATTTCATGTATGCGCGAAATGCCTTAAAAATGGCTTTAAAATGGATTTGGAGCATGGAGACGATTATCTCGGGATTGCAAGATAACCAAACAAAACTTTTAGTGGATTTCTACTTATTTTATTATATATCATCTCCACCAAACAGGACAAGCTTGCATGTGTTATAGTTTTGGAGAAAAATGTGTTCATTTCATGTATGCGCGAAATGCCTTAAAAATGGCTTTAAAATGGATTTGGAGCATGGAGACGATTATCTCGGGATTGCAAGATAACCAAACAAAACTTTTAGTGGATTTCTACTTATTTTATTAAATATCATCTCCACCAAACAGGACAAGCTTGCATCTGTTATAGTTTTGGAGAAAAATGTGTTCATTTCATGTATGCGCGAAATGCCTTAAAAATGGCTTTAAAATGGATTTGGAGCATGGAGACGATTATCTCGGGATTGCAAGATAACCAAACAAAACTTTTAGTGGATTTCTACTTATTTTATTAAATATCATCTCCACCAAACAGGACAAGCTTGCATCTGTTATAGTTTTGGAGAAAAATGTGTTCATTTCATGTATGCGCGAAATGCCTTAAAAATGGCTTTAAAATGGATTTGGAGCATGGAGACGATTATCTCGGGATTGCAAGATAACCAAACAAAACTTTTAATGGATTTCTACTTATTTTATTAAATATCATCTCCACCAAACAGGACAAGCTTGCATCTGTTATAGTTTTGGAGAAAAATGTGTTCATTTCATGTATGCGCGAAATGCCTTAAAAATGGCTTTAAAATGGATTTGGAGCATGGAGACGATTATCTCGGGATTGCAAGATAACCAAACAAAACTTTTAGTGGATTTCTACTTATTTTATTAAATATCATCTCCACCAAACAGGACAAGCTTGCATGTGTTATAGTTTTGGAGAAAAATGTGTTCATTTCATGTATGCGCGAAATGCCTTAAAAATGGCTTTAAAATGGATTTGGAGCATGGAGACCATTATCTCGGGATTGCAAGATAACCAAACAAAACTTTTAGTGGATTTCTACTTATTTTATTAAATATCATCTCCACCAAACAGGACAAGCTTGCATGTGTTATAGTTTTGGAGAAAAATGTGTTCATTTCATGTATGCGCGAAATGCCTTAAAAATGGCTTTAAAATGGATTTGGAGCATGGAGACGATTATCTCGGGATTGCAAGATAACCAAACAAAACTTTTAGTGGATTTCTACTTATTTTATTAAATATCATCTCCACCAAACAGGACAAGCTTGCATCTGTTATAGTTTTGGAGAAAAATGTGTTCATTTCATGTATGCGCGAAATGCCTTAAAAATGGCTTTAAAATGGATTTGGAGCATGGAGACGATTATCTCGGGATTGCAAGATAACCAAACAAAACTTTTAGTGGATTTCTACTTATTTTATTAAATATCATCTCCACCAAACAGGACAAGCTTGCATCTGTTATAGTTTTGGAGAAAAATGTGTTCATTTCATGTATGCGCGAAATGCCTTAAAAATGGCTTTAAAATGGATTTGGAGCATGGAGACGATTATCTCGGGATTGCAAGATAACCAAAAAAACTTTTAGTGGATTTCTACTTATTTTATTAAATATCATCTCCACCAAACAGGACAAGCTTGCATGTGTTATAGTTTTGGAGAAAAATGTGTTCATTTCATGTATGCGCAAAATGCCTTTGAAATGGCTTTAAAATGGATTTGGAGCATGGAGACGATTATCTCAGGATGGCAATATAAACAAACGAAACTTTTAGTAGATTTCTACTTATTTTATTAAATATTATCTCCACCAAACAGGACAAGCTTGCATCTGTTATAGTTTTGGAGAAAAATGTGTTCATTTCATGTATGCGCGAAATGCCTTAAAAATGGCTTTAAAATGGATTTGGAGCATGGAGACGATTATCTCGGGATTGCAAGATAACCAAACAAAACTTTTAGTGGATTTCTACTTATTTTATTAAATATCATCTCCACCAAACAGGACAAGCTTGCATTTGTTATAGTTTTGGAGAAAAATGTGTTCATTTCATTTATGCGCAAAATGCCTTTGAAATGGCTTTAAAATGGATTTGGAGCATGGAGACGATTATCTCAGGATGGCAATATAAACAAACGAAACTTTTAGTAGATTTCTACTTATTTTATTAAATATTATCTCCACCAAACAGGACAAGCTTGCATCTGTTATAGTTTTGGAGAAAAATGTGTTCATTTCATGTATGCGCGAAATGCCTTAAAAATGGCTTTAAAATGGATTTGGAGCATGGAGACGATTATCTCGGGATTGCAAGATAACCAAACAAAACTTTTAGTGGATTTCTACTTATTTTATTAAATATCATCTCCACCAAACAGGACAAGCTTGCATCTGTTATAGTTTTGGAGAAAAATGTGTTCATTTCATGTATGCGCGAAATGCCTTAAAAATGGCTTTAAAATGGATTTGGAGCATGGAGACGATTATCTCGGGATTGCAAGATAACCAAACAAAACTTTTAGTGGATTTCTACTTATTTTATTAAATATCATCTCCACCAAACAGGACAAGCTTGCATGTGTTATAGTTTTGGAGAAAAATGTGTTCATTTCATGTATGCGCGAAATGCCTTAAAAATGGCTTTAAAATGGATTTGGAGCATGCAGACGATTATCTCGGGATTGCAAGATAACCAAACAAAACTTTTAGTGGATTTCTACTTATTTTATTAAATATCATCTCCACCAAACAGGACAAGCTTGCATGTGTTATAGTTTTGGAGAAAAATGTGTTCATTTCATGTATGCGCGAAATGCCTTAAAAATGGCTTTAAAATGGATTTGGAGCATGGAGACGATTATCTCGGGATTGCAAGATAACCAAACAAAACTTTTAGTGGATTTCTACTTATTTTATTAAATATCATCTCCACCAAACAGGACAAGCTTGCATCTGTTATAGTTTTGGAGAAAAATGTGTTCATTTCATGTATGCGCGAAATGCCTTAAAAATGGCTTTAAAATGGATTTGGAGCATGGAGACGATTATCTCGGGATTGCAAGATAACCAAACAAAACTTTTAGTGGATTTCTACTTATTTTATTAAATATCATCTCCACCAAACAGGACAAGCTTGCATGTGTTATAGTTTTGGAGAAAAATGTGTTCATTTCATGTATGCGCAAAATGCCTTTGAAATGGCTTTAAAATGGATTTGGAGCATGGAGACGATTATCTCAGGATGGCAATATAAACAAACGAAACTTTTAGTAGATTTCTACTTATTTTATTAAATATTATCTCCACCAAACAGGACAAGCTTGCATCTGTTATAGTTTTGGAGAAAAATGTGTTCATTTCATGTATGCGCGAAATGCCTTAAAAATGGCTTTAAAATGGATTTGGAGCATGGAGATGATTATCTCGGGATTGCAAGATAACCAAACAAAACTTTTAGTAGATTTCTACTTATTTTATTAAATATCATCTCCACCAAACAGGACAAGCTTGCATCTGTTATAGTTTTGGAGAAAAATGTGTTCATTTCATGTATGCGCGAAATGCCTTAAAAATGGCTTTAAAATGGATTTGGAGCATGGAGACGATTATCTCGGGATTGCAAGATAACCAAACAAAACTTTTAGTGGATTTCTACTTATTTTATTAAATATCATCTCCACCAAACAGGACAAGCTTGCATGTGTTATAGTTTTGGAGAAAAATGTGTTCATTTCATGTATGCGCAAAATGCCTTTGAAATGGCTTTAAAATGGATTTGGAGCATGGAGACGATTATCTCAGGATGGCAATATAAACAAACGAAACTTTTAGTAGATTTCTACTTATTTTATTAAATATTATCTCCACCAAACAGGACAAGCTTGCATCTGTTATAGTTTTGGAGAAAAATGTGTTCATTTCATGTATGCGCGAATTGCCTTAAAAATGGCTTTAAAATGGATTTGGAGCATGGAGACGATTATCTCGGGATTGCAAGATAACCAAACAAAACTTTTAGTAGATTTCTACTTATTTTATTAAATATTATCTCCACTAAACAGGACAAGCTTGCATCTGTTATAGTTTTGGAGAAAAATGTGTTCATTTCATGTATGCGCGAAATGCCTTAAAAATGGCTTTAAAATGGATTTGGAGCATGGAGACGATTATCTCGGGATTGCAAGATAACCAAACAAAACTTTTAGTGGATTTCTACTTATTTTATTAAATATCATCTCCACCAAACAGGACAAGCTTGCATCTGTTATAGTTTTGGAGAAAAATGTGTTCATTTCATGTATGCGCGAAATGCCTTAAAAATGGCTTTAAAATGGATTTGGAGCATGGAGACGATTATCTCGGGATTGCAAGATAACCAAACAAAACTTTTAGTGGATTTCTACTTATTTTATTAAATATCATCTCCACCAAACAGGACAAGCTTGCATGTGTTATAGTTTTGGAGAAAAATGTGTTCATTTCATGTATGCGCGAAATGCCTTAAAAATGGCTTTAAAATGGATTTGGAGCATGGAGACGATTATCTCGGGATTGCAAGATAACCAAACAAAACTTTTAGTGGATTTCTACTTATTTTATTAAATATCATCTCCACCAAACAGGACAAGCTTGCATCTGTTATAGTTTTGGAGAAAAATGTGTTCATTTCATGTATGCGCGAAATGCCTTAAAAATGGCTTTAAAATGGATTTGGAGCATGGAGACGATTATCTCGGGATTGCAAGATAACCAAACAAAACTTTTAGTGGATTTCTACTTATTTTATTAAATATCATCTCCACCAAACAGGACAAGCTTGCATCTGTTATAGTTTTGGAGAAAAATGTGTTCATTTCATGTATGCGCGAAATGCCTTAAAAATGGCTTTAAAATGGATTTGGAGCATGGAGACGATTATCTCGGGATTGCAAGATAACCAAACAAAACTTTTAGTGGATTTCTACTTATTTTATTAAATATCATCTCCACCAAACAGGACAAGCTTGCATGTGTTATAGTTTTGGAGAAAAATGTGTTCATTTCATGTATGCGCGAAATGCCTTAAAAATGGCTTTAAAATGGATTTGGAGCATGGAGACGATTATCTCGGGATTGCAAGATAACCAAACAAAACTTTTAGTGGATTTCTACTTATTTTATTAAATATCATCTCCACCAAACAGGACAAGCTTGCATCTGTTATAGTTTTGGAGAAAAATGTGTTCATTTCATGTATGCGCGAAATGCCTTAAAAATGGCTTTAAAATGGATTTGGAGCATGGAGACGATTATCTCGGGATTGCAAGATAACCAAACAAAACTTTTAGTGGATTTCTACTTATTTTATTAAATATCATCTCCACCAAACAGGACAAGCTTGCATCTGTTATAGTTTTGGAGAAAAATGTGTTCATTTCATGTATGCGCGAAATGCCTTAAAAATGGCTTTAAAATGGATTTGGAGCATGGAGACGATTATCTCGGGATTGCAAGATAACCAAACAAAACTTTTAATGGATTTCTACTTATTTTATTAAATATCATCTCCACCAAACAGGACAAGCTTGCATCTGTTATAGTTTTGGAGAAAAATGTGTTCATTTCATGTATGCGCGAAATGCCTTAAAAATGGCTTTAAAATGGATTTGGAGCATGGAGACGATTATCTCGGGATTGCAAGATAACCAAACAAAACTTTTAGTGGATTTCTACTTATTTTATTAAATATCATCTCCACCAAACAGGACAAGCTTGCATGTGTTATAGTTTTGGAGAAAAATGTGTTCATTTCATGTATGCGCGAAATGCCTTAAAAATGGCTTTAAAATGGATTTGGAGCATGGAGACCATTATCTCGGGATTGCAAGATAACCAAACAAAACTTTTAGTGGATTTCTACTTATTTTATTAAATATCATCTCCACCAAACAGGACAAGCTTGCATGTGTTATAGTTTTGGAGAAAAATGTGTTCATTTCATGTATGCGCGAAATGCCTTAAAAATGGCTTTAAAATGGATTTGGAGCATGGAGACGATTATCTCGGGATTGCAAGATAACCAAACAAAACTTTTAGTGGATTTCTACTTATTTTATTAAATTTCATCTCCACCAAACAGGACAAGCTTGCATCTGTTATAGTTTTGGAGAAAAATGTGTTCATTTCATGTATGCGCGAAATGCCTTAAAAATGGCTTTAAAATGGATTTGGAGCATGGAGACGATTATCTCGGGATTGCAAGATAACCAAAAAAACTTTTAGTGGATTTCTACTTATTTTATTAAATATCATCTCCACCAAACAGGACAAGCTTGCATGTGTTATAGTTTTGGAGAAAAATGTGTTCATTTCATGTATGCGCAAAATGCCTTTGAAATGGCTTTAAAATGGATTTGGAGCATGGAGACGATTATCTCAGGATGGCAATATAAACAAACGAAACTTTTAGTAGATTTCTACTTATTTTATTAAATATTATCTCCACCAAACAGGACAAGCTTGCATCTGTTATAGTTTTGGAGAAAAATGTGTTCATTTCATGTATGCGCGAAATGCCTTAAAAATGGCTTTAAAATGGATTTGGAGCATGGAGACGATTATCTCGGGATTGCAAGATAACCAAACAAAACTTTTAGTGGATTTCTACTTATTTTATTAAATATCATCTCCACCAAACAGGACAAGCTTGCATGTGTTATAGTTTTGGAGAAAAATGTGTTCATTTCATTTATGCGCAAAATGCCTTTGAAATGGCTTTAAAATGGATTTGGAGCATGGAGACGATTATCTCAGGATGGCAATATAAACAAACGAAACTTTTAGTAGATTTCTACTTATTTTATTAAATATTATCTCCACCAAACAGGACAAGCTTGCATCTGTTATAGTTTTGGAGAAAAATGTGTTCATTTCATGTATGCGCGAAATGCCTTAAAAATGGCTTTAAAATGGATTTGGAGCATGGAGACGATTATCTCGGGATTGCAAGATAACCAAACAAAACTTTTAGTGGATTTCTACTTATTTTATTAAATATCATCTCCACCAAACAGGACAAGCTTGCATCTGTTATAGTTTTGGAGAAAAATGTGTTCATTTCATGTATGCGCGAAATGCCTTAAAAATGGCTTTAAAATGGATTTGGAGCATGGAGACGATTATCTCGGGATTGCAAGATAACCAAACAAAACTTTTAGTGGATTTCTACTTATTTTATTAAATATCATCTCCACCAAACAGGACAAGCTTGCATCTGTTATAGTTTTGGAGAAAAATGTGTTCATTTCATGTATGCGCGAAATGCCTTAAAAATGGCTTTAAAATGGATTTGGAGCATGGAGACGATTATCTCGGGATTGCAAGATAACCAAACAAAACTTTTAGTGGATTTCTACTTATTTTATTATATATCATCTCCACCAAACAGGACAAGCTTGCATGTGTTATAGTTTTGGAGAAAAATGTGTTCATTTCATGTATGCGCGAAATGCCTTAAAAATGGCTTTAAAATGGATTTGGAGCATGGAGACGATTATCTCGGGATTGCAAGATAACCAAACAAAACTTTTAGTGGATTTCTACTTATTTTATTAAATATCATCTCCACCAAACAGGACAAGCTTGCATCTGTTATAGTTTTGGAGAAAAATGTGTTCATTTCATGTATGCGCGAAATGCCTTAAAAATGGCTTTAAAATGGATTTGGAGCATGGAGACGATTATCTCGGGATTGCAAGATAACCAAACAAAACTTTTAGTGGATTTCTACTTATTTTATTAAATATCATCTCCACCAAACAGGACAAGCTTGCATCTGTTATAGTTTTGGAGAAAAATGTGTTCATTTCATGTATGCGCGAAATGCCTTAAAAATGGCTTTAAAATGGATTTGGAGCATGGAGACGATTATCTCGGGATTGCAAGATAACCAAACAAAACTTTTAATGGATTTCTACTTATTTTATTAAATATCATCTCCACCAAACAGGACAAGCTTGCATCTGTTATAGTTTTGGAGAAAAATGTGTTCATTTCATGTATGCGCGAAATGCCTTAAAAATGGCTTTAAAATGGATTTGGAGCATGGAGACGATTATCTCGGGATTGCAAGATAACCAAACAAAACTTTTAGTGGATTTCTACTTATTTTATTAAATATCATCTCCACCAAACAGGACAAGCTTGCATGTGTTATAGTTTTGGAGAAAAATGTGTTCATTTCATGTATGCGCGAAATGCCTTAAAAATGGCTTTAAAATGGATTTGGAGCATGGAGACCATTATCTCGGGATTGCAAGATAACCAAACAAAACTTTTAGTGGATTTCTACTTATTTTATTAAATATCATCTCCACCAAACAGGACAAGCTTGCATGTGTTATAGTTTTGGAGAAAAATGTGTTCATTTCATGTATGCGCGAAATGCCTTAAAAATGGCTTTAAAATGGATTTGGAGCATGGAGACGATTATCTCGGGATTGCAAGATAACCAAACAAAACTTTTAGTGGATTTCTACTTATTTTATTAAATATCATCTCCACCAAACAGGACAAGCTTGCATCTGTTATAGTTTTGGAGAAAAATGTGTTCATTTCATGTATGCGCGAAATGCCTTAAAAATGGCTTTAAAATGGATTTGGAGCATGGAGACGATTATCTCGGGATTGCAAGATAACCAAACAAAACTTTTAGTGGATTTCTACTTATTTTATTAAATATCATCTCCACCAAACAGGACAAGCTTGCATCTGTTATAGTTTTGGAGAAAAATGTGTTCATTTCATGTATGCGCGAAATGCCTTAAAAATGGCTTTAAAATGGATTTGGAGCATGGAGACGATTATCTCGGGATTGCAAGATAACCAAAAAAACTTTTAGTGGATTTCTACTTATTTTATTAAATATCATCTCCACCAAACAGGACAAGCTTGCATGTGTTATAGTTTTGGAGAAAAATGTGTTCATTTCATGTATGCGCAAAATGCCTTTGAAATGGCTTTAAAATGGATTTGGAGCATGGAGACGATTATCTCAGGATGGCAATATAAACAAACGAAACTTTTAGTAGATTTCTACTTATTTTATTAAATATTATCTCCACCAAACAGGACAAGCTTGCATCTGTTATAGTTTTGGAGAAAAATGTGTTCATTTCATGTATGCGCGAAATGCCTTAAAAATGGCTTTAAAATGGATTTGGAGCATGGAGACGATTATCTCGGGATTGCAAGATAACCAAACAAAACTTTTAGTGGATTTCTACTTATTTTATTAAATATCATCTCCACCAAACAGGACAAGCTTGCATGTGTTATAGTTTTGGAGAAAAATGTGTTCATTTCATTTATGCGCAAAATGCCTTTGAAATGGCTTTAAAATGGATTTGGAGCATGGAGACGATTATCTCAGGATGGCAATATAAACAAACGAAACTTTTAGTAGATTTCTACTTATTTTATTAAATAGTATCTCCACCAAACAGGACAAGCTTGCATCTGTTATAGTTTTGGAGAAAAATGTGTTCATTTCATGTATGCGCGAAATGCCTTAAAAATGGCTTTAAAATGGATTTGGAGCATGGAGACGATTATTTCGGGATTGCAAGATAACCAAACAAAACTTTTAGTGGATTTCTACTTATTTTATTAAATATCATCTCCACCAAACAGGACAAGCTTGCATGTGTTATAGTTTTGGAGAAAAATGTGTTCATTTCATGTATGCGCAAAATGCCTTTGAAATGGCTTTAAAATGGATTTGGAGCATGGAGACGATTATCTCAGGATGGCAATATAAACAAACGAAACTTTTAGTAGATTTCTACTTATTTTATTAAATATTATCTCCACCAAACAGGACAAGCTTGCATCTGTTATAGTTTTGGAGAAAAATGTGTTCATTTCATGTATGCGCGAAATGCCTTAAAAATGGCTTTAAAATGGATTTGGAGCATGGAGACGATTATCTCGGGATTGCAAGATAACCAAACAAAACTTTTAGTGGATTTCTACTTATTTTATTAAATATCATCTCCACCAAACAGGACAAGCTTGCATCTGTTATAGTTTTGGAGAAAAATGTGTTCATTTCATGTATGCGCGAAATGCCTTAAAAATGGCTTTAAAATGGATTTGGAGCATGGAGACGATTATCTCGGGATTGCAAGATAACCAAACAAAACTTTTAGTGGATTTCTACTTATTTTATTAAATATCATCTCCACCAAACAGGACAAGCTTGCATCTGTTATAGTTTTGGAGAAAAATGTGTTCATTTCATGTATGCGCGAAATGCCTTAAAAATGGCTTTAAAATGGATTTGGAGCATGGAGACGATTATCTCGGGATTGCAAGATAACCAAACAAAACGTTTAGTGGATTTCTACTTATTTTATTAAATATCATCTCCACCAAACAGGACAAGCTTGCATGTGTTATAGTTTTGGAGAAAAATGTGTTCATTTCATGTATGCGCGAAATGCCTTAAAAATGGCTTTAAAATGGATTTGGAGCATGGAGACGATTATCTCGGGATTGCAAGATAACCAAACAAAACTTTTAGTGGATTTCTACTTATTTTATTAAATATCATCTCCACCAAACAGGACAAGCTTGCATCTGTTATAGTTTTGGAGAAAAATGTGTTCATTTCATGTATGCGCGAAATGCCTTAAAAATGGCTTTAAAATGGATTTGGAGCATGGAGACGATTATCTCGGGATTGCAAGATAACCAAACAAAACTTTTAGTGGATTTCTACTTATTTTATTAAATATCATCTCCACCAAACAGGACAAGCTTGCATCTGTTATAGTTTTGGAGAAAAATGTGTTCATTTCATGTATGCGCGAAATGCCTTAAAAATGGCTTTAAAATGGATTTGGAGCATGGAGACGATTATCTCGGGATTGCAAGATAACCAAACAAAACTTTTAGTGGATTTCTACTTATTTTATTAAATATCATCTCCACCAAACAGGACAAGCTTGCATGTGTTATAGTTTTGGAGAAAAATGTGTTCATTTCATGTATGCGCGAAATGCCTTAAAAATGGCTTTAAAATGGATTTGGAGCATGGAGACCATTATCTCGGGATTGCAAGATAACCAAACAAAACTTTTAGTGGATTTCTACTTATTTTATTAAATATCATCTCCACCAAACAGGACAAGCTTGCATCTGTTATAGTTTTGGAGAAAAATGTGTTCATTTCATGTATGCGCGAAATGCCTTAAAAATGGCTTTAAAATGGATTTGGAGCATGGAGACGATTATCTCGGGATTGCAAGATAACCAAACAAAACTTTTAGTGGATTTCTACTTATTTTATTAAATATCATCTCCACCAAACAGGACAAGCTTGCATGTGTTATAGTTTTGGAGAAAAATGTGTTCATTTCATGTATGCGCGAAATGCCTTAAAAATGGCTTTAAAATGGATTTGGAGCATGGAGACGATTATCTCGGGATTGCAAGATAACCAAACAAAACGTTTAGTGGATTTCTACTTATTTTATTAAATATCATCTCCACCAAACAGGACAAGCTTGCATCTGTTATAGTTTTGGAGAAAAATGTGTTCATTTCATGTATGCGCGAAATGCCTTAAAAATGGCTTTAAAATGGATTTGGAGCATGGAGACGATTATCTCGGGATTGCAAGATAACCAAACAAAACTTTTAGTGGATTTCTACTTATTTTATTAAATATCATCTCCACCAAACAGGACAAGCTTGCATGTGTTAAAGTTTTGGAGAAAAATGTGTTCATTTCATGTATGCGCAAAATGCCTTTGAAATGGCTTTAAAATGGATTTGGAGCATGGAGACGATTATCTCAGGATGGCAATATAAACAAACGAAACTTTTAGTAGATTTCTACTTATTTTATTAAATATTATCTCCACCAAACAGGACAAGCTTGCATCTGTTATAGTTTTGGAGAAAAATGTGTTCATTTCATGTATGCGCGAAATGCCTTAAAAATGGCTTTAAAATGGATTTGGAGCATGGAGACGATTATCTCGGGATTGCAAGATAACCAAACAAAACTTTTAGTGGATTTCTACTTATTTTATTAAATATCATCTCCACCAAACAGGACAAGCTTGCATCTGTTATAGTTTTGGAGAAAAATGTGTTCATTTCATGTATGCGCGAAATGCCTTAAAAATGGCTTTAAAATGGATTTGGAGCATGGAGACGATTATCTTGGGATTGCAAGATAACCAAACAAAACTTTTAGTGGATTTCTACTTATTTTATTAAATATCATCTCCACCAAACAGGACAAGCTTGCATGTGTTATAGTTTTGGAGAAAAATGTGTTCATTTCATGTATGCGCAAAATGCCTTTGAAATGGCTTTAAAATGGATTTGGAGCATGGAGACGATTATCTCAGGATGGCAATATAAACAAACGAAACTTTTAGTAGATTTCTACTTATTTTATTAAATATTATCTCCACCAAACAGGACAAGCTTGCATCTGTTATAGTTTTGGAGAAAAATGTGTTCATTTCATGTATGCGCGAAATGCCTTAAAAATGGCTTTAAAATGGATTTGGAGCATGGAGACGATTATCTCGGGATTGCAAGATAACCAAACAAAACTTTTAGTGGATTTCTACTTATTTTATTAAATATCATCTCCACCAAACAGGACAAGCTTGCATCTGTTATAGTTTTGGAGAAAAATGTGTTCATTTCATGTATGCGCGAAATGCCTTAAAAATGGCTTTAAAATGGATTTGGAGCATGGAGACGATTATCTCGGGATTGCAAGATAACCAAACAAAACTTTTAGTGGATTTCTACTTATTTTATTAAATATCATCTCCACCAAACAGGACAAGCTTGCATGTGTTATAGTTTTGGAGAAAAATGTGTTCATTTCATGTATGCGCAAAATGCCTTTGAAATGGCTTTAAAATGGATTTGGAGCATGGAGACGATTATCTCAGGATGGCAATATAAACAAACGAAACTTTTAGTAGATTTCTACTTATTTTATTAAATATTATCTCCACCAAACAGGACAAGCTTGCATCTGTTATAGTTTTGGAGAAAAATGTGTTCATTTCATGTATGCGCGAAATGCCTTAAAAATGGCTTTAAAATGGATTTGGAGCATGGAGACGATTATCTCGGGATTGCAAGATAACCAAACAAAACTTTTAGTGGATTTCTACTTATTTTATTAAATATCATCTCCACCAAACAGGACAAGCTTGCATCTGTTATAGTTTTGGAGACAAATGTGTTCATTTCATGTATGCGCGAAATGCCTTAAAAATGGCTTTAAAATGGATTTGGAGCATGGAGACGATTATCTCGGGATTGCAAGATAACCAAACAAAACTTTTAGTGGATTTCTACTTATTTTATTAAATATCATCTCCACCAAACAGGACAAGCTTGCATCTGTTATAGTTTTGGAGAAAAATGTGTTCATTTCATGTATGCGCGAAATGCCTTAAAAATGGCTTTAAAATGGATTTGGAGCATGGAGACGATTATCTCGGGATTGCAAGATAACCAAACAAAACTTTTAGTGGATTTCTACTTATTTTATTAAATATCATCTCCACCAAACAGGACAAGCTTGCATGTGTTATAGTTTTGGAGAAAAATGTGTTCATTTCATGTATGCGCAAAATGCCTTTGAAATGGCTTTAAAATGGATTTGGAGCATGGAGACGATTATCTCAGGATGGCAATATAAACAAACGAAACTTTTAGTAGATTTCTACTTATTTTATTAAATATTATCTCCACCAAACAGGACAAGCTTGCATCTGTTATAGTTTTGGAGAAAAATGTGTTCATTTCATGTATGCGCGAAATGCCTTAAAAATGGCTTTAAAATGGATTTGGAGCATGGAGACGATTATCTCGGGATTGCAAGATAACCAAACAAAACTTTTAGTGGATTTCTACTTATTTTATTAAATTTCATCTCCACCAAACAGGGCAAGCTTGCATGTGTTATAGTTTTGGAGAAAAATGTGTTCATTTCATGTATGCGCAAAATGCCTTTGAAATGGCTTTAAAATAGATTTGGAGCATGGAGACGATTATCTCAGGATGGCAATATAAACAAACGAAACTTTTAGTAGATTTCTACTTATTTTATTAAATATTATCTCCACCAAACAGGACAAGCTTGCATCTGTTATAGTTTTGGAGAAAAATGTGTTCATTTCATGTATGCGCGAAATGCCTTAAAAATGGCTTTAAAATGGATTTGGAGCATGGAGACGATTATCTCGGGATTGCAAGATAACCAAACAAAACTTTTAGTGGATTTCTACTTATTTTATTAAATATCATCTCCACCAAACAGGACAAGCTTGCATCTGTTATAGTTTTGGAGAAAAATGTGTTCATTTCATGTATGCGCGAAATGCCTTAAAAATGGCTTTAAAATGGATTTGGAGCATGGAGACGATTATCTCGGGATTGCAAGATAACCAAACAAAACTTTTAGTGGATTTCTACTTATTTTATTAAATATCATCTCCACCAAACAGGACAAGCTTGCATGTGTTATAGTTTTGGAGAAAAATGTGTTCATTTCATGTATGCGCAAAATGCCTTTGAAATGGCTTTAAAATGGATTTGGAGCATGGAGACGATTATCTCAGGATGGCAATATAAACAAACGAAACTTTTAGTAGATTTCTACTTATTTTATTAAATATTATCTCCACCAAACAGGACAAGCTTGCATCTGTTATAGTTTTGGAGAAAAATGTGTTCATTTCATGTATGCGCGAAATGCCTTAAAAATGGCTTTAAAATGGATTTGGAGCATGGAGACGATTATCTCGGGATTGCAAGATAACCAAACAAAACTTTTAGTGGATTTCTACTTATTTTATTAAATATCATCTCCACCAAACAGGACAAGCTTGCATCTGTTATAGTTTTGGAGAAAAATGTGTTCATTTCATGTATGCGCGAAATGCCTTAAAAATGGCTTTAAAATGGATTTGGAGCATGGAGACGATTATCTCGGGATTGCAAGATAACCAAACAAAACTTTTAGTGGATTTCTACTTATTTTATTAAATATCATCTCCACCAAACAGGACAAGCTTGCATCTGTTATAGTTTTGGAGAAAAATGTGTTCATTTCATGTATGCGCGAAATGCCTTAAAAATGGCTTTAAAATGGATTTGGAGCATGGAGACGATTATCTCGGGATTGCAAGATAACCAAACAAAACTTTTAGTGGATTTCTACTTATTTTATTAAATATCATCTCCACCAAACAGGACAAGCTTGCATCTGTTATAGTTTTGGAGAAAAATGTGTTCATTTCATGTATGCGCGAAATGCCTTAAAATGGCTTTAAAATGGATTTGGAGCATGGAGACGATTATCTCGGGATTGCAAGATAACCAAACAAAACTTTTAGTGGATTTCTACTTATTTTATTAAATATCATCTCCACCAAACAGGACAAGCTTGCATGTGTTATAGTTTTGGAGAAAAATGTGTTCATTTCATGTATGCGCAAAATGCCTTTGAAATGGCTTTAAAATGGATTTGGAGCATGGAGACGATTATCTCAGGATGGCAATATAAACAAACGAAACTTTTAGTAGATTTCTACTTATTTTATTAAATATTATCTCCACCAAACAGGACAAGCTTGCATGTGTTATAGTTTTGGAGAAAAATGTGTTCATTTCATGTATGCGCGAAATGCCTTAAAAATGGCTTTAAAATGGATTTGGAGCATGGAGACGATTATCTCGGGATTGCAAGATAACCAAACAAAACTTTAAGTGGATTTCTACTTATTTTATTAAATATCATCTCCACCAAACAGGACAAGCTTGTATGTGTTATAGTTTTGGAGAAAAATGTGTTCATTTCATGTATGCGCGAAATGCCTTAAAAATGGCTTTAAAATGGATTTGGAGCATGGAGACGATTATCTCGGGATTGCAATATAACCAAACAAAACTTTTAGTGGATTTCTACTTATTTTATTAAATATCATCTCCACCAAACAGGACAAGCTTGCATCTGTTATAGTTTTGGAGAAAAATGTGTTCATTTCATGTATGCGCAAAATGCCTTTGAAATGGCTTTAAAATGGATTTGGAGCATGGAGACGATTATCTCAGGATGGCAATATAAACAAACGAAACTTTTAGTAGATTTCTACTTATTTTATTAAATATTATCTCCACCAAACAGGACAAGCTTGCATCTGTTATAGTTTTGGAGAAAAATGTGTTCATTTCATGTATGCGCGAAATGCCTTAAAAATGGCTTTAAAATGGATTTGGAGCATGGAGACGATTATCTCGGGATTGCAAGATAACCAAACAAAACTTTTAGTGGATTTCTACTTATTTTATTAAATATCATCTCCACCAAACAGGACAAGCTTGCATGTGTTATAGTTTTGGAGAAAAATGTGTTCATTTCATGTATGCGCAAAATGCCTTTGAAATGGCTTTAAAATGGATTTGGAGCATGGAGACGATTATCTCAGGATGGCAATATAAACAAACGAAACTTTTAGTAGATTTCTACTTATTTTATTAAATATTATCTCCACCAAACAGGACAAGCTTGCATCTGTTATAGTTTTGGAGAAAAATGTGTTCATTTCATGTATGCGCGAAATGCCTTAAAAATGGCTTTAAAATGGATTTGGAGCATGGAGACGATTATCTCGGGATTGCAAGATAACCAAACAAAACTTTTAGTGGATTTCTACTTATTTTATTAAATATCATCTCCACCAAACAGGACAAACTTGCATGTGTTATAGTTTTGGAGAAAAATGTGTTCATTTCATGTATGCGCGAAATGCCTTAAAAATGGCTTTAAAATGGATTTGGAGCATGGAGACGATTATCTCGGGATTGCAAGATAACCAAACAAAACTTTTAGTGGATTTCTACTTATTTTATTAAATATCATCTCCACCAAACAGGACAAGCTTGCATCTGTTATAGTTTTGGAGAAAAATGTTTTCATTTCATGTATGCGCGAAATGCCTTAAAAATGGCTTTAAAATGGATTTGGAGCATGGAGACGATTATCTCGGGATTGCAAGATAACCAAACAAAACTTTTAGTGGATTTCTACTTATTTTATTAAATATCATCTCCACCAAACAGGACAAGCTTGCATCTGTTATAGTTTTGGAGAAAAATGTGTTCATTTCATGTATGCGCGAAATGCCTTTAAAATGGCTTTAAAATGGATTTGGAGCATGGAGACGATTATCTCGGGATTGCAAGATAACCAAACAAAACTTTTAGTGGATTTCTACTTATTTTATTAAATATCATCTCCACCAAACAGGACAAGCTTGCATGTGTTATAGTTTTGGAGAAAAATGTGTTCATTTCATGTATGCGCAAAATGCCTTTGAAATGGCTTTAAAATGGATTTGGAGCATGGAGACGATTATCTCAGGATGGCAATATAAACAAACGAAACTTTTAGTAGATTTCTACTTATTTTATTAAATATTATCTCCACCAAACAGGACAAGCTTGCATCTGTTATAGTTTTGGAGAAAAATGTGTTCATTTCATGTATGCGCGAAATGCCTTAAAAATGGCTTTAAAATGGATTTGGAGCATGGAGACGATTATCTCGGGATTGCAAGATAACCAAACAAAACTTTTAGTGGATTTCTACTTATTTTATTAAATATCATCTCCACCAAACAGGACAAGCTTGCATGTGTTATAGTTTTGGAGAAAAATGTGTTCATTTCATATATGCGCGAAATGCCTTAAAAATGGCTTTAAAATGGATTTGGAGCATGGAGACGATTATCTCGGGATTGCAAGATAACCAAACAAAACTTTTAGTGGATTTCTACTTATTTTTTTAAATATCATCTCCACCAAACAGGACAAGCTTGCATGTGTTATAGTTTTGGAGAAAAATGTGTTCATTTCATGTATGCGCGAAATGCCTTAAAAATGGCTTTAAAATGGATTTGGAGCATGGAGACGATTATCTCGGGATTGCAAGATAACCAAACAAAACTTTTAGTGGATTTCTACTTATTTTATTAAATATCATCTCCACCAAACAGGACAAGCTTGCATCTGTTATAGTTTTGGAGAAAAATGTGTTCATTTCATGTATGCGCGAAATGCCTTAAAAATGGCTTTAAAATGGATTTGGAGCATGGAGACGATTATCTCGGGATTGCAAGATAACCAAACAAAACTTTTAGTGGATTTCTACTTATTTTATTAAATATCATCTCCACCAAACAGGACAAGCTTGCATCTGTTATAGTTTTGGAGAAAAATGTGTTCATTTCATGTATGCGCGAAATGCCTTAAAAATGGCTTTAAAATGGATTTGGAGCATGGAGACGATTATCTCGGGATTGCAAGATAACCAAACAGAACTTTTAGTGGATTTCTACTTATTTTATTAAATATCATCTCCACCAAACTGGACAAGCTTGCATGTGTTATAGTTTTGGAGAAAAATGTGTTCATTTCATGTATGCGCAAAATGCCTTTGAAATGGCTTTAAAATGGATTTGGAGCATGGAGACGATTATCTCAGGATGGCAATATAAACAAACGAAACTTTTAGTAGATTTCTACTTATTTTATTAAATATTATCTCCACCAAACAGGACAAGCTTGCATCTGTTATAGTTTTGGAGAAAAATGTGTTCATTTCATGTATGCGCGAAATGCCTTAAAAATGGCTTTAAAATGGATTTGGAGCATGGAGACGATTATCTCGGGATTGCAAGATAACCAAACAAAACTTTTAGTGGATTTCTACTTATTTTATTAAATATCATCTCCACCAAACAGGACAAGCTTGCATGTGTTATAGTTTTGGAGAAAAATGTGTTCATTTCATGTATGCGCGAAATGCCTTAAAAATGGCTTTAAAATGGATTTGGAGCATGGAGACGATTATCTCGGGATTGCAAGATAACCAAACAAAACTTTTAGTGGATTTCTACTTATTTTATTAAATATCATCTCCACCAAACAGGACAAGCTTGCATCTGTTATAGTTTTGGAGAAAAATGTGTTCATTTCATGTATGCGCGAAATGCCTTAAAAATGGCTTTAAAATGGATTTGGAGCATGGAGACGATTATCTCGGGATTGCAAGATAACCAAACAAAACTTTTAGTGGATTTCTACTTATTTTATTAAATATCATCTCCACCAAACAGGACAAGCTTGCATGTGTTATAGTTTTGGAGAAAAATGTGTTCATTTCATGTATGCGCAAAATGCCTTTGAAATGGCTTTAAAATGGATTTGGAGCATGGAGACGATTATCTCAGGATGGCAATATAAACAAACGAAACTTTTAGTAGATTTCTACTTATTTTATTAAATATTATCTCCACCAAACAGGACAAGCTTGCATCTGTTATAGTTTTGGAGAAAAATGTGTTCATTTCATGTATGCGCGAAATGCCTTAAAAATGGCTTTAAAATGGATTTGGAGCATGGAGACGATTATCTCGGCATTGCAAGATAACCAAACAAAACTTTTAGTGGATTTCTACTTATTTTATTAAATATCATCTCCACCAAACAGGACAAGCTTGCATGTGTTATAGTTTTGGAGAAAAATGTGTTCATTTCATGTATGCGCGAAATGCCTTAAAAATGGCTTTAAAATGGATTTGGAGCATGGAGACGATTATCTCGGGATTGCAAGATAACCAAACAAAACTTTTAGTGGATTTCTACTTATTTTATTAAATATCATCTCCACCAAACAGGACAAGCTTGCATCTGTTATAGTTTTGGAGAAAAATGTGTTCATTTCATGTATGCGCGAAATGCCTTAAAAATGGCTTTAAAATGGATTTGGAGCATGGAGACGATTATCTCGGGATTGCAAGATAACCAAACAAAACTTTTAGTGGATTTCTACTTATTTTATTAAATATCATCTCCACCAAACAGGACAAGCTTGCATCTGTTATAGTTTTGGAGAAAAATGTGTTCATTTCATGTATGCGCGAAATGCCTTAAAAATGGCTTTAAAATGGATTTGGAGCATGGAGACGATTATCTCGGGATTGCAAGATAACCAAACAAAACTTTTAGTGGATTTCTACTTATTTTATTAAATATCATCTCCACCAAACAGGACAAGCTTGCATGTGTTATAGTTTTGGAGAAAAATGTGTTCATTTCATGTATGCGCAAAATGCCTTTGAAATGGCTTTAAAATGGATTTGGAGCATGGAGACGATTATCTCAGGATGGCAATATAAACAAACGAAACTTTTAGTAGATTTCTACTTATTTTATTAAATATTATCTCCACCAAACAGGACAAGCTTGCATCTGTTATAGTTTTGGAGAAAAATGTGTTCATTTTATGTATGCGCGAAATGCCTTAAAAATGGCTTTAAAATGGATTTGGAGCATGGAGACGATTATCTCGGGATTGCAAGATAACCAAACAAAACTTTTAGTGGATTTCTACTTATTTTATTAAATATCATCTCCACCAAACAGGACAAGCTTGCATGTGTTATAGTTTTGGAGAAAAATGTGTTCATTTCATGTATGCGCGAAATGCCTTAAAAATGGCTTTAAAATGGATTTGGAGCATGGAGACGATTATCTCGGGATTGCAAGATAACCAAACAAAACTTTTAGTGGATTTCTACTTATTTTATTAAATATCATCTCCACCAAACAGGACAAGCTTGCATCTGTTATAGTTTTGGAGAAAAATGTGTTCATTTCATGTATGCGCGAAATGCCTTAAAAATGGCTTTAAAATGGATTTGGAGCATGGAGACGATTATCTCGGGATTGCAAGATAACCAAACAAAACTTTTAGTGGATTTCTACTTATTTTATTAAATATCATCTCCACCAAACAGGACAAGCTTGCATGTGTTATAGTTTTGGAGAAAAATGTGTTCATTTCATGTATGCGCGAAATGCCTTTGAAATGGCTTTAAAATGGATTTGGAGCATGGAGACGATTATCTCAGGATGGCAATATAAACAAACGAAACTTTTAGTAGATTTCTACTTATTTTATTAAATATTATCTCCACCAAACAGGACAAGCTTGCATCTGTTATAGTTTTGGAGAAAAACGTGTTCATTTCATGTATGCGCGAAATGCCTTAAAAATGGCTTTAAAATGGATTTGGAGCATGGAGACGATTATCTCGGGATTGCAAGATAACCAAACAAAACTTTTAGTGGATTTCTACTTATTTTATTAAATATCATCTCCACCAAACAGGACAAGCTTGCATCTGTTATAGTTTTGGAGAAAAATGTGTTCATTTCATGTATGCGCGAAATGCCTTAAAAATGGCTTTAAAATGGATTTGGAGCATGGAGACGATTATCTCGGGATTGCAAGATAACCAAACAAAACTTTTAGTGGATTTCTACTTATTTTATTAAATATCATCTCCACCAAACAGGACAAGCTTGCATGTGTTATAGTTTTGGAGAAAAATGTGTTCATTTCATGTATGCGCGAAATGCCTTAAAAATGGCTTTAAAATGGATTTGGAGCATGGAGACGATTATCTCGGGATTGCAAGATAACCAAACAAAACTTTTAGTGGATTTCTACTTATTTTATTAAATATCATCTCCACCAAACAGGACAAGCTTGCATCTGTTATAGTTTTGGAGAAAAATGTGTTCATTTCATGTATGCGCGAAATGCCTTAAAAATGGCTTTAAAATGGATTTGGAGCATGGAGACGATTATCTCGGGATTGCAAGATAACCAAACAAAACTTTTAGTGGATTTCTACTTATTTTATTAAATATCATCTCCACCAAACAGGACAAGCTTGCATGTGTTATAGTTTTGGAGAAAAATGTGTTCATTTCATGTATGCGCGAAATGCCTTTGAAATGGCTTTAAAATGGATTTGGAGCATGGAGACGATTATCTCAGGATGGCAATATAAACAAACGAAACTTTTAGTAGATTTCTACTTATTTTATTAAATATTATCTCCACCAAACAGGACAAGCTTGCATCTGTTATAGTTTTGGAGAAAAATGTGTTCATTTCATGTATGCGCGAAATGCCTTAAAAATGGCTTTAAAATGGATTTGGAGCATGGAGACGATTATCTCGGGATTGCAAGATAACCAAACAAAACTTTTAGTGGATTTCTACTTATTTTATTAAATATCATCTCCACCAAACAGGACAAGCTTGCATGTGTTATAGTTTTGGAGAAAAATGTGTTCATTTCATGTATGCGCGAAATGCCTTAAAA
Organism: Anomaloglossus baeobatrachus; assembly: GCF_048569485.1. Classification (NCBI taxonomy): domain Eukaryota; kingdom Metazoa; phylum Chordata; class Amphibia; order Anura; family Aromobatidae; genus Anomaloglossus; species Anomaloglossus baeobatrachus. The sequence continues at coordinate 1,092,113 of NW_027442210.1, read as the reverse complement.
ATGGCTTTAAAATGGATTTGGAGCATGGAGACGATTATCTCGGGATTGCAAGATAACCAAACAAAACTTTTAGTGGATTTCTACTTATTTTATTAAATATCATCTCCACCAAACAGGACAAGCTTGCATCTGTTATAGTTTTGGAGAAAAATGTGTTCATTTCATGTATGCGCGAAATGCCTTAAAAATGGCTTTAAAATGGATTTGGAGCATGGAGACGATTATCTCGGGATTGCAAGATAACCAAACAAAACTTTTAGTGGATTTCTACTTATTTTATTAAATATCATCTCCACCAAACAGGACAAGCTTGCATCTGTTATAGTTTTGGAGAAAAATGTGTTCATTTCATGTATGCGCGAAATGCCTTAAAAATGGCTTTAAAATGGATTTGGAGCATGGAGACGATTATCTCGGGATTGCAAGATAACCAAACAAAACTTTTAGTGGATTTCTACTTATTTTATTAAATATCATCTCCACCAAACAGGACAAGCTTGCATCTGTTATAGTTTTGGAGAAAAATGTGTTCATTTCATGTATGCGCGAAATGCCTTTAAAATGGCTTTAAAATGGATTTGGAGCATGGAGACGATTATCTCGGGATTGCAAGATAACCAAACAAAACTTTTAGTGGATTTCTACTTATTTTATTAAATATCATCTCCACCAAACAGGACAAGCTTGCATGTGTTATAGTTTTGGAGAAAAATGTGTTCATTTCATGTATGCGCAAAATGCCTTTGAAATGGCTTTAAAATGGATTTGGAGCATGGAGACGATTATCTCAGGATGGCAATATAAACAAACGAAACTTTTAGTAGATTTCTACTTATTTTATTAAATATTATCTCCACCAAACAGGACAAGCTTGCATCTGTTATAGTTTTGGAGAAAAATGTGTTCATTTCATGTATGCGCGAAATGCCTTAAAAATGGCTTTAAAATGGATTTGGAGCATGGAGACGATTATCTCGGGATTGCAAGATAACCAAACAAAACTTTTAGTGGATTTCTACTTATTTTATTAAATATCATCTCCACCAAACAGGACAAGCTTGCATGTGTTATAGTTTTGGAGAAAAATGTGTTCATTTCATGTATGCGCGAAATGCCTTAAAAATGGCTTTAAAATGGATTTGGAGCATGGAGACGATTATCTCGGGATTGCAAGATAACCAAACAAAACTTTTAGTGGATTTCTACTTATTTTATTAAATATCATCTCCACCAAACAGGACAAGCTTGCATCTGTTATAGTTTTGGAGAAAAATGTGTTCATTTCATGTATGCGCGAAATGCCTTAAAAATGGCTTTAAAATGGATTTGGAGCATGGAGACGATTATCTCGGGATTGCAAGATAACCAAACAAAACTTTTAGTGGATTTCTACTTATTTTATTAAATATCATCTCCACCAAACAGGACAAGCTTGCATCTGTTATAGTTTTGGAGAAAAATGTGTTCATTTCATGTATGCGCGAAATGCCTTAAAAATGGCTTTAAAATGGATTTGGAGCATGGAGACGATTATCTCGGGATTGCAAGATAACCAAACAAAACTTTTAGTGGATTTCTACTTATTTTATTAAATATCATCTCCACCAAACAGGACAAGCTTGCATGTGTTATAGTTTTGGAGAAAAATGTGTTCATTTCATGTATGCGCAAAATGCCTTTGAAATGGCTTTAAAATTGATTTGGAGCATGGAGACGATTATCTCAGGATGGCAATATAAACAAACGAAACTTTTAGTAGATTTCTACTTATTTTATTAAATATTATCTCCACCAAACAGGACAAGCTTGCATCTGTTATAGTTTTGGAGAAAAATGTGTTCATTTCATGTATGCGCGAAATGCCTTAAAAATGGCTTTAAAATGGATTTGGAGCATGGAGACAATTATCTCGGGATTGCAAGATAACCAAACAAAACTTTTAGTGGATTTCTACTTATTTTATTAAATATCATCTCCACCAAACAGGACAAGCTTGCATGTGTTATAGTTTTGGAGAAAAATGTGTTCATTTCATGTATGCGCGAAATGCCTTAAAAATGGCTTTAAAATGGATTTGGAGCATGGAGACGATTATCTCGGGATTGCAAGATAACCAAACAAAACTTTTAGTGGATTTCTACTTATTTTATTAAATATCATCTCCACCAAACAGGACAAGCTTGCATGTGTTATAGTTTTGGAGAAAAATGTGTTCATTTCATGTATGCGCAAAATGCCTTTGAAATGGCTTTAAAATGGATTTGGAGCATGGAGACGATTATCTCAGGATGGCAATATAAACAAACGAAACTTTTAGTAGATTTCTACTTATTTTATTAAATATTATCTCCACCAAACAGGACAAGCTTGCATCTGTTATAGTTTTGGAGAAATATGTGTTCATTTCATGTATGCGCGAAATGCCTTAAAAATGGCTTTAAAATGGATATGGAGCATGGAGACGATTATCTCGGGATTGCAAGATAACCAAACAAAACTTTTAGTGGATTTCTACTTATTTTATTAAATATCATCTCCACCAAACAGGACAAGCTTGCATCTGTTATAGTTTTGGAGAAAAATGTGTTCATTTCATGTATGCGCGAAATGCCTTAAAAATGGCTTTAAAATGGATTTGGAGCATGGAGACGATTATCTCGGGATTGCAAGATAACCAAACAAAACTTTTAGTGGATTTCTACTTATTTTATTAAATATCATCTCCACCAAACAGGACAAGCTTGCATCTGTTATAGTTTTGGAGAAAAATGTGTTCATTTCATGTATGCGCGAAATGCCTTAAAAATGGCTTTAAAATTGATTTGGAGCATGGAGACGATTATCTCGGGATTGCAAGATAACCAAACAAAACTTTTAGTGGATTTCTACTTATTTTATTAAATATCATCTCCACCAAACAGGACAAGCTTGCATCTGTTATAGTTTTGGAGAAAAATGTGTTCATTTCATGTATGCGCGAAATGCCTTAAAGATGGCTTTAAAATGGATTTGGAGCATGGAGACGATTATCTCGGGATTGCAAGATAACCAAACAAAACTTTTAGTGGATTTCTACTTATTTTATTAAATATCATCTCCACCAAACAGGACAAGCTTGCATGTGTTATAGTTTTGGAGAAAAATGTGTTCATTTCATGTATGCGCAAAATGCCTTTGAAATGGCTTTAAAATGGATTTGGAGCATGGAGACGATTATCTCAGGATGGCAATATAAACAAACGAAACTTTTAGTAGATTTCTACTTATTTTATTAAATATTATCTCCACCAAACAGGACAAGCTTGCATCTGTTATAGTTTTGGAGAAAAATGTGTTCATTTCATGTATGCGCGAAATGCCTTAAAAATGGCTTTAAAATGGATTTGGAGCATGGAGACGATTATCTCGGGATTGCAAGATAACCAAACAAAACTTTTAGTGGATTTCTACTTATTTTATTAAATATCATCTCCACCAAACAGGACAAGCTTGCATGTGTTATAGTTTTGGAGAAAAATGTGTTCATTTCATGTATGCGCGAAATGCCTTAAAAATGGCTTTAAAATGGATTTGGAGCATGGAGACGATTATCTCGGGATTGCAAGATAACCAAACAAAACTTTTAGTGGATTTCTACTTATTTTATTAAATATCATCTCCACCAAACAGGACAAGCTTGCATCTGTTATAGTTTTGGAGAAAAATGTGTTCATTTCATGTATGCGCGAAATGCCTTAAAAATGGCTTTAAAATGGATTTGGAGCATGGAGACGATTATCTCGGGATTGCAAGATAACCAAACAAAACTTTTAGTGGATTTCTACTTATTTTATTAAATATCATCTCCACCAAACAGGACAAGCTTGCATGTGTTATAGTTTTGGAGAAAAATGTGTTCATTTCATGTATGCGCAAAATGCCTTTGAAATGGCTTTAAAATGGATTTGGAGCATGGAGACGATTATCTCAGGATGGCAATATAAACAAACGAAACTTTTAGTAGATTTCTACTTATTTTATTAAATATTATCTCCACCAAACAGGACAAGCTTGCATCTGTTATAGTTTTGGAGAAAAATGTGTTCATTTCATGTATGCGCGAAATGCCTTAAAAATGGCTTTAAAATGGATTTGGAGCATGGAGACGATTATCTCGGGATTGCAAGATAACCAAACAAAACTTTTCGTGGATTTCTACTTATTTTATTAAATATCATCTCCACCAAACAGGACAAGCTTGCATCTGTTATAGTTTTGGAGAAAAATGTGTTCATTTCATGTATGCGCGAAATGCCTTAAAAATGGCTTTAAAATGGATTTGGAGCATGGAGACGATTATCTCGGGATTGCAAGATAACCAAACAAAACTTTTAGTGGATTTCTACTTATTTTATTAAATATCATCTCCACCAAACAGGACAAGCTTGCATGTGTTATAGTTTTGGAGAAAAATGTGTTCATTTCATGTATGCGCAAAATGCCTTTGAAATGGCTTTAAAATGGATTTGGAGCATGGAGACGATTATCTCAGGATGGCAATATAAACAAACGAAACTTTTAGTAGATTTCTACTTATTTTATTAAATATTATCTCCACCAAACAGGACAAGCTTGCATCTGTTATAGTTTTGGAGAAAAATGTGTTCATTTCATGTATGCGCGAAATGCCTTAAAAATGGCTTTAAAATGGATTTGGAGCATGGAGACGATTATCTCGGGATTGCAAGATAACCAAACAAAACTTTTAGTGGATTTCTACTTATTTTATTAAATATCATCTCCACCAAACAGGACAAGCTTGCATCTGTTATAGTTTTGGAGAAAAATGTGTTCATTTCATGTATGCGCGAAATGCCTTAAAAATGGCTTTAAAATGGATTTGGAGCATGGAGACGATTATCTCGGGATTGCAAGATAACCAAACAAAACTTTTAGTGGATTTCTACTTATTTTATTAAATATCATCTCCACCAAACAGGACAAGCTTGCATCTGTTATAGTTTTGGAGAAAAATGTGTTCATTTCATGTATGCGCGAAATGCCTTAAAAATGGCTTTAAAATGGATTTGGAGCATGGAGACGATTATCTCGGGATTGCAAGATAACCAAACAAAACTTTTAGTGGATTTCTACTTATTTTATTAAATATCATCTCCACCAAACAGGACAAGCTTGCATCTGTTATAGTTTTGGAGAAAAATGTGTTCATTTCATGTATGCGCGAAATGCCTTAAAAATGGCTTTAAAATGGATTTGGAGCATGGAGACGATTATCTCGGGATTGCAATATAACCAAACAAAACTTTTAGTGGATTTCTACTTATTTTATTAAATATCATCTCCACCAAACAGGACAAGCTTGCATCTGTTATAGTTTTGGAGAAAAATGTGTTCATTTCATGTATGCGCGAAATGCCTTAAAAATGGCTTTAAAATGGATTTGGAGCATGGAGACGATTATCTCGGGATTGCAAGATAACCAAACAAAACGTTTAGTGGATTTCTACTTATTTTATTAAATATCATCTCCACCAAACAGGACAAGCTTGCATCTGTTATAGTTTTGGAGAAAAATGTGTTCATTTCATGTATGCGCGAAATGCCTTAAAAATGGCTTTAAAATGGATTTGGAGCATGGAGACGATTATTTTGGGATTGCAAGATAACCAAACAAAACTTTTAGTGGATTTCTACTTATTTTATTAAATATCATCTCCACCAAACAGGACAAGCTTGCATCTGTTATAGTTTTGGAGAAAAATGTGTTCATTTCATGTATGCGCGAAATGCCTTAAAAATGGCTTTAAAATGGATTTGGAGCATGGAGACGATTATCTCGGGATTGCAAGATAACCAAACAAAACTTTTAGTGGATTTCTACTTATTTTATTAAATATCATCTCCACCAAATAGGACAAGCTTGCATGTGTTATAGTTTTGGAGAAAAATGTGTTCATTTCATGTATGCGCAAAATGCCTTTGAAATGGCTTTAAAATGGATTTGGAGCATGGAGACGATTATCTCGGGATTGCAAGATAACCAAACAAAACTTTTAGTGGATTTCTACTTATTTTATTAAATATCATCTCCACCAAACAGGACAAGCTTGCATCTGTTATAGTTTTGGAGAAAAATGTGTTCATTTCATGTATGCGCGAAATGCCTTAAAAATGGCTTTAAAATGGATTTGGAGCATGGAGACGATTATCTCGGGATTGCAAGATAACCAAACAAAACTTTTAGTGGATTTCTACTTATTTTATTAAATATCATCTCCACCAAACAGGACAAGCTTGCATCTGTTATAGTTTTGGAGAAAAATGTGTTCATTTCATGTATGCGCGAAATGCCTTAAAAATGGCTTTAAAATGGATTTGGAGCATGGAGACGATTATCTCGGGATTGCAAGATAACCAAACAAAACTTTTAGTGGATTTCTACTTATTTTATTAAATATCATCTCCACCAAACAGGACGAGCTTGCATCTGTTATAGTTTTGGAGAAAAATGTGTTCATTTCATGTATGCGCGAAATGCCTTAAAAATGGCTTTAAAATGGATTTGGAGCATGGAGACGATTATCTCGGGATTGCAAGATAACCAAACAAAACTTTTAGTGGATTTCTACTTATTTTATTAAATATCATCTCCACCAAACAGGACAAGCTTGCATGTGTTATAGTTTTGGAGAAAAATGTGTTCATTTCATGTATGCGCAAAATGCCTTTGAAATTGCTTTAAAATGGATTTGGAGCATGGAGACGATTATCTCAGGATGGCAATATAAACAAACGAAACTTTTAGTAGATTTCTACTTATTTTATTAAATATTATCTCCACCAAACAGGACAAGCTTGCATCTGTTAAAATTTTGGAGAAAAATGTGTTCATTTCATGTATGCGCGAAATGCCTTAAAAATGGCTTTAAAATGGATTTGGAGCATGGAGACGATTATCTCGGGATTGCAAGATAACCAAACAAAACTTTTAGTGGATTTCTACTTATTTTATTAAATATCATCTCCACCAAACAGGACAAGCTTGCATCTGTTATAGTTTTGGAGAAAAATGTGTTCATTTCATGTATGCGCGAAATGCCTTAAAAATGGCTTTAAAATGGATTTGGAGCATGGAGACGATTATCTCGGGATTGCAATATAACCAAACAAAACTTTTAGTGGATTTCTACTTATTTTATTAAATATCATCTCCACCAAACAGGACAAGCTTGCATCTGTTATAGTTTTGGAGAAAAATGTGTTCATTTCATGTATGCGCGAAATGCCTTAAAAATGGCTTTAAAATGGATTTGGAGCATGGAGACGATTATCTCGGGATTGCAAGATAACCAAACAAAACTTTTAGTGGATTTCTACTTATTTTATTAAATATCATCTCCACCAAACAGGACAAGCTTGCATCTGTTATAGTTTTGGAGAAAAATGTGTTCATTTCATGTATGCGCGAAATGCCTTAAAAATGGCTTTAAAATGGATTTGGAGCATGGAGACGATTATCTCGGGATTGCAAGATAACCAAACAAAACTTTTAGTGGATTTCTACTTATTTTATTAAATATCATCTCCACCAAACAGGACAAGCTTGCATCTGTTATAGTTTTGGAGAAAAATGTGTTCATTTCATGTATGCGCGAAATGCCTTAAAAATGGCTTTAAAATGGATTTGGAGCATGGAGACGATTATCTCAGGATGGCAATATAAACAAACGAAACTTTTAGTAGATTTCTACTTATTTTATTAAATATTATCTCCACCAAACAGGACAAGCTTGCATCTGTTATAGTTTTGGAGAAAAATGTGTTCATTTCATGTATGCGCGAAATGCCTTAAAAATGGCTTTAAAATGGATTTGGAGCATGGAGACGATTATCTCGGGATTGCAAGATAACCAAACAAAACTTTTAGTGGATTTCTACTTATTTTATTAAATATCATCTCCACCAAACAGGACAAGCTTGCATCTGTTAAAGTTTTGGAGAAAAATGTGTTCATTTCATGTATGCGCGAAATGCCTTAAAAATGGCTTTAAAATGGATTTGGAGCATGGAGACGATTATCTCGGGATTGCAAGATAACCAAACAAAACTTTTAGTGGATTTCTACTTATTTTATTAAATATCATCTCCACCAAACAGGACAAGCTTGCATCTGTTATAGTTTTGGAGAAAAATGTGTTCATTTCATGTATGCGCGAAATGCCTTAAAAATGGCTTTAAAATGGATTTGGAGCATGGAGACGATTATCTCGGGATTGCAAGATAACCAAACAAAACTTTTAGTGGATTTCTACTTATTTTATTAAATATCATCTCCACCAAACAGGACAAGCTTGCATCTGTTATAGTTTTGGAGAAAAATGTGTTCATTTCATGTATGCGCGAAATGCCTTAAAAATGGCTTTAAAATGGATTTGGAGCATGGAGACGATTATCTCGGGATTGCAATATAACCAAACAAAACTTTTAGTGGATTTCTACTTATTTTATTAAATATCATCTCCACCAAACAGGACAAGCTTGCATCTGTTATAGTTTTGGAGAAAAATGTGTTCATTTCATGTATGCGCGAAATGCCTTAAAAATGGCTTTAAAATGGATTTGGAGCATGGAGACGATTATCTCGGGATTGCAAGATAACCAAACAAAACTTTTAGTGGATTTCTACTTATTTTATTAAATATCATCTCCACCAAACAGGACAAGCTTGCATCTGTTATAGTTTTGGAGAAAAATGTGTTCATTTCATGTATGCGCGAAATGCCTTAAAAATGGCTTTAAAATGGATTTGGAGCATGGAGACGATTATCTCGGGATTGCAAGATAACCAAACAAAACTTTTAGTGGATTTCTACTTATTTTATTAAATATCATCTCCACCAAACAGGACAAGCTTGCATCTGTTATAGTTTTGGAGAAAAATGTGTTCATTTCATGTATGCGCGAAATGCCTTAAAAATGGCTTTAAAATGGATTTGGAGCATGGAGACGATTATCTCAGGATGGCAATATAAACAAACGAAACTTTTAGTAGATTTCTACTTATTTTATTAAATATTATCTCCACCAAACAGGACAAGCTTGCATCTGTTATAGTTTTGGAGAAAAATGTGTTCATTTCATGTATGCGCGAAATGCCTTAAAAATGGCTTTAAAATGGATTTGGAGCATGGAGACGATTATCTCGGGATTGCAAGATAACCAAACAAAACTTTTAGTGGATTTCTACTTATTTTATTAAATATCATCTCCACCAAACAGGACAAGCTTGCATCTGTTAAAGTTTTGGAGAAAAATGTGTTCATTTCATGTATGCGCGAAATGCCTTAAAAATGGCTTTAAAATGGATTTGGAGCATGGAGACGATTATCTCGGGATTGCAAGATAACCAAACAAAACTTTTAGTGGATTTCTACTTATTTTATTAAATATCATCTCCACCAAACAGGACAAGCTTGCATCTGTTATAGTTTTGGAGAAAAATGTGTTCATTTCATGTATGCGCGAAATGCCTTAAAAATGGCTTTAAAATGGATTTGGAGCATGGAGACGATTATCTCGGGATTGCAAGATAACCAAACAAAACTTTTAGTGGATTTCTACTTATTTTATTAAATATCATCTCCACCAAACAGGACAAGCTTGCATCTGTTATAGTTTTGGAGAAAAATGTGTTCATTTCATGTATGCGCGAAATGCCTTAAAAATGGCTTTAAAATGGATTTGGAGCATGGAGACGATTATCTCGGGATTGCAAGATAACCAAACAAAACTTTTAGTGGATTTCTACTTATTTTATTAAATATCATCTCCACCAAACAGGACAAGCTTGCATGTGTTATAGTTTTGGAGAAAAATGTGTTCATTTCATGTATGCGCAAAATGCCTTTGAAATGGCTTTAAAATGGATTTGGAGCATGGAGACGATTATCTCAGGATGGCAATATAAACAAACGAAACTTTTAGTAGATTTCTACTTATTTTATTAAATATTATCTCCACCAAACAGGACAAGCTTGCATCTGTTATAGTTTTGGAGAAAAATGTGTTCATTTCATGTATGCGCGAAATGCCTTAAAAATGGCTTTAAAATGGATTTGGAGCATGGAGACGATTATCTCGGGATTGCAAGATAACCAAACAAAACTTTTAGTGGATTTCTACTTATTTTATTAAATATCATCTCCACCAAACAGGACAAGCTTGCATCTGTTATAGTTTTGGAGAAAAATGTGTTCATTTCATGTATGCGCGAAATGCCTTAAAAATGGCTTTAAAATGGATTTGGAGCATGGAGACGATTATCTCGGGATTGCAAGATAACCAAACAAAACTTTTAGTGGATTTCTACTTATTTTATTAAATATCATCTCCACCAAACAGGACAAGCTTGCATGTGTTATAGTTTTGGAGAAAAATGTGTTCATTTCATGTATGCGCAAAATGCCTTTGAAATGGCTTTAAAATGGATTTGGAGCATGGAGACGATTATCTCAGGATGGCAATATAAACAAACGAAACTTTTAGTAGATTTCTACTTATTTTATTAAATATTATCTCCACCAAACAGGACAAGCTTGCATCTGTTATAGTTTTGGAGAAAAATGTGTTCATTTCATGTATGCGCGAAATGCCTTAAAAATGGCTTTAAAATGGATTTGGAGCATGGAGACGATTATCTCGGGATTTCAAGATAACCAAACAAAACTTTTAGTGGATTTCTACTTATTTTATTAAATATCATCTCCACCAAACAGGACAAGCTTGCATCTGTTATAGTTTTGGAGAAAAATGTGTTCATTTCATGTATGCGCGAATTGCCTTAAAAATGGCTTTAAAATGGATTTGGAGCATGGAGACGATTATCTCAGGATGGCAATATAAACAAACGAAACTTTTAGTAGATTTCTACTTATTTTATTAAATATTATCTCCACCAAACAGGACAAGCTTGCATCTGTTATAGTTTTGGAGAAAAATGTGTTCATTTCATGTATGCGCGAAATGCCTTAAAAATGGCTTTAAAATGGATTTGGAGCATGGAGACGATTATCTCGGGATTGCAAGATAACCAAACAAAACTTTTAGTGGATTTCTACTTATTTTATTAAATATCATCTCCACCAAACAGGACAAGCTTGCATCTGTTATAGTTTTGGAGAAAAATGTGTTCATTTCATGTATGCGCGAAATGCCTTAAAAATGGCTTTAAAATGGATTTGGAGCATGGAGACGATTATCTCGGGATTGCAAGATAACCAAACAAAACTTTTAGTGGATTTCTACTTATTTTATTAAATATCATCTCCACCAAACAGGACAAGCTTGCATCTGTTATAGTTTTGGAGAAAAATGTGTTCATTTCATGTATGCGCGAAATGCCTTAAAAATGGCTTTAAAATGGATTTGGAGCATGGAGACGATTATCTCGGGATTGCAAGATAACCAAACAAAACTTTTAGTGGATTTCTACTTATTTTATTAAATATCATCTCCACCAAACAGGACAAGCTTGCATCTGTTATAGTTTTGGAGAAAAATGTGTTCATTTCATGTATGCGCGAAATGCCTTAAAAATGGCTTTAAAATGGATTTGGAGCATGGAGACGATTATCTCGGGATTGCAAGATAACCAAACAAAACTTTTAGTGGATTTCTACTTATTTTATTAAATATCATCTCCACCAAACAGGACAAGCTTGCATGTGTTATAGTTTTGGAGAAAAATGTGTTCATTTCATGTATGCGCAAAATGCCTTTGAAATGGCTTTAAAATGGATTTGGAGCATGGAGACGATTATCTCAGGATGGCAATATAAACAAACGAAACTTTTAGTAGATTTCTACTTATTTTATTAAATATTATCTCCACCAAACAGGACAAGCTTGCATCTGTTATAGTTTTGGAGAAAAATGTGTTCATTTCATGTATGCGCGAAATGCCTTAAAAATGGCTTTAAAATGGATTTGGAGCATGGAGACGATTATCTCGGGATTGCAAGATAACCAAACAAAACTTTTAGTGGATTTCTACTTATTTTATTAAATATCATCTCCACCAAACAGGACAAGCTTGCATCTGTTATAGTTTTGGAGAAAAATGTGTTCATTTCATGTATGCGCGAAATGCCTTAAAAATGGCTTTAAAATGGATTTGGAGCATGGAGACGATTATCTCGGGATTGCAAGATAACCAAACAAAACTTTTAGTGGATTTCTACTTATTTTATTAAATATCATCTCCACCAAACAGGACAAGCTTGCATCTGTTATAGTTTTGGAGAAAAATGTGTTCATTTCATGTATGCGCGAAATGCCTTAAAAATGGCTTTAAAATGGATTTGGAGCATGGAGACGATTATCTCGGGATTGCAAGATAACCAAACAAAACTTTTAGTGGATTTCTACTTATTTTAGTAAGGGGAATACATGAAATAGCAGAAACTGCTGTGTGAATACTGACTTGAAAAATTCAATAGCTATATGCAAGAGTGAATATGTGAAAAATGGAATCTGCATTACTGCCATGAACATATGAATCAAGAGAAATTTAGCTACTGAATTGATCAATGCAATAGAGCCCCAACACTACGCCAAAGTATTTCTCTACGTTGGGGTCCCTAGCTTGTGTGTGTCCTCTCATGCAGTTAAAAAACCTACCGTGTATGGGAAGCTGAGACCCAGGCTATTTATGCGTATGATATGGATTGGCAATAGGTGTGGTTGGGGAGGGTTCACAAACGAAAAAATACTAACAAATAGGAATAACGTTTGGAACACCATTCTAAGTCCGAACTGGGTGCAAAAACCTAAAAAAACATCACTATGGGGAGATAAGGTATGCACACCAGTGACTATGTAAGGGGAATACATGAAATAGCAGAAACTGCTGTGTGAATACTGACTTGAAAAATCCAATAGCATTAATTCACATAATCCTAGTGACTGCGCACACAACATGGCCAAACGAAAACAAAAGACAGTACCTGGCCATTCAATCAAATGGAAACTCATAGGCAACACAGTCCATTAGACTAGGCAATTACATGCAGCCAAACAAAGTTCATGGGCCTTGCCTCAGAGTCGAACCCACAACGTCTTGGAGAACAAGCAAAGAGCCTACCACTAAACCAACTCAGTGAAGTTGGAAACCGACTCTACATTAATTAACATAATCCTAGTGACTGCGCACACAACATGGCCAAACAAAAGCAAAAGACAGTACCTGACCTATCAATCCAATGGAAACTCATAGGTAACACAGTACATTGGACTAGGCAATTACATGCAGCCATACAAAGCCCATGGGTCTTGCCCCAGAGTCGAACCCACAAACTCTCGTAGCCAGGGCAAAGAGCCTACCACTACACCAACACAGAGAAGTAGGTGAATGACTCTACATTAATTCACATAATCCTAGTGACTACGCACACAACATGGCCAAACAAATGCAAAAGACATTATCTGGCCTATCAATCCAATGGAAACTCAAAGGCAACACAGTCCATTAGACTAGGCACTTACATGCAGCCATGTAAAGTTCATGGGCATTGCCTCAGGGTCGAACCCACAACCTCTTGGAGAACAAGCAAAGAGCCTACCACTAAACCAACTCAGAGAAGTTGGAAACCGACTCTACATTAATTAACATAATCCTAGTGACTGCGCACACAACATGGCCAAACAAAAGCAAAAGACAGTACGTGGCCTATCAATCCAACGGAAACTCATAGGTAACACAGTACATTGGACTAGGCAATTACATGCAGCCATACAAAGCCCATGGGCCTTGCCCCAGAGTCAAACCCACAACCTCTCATAGCCAAGGCAAAGAGCCTACCAATACACCAACACAGAGAAATGGAAAACCATTTCTACATTAATTCACATAATCCTAGTGACTGCGCACACAACATGGCCAAACAAAAGCAAAAGACAGTACCTGGCCTATCAATCCAATGGAAACTCATAGGCAACACAGTCCATTGGACTAGACAATTACATGGAGACATACAAAGTCCATGGGCCTTGCCTCAGAGTCAAACCCACAACTTCTCGCAGCCAAGCAAAGAGCCTACCACTACACTAACACAGAGAAGTGGGAAACTGATTCTACATTAATTCACATAATCCTACCGACTGCGCACACAACATGGCCAAACAAAAGACAATACCTGGCCTATTCATTCAATGAAAACTCATAGGCAACACAGTCCATTGGACTAGGCAATTACATTCAACCATACAAAGTCCATGGGCTTTGCCTCAAAGTCAAACCCACAACTTCTTGTAACCCAAGGAAAGAGCTTACCACTACACCAACACAGAGAAGAGAATGACTCTACATTAATTCACATAATCCTAGTGACTGCGCACACAACATGACCAAACGAAAACAAAAGACAGTCCCTGGCCTATCAATCCAATGGAAACTCATAGACAACATAGTCCATTGGACTACGCAATTACATGCAGCCATACAAAGTCCATGGGCCTTGCCTCAGAGTCATACCCACAATCTCTGGCAGAACAAGCAAAGAGCCTACAACTTCACCAACACAAAGAAGTAGGAAGCTGCATCTACATTAATTCACATAATCCTAGTGACTGCGCACACAACATGGCCAAACAAAAGCAAAAGACAGTACCTGGCCTATCAATCCAATGGGAACTCATAGGCAACACAGTTAATTGAACTAGGCAATTACATGCAGCCATACAAACTCCATGGGCCTTGCCTCAGAGTCAAACCCACAACCTCTTGCAGCTAAGCAAAGAGCCTTCCACTACAGCAACACAGAGAACTGGGAAACTGATTCTACATTAATTCACATAATCCTACCGACTGCGCACACAACATAACCAAACAAAAGATAATACCTGGCCAATCAATCCAATGGAAACTCATAGGCAACCCAGTCCATTGGACTAGGCAATTACACGCAGCCATATAAAGTCCATGGGCTTTGCCTCAGAGTCAAACCCACAATTTCTCGCAGCCCAAGCAAAGAGCCTACCACTACACCAAGACAGAGAAGTTGGAAACTGAGTTTACATTTGTTCACATAATCCTAGTGACTGCGCACACAACATGGCCAAACAAAAGCAAAAGACAGTACCTGGCCTATCAATCCAATGGGAACTCATAGGCAAAACAGTTAATTGAAATAGGCAATTACATGCAGCCATACAAACTCCAGGGGCCTTGCCTCAGAGTCGAACCCACAACCTCTTGCAGCTTAAGCAAAGAGACTACCACTACACCAACACAGAGAAGTAGGTGAATGACTCTACATTAATTCACATAATCCTAGTGACTGCGCACACAACATGGCCAAACAAAAGAAAAAGACAGTACCTGGCCTATCAATCCAATAGAAACTCATAGGCAAAGCAATCAATTGGACTAGGCAATTACATGCAGCCATACAAAGTCCATGGGCCTTGCCTCAAAGTCGAACTCACAACCTCTCGCAGCTCAAGCAAAGAGCCTACCACTACACCAACACAGAGAAATGTAAACCTGACTCTACATTATTTCACATAACAGAGTTATCTTTCAACATCCACACCATTCTAATTGTAATAAATACTCCAGTTATCATAAATTTAAAGTGTGGTATATAAGGACCATGGAAAAATCGCCACAACAACACCAGAACTAAGAAAGAAAAGCGATCAACCTTCCTATGTGAATAATTATTTTATTGATGCAAGATATGAAGCACAGTGACAAACATACAAAACAGGGGGTGTCCAATCCAGTGTGGACCACAGAGTAAAAATACTAATGGAAACCACAGTGATGGATCTCATAAAGATTAAGGCTATACACAATGGCCGTAACATGTATAATTGACAATATCAGTATATGAAATGAGATCCAAAAAGAGTCCATTGCGGGAGACAATTAGTGAATAACAGGCATAACTAACAATATATTGTAATCATTGCTTACCAGATTATCTCACCGCACACACTGGACGACACCCCACCCGACGGACGTGCGTTTCGGCGGATGCCTACGTCAGGGGTGGTGTCATGTCAGAAGCGTGCCGGTATAAAAAGAATCCTGGGACCAATCAGCCGATGGTAGTTCTGATGACGCATGAGCGTCCATAGCGACACCCCCTGTTTTGTATGTTTGTCACTGTGCTTCATATCTTGCATCAATAAAATAATTATTCACATAGGAAGGTTGATCGCTTTTCTTTCTTAGTTCTGGTGTTGTTGTGGCGATTTTTCCATGGTCCTTATATACCACACTTTAAATTTATGATAACTGGAGTATTTATTACAATTAGAATGGTGTGGATGTTGAAAGATAACTCTGTTACTATTTTTGCTGTGTTTTGCACAGGTATTTTCCTCTTTTCAACGGACATGGACTATCGGGCCAAGGAACAAGCTTGGCTCGGTCAAATTGAGCAAGTATTTGGTACAGTTGAGACGAGCATACCACTTGAAAGTGACTTAAAAATTGATGATGTTTTCAAAAATATGCAGCGGCTTTTGGTGAAACGCACCAAGCTGTGGTGGAATAGGGCTTTTCTCAGTAAATACCTTTCTAAGAATCTTATACCCAGAGGTTTAAGGGTGCGTGTCATTCCCACATTTCCTGTGGCCGATGAGGAATTCATCAAAAAATGGGAGGATGCATGTGGCAGTTGTTCCAAAATATTTTTGGAATTATTAATGGGTCTGAATTCCAATACTATCATGGAACTTGACAAAGAACTGGATACGATACAGGCTAAATTTAAATCTGAATGCCCTGTTGATAAATTATCCTCTTATGAGGGTCAATTGGAGAAGACCTTGGATTCTGTGGTCAAAAAAAAAAATTCAGGAAACCCAGACACATAAATTTGGCCGTGATCAGCGTGATTATCTACAGGGAACGGTATATTTTTGGAGGAAACCCGTGACGGATAATCCAGCAACATCTATCACCTCGGGGTCGTCAGTCAGTGATATGTCTGACTCTAATTTATCATCTTTGTCTATGAGGTCTGGACGTCAGATTCCAAGGGAGACTACATCCTATTCCAACAAGAATCGAAACTATAAATTGTTTGACCGTCCGCGTGGCGGTAGTCATAAGGTAATCAACTTGAGTGACCATCAACTATCCTCAGTAGATCTGGCCTTGTTGGAGAGGGGCTTTACCTTCTCCCCTGCTGCCAGATTTAATTTATTTTCGGCTATTAAAGATCTTAATTTGTTCGCCCGTTCTATGATTTTTAGGAGACACTTTTATGACGCTAATATTGATATCCTCTTCCCTACAGAAGAGGAACAAACAGCATTACGGGAATTAGAGGAATTAGCCGTGGAGCACAACTCCACAGACGGAGGTAAGGTTCCTCTCTCCATTCGTCCGAAATCCAAAAAGTTTCCTCCACTTTCGGCCTGTACGAGTGTGGACCTGTTTGTTAAGGTGGTTAGTGGTGAATTTGAAAAAATTCCCACTTCCATCATGAATGACAATTTGTCTAAAGATGAGCGGACACGATTAAAGGAGTTGCGGTATCTGCCTGACATAGTGCTGAAGCCAGCAGATAAGGGCGGAAATGTTGTTATCTGGCCGAGGATGATGTATGAGAGGGAAGCTTTTAAACAACTTAACAATAAAATCTGTTACAAAAAATTGACTTTTAACCCTCTCAGCACATTCTCGGCTCAGTTAAGATCAATTATAGATAATGCCCTGTCCAATGATGTCATCACGAAAGAACTGGCTTCGGCACTGTGGGTGGTAGAACCCGTAGCTCCTACTTTATACCTATTACCGAAGGTCCACAAAAATATTCAATCACCACCAGGTAGACCCATTGTGTCGGGTCGAGGGAGCTTTTTGGAGAATATTAACAGGTGGATAGAGTCAATATTGCACCCGTTTGTGGAGGAACTGCCCTCTTACATCAAGGATACGGGTGACTTCTTAAGAAAAATGGATGGATTATATATTGAGGATGGTACTATGATGGTCACCGGTGACATAGAATCGTTATATACGAACATTCGCCACGCCGACGGTCTCTCAGCAGTTCAATTTTTTCTCCGTGGCTCCAATTTGTCCGCGGTTTTTGTCTCACTGGTCATGGAACTCCTTGAATTCTCACTTACCCATAATTATTTTGTGTTCAAGGGGTCCTTTTATCTGCAGCTCCAAGGAACAGCGATGGGGGCATCTTTTGCCCCCTCCTATGCCAACCTGTTCCTGGGGCTGTGGGAGAGGGACCTCTCCCTGCCGGATCTAGAGTCGTCAATGGGCCGTGTCCTTTTATGGACACGGTACATTGACGACATATTCCTGATCTGGCAGGGGTCTGAGGGTGAATTGGAGGAGTTCATGGTGTTATTGAATGATAATGACAAGAACATTAAGATTATTCACCAGTGTAGTACGAGTGCTGTGGACTTTTTGGATGTCGCGGTGTGGAAGGACAATTTGAATAAAATCCAGACAGATATATTTAGGAAAGAAACATCTTGTAATATGCTGCTTCATGCGACCTCAGCGCATCCGGGATACATGGTGGGCTCGGTTCCGACTGGACAGTTCCTGCGGTTACGCAGGATTTGCTCAGTCGGATCTGAGTTTGAACATCGTGCACAGGAACTCAAAGATAGGTTCTTGGAACGGGGATACAGCAAGCGGGCAATTAAGCGTGCTTACAACAGAGCCAAACATGCCTCCAGGGATGATTTGCTATATACCCCTAAGAAAACGAGTGGGTTAGAACCATTGAGGTTCGTGACCAATTATCATTCCAGATTTCCACATATGAGGAGTTGTCTTGAAAAAGCATGGCCCATCTTGCTAACTGACCCTGTTTTATCCAAAATTCTTCCTGAACGGCCACTTATTTCTATACGGAGGTCCCAAAACTTACGTGACTTATTGGTGGCAAGTCACTATGAGGTAAAAGAATCTGTTCCTTCTTTCCTCGACTTAGGTAAACGAATTGTTGGTTCCAGACCATGTGGACATTGTATAGCATGCACGAATATGGATCGTTGTGATCATTTTGTGGATTCATCAGGGGCAAAAAACTTTAATATTAGGAAATCCATCACCTGCACTACAAGTGCGGTTATATATTATGCGGTTTGCCCATGTCCCAAGATTTATGTTGGGATGACCACTCGTCCATTTAAGATACGCATTAGGGAACATGTCAATGGAATCAATGCCGCGGCTGATGAAATGGATATTTCTGGTTTAAAAACCTTGCCGAAGCATTTTAGAATGCACCATAATTCAGATGGGTCATTGTTGAGATTCCGCGGCATTGATTCCATTGTAACCAATATCAGGGGAGGAAGAATTGGGACCAATTTGGCACGTTTAGAAGCCAAGTGGATATGGACACTAAAAACAGTACAACCTCTGGGTTTGAACGAAAATATTGGTTTTTCTGCTTTTTTATGATCACTTTCTAAGTCATGTATTTTTATGTGTTTTTAATTCTATTTTAAACTATTTTCACAGTTTTGTCGCCTGGTTGTCACATCTGCCATGTTGAAATATACAAGCAACAGCTACCAATTACGGACGAAATTTTTCCTACTACTACCTTTGATGGCAATATTATGATATTTTGTTATATATATGTGTATATGTTTATGAATATTATTGTTATTGATTTCATTGTTCCCATGAGGATACTGATATATACCATAATAGTTGTGGGTGAACATGGGTGGAATTCTTATTACATATACCCTTTTGTAATTAGCCCTCACGCGATTCTATATGGATTGTGTCACATATCATTGGACACATTTATGTATATGCTGTGTGGAGGCTTACATTTTCTAAGTTCCGTTTTGGTAGTTGTACGCATGCGTGTTCAATGATGACGTGTTCCACGCATCCTTCCGCCGTGTCTTGTGGGGGGGCGTCGCCCGCCCGGTCATGTGATTGCCGCGTGACCTGGTGGGCGTCGCCTGGCTCGTGACGCGGCGGCGGATGTAGTGGACCGTCGCTATGGACGCTCATGCGTCATCAGAACTACCATCGGCTGATTGGTCCCAGGATTCTTTTTATACCGGCACGCTTCTGACATGACACCACCCCTGACGTAGGCATCCGCCGAAACGCACGTCCGTCGGGTGGGGTGTCGTCCAGTGTGTGCGGTGAGATAATCTGGTAAGCAATGATTACAATATATTGTTAGTTATGCCTGTTATTCACTAATTGTCTCCCGCAATGGACTCTTTTTGGATCTCATTTCATATACTGATTTTGTCAATTATACATGTTACGGCCATTGTGTATAGCCTTAATCTTTATGAGATCCATCACTGTGGTTTCCATTAGTATTTTTACTCTGTGGTCCACACTGGATTGGACACCCCCTGTTTTGTATGTTTGTCACTGTGCTTCATATCTTGCATCAATAAAATAATTATTCACATAGGAAGGTTGATCGCTTTTCTTTCTTAGTTCTGGTGTTGTTGTGGCGATTTTTCCATGGTCCTTATATACCACACTTTAAATTTATGATAACTGGAGTATTTATTACAATTAGAATGGTGTGGATGTTGAAAGATAACTCTGTTATGTGAAATAATGTAGAGTCAGGTTTACATTTCTCTGTGTTGGTGTAGTGGTAGGCTCTTTGCTTGAGCTGCGAGAGGTTGTGAGTTCGACTTTGAGGCAAGGCCCATGGACTTTGTATGGCTGCATGTAATTGCCTAGTCCAATTGGTTGCTTTGCCTATGAGTTTCTATTGGATTGATAGGCCAGGTACTGTCTTTTTCTTTTGTTTGGCCATGTTGTGTGCGCAGTCACTAGGATTATGTGAATTAATGTAGAGTCATTCTCTTCTCTGTGTTGGTGTAGTGGTAGGCTCTTTCCTTGGGTTACAAGAAGTTGTGGGTTTGACTTTGAGGCAAAGCCCATGGACTTTGTATGGTTGAATGTAATTGCCTAGTCCAATGGACTGTGTTGCCTATGAGTTTTCATTGAATGAATAGGCCAGGTATTGTCTTTTGTTTGGCCATGTTGTGTGCGCAGTCGGTAGGATTATGTGAATTAATGTAGAATCAGTTTCCCACTTCTCTGTGTTAGTGTAGTGGTAGGCTCTTTGCTTGGCTGCGAGAAGTTGTGGGTTTGACTCTGAGGCAAGGCCCATGGACTTTGTATGTCTCCATGTAATTGTCTAGTCCAATGGACTGTGTTGTCTATAAGTTTCCATTGGATTGATAGGCCAGGTACTGTCTTTTGCTTTTGTTTGGCCATGTTGTGTGCGCAGTCACTAGGATTATGTGAATTAATGTAGAAACAGTTTTCCACTTCTCTGTGTTGGTGTATTGGTAGGCTCTTTGCCTTGGCTATGAGAGGTTGTGGGTTTGACTCTGGGGCAAGGCCCATGGGCTTTGTATGGCTGCATGTAATTGCCTAGTCCAATGTACTGTGTTACTTATGAGTTTCAGTTGGATTGATAGGCCACGTACTGTCTTTTGCTTTTGTTTGGCCATGTTGTGTGCGCAGTCACTAGGATTATGTTAATTAATGTAGAGTCGGTTTCCAACTTCTCTGAGTTGGTTTAGTGGTAGGCTCTTTGCTTGTTCTCCAAGAGGTTGTGGGTTCGACTCTGAGGCAATGCCCATGAACTTTACATGGCTGCATGTAAGTGCCTAGTCTAATGGACTGTGTTGTCTATGAGTTTCCATTGGATTGATAGGCCAGATAATTTCTTTTGCATTTGTTTGGCCATGTTGTGCGTGCAGTCACTAGGATTATGTGAATTAATGTAGAGTCATTCACCTACTTCTCTGTGTTGGTGTAGTGGTAGGCTCTTTGCCCTGGCTACGAGAGGTTGTGGGTTCGACTCTGGGGCAAGACCCATGGGCTTTGTATGGCTGCATGTAATTGCCTAGTCCAATGTACTGTGTTACCTATGAGTTTCCATTGGATTGATAGGCCAGGTACTGTCTTTTGCTTTTGTTTGGCCATGTTGTGTGCGCAGTCACTAGGATTATGTTAATTAATGTAGAGTCGGTTTCCAACTTCACTGAGTTGGTTTAGTGGTAGGCTCTTTGCTTGTTCTCCAAGAGGTTGTGGGTTCGACTCTGAGGCAAGGCCCATGAACTTTGTTTGGCTGCATGTAATTGCCTAGTCTAATGGACTGTGTTGCCTATGAGTTTCCATTTGATTGAATGGCCAGGTACTGTCTTTTGTTTTCGTTTGGCCATGTTGTGTGCGCAGTCACTAGGATTATGTGAATTAATGCTATTGGATTTTTCAAGTCAGTATTCACACAGCAGTTTCTGCTATTTCATGTATTCCCCTTACATAGTCACTGGTGTGCATACCTTATCTCCCCATAGTGATGTTTTTTTAGGTTTTTGCACCCAGTTCGGACTTAGAATGGTGTTCCAAACGTTATTCCTATTTGTTAGTATTTTTTCGTTTGTGAACCCTCCCCAACCACACCTATTGCCAATCCATATCATACGCATAAATAGCCTGGGTCTCAGCTTCCCATACACGGTAGGTTTTTTAACTGCATGAGAGGACACACACAAGCTAGGGACCCCAACGTAGAGAAATACTTTGGCGTAGTGTTGGGGCTCTATTGCATTGATCAATTCAGTAGCTAAATTTCTCTTGATTCATATGTTCATGGCAGTAATGCAGATTCCATTTTTCACATATTCACTCTTGCATATAGCTATTGAATTTTTCAAGTCAGTATTCACACAGCAGTTTCTGCTATTTCATGTATTCCCCTTACATAGTCACTGGTGTGCATACCTTATCTCCCCATAGTGCCTGGGATCTGACCCAGACACTAGCAGTTTTGCACTCCTACCCAAAACTGGGCTCTTCACTGAACTCACTACCTCCACGGTTCAACTCTTAACTGAACTTCAACTAACTGACTGGTTTTCCCACATCCAGGCCTGTGAACTCCTTGGTGGGTGGGGCCAACCGCCTGGCTCCGCCCCACCTGGTGTGGACATCAGCCCCTGGAGGGAGTCAACAACGGTTTTGTGTCTGACTAGTGTAACTATCCGGGAAATGGGGTGTGTGTGTGTTATGTCTGTGACTAACTGGCTAGTCCAGGGCGTCACACTTGCACCCCCTTCTTGTGATGTGAAGGTGTGTAGTCAGTGCCTACGTGTAATTCCTGACACCACTCCTCTGGCTGACTTGGTGAGCTGTCACTGACTGGGTGGGGTGCAGTAATGGTGGATGCTGCTGCTGCTTGGATAGCATGTGTATCTACTGTGAACAGCTTATCAATGGTGGCAAATCGGGGCAGCTTAACCTCTTGCTCTCCGCAGTTCAACACTCTCACGCGCACTCTTCCCTTCCGTATTAATGAATAAAACTGTGATATAAATAGTATATAGATACCCCACAAATGCAGATAAAGGTAGGTTATGGGAAAAGGGAGAAGAGGGAAACAGGAAAATAGTGTAATAAAGTATACCTTCCAGGGGGGAGAGGAAATGGCAGCACAGCCAGTGGAGGTGAAGCAAGGGGAAGCCTGCAACTAAATTGTTGAGAGCATTATCACATGGTGACTGAGCCTGATTGTAACGGGAGCAGAGAGGTGCCGATCCTGTCTTACCTGCGTTGGTGTAGAAGTGGGTTTCCAGTGGTGGAGTCAGCTGTGTGCAGTGGTGGCTGTGGGTTCTTTTATGTGCGACCGTAGTAATAGCTGCGCCCACTTCCTGTATGGGAGTGGAATGCAGTGAGGCTAATGGAATGCACGTCCACGTGCCGCGCCCCTGAAGGTAATACCGATCATTGAATACAAAAAAATTTCTCATACTACTGTATGGGGGTCCCTATATTTAATATGATATCCAAGCCACAGCATCCACCGTTACTTCACCACACCCATTCAGTGACAGCTCACCAAGTCAACCAGAGGAGTGGTGTAAGGAATTACACGTAGGCACTGACTCCACACCTTCACATCACAAGAAGCGGGTCCACAGGGTAGTGCAAGAATACGAGCAAGTCTTCAGCAAACATCCGCTAGACTTTGGGAGAATAAAAGGGGTCCATATTCATGGTTTAAGAACTTGGGTTCTAACGTGCCCAGAGTATGCTCCACTCTATGCTCCCTTTACAATCAGGCTCAGTCACCATGTGATAACGCTCTCAACTCTTTAGTTGCAGGCTTCCTTTTGCTTCACCTCCACTGGCTGTGCTGCCATTTCCTCTCACCCCCAGAAGGTATACTTTATTACACTATTTTCCTCTTTCCCTGTTCCCCCTTTTCCCATAACCTAACACACACACACACCCCCTTTCCCGGATAGTTACACTAGTCAGACACAAAACCGTTGTTGCCTCCCTCCAGGGGCTGATGTCCACACCAGGTGGGGCGGAGCCAGGCGGTTGGCCCCACCCACCAAGGAGTTCACAGGCCTGGAGGTGGGAAAACCAGTTAGTTAGTTGAAGTTCAGTTAAGAGTTGAACCGTGGAGGTAGTGAGTTCAGTGAAGAGCCCAGTTTTGGGTAGGAGTGCAAAACTGCTAGTGTCTGGGTCAGATCCCAGGCACTATGGGGAGATAAGGTATGCACACCAGTGACTATGTAAGGGGAATACATGAAATAGCAGAAACTGCTGTGTGAATACTGACTTGAAAAATTCAATAGCTATATGCAAGAGTGAATATGTGAAAAATGGAATCTGCATTACTGCCATGAACATATGAATCAAGAGAAATTTAGCTACTGAATTGATCAATGCAATAGAGCCCCAACACTACGCCAAAGTATTTCTCTACGTTGGGGTCCGTAGCTTGTGTGTGTCCTCTCATGCAGTTAAAAAACCTACCGTGTATGGGAAGCTGAGACCCAGGCTATTTATGCGTATGATATGGATTGGCAATAGGTGTGGTTGGGGAGGGTTCACAAACGAAAAAATACTAACAAATAGGAATAACGTTTGGAACACCATTCTAAGTCCGAACTGGGTGCAAAAACCTAAAAAAACATCACTATGGGGAGATAAGGTATGCACACCAGTGACTATGTAAGGGGAATACATGAAATAGCAGAAACTGCTGTGTGAATACTGACTTGAAAAATCCAATAGCATTAATTCACATAATCCTAGTGACTGCGCACACAACATGGCCAAACGAAAACAAAAGACAGTACCTGGCCATTCAATCAAATGGAAACTCATAGGCAACACAGTCCATTAGACTAGGCAATTACATGCAGCCAAACAAAGTTCATGGGCCTTGCCTCAGAGTCGAACCCACAACCTCTTGGAGAACAAGCAAAGAGCCTACCACTAAACCAACTCAGTGAAGTTGGAAACCGACTCTACATTAATTAACATAATCCTAGTGACTGCGCACACAACATGGCCAAACAAAAGCAAAAGACAGTACCTGGCCTATCAATCCAATGGAAACTCATAGGTAACACAGTACATTGGACTAGGCAATTACATGCAGCCATACAAAGCCCATGGGTCTTGCCCCAGAGTCGAACCCACAACCTCTCGTAGCCAGGGCAAAGAGCCTACCACTACACCAACACAGAGAAGTAGGTGAATGACTCTACATTAATTCACATAATCCTAGTGACTGCGCACACAACATGGCCAAACAAATGCAAAAGACATTATCTGGCCTATCAATCCAATGGAAACTCATAGGCAACACAGTCCATTAGACTAGGCACTTACATGCAGCCATGTAAAGTTCATGGGCATTGCCTCAGAGTCGAACCCACAACCTCTTGGAGAACAAGCAAAGAGCCTACCACTAAACCAACTCAGAGAAGTTGGAAACCGACTCTACATTAATTAACATAATCCTAGTGACTGCGCACACAACATGGCCAAACAAAAGCAAAAGACAGTACGTGGCCTATCAATCCAACGGAAACTCATAGGTAACACAGTACATTGGACTAGGCAATTACATGCAGCCATACAAAGCCCATGGGCCTTGCCCCAGAGTCAAACCCACAACCTCTCATAGCCAAGGCAAAGAGCCTACTAATACACCAACACAGAGAAGTGGAAAACCATTTCTACATTAATTCACATAATCCTAGTGACTGCGCACACAACATGGCCAAACAAAAGCAAAAGACAGTACCTGGCCTATCAATCCAATGGAAACTCATAGGCAACACAGTCCATTGGACTAGACAATTACATGGAGACATACAAAGTCCATGGGCCTTGCCTCAGAGTCAAACCCACAACTTCTCGCAGCCAAGCAAAGAGCCTACCACTACACTAACACAGAGAAGTGGGAAACTGATGCTAACTTTAATTCACATAATCCTACCGACTGCGCACACAACATGGCCAAACAAAAGACAATACCTGGCCTATTCATTCAATGAAAACTCATAGGCAACACAGTCCATTGGACTAGGCAATTACATTCAACCATACAAAGTCCATGGGCTTTGCCTCAAAGTCAAACCCACAACTTCTTGTAACCCAAGGAAAGAGCCTACCACTACACCAACACAGAGAAGAGAATGACTCTACATTAATTCACATAATCCTAGTGACTGCGCACACAACATGACCAAACGAAAACAAAAGACAGTCCCTGGCCTATCAATCCAATGGAAACTCATAGACAACATAGTCCATTGGACTACGCAATTACATGCAGCCATACAAAGTCCATGGGCCTTGCCTCAGAGTCATACCCACAATCTCTGGCAGAACAAGCAAAGAGCCTACAACTTCACCAACACAAAGAAGTAGGAAGCTGCGTCTACATTAATTCACATAATCCTAGTGACTGCGCACACAACATGGCCAAACAAAAGCAAAAGACAGTACCTGGCCTATCAATCCAATGGGAACTCATAGGCAACACAGTTAATTGAACTAGGCAATTACATGCAGCCATACAAACTCCATGGGCCTTGCCTCAGAGTCAAACCCACAACCTCTTGCAGCTAAGCAAAGAGCCTTCCACTACAGCAACACAGAGAACTGGGAAACTGATTCTACATTAATTCACATAATCCTACCGACTGCGCACACAACATAACCAAACAAAAGATAATACCTGGCCAATCAATCCAATGGAAACTCATAGGCAACACAGTCCATTGGACTAGGCAATTACACGCAGCCATATAAAGTCCATGGGCTTTGCCTCAGAGTCAAACCCACAATTTCTCGAAGCCCAAGCAAAGAGCCTACCACTACACCAAGACAGAGAAGTTGGAAACTGAGTTTACATTAGTTTACATAATCCTAGTGACTGCGCACACAACATGGCCAAACAAAAGCAAAAGACAGTACCTGGCCTATCAATCCAATGGGAACTCATAGGCAAAACAGTTAATTGAAATAGGCAATTACATGCAGCCATACAAACTCCAGGGGCCTTGCCTCAGAGTCGAACCCACAACCTCTTGCAGCTTAAGCAAAGAGACTACCACTACACCAACACAGAGAAGTAGGTGAATGACTCTACATTAATTCACACAGGACAAGCTTGCATCTGTTATAGTTTTGGAGAAAAATGTGATCATTTCATTTATGCGCGAAATGCCTTAAAAATGGCTTTAAAATGGAATTGGAGCATGGAAACGATTATCTTGGGATTGCAAGATAACCAAATAAAACTTTTAGTGGATTTCTACTTATTTTATTAAATATCATCTCCACCAAACAGGACAAGCTTGCATGTGTTATAGTTTTGGAGAAAAATGTGATCATTTCATTTATGCGCGAAATGCCTTTGAAATGGCTTTAAAATGGATTTGGAGCATGGAGACGATTATCTCAGGATTGCAATATAAACAAACGAAACTTTTAGTAGGTTTCTACTTATTTTATTAAATATTATCTCCACCAAACAGGACAAGCTTGCATCTGTTATAGTTTTGGAGAAAAATGTGATCATTTCATTTATGCGCGAAATGCCTTAAAAATGGCTTTAAAATGGTTTTGAAGCATGGAGACGATTATCTCGGGATTGCAAGATAACCAAACAAAACTTTTAGTGGATTTCTAATTATTTTATTAAATATCATCCCCTCCAAACAGGACAAGCTTGCATCTGTTATAGTTTTGGAGAAAAATGTGATCATTTCATTTATGCGCACAATGCCTTTGAAATGGCTTTAAAATAGATTTGGAGCATGGAGACGATTATCTCGGGATTGCAAGATAACCAAACAAAACTTTTAGTGGATTTCTACTTATTTTACCAAATATCATCTCCACCAAACAGGACAAGCTTGCATGTGTTATAGTTTTGGAGAAAAATGTGATCATTTCATTTATGCGCAAAATGCCTTTGAAATGGCTTTAAAATGGATTTGGAGCATGGAGACGATTATCTCAGGATGGCAATATAAACAAACGAAACTTTTAGTAGATTTCTACTTATTTTATTAAATATTATCTCCACCAAACAGGACAAGCTTGCATCTGTTATAGTTTTGGAGAAAAATGTGATCATTTCATTTATGCGCGAAATGCCTTAAAGATGGCTTTAAAATGGATTTGGAGCATGGAGACGACTATCTCGGGATTGCAAGATAACCAAACAAATCTGTTAGTGGATTTCTACTTATTTTATTAAATATCATCTCCACCAAACAGGAGAAGCTTGCATCTGTTATAGTTTTGGAGAAAAATGTGATCATTTCATTTATGCGCGAAATGCCTTTGAAATGGCTTTAAAATGGATTTGGAGCATGGAGACGATTATCTCAGGATTGCAATATAAACAAACGAAACTTTTAGTAGATTTCTACCTATTTTATTAAATATTATCTCCACCAAACAGGACAAGCTTGCATCTGTTATAGTTTTGGAGAAAAATGTGATCATTTCATTTATGCGCGAAATGCCTTAAAAATGGCTTTAAAATGGATTTGGAGCATGGAGACGATTATCTTGGGATTGCAAGATAACCAAACAAAACTTTTAGTGGATTTCTACTTATTTTATTAAATATCATCTCCACCAAACAGGACAAGGTTGCATGTGTTATAGTTTTGGAGAAAAATGTGATCATTTCATTTATGCGCGAAATGCCTTTGAAATGGCTTTAAAATGGATTTGGAGCATGGAGACGATTATCTCAGGATTGCAATATAAACAAACGAAACTTTTAGTAGGTTTCTACTTATTTTATTAAATATTATCTCCACCAAACAGGACAAGCTTGCATCTGTTATAGTTTTGGAGAAAAATGTGATCATTTCATGTATGCGCGAAATGCCTTAAAAATGGCTTTAAAATAGTTTTGAAGCATGGAGATGATTATCTCGGGATTGCAAGATAACCAAACAAAACTTTTAGTGGATTTCTACATATTTTATTAAATATCATCTCTACCAAACAGGACAAGCTTGCATCTGTTTTAGTTTTGAAGAAAAATGTGATCATTTCATTTATGCGCGAAATGCCTTCAAAATGGCTTTTAAATGGATTTGAAGCATGGAGACGATTATCTCGGGATTGCAAGAACACCAAACAAAACTTTTAGTGGATTTCTACTTATTTTATTAAATATTATCCCCTCCAAACAGGACGAGCTTCCATCTGTTATAGTTTTGGAGAAAAATGTGATCATTTCATTTATGCGCGAAATGCCTTAAAATGGATTTAAAATGGATTTGGAGCATGGAGACGATTATCTCGGGATTGCAAGATAACCAAACAAAACTTTTAGTGGATTTCTACTTATTTTATTAAATATTATCCCCACCAAACAGGACAAGCTTGCATCTGTTATAGTTTTGGAGAAAAATGTGATCATTTCATTTATGCGCACAATGCCTTTGAAATGGCTTTAAAATAGATTTGGAGCATGGAGACGATTATCTCGGGATTGCAAGATAACCAAACAAAACTTTTAGTGGATTTCTACTTATTTTACCAAATATCATCTCCACCAAACAGGACAAGCTTGCATGTGTTATAGTTTTGGAGAAAAATGTGATCATTTCATTTATGCGCAAAATAGCTTTGAAATGGCTTTAAAATGGATTTGGAGCATGGAGACGATTATCTCAGGATTGCAATATAAACAAACGAAACTTTTAGTAGGTTTCTACTTATTTTATTAAATATTATCTCCACCAAACAGGACAAGCTTGCATCTGTTATAGTTTTGGAGAAAAATGTGATCATTTCATTTATGCGCGAAATGCCTTAAAAATGGCTTTAAAATGGTTTTGAAGCATGGAGACGATTATCTCGGGATTGCAAGATAACCAAACAAAACTTTTAGTGGATTTCTAATTATTTTATTAAATATCATCCCCTCCAAACAGGACAAGCTTGCATCTGTTATAGTTTTGGAGAAAAATGTGATCATTTCATTTATGCGCACAATGCCTTTGAAATGGCTTTAAAATAGATTTGGAGCATGGAGACGATTATCTCGGGATTGCAAGATAACCAAACAAAACTTTTAGTGGATTTCTACTTATTTTACCAAATATCATCTCCACCAAACAGGACAAGCTTGCATGTGTTATAGTT
This sequence comes from Anomaloglossus baeobatrachus, assembly GCF_048569485.1. Lineage (NCBI taxonomy): Eukaryota > Metazoa > Chordata > Amphibia > Anura > Aromobatidae > Anomaloglossus > Anomaloglossus baeobatrachus. Next base: position 1,061,617 of record NW_027442210.1, on the reverse strand, counting down.
TTGGAGAAAAATGTGATCATTTCATTTATGCGCAAAATGCCTTTGAAATGGCTTTAAAATGGATTTGGAGCATGGAGACGATTATCTCAGGATGGCAATATAAACAAACGAAACTTTTAGTAGATTTCTACTTATTTTATTAAATATTATCTCCACCAAACAGGACAAGCTTGCATCTGTTATAGTTTTGGAGAAAAATGTGATCATTTCATTTATGCGCGAAATGCCTTAAAGATGGCTTTAAAATGGATTTGGAGCATGGAGACGACTATCTCGGGATTGCAAGATAACCAAACAAATCTGTTAGTGGATTTCTACTTATTTTATTAAATATCATCTCCACCAAACAGGAGAAGCTTGCATCTGTTATAGTTTTGGAGAAAAATGTGATCATTTCATTTATGCGCGAAATGCCTTTGAAATGGCTTTAAAATGGATTTGGAGCATGGAGACGATTATCTCAGGATTGCAATATAAACAAACGAAACTTTTAGTAGATTTCTACCTATTTTATTAAATATTATCTCCACCAAACAGGACAAGCTTGCTTCTGTTATAGTTTTGGAGAAAAATGTGATCATTTCATTTATGCGCGAAATGCCTTAAAAATGGCTTTAAAATGGATTTGGAGCATGGAGACGATTATCTTGGGATTGCAAGATAACCAAACAAAACTTTTAGTGGATTTCTACTTATTTTATTAAATATCATCTCCACCAAACAGGACAAGCTTGCATGTGTTATAGTTTTGGAGAAAAATGTGATCATTTCATTTATGCGCGAAATGCCTTTGAAATGGCTTTAAAATGGATTTGGAGCATGGAGACGATTATCTCAGGATTGCAATATAAACAAACGAAACTTTTAGTAGGTTTCTACTTATTTTATTAAATATTATCTCCACCAAACAGGACAAGCTTGCATCTGTTATAGTTTTGGAGAAAAATGTGATCATTTCATGTATGCGCGAAATGCCTTAAAAATGGCTTTAAAATAGTTTTGAAGTATGGAGACGATTATCTCGGGATTGCAAGATAACCAAACAAAACTTTTAGTGGATTTCTACATATTTTATTAAATATCATCTCTACCAAACAGGACAAGCTTGCATCTGTTTTAGTTTTGAAGAAAAATGTGATCATTTCATTTATGCGCGAAATGCCTTCAAAATGGCATTTAAATGGATTTGAAGCATGGAGACGATTATCTCGGGATTGCAAGATAACCAAACAAAACTTTTAGTGGATTTCTACTTATTTTATTAAATATTATCCCCTCCAAACAGGACGAGCTTCCATCTGTTATAGTTTTGGAGAAAAATGTGATCATTTCATTTATGCGCGAAATGCCTTAAAAATGGCTTTAAAATGGATTTGGAGCATGGAGACGATTATCTCGGGATTGCAAGATAACCAAACAAAACTTTTAATGGATTTCTACTTATTTTATTAAATATTATCCCCACCAAACAGGACAAGCTTGCATGTGTTATAGTTTTGGAGAAAAATGTGATCATTTCATTTATGCGTGAAATGCCTTTGAAATGGCTTTAAAATGGATTTGGAGCATGGAGACGATTATCTCAGGATTGCAATATAAACAAACAAAACTTTTAGTAGGTTTCTACTTATTTTATTAAATATTATCTCCACCAAACAGGACAAGCTTGCATCTGTTATAGTTTTGGAGAAAAATGTGATCATTTCATTTATGCGCGAAATGCCCTTAGGACTCTTAGAAGAGTTAATGCTCTGAGACCATGGGGGCGCTTAGCCCCCTCTCTTCGTCACTGAGGATGATTTCATTTTTCAGGGATTAGAGAGGGTGGTCCTTGTGGTGGACTGCAGGTATGGAGAGCTGTTGTCATCGTATTAGATAGATAAGAATGATTATATGTATTGTAGAAATGTCTCCTATCATGTTCCCTAATTTTTTATTATGTCCACATCCTGGTCCCCATCTTGGACATCATAACAAACGTGCACTTTTTTGTTTAATTTACACATTGGACCATAGGAAAAATGACACTACAGCTACAGAGGTGACCGTCTGATAGCCCAGCTCGACTATCCATCTCTACTGAAGACATTTCTACAATACATATAATCATTCTTATCTATCTAATACGATCACAACAGCTCTCCATACCTGTAGTCCACCACAAGGACCACTCTCTCTAATCCCTGAAAAATGAAATCATCCTCAGTGACGAAGAGAGGGGGCTAAGCGCCCCCCATGGTCTCAGAGCATTGACTCTTCTAAGAGTCCTAAGATTCCTGCTCACTCTGATGGGGTGCAGCTGTGGGACCCTATTTTCAGAGATGATGTCCTCCACCCAACTCTCAAAAAGCTGAAAGGGTCTTCAGTAGAGATGGATAGTCGAGCTGGGCTATCAGACGGTCACCTCTGTAGCTGTAGTGTCATTTTTCCTATGGTCCAATTTGTAAATTAAACAAAAAAGTGCACGTTTGTTATGATTTCCAAGATGGGGACCAGGATGTGGACATAATAAAAAAATAGGGAACATGATAGGAGACATTTCTACAATACATATAATCATTCTTATCTATCTAATACGATGACAACAGCTCTCCATACCTGCAGTCCACCACAAGGACCACCCTCTCTATTCCCTAAAAAGTGAAATCATCCTCAGTGACGAGGAGAGGGGGCTAAGCGCCCCCCATGGTCTCAGAGCATTGACTCTTCTAAGAGTCCTAAGAGTCCTGCTCACACTGATGGGGTGCAGCTGTGGGACCCTATTTTCAGAGATGATGTTCTCCACCCAACTCTCAAAAAGCTGAAAGGGTCTTCAGTAGAGATGGATAGTCGAGCTGGGCTATCAGACGGTCACCTCTGTAGCTGTAGTGTCATTTTTCCTATGGTCCAATGTGTAAATTAAACAAAAAAGTGCACGTTTGTTATGATGTCCAAGATGGGGACCAGGATGTGGACATAATATAAAATTAGGGAACATGATAGGAGACATTTCTACAATACATATAATCATTCTTATCTATTTAATACGATGACAACAGCTCTCCATATCTGCAGTCCACCACAAGGACCACCCTCTCTAATCCCTGAAAAATGAAATCATCCTCAGTGATGAAGAGAGGGGGCTAAGTGCCCCCAATGGTCTCAGAGCATTGACTCTTCTAAGAGTCCTAAGAGTCCTGCTCACACTGATGGGGTGCAGCTGTGGTACCCTATTTTCAGAGATGATGTCCTCCACCCAACTCTCAAAAAGCTGAAAGGGTCTAAGAGTCCTAAGAGTCCTGCTCACACTGATGGGGTGCAGCTGTGGGACCCTATTTTCAGAGATGATGTCCTCCACCCAACTCTCAAAAAGCTGAAAGGGTCTTCAGTAGAGATGGATAGTCGAGCTGGGCTATCAGACGGTCACCTCTGTAGCTGTAGTTTCATTTTCCCTATGGTCCAATGTGTAAATTAAACAATAAAGTGCACGTTTGTTATGATGTCCAAGATGGGGACCAGGATGTGGACATAATAAAAAATTAGGGAACATGATAGGAGACATTTCTACAATACATATAATCATTCTTATCTATCTAATACGATGACAACAGCTCTCCATACCTGCAGTCCACCACAAGGACCACCCTCTCTAATCCCTGAAAAATGAAATCATCCTCAGTGATGAAGAGAGGGGGCTAAGTGCCCCCAATGGTCTCAGAGCATTGACTCTTCTAAGAGTCCTAAGAGTCCTGCTCACACTGATGGGGTGCAGCTGTGGGACCCTATTTTCAGAGATGATGTCCTCCACCCAACTCTCAAAAAGCTGAAAGGGTCTTCAGTAGAGATGGATAGTCGAGCTGGGCTATCAGACGGTCACCTCTGTAGCTGTAGTGTCATTTTTCCTATGGTCCAATGTGTAAATTAAACAAAAAAGTGCACGTTTGTTATGATGTCCAAGATGGGGACCAGGATGTGGACATAATAAAAAATTAGGGAACATGATAGGAGACATTTCTACAATACATATAATCATTCTTATCTATTTAATACGATGACAACAGCTCTCCATACCTGCAGTCCACTACAAGGACCACCCTCTCTAATCCCTGAAAAATGAAATCATCCTCAGTGACGAAGAGAGGGGGCTAAGCGCCCCCCATGGTCTCAGAGCATTGACTCTTCTAAGAGTCCTAAGAGTCCTGCTCACACTGATGGGGTGCAGCTGTTGGACCCTATTTTCAGAGATGATGTCCTCCACCCAACTCTCAAAAAGCTGAAAGGGTCTTCAGTAGAGATGGATAGTCGAGCTGGGCTATCAGACGGTCACCTCTGTAGCTGTAGTGTCATTTTTCCTATGGTCCAATGTGTAAATTAAACAAAAAAGTGCACGTTTGTTATGATGTCCAAGATGGGGACCAGGATGTGGACATAATAAAAAATTAGGGAACATGATAGGAGACATTTCTACAATACATATAATCATTCTTATCTATCTAATACGATGATAACAGCTCTCCATATCTGCAGTCCACCACAAGGACCACCCTCTCTAATCCCTGAAAAATGAAATCATCCTCAGTGATGAAGAGAGGGGGCTAAGTGCCCCCAATGGTCTCAGAGCATTGACTCTTCTAAGAGTCCTAAGAGTCCTGCTCACACTGATGGGGTGCAGCTGTGGTACCCTATTTTCAGAGATGATGTCCTCCACCCAACTCTCAAAAAGCTGAAAGGGTCTAAGAGTCCTAAGAGTCCTGCTCACACTGATGGGGTGCAGCTGTGGGACCCTATTTTCAGAGATGATGTCCTCCACCCAACTCTCAAAAAGCTGAAAGGGTCTTCAGTAGAGATGGATAGTCGAGCTGGGCTATCAGACGGTCACCTCTGTAGCTGTAGTTTCATTTTCCCTATGGTCCAATGTGTAAATTAAACAATAAAGTGCACGTTTGTTATGATGTCCAAGATGGGGACCAGGATGTGGACATAATAAAAAATTATGGAACATGATAGGAGACATTTCTACAATACATATAATCATTCTTATCTATCTAATACGATGACAACAGCTCTCCATACCTGCAGTCCACCACAAGGACCACCCTCTCTAATCCCTGAAAAATGAAATCATCCTCAGTGATGAAGAGAGGGGGCTAAGTGCCCCCAATGGTCTCAGAGCATTGACTCTTCTAAGAGTCCTAAGAGTCCTGCTCACACTGATGGGGTGCAGCTGTGGGACCCTATTTTCAGAGATGATGTCCTCCACCCAACTCTCAAAAAGCTGAAAGGGTCTTCAGTAGAGATGGATAGTCGAGCTGGGCTATCAGACGGTCACCTCTGTAGCTGTAGTGTCATTTTTCCTATGGTCCAATGTGTAAATTAAACAAAAAAGTGCACGTTTGTTATGATGTCCAAGATGGGGACCAGGATGTGGACATAATAAAAAATTAGGGAACATGATAGGAGACATTTCTACAATACATATAATCATTCTTATCTATCTAATACGATGACAACAGCTCTCCATACCTGCAGTCCACCACAAGGACCACCCTCTCTAATCCCTGAAAAATGAAATCATCCTCAGTGACGAAGAGAGGGGGCTAAGCGCCCCCATGGTCTCAGAGCATTAACTCTTCTAAGAGTCCTAAGAGTCCTGCTCACACTGATGGGGTGCAGCTGTGGGACCCTATTTTCAGAGATGATGTCCTCCACCCAACTCTCAAAAAGCTGAAAGGGTCTTCAGTAGAGATGGATAGTCGAGCTGGGCTATCAGACGGTCACCTCTGTAGCTGTAGTGTCATTTTTCCTATGGTCCAATGTGTAAATTAAACAAAAAAGTGCACGTTTGTTATGATGTCCAAGATGGGGACCAGGATGTGGACATAATAAAAAATTAGGGAACATGATAGGAGACATTTCTACAATACATATAATCATTCTTATCTATCTAATACGATGACAACAGCTCTCCATACCTGCAGTCCACCACAAGGACCACCCTCTCTAATCCCTGAAAAATGAAATCATCCTCAGGGACGAAGAGAGGGGGCTAAGCGCCCCCCATGGTTTTAGAGCATTGACTCTTCTAAGAGTCCTAAGAGTCCTGCTTACACTGATGGGGTGCAGCTGTGGGACCCTATTTTAAGAGATGATGTCCTCCACCCAACTCTCAAAAAGCTGAAAGGGTCTTCAGTAGAGATGGATAGTCGAGCTGGGCTATCAGACGGTCACCTCTGTAGCTGTAGTGTCATTTTTCCTATGGTCCAATGTGTAAATTAAACAAAAAAGTGCACGTTTGTTATGATGTCCAAGATGGGGACCAGGATGTGGACATAATAAAAAATTAGGGAACATGATAGGAGACATTTCTACAATACATATAATCATTCTTATCTATCTAATACGATGACAACAGCTCTCCATACCTGCAGTCCACCACAAGGACCACCCTCTCTAATCCCTGAAAAATGAAATCATCCTCAGTGATGAAGAGAGGGGGCTAAGTGCCCCCAATGGTCTCAGAGCATTGACTCTTCTAAGAGTCCTAAGAGTCCTGCTCACACTGATGGGGTGCAGCTGTGGGACCCTATTTTCAGAGATGATGTCCTCCACCCAACTCTCAAAAAGCTGAAAGGGTCTTCAGTAGAGATGGATAGTCGAGCTGGGCTATCAGACGGTCACCTCTGTAGCTGTAGTGTCATTTTTCCTATGGTCCAATGTGTAAATTAAACAAAAAAGTGCACGTTTGTTATGATGTCCAAGATGGGGACCAGGATGTGGACATAATAAAAAATTAGGGAACATGATAGGAGACATTTCTACAATACATATAATCATTCTTATCTATCTAATACGATGACAACAGCTCTCCATACCTGCAGTCCACCACAAGGACCACCCTCTCTAATCCCTGAAAAATGAAATCATCCTCAGTGACGAAGAGAGGGGGCTAAGCGGCCCCATGGTCTCAGAGCATTAACTCTTCTAAGAGTCCTAAGAGTCCTGCTCACACTGATGGGGTGCAGCTGTGGGACCCTATTTTCAGAGATGATGTCCTCCACCCAACTCTCAAAAAAAAGCTGAAAGGGTCTTCAGTAGAGATGGATAGTCAAGCTGGGCTATCAGACGGTCACCTCTGTAGCTGTAGTGTCATTTTTCCTATGGTCCAATGTGTAAATTAAACAAAAAAGTGCACGTTTGTTATGATGTCCAAGATGGGGACCAGGATGTGGACATAATAAAAATTAGGGAACATGATAGGAGACATTTCTACAATACATATAATCATTCTTATCTATCTAATACGATGACAACAGCTCTCCATACCTGCAGTCCACCACAAGGACCACCCTCTCTAATCCCTGAAAAATGAAATCATCCTCAGGGACGAAGAGAGGGGGCTAAGCGCCCCCCATGGTTTTAGAGCATTGACTCTTCTAAGAGTCCTAAGAGTCCTGCTTACACTGATGGGGTGCAGCTGTGGGACCCTATTTTAAGAGATGATGTCCTCCACCCAACTCTCAAAAAGCTGAAAGGGTCTTCAGTAGAGATGGATAGTCGAGCTGGGCTATCAGACGGTCACCTCTGTAGCTGTAGTGTCATTTTTCCTATGGTCCAATGTGTAAATTAAACAAAAAAGTGCACGTTTGTTATGATGTCCAAGATGGGGACCAGGATGTGGACATAATAAAAAATTAGGGAACATGATAGGAGACATTTCTACAATACATATAATCATTCTTATCTATCTAATACGATGACAACAGCTCTCCATACCTGCAGTCCACCACAAGGACCACCCTCTCTAATCCCTGAAAAATGAAATCATCCTCAGTGACGAAGAGAGGGGGCTAAGCGCCCCCATGGTCTCAGAGCATTAACTCTTCTAAGAGTCCTAAGAGTCCTGCTCACACTGATGGGGTGCAGCTGTGGGACCCTATTTTCAGAGATGATGTCCTCCACCCAACTCTCAAAAAGCTGAAAGGGTCTTCAGTAGAGATGGATAGTCGAGCTGGGCTATCAGACGGTCACCTCTGTAGCTGTAGTGTCATTTTTCCTATGGTCCAATGTGTAAATTAAACAAAAAAGTGCACGTTTGTTATGATGTCCAAGATGGGGACCAGGATGTGGACATAATAAAAAAATAGGGAACATGATAGGAGACATTTTTACAATACATATAATCATTCTTATCTATCTAATACGATGACAACAGCTCTCCATACCTGCAGTCCACCACAAGGACCACCCTCTCTATTCCCTGAAAAGTGAAATCATCCTCAGTGACGAAGAGAGGGGGCTAAGCGCCCCCCATGGTCTCAAAACATTGACTCTTCTAAGAGTCCTAAGAGTCCTGCTCACACTGATGGGGTGCAGCTGTGGGACCCTATTTTCAGAGATGATGTTCTCCACCCAACTCTCAAAAAGCTGAAAGGGTCTTCAGTAGAGATGGATAGTCGAGCTGGGCTATCAGACGGTCACCTCTGTAGCTGTAGTGTCATTTTTCCTATGGTCCAATGTGTAAATTAAACAAAAAAGTGCACGTTTGTTATGATGTCCAAGATGGGGACCAGGATGTGGACATAATAAAAAATTAGGGAACATGATAGGAGACATTTCTACAATACATATAATCATTCTTATCTATTTAATACGATGACAACAGCTCTCCATACCTGCAGTCCACCACAAGGACCACCCTCTCTAATCCCTGAAAAATGAAATCATCCTCAGTGACGAAGAGAGGGGGCTAAGCGCCCCCCATGGTCTCAGAGCATTGACTCTTCTAAGAGTCCTAAGAGTCCTGCTCACACTGATGGGGTGCAGCTGTGGGACCCTATTTTCAGAGATGATGTCCTCCACCCAACTCTCAAAAAGCTGAAAGGGTCTTCAGTAGAGATGGATTGTCGAGCTGGGCTATCAGACGGTCACCTCTGTAGCTGTAGTGTCATTTTTCCTATGGTCCAATGTGTAAATTAAACAAAAAAGTGCACGTTTGTTATGATGTCCAAGATGGGGACCAGGATGTGGACATAATAAAAAATTAGGGAACATGATAGGAGACATTTCTACAATACATATAATCATTCTTATCTATTTAATACGATGACAACAGCTCTCCATACCTGCAGTCCACCACAAGGACCACCCTCTCTAATCCCTGAAAAATGAAATCATCCTCAGTGACGAAGAGAGGGGGCTAAGCGCCCCCCATGGTCTCAGAGCATTGACTCTTCTAAGAGTCCTAAGAGTCCTGCTCACACTGATGGGGTGCAGCTGTGGGACCCTATTTTCAGAGATGATGTCCTCCACCCAACTCTCAAAAAGCTGAAAGGGTCTTCAGTAGAGATGGATTGTCGAGCTGGGCTATCAGACGGTCACCTCTGTAGCTGTAGTGTCATTTTTCCTATGGTCCAATGTGTAAATTAAACAAAAAAGTGCACGTTTGTTATGATGTCCAAGATGGGGACCAGGATGTGGACATAATAAAAAATTAGGGAACATGATAGGAGACATTTCTACAATACATATAATCATTCTTATCTATCTAATACGATGATAACAGCTCTCCATACCTGCAGTCCACCACAAGGACCACCCTCTCTAATCCCTGAAAAATGAAATCATCCTCAGTGACGAAGAGAGGGGGCTCAGTGCCCCCAATGGTCTCAGAGCATTAACTCTTCTAAGAGTCCTAAGAGTCCTGCTCACACTGATGGGGTGCAGCTGTGGGACCCTATTTTCAGAGATGATGTCCTCCACCCAACTCTCAAAAAGCTGAAAGGGTCTTCAGTAGAGATGGATAGTCGAGCTGGGCTATCAGACGGTCACCTCTGTAGCTGTAGTGTCATTTTTCCTATGGTCCAATGTGTAAATTAAACAAAAAAGTGCACGTTTGTTATGATGTCCAAGATGGGGACCAGGATGTGGACATAATAAAAAATTAGGGAACATGATAGGAGACATTTCTACAATACATATAATCATTCTTATCTATCTAATACGATGACAACAGCTCTCCATACCTGCAGTCCACCACAAGGACCACCCTCTCTAATCCCTGAAAAATGAAATCATCCTCAGTGACGAAGAGAGGGGGCCAAGCGCCCCCCATGGCACCAGAGCATTGACTCTTCTAAGAGTCCTAAGAGTCCTGCTCACACTGATGGGGTGAAGCTGTGGGACCCTATTTTCAGAGATGATGTCCTCCACCCAACTCTCAAAAAGCTGAAAGGGTCTTCAGTAGAGATGGATAGTCGAGCTGGGCTATCAGACGGTCACCTCTGTAGCTGTAGTGTCATTTTTCCTATGGTCCAATGTGTAAATTAAACAAAAAAGTGCACGTTTGTTATGATGTTCAAGATGGGGACCAGGATGTGGACATAATAAAAAATTAGGGAACATGATAGGAGACATTTCTACAATACATATAATCATTCTTATCTATCTAATACGATCACAACAGCTCTCCATACCTGCAGTCCACCACAAGGACCACTCTCTCTAATCCCTGAAAAATGAAATCATCCTCAGTGACGAAGAGAGGGGGCTAAGCGCCCCCCATGGTCTCAGAGCATTGACTCTTCTAAGAGTCCTAAGATTCCTGCTCACACTGATGGGGTGCAGCTGTGGGACCCTTTTTTCAGAGATGATGTCCTCCACCCAACTCTCAAAAAGCTGAAAGGGTCTTCAGTAGAGATGGAAAGTCGAGCTGGGCTATCAGACGGTCACCTCTGTAGCTGTAGTGTCATTTTTCCTATTGTCCAATTTGTAAATTAAACAAAAAAGTGCACGTTTGTTATGATTTCCAAGATGGGGACCAGGATGTGGACATAATAAAAAAATAGGGAACATGATAGGAGACATTTCTACAATACATATAATCATTCTTATCTATCTAATACGATGACAACAGCTCTCCATACCTGCAGTCCACCACAAGGACCACCCTCTCTATTCCCTGAAAAGTGAAATCATCCTCAGTGACGAGGAGAGGGGGCTAAGCACCCCCCATGGTCTCAGAGCATTGACTCTTCTAAGAGTCCTAAGAGTCCTGCTCACACTGATGGGGTGCAGCTGTGGGACCCTATTTTCAGAGATGATGTTCTCCACCCAACTCTCAAAAAGCTGAAAGGGTCTTCAGTAGAGATGGATAGTCGAGCTGGGCTATCAGACGGTCACCTCTGTAGCTGTAGTGTCATTTTTCCTATGGTCCAATGTGTAAATTAAACAAAAAAGTGCACGTTTGTTATGATGTCCAAGATGGGGATCAGGATGTGGACATAATAAAAAATTAGGGAACATGATAGGAGACATTTCTACAATACATATAATCATTCTTATCTATTTAATACGATGACAACAGCTCTCCATACCTGCAGTCCACCACAAGGACCACCCTCTCTAATCCCTGAAAAATGAAATCATCCTCAGTGACGAAGAGAGGGGGCTAAGCGCCCCCCATGGTCTCAGAGCATTGACTCTTCTAAGAGTCCTAAGAGTCCTGCTCACACTGATGGGGTGCAGCTGTGGGACCCTATTTTCAGAGATGATGTCCTCCACCCAACTCTCAAAAAGCTAAAAGGGTCTTCAGTAGAGATGGATAGTCGAGCTGGGCTATCAGACGGTCACCTCTGTAGCTGTAGTGTCATTTTTCCTATGGTCCAATGTGTAAATTAAACAAAAAAGTGCACGTTTGTTATGATGTCCAAGATGGGGACCAGGATGTGGACATACATTCTTATCTATCTAATACGATGATAACAGCTCTCCATATCTGCAGTCCACCACAAGGACCACCCTCTCTAATCCCTGAAAAATGAAATCATCCTCAGTGATGAAGAGAGGGGGCTAAGTGCCCCCAATGGTCTCAGAGCATTGACTCTTCTAAGAGTCCTAAGAGTCCTGCTTACACTGATGGGGTGCAGCTGTGGGACCCTATTTTAAGAGATGATGTCCTCCACCCAACTCTCAAAAAGCTGAAAGGGTCTTCAGTAGAGATGGATAGTCGAGCTGGGCTATCAGACGGTCACCTCTGTAGCTGTAGTGTCATTTTTCCTATGGTCCAATGTGTAAATTAAACAAAAAAGTGCACGTTTGTTATGATGTCCAAGATGGGGACCAGGATGTGGACATAATAAAAAATTAGGGAACATGATAGGAGACATTTCTACAATACATATAATCATTCTTATCTATTTAATACGATGACAACAGCTCTCCATACCTGCAGTCCACCACAAGGACCACCCTCTCTAATCCCTGAAAAATGAAATCATCCTCAGTGACGAAGAGAGGGGGCTAAGCGCCCCCCATGGTCTCAGAGCATTGACTCTTCTAAGAGTCCTAAGAGTCCTGCTCACACTGATGGGGTGCAGCTGTGGGACCCTATTTTCAGAGATGATGTCCTCCACCCAACTCTCAAAAAGCTGAAAGGGTCTTCAGTAGAGATGGATTGTCGAGCTGGGCTATCAGACGGTCACCTCTGTAGCTGTAGTGTCATTTTTCCTATGGTCCAATGTGTAAATTAAACAAAAAAGTGCACGTTTGTTATGATGTCCAAGATGGGGACCAGGATGTGGACATAATAAAAAATTAGGGAACATGATAGGAGACATTTCTACAATACATATAATCATTCTTATCTACCTAATACGATGATAACAGCTCTCCATACCTGCAGTCCACCACAAGGACCACCCACTCTAATCCCTGAAAAATGAAATCATCCTCAGTGACGAAGAGAGGGGGCTAAGCGCCCCCATGGTCTCAGAGCATTAACTCTTCTAAGAGTCCTAAGAGTCCTGCTCACACTGATGGGTGCAGCTGTGGGACCCTATTTTCAGAGATGATGTCCTCCACCCAACTCTCAAAAAGCTGAAAGGGTCTTCAGTAGAGATGGATAGTCGAGCTGGGCTATCAGACGGTCACCTCTGTAGCTGTAGTGTCATTTTTCCTATGGTCCAATGTGTAAATTAAACAAAAAAGTGCACGTTTGTTATGATGTCCAAGATGGGGACCAGGATGTGGACATAATAAAAAATTAGGGAACATGATAGGAGACATTTCTACAATACATATAATCATTCTTATCTATTTAATACGATGACAACAGCTCTCCATACCTGCAGTCCACCACAAGGACCACCCTCTCTAATCCCTGAAAAATGAAATCATCCTCAGTGACGAAGAGAGGGGGCTAAGCGCCCCCCATGGTCTCAGAGCATTGACTCTTCTAAGAGTCCTAAGAGTCCTGCTCACACTGATGGGGTGCAGCTGTGGGACCCTATTTTCAGAGATGATGTCCTCCACCCAACTCTCAAAAAGCTGAAAGGGTCTTCAGTAGAGATGGATAGTCGAGCTGGGCTATCAGACGGTCACCTCTGTAGCTGTAGTGTCATTTTTCCTATGGTCCAATGTGTAAATTAAACAAAAAAGTGCACGTTTGTTATGATGTCCAAGATGGGGACCAGGATGTGGACATAATAAAAAATTAGGGAACATGATAGGAGACATTTCTACAATACATATAATCATTCTTATCTATCTAATACGATGATAACAGCTCTCCATATCTGCAGTCCACCACAAGGACCACCCTCTCTAATCCCTGAAAAATGAAATCATCCTCAGTGATGAAGAGAGGGGGCTAAGTGCCCCCAATGGTCTCAGAGCATTGACTCTTCTAAGAGTCCTAAGAGTCCTGCTTACACTGATGGGGTGCAGCTGTGGGACCCTATTTTCAGAGATGATGTCCTCCACCCAACTCTCAAAAAGCTGAAAGGGTCTTCAGTAGAGATGGATAGTCGAGCTGGGCTATCAGACGGTCACCTCTGTAGCTGTAGTGTCATTTTTCCTATGGTCCAATGTGTAAATTAAACAAAAAAGTGCACGTTTGTTATGATGTCCAAGATGGGGACCAGGATGTGGACATAATAAAAAATTAGGGAACATGATAAGAGACATTTCTACAATACATATAATCATTCTTATCTATCTAATACGATGACAACAGCTCTCCATACCTGCAGTCCACCACAAGGACCACCCTCTCTAATCCGTGAAAAATGAAATCATCCTCAGTGACGAAGAGAGGGGGCTAAGCGCCCCCATGGTCTCAGAGCATTAACTCTTCTAAGAGTCCTAAGAGTCCTGCTCACACTGATGGGGTGCAGCTGTGGGACCCTATTTTCAGAGATGATGTCCTCCACCCAACTCTCAAAAAGCTGAAAGGGTCTTCAGTAGAGATGGATAGTCGAGCTGGGCTATCAGACGGTCACCTCTGTAGCTGTAGTGTCATTTTTCCTATGGTCCAATGTGTAAATTAAACAAAAAAGTGCACGTTTGTTATGATGTCCAAGATGGGGACCAGGATGTGGACATAATAAAAAATTAGGGAACATGATAGGAGACATTTCTACAATACATATAATCATTCTAATCTATCTAATACGATGACAACAGCGCTCCATACCTGCAGTCCACCACAAGGACCACCCTCTCTAATCCCTGAAAAATGAAATCATCCTCAGTGACGAAGAGAGGGGCCAAGCGCCCCCCATGGTACCAGAGCATTGACTCTTCTAAGAGTCCTAAGAGTCCTGCTCACACTGATGGGGTGAAGCTGTGGGACCCTATTTTCAGAGATGATGTCCTCCACCCAACTCTCAAAAAGCTGAAAGGGTCTTCAGTAGAGATGGATAGTCGAGCTGGGCTATCAGACGGTCACCTCTGTAGCTGTAGTGTCATTTTTCCTATGGTCCAATGTGTAAATTAAACAAAAAAGTGCACGTTTGTTATGATGTCCAAGATGGGGACCAGGATGTGGACATAATAAGAAATTAGGGAACATGATAGGAGACATTTCTACAATACATATAATCATTCTTATCTATCTAATACGATGACAACAGCTCTCCATACCTGCAGTCCACCACAAGGACCACCCTCTCTAATCCCTGAAAAATGAAATCATCCTCAGGGACGAAGAGAGGGGGCTAAGCGCCCCCCATGGTTTTAGAGCATTGACTCTTCTAAGAGTCCTAAGATTCCTGCTCACACTGATGGGGTGCAGCTGTGGGACCTTATTTTCAGAGATGATGTCCTCCACCCAACTCTCAAAACGCTGAAAGGGTCTTCAGTAGAGATGGATAGTCGAGCTGGGCTATCAGACGGTCACCTCTGTAGCTGTAGTGTCATTTTTCCTATGGTCCAATGTGTAAATTAAACAAAAAAGTGCACGTTTGTTATGATGTCCAAGATGGGGACCAGGATGTGGACATAATAAAAAAATAGGGAACATGATAGGAGACATTTCTACAATACATATAATCATTCTTATCTATCTAATACGATGACAACAGCTCTCCATACCTGCAGTCCACCACAAGGACCACCCTCTCTATTCCCTGAAAAGTGAAATCATCCTCAGTGACGAAGAGAGGGGGCTAAGCGCCCCCCATGGTCTCAGAGCATTGACTTTTCTAAGAGTCCTAAGAGTCCTGCTCACACTGATGGGGTGCAGCTGTGGGACCCTATTTTCAGAGATGATGTTCTCCACCCAACTCTCAAATAGCTGAAAGGGTCTTCAGTAGAGATGGATAGTCGAGCTGGGCTATCAGACGGTCAACTCTGTAGCTGTAGTGTCATTTTTCCTATGGTCCAATGTGTAAATTAAACAAAAAAGTGCACGTTTGTTATGATGTCCAAGATGGGGACCAGGATGTGGACATAATAAAAAATTAGGGAACATGATAGGAGACATTTCTACAATACATATAATCATTCTTATCTATTTAATACGATGACAACAGCTCTCCATACCTGCAGTCCACCACAAGGACCACCATCTCTAATCCCTGAAAAATGAAATCATCCTCAGTGACGAAGAGAGGGGGCTAAGCGCCCCCCATGGTCTCAGAGCATTGACTCTTCTAAGAGTCCTAAGAGTCCTGCTCACACTGATGGGGTGCAGCTGTGGGACCCTATTTTCAGAGATGATGTCCTCCACCCAACTCTCAAAAAGCTGAAAGGGTCTTCAGTAGAGATGGATAGTCGAGCTGGGCTATCAGACGGTCACCTCTGTAGCTGTAGTGTCATTTTTCCTATGGTCCAATGTGTAAATTAAACAAAAAAGTGCACGTTTGTTATGATGTCCAAGATGGGGACCAGGATGTGGACATAATAAAAAATTAGGGAACATGATAGGAGACATTTCTACAATACATATAATCATTCTTATCTATCTAATACGATGACAACAGCTCTCCATACCGTATTTCATGGTCAATCCAGGTTTGTCAGTGATGGCACTGACATAATGTATGGCGTCTTTTTCGGGCGTTATCCTTTGCCTTTTCATTGTGAAAATCCAGTTGCCTATATCAAAGCAAATTCTACTACTTGTAAAGTATGCAGAAAATGAAATGTAGAACATATAACATCAACTGCTTAGGAACGCATCATAGGTTAGTACTTAAAAGGATATTGTCATGTTCTAGTCATAATGCAAGCTGGACATTTTTCATGTTACCCTGTAATCGCCGGTTTGTTCTAATGCTCACAAGCAAAGATATATGCTCAGCTGCTAAGGCTTCCCTCTGCCTTCTGAATGAAAATTGAATATGTCTGGCTCACTGTGTATATAGCAGGTGCTCAGAAAAAATAAGAGTCAATTCAAAAGAAATAGCTCTGGTACACTATAGTGATTAATAACGTAAGAAAAGAACTCTTGGAATGCTGAAAATTCTTTATTTGTGCAAAAGGATAATTCATCCAACGTTTCGACCTTGTTTTTAGGTCTTTATCAAGGATAAAGTTATCTAAGATCATAAAGGGTTACAAAACCATATAAACACGTAATTAGTACATAGTACAACATAACAGTACAATATATTGCTACTTGAGAGTACAATGGGTCAAATGACCATGAGGCACATACAAAAAATTTTTCCAAAGCCATAGTGAAAACATTTGTACTGAGGAAAGAAAATTTCCACATGACCTATCTGGAGAAACATTCTGGATCAAACAACCAAAAATAGTCAAGCAGGTAAATACACACCTATATGGATAACAGGATGATATGTGTTCAATTGTATAGCATCATTGCCATTAAGGTACAAATGGAAAACTTGCAATCCTATATAGTGAAGGAAATGAACACATATCATATCAAAGAACACAGGAACATGGGTGTGAGAAAAACCTCAATGTTTATACTTTGTTCTTTATAATGGTGTGAACATGTATATGTCTCAGTACCTTATGCACTTGAGAATTCTAGTGAGTAGATGATGAAAGCCTATTCCAGAACTGGAATCGGTAAATAATTGTAGGTGGAATCTAAATGAAAAGATGGTACAAGTGTTATCATGACACGTGGGCTATAACACAATGGACCGTGTGACAAAGAAGAAAGGAGAGAAAGAAGAGGAAGAAAATGGAACTACCTGTAACATTACGTGATAGTCACTGGTAAGTATCACTTGACAATTCAGGTGAAAAAGGATTCCTTTATTAAAGGGTTCTCAGTCGCCTCAGGATCATGAAATACTAGGGTAAATGATATGAGAATGGGTAAGAAGCACCACTAAAGGAAATATGAAATGCAGGACATATATCTATAAACCCCTGAACTACATGATAGAAATAAAAAGAAGAAAAAAGAAAAAAAAGAAGAAAGAAGAAGAACACATAGAATGCGGAAAGAGAATGGGTACAACTACCTGAGTTACTGCAGGGAGGCCCCTGGTTGGTATTGTGAGGGTTAGTGGAATTCCTTCACTGAAGGGTTCTCAGTTGCCTCAGGTTCGTGAAAAATGCTATAGACAAATAATGCCCGGAGAAAAGGGGTTCATATACAGCGAATAATGGTAATACAAGGTACATGTGTCACATGTAATAGTATATATATATATATATATATATATATATATATTGTACTAAGCTCTACACCAGAAATAGAAAGTAGTCCCTCTGCCTTCTGTCTAGGTGCCCTGAGTTATGTCCTGTAAACTGTCACAGCGACCCAGACACACATGTGTAGTAGGGGAATATCCCTGCTGAGATGCCAGTGCTAGAGCACTCGTTTGCTGTGGAGTTGAACGCTATGTGAGCAGTTCTTACCTTCAATGAGCAGAAGTCTCTTTTTTCAGATTTCAATATCTCTGTGGGTATCTGGCAGAAATATGGAATACTCTTTACTGCTAAGACCCTGTACACCACTCCCACTAAAGGGGGCTTTACACGCTGCGACATCGCTAATGCGGAGTCGTTGGGGTCACGGAATTTGTGACGCACATCCGGCCGCATTAGCGATGTTGCTGCGTGTGACACCGATGAGCGATTTTGCATCGTTGCAAAAACGTGCAAAATCGCTCATCGGTGACATGGGTCTCCATTCTCGATTATCGTTACTGCAGCAGTAACGATGTAGTTCGTCGCTCCTGCGGCAGCACACATCACTCCGTGTGACACCGCAGAAACGAGGAACCTCTCCTTACCTGCCTCCCAGCCGCTATGAGGAAGGAAGGAGGTGGGCGGGATGTTCCGGCCACTCATCTCCGCCCCTCCGCTACTATTGGGCGGTCGCTCAGTGACGTCGCTGTGACGCCGCACGGACCGCCCCCTTAGAAAGGAGGCGGTTTGCCGGTCACAGCGACGTCGCCGGGCAGGTAAGTATGTGTGACAGGTCTGGTCGGTGTTGTGCGGCATGGGCAGCGATTTACCCGTGTCGCGCAACAGATGGGGGCGGGTACCCACACTAGCGATATCGGGACCGATATCGCAGTGTGTAAAGTAGCCTTTAGTCACATGACCAAGACTGTATCTGTGTCCCTACAACACACTTGAGACAAATGTGTGTGTGAGCCTGCATTGTGGGGTATATATATAATATATTATAGACCTGGGAAGGATCATTCTAAGCAGTGAGCTGTTCCAGTATTTGTAGGAAAATACCCAGTAGAAGCATCAAACACAGCACCAATACCTCCCATCAGTATCCCACCACAGTGCCATGTAACCCATGCCCTACACTCCCATCTACACCAATACTATACAGGCACAAACTAGTATATCTGACTAAAAGCCCCCAAAATATGAAGAACGGCCTATAGTTGAGTGTGGATATAAAATCTATGTGAGCAGAGCTAGAATAGAAATCACTGATCGCATTGAAGTCATTCTGACCATAAATCACCATGATATCAAGGTGAGGAGTTGTGTGTTACTGCTGGGAGGAAAGGGTTAACAGTGGAATATTAAGGTGCATTTCTGTGTGCAGTGTTACTAGTCAATGTAACAATTCAGTATGAGCTGCTCTTGGTGCCGGGGGAGGGAGATGCTCTCCTGAGCAAGATAGATGGGGAATGAACATAATATCTATATAGTGTAAGGCAGGGGGTCTCAAACTCGGCTGGGTGTATGGGCCGCACAGAGGAAAAAAATAATTTGGGGGGCTGCATTCTTTGCAAGACAAAGTGACATTTTTATTGGTACCATATATGTATATATTTTTTTCACACACCTTTGGATGACTGATTTTCAACATTTTTCACTTGTTTATTATAACAAATGTGCACATTCTTTGGTTAAATCTAAAAAAAATAAATGTGATGTTAAAAAAAAGTCATGCCTTATTTTGGTTTTTTTTACATTTTATCCCTTTCTTTTAACTAATAGTGTTACAATTATGACGCTAGCGTTTTGTGAAGGGAATGCTTTGCCTACTTCCGTGACTATGGCCTTCCGGAACTGCTGCATTTTGGCTGACCTCTCCGCCTCGGGAATAAGAGACATAAAGTTCTCCTTGTAGCGTGGGTCTAACAGTGTTACCAACCAGTAATGATTGTCGGCCAAGATGTTCTTAACGCGAGGGTCACGAGACAGGCAGCTTACCATAAAGTCATCCATGTGCGCCAGACTCTTAACAGCCATCACTTCAGTATCCAGACCAACACGATGACTGAACATGCTGTCCTCCTCCTTCTCCTCCTCCTCATCTACCCTGTCCTCTGGCCAGCCACGCTGAACTGAGCATATGACTGGTATGCATGTCATATCCTCAATTTGGCCGGAGAGTTGCTCCATGTCTTCATCTTCCTCCTCGTCATAGTCCTCCACTGCACGTTGTGATGAGACGAGGCTGGGCTATGTGTTATCACCCACACCCACTACTGTTTCTTGCTCCAACTCATCGTGTTCCGCCTGCAATGCATCATGTTTGGTTTTGAGCAGAGACCGTTTTAGAAGGCAGAGAAGCGGTATGGTGACGCTAATAATGGCGTCATCGCCGCTCACCATCTTGGTGGAGTCCTCAAAGTTTTGGAGGATGGTACATAGGTCGGACATCCATCTCCACTCCTCAGGTGTTATGTGTGGAGTTTGACCCATTTCCCGACGGCTTAGGTGATGCAGGTACTCAACAACTGCCCTCTTCTGCTCACATATCCTGATCAACATGTGCAGAGTTGAATTCCAACGCGTGGGGACATCACACACCAGTCTGTGAGCCGGAAGATGCAAACGACGCTGAAAGCCAGCAAGGCCGGCTGAAGCAGTAGGTGACTTTCGAAAATGTGCAGACAGGCGGCGAACTTTTACCAGCAGATCAGACAGCTCTGGGTATGACTTTAGAAACCGCTGAACCACGAGGTTGAGCACATGGGCCATGCATGGAACATGTGTCAGCTGGCCTCGCCTCAAAGCCGCCACTAGGTTCCGGCCATTGTCACACACAACCTTTCCTGGCTTTAGGTTCAGAGGTGTGAGACAGTGATCTGCATGCTGTTTTAGAGCTGTCCACACCTCTTCTGCATTGTGGGATTTGTCACTTATGCAGATTAGCTGCAGCACAGCCTGTTGCCGCTTCGCCAAGGCAGTGCTGCAGTGCTTCCAGCTTGGGACTGGTGTGGAGGGTAAAGTGGATGAGGATGCGCAGGAGGAGGAGGAGAAAAATGTGTTCATTTCATGTATGCGCGAAATGCCTTAGAAATGGCTTTAAAATGGATTTGGAGCATGGAGACGATTATCTCAGGATTGCAAGATAACCAAACAAAACTTTTAGTGGATTTCTACTTATTTTATTAAATATCATCTCCACCAAACAGGACAAGCTTGCATGTGTTATAGTTTTGGAGAAAAATGTGTTCATTTCATGTATGCGCAAAATGCCTTTGAAATGGCTTTAAAATGGATTTGGAGCATGGAGACGATTATCTCGGGATTGCAAGATAACCAAACAAAACTTTTAGTGGATTTCTACTTATTTTATTAAATATCATCTCCACCAAACAGGACAAGCTTGCATCTGTTATAGTTTTGGAGAAAAATGTGTTCATTTCATGTATGCGCGAAATGCCTTAAAAATGGCTTTAAAATGGATTTGGAGCATGGAGACGATTATCTCGGGATTGCAAGATAACCAAACAAAACTTTTAGTGGATTTCTACTTATTTTATTAAATATCATCTCCACCAAACAGGACAAGCTTGCATCTGTTATAGTTTTGGAGAAAAATGTGTTCATTTCATGTATGCGCGAAATGCCTTAAAAATGGCTTTAAAATGGATTTGGAGCATGGAGACGATTATCTCGGGATTGCAAGATAACCAAACAAAACTTTTAGTGGATTTCTACTTATTTTATTAAATATCATCTCCACCAAACAGGACAAGCTTGCATCTGTTATAGTTTTGGAGAAAAATGTGTTCATTTCATGTATGTGCGAAATGCCTTAAAAATGGCTTTAAAATGGATTTGGAGCATGGAGACGATTATCTCGGGATTGCAAGATAACCAAACAAAACTTTTAGTGGATTTCTACTTATTTTATTAAATATCATCTCCACCAAACAGGACAAGCTTGCATCTGTTATAGTTTTGGAGAAAAATGTGTTCATTTCATGTATGCGCGAAATGCCTTAAAAATGGCTTTAAAATGGATTTGGAGCATGGAGACGATTATCTCGGGATTGCAAGATAACCAAACAAAACTTTTAGTGGATTTCTACTTATTTTATTAAATATCATCTCCACCAAACAGGACAAGCTTGCATCTGTTATAGTTTTGGAGAAAAATGTGTTCATTTCATGTATGCGCGAAATGCCTTAAAAATGGCTTTAAAATGGATTTGGAGCATGGAGACGATTATCTCTGGATTGCAAGATAACCAAACAAAACTTTTAGTGGATTTCTACTTATTTTATTAAATATCATCTCCACCAAACAGGACAAGCTTGCATCTGTTATAGTTTTGGAGAAAAATGTGTTCATTTCATGTATGCGCGAAATGCCTTAAAAATGGCTTTAAAATGGATTTGGAGCATGGAGACGATTATCTCGGGATTGCAAGATAACCAAACAAAACTTTTAGTGGATTTCTACTTATTTTATTAAATATCATCTCCACCAAACAGGACAAGCTTGCATGTGTTATAGTTTTGGAGAAAAATGTGTTCATTTCATGTATGCGCAAAATGCCTTTGAAATGGCTTTAAAATGGATTTGGAGCATGGAGACGATTATCTCGGGATTGCAAGATAAACAAACAAAACTTTTAGTGGATTTCTACTTATTTTATTAAATATCATCTCCACCAAACAGGACAAGCTTGCATCTGTTATAGTTTTGGAGAAAAATGTGTTCATTTCATGTATGCGCGAAATGCCTTAAAAATGGCTTTAAAATGGATTTGGAGCATGGAGACGATTATCTCGGGATTGCAAGATAACCAAACAAAACTTTTAGTGGATTTCTACTTATTTTATTAAATATCATCTCCACCAAACAGGACAAGCTTGCATCTGTTATAGTTTTGGAGAAAAATGTGTTCATTTCATGTATGCGCGAAATGCCTTAAAAATGGCTTTAAAATGGATTTGGAGCATGGAGACGATTATCTCTGGATTGCAAGATAACCAAACAAAACTTTTAGTGGATTTCTACTTATTTTATTAAATATCATCTCCACCAAACAGGACAAGCTTGCATCTGTTATAGTTTTGGAGAAAAATGTGTTCATTTCATGTATGCGCGAAATGCCTTAAAAATGGCTTTAAAATGGATTTGGAGCATGGAGACGATTATCTCGGGATTGCAAGATAACCAAACAAAACTTTTAGTGGATTTCTACTTATTTTATTAAATATCATCTCCACCAAACAGGACAAGCTTGCATGTGTTATAGTTTTGGAGAAAAATGTGTTCATTTCATGTATGCGCAAAATGCCTTTGAAATGGCTTTAAAATGGATTTGGAGCATGGAGACGATTATCTCAGGATGGCAATATAAACAAACGAAACTTTTAGTAGATTTCTACTTATTTTATTAAATATTATCTCCACCAAACAGGACAAGCTTGCATCTGTTATAGTTTTGGAGAAAAATGTGTTCATTTCATGTATGCGCGAAATGCCTTAAAAATGGCTTTAAAATGGATTTGGAGCATGGAGACGATTATCTCGGGATTGCAAGATAACCAAACAAAACTTTTAGTGGATTTCTACTTATTTTATTAAATATCATCTCCACCAAACAGGACAAGCTTGCATCTGTTATAGTTTTGGAGAAAAATGTGTTCATTTCATGTATGCGCGAAATGCCTTAAAAATGGCTTTAAAATGGATTTGGAGCATGGAGACGATTATCTCGGGATTGCAAGATAACCAAACAAAACTTTTAGTGGATTTCTACTTATTTTATTAAATATCATCTCCACCAAACAGGACAAGCTTGCATGTGTTATAGTTTTGGAGAAAAATGTGTTCATTTCAAGTATGTGCAAAATGCCTTTGAAATGGCTTTAAAATGGATTTGGAGCATGGAGACGATTATCTCAGGATGGCAATATAAACAAACGAAACTTTTAGTAGATTTCTACTTATTTTATTAAATATTATCTCCACCAAACAGGACAAGCTTGCATCTGTTATAGTTTTGGAGAAAAATGTGTTCATTTCATGTATGCGCGAAATGCCTTAAAAATGGCTTTAAAATGGATTTGGAGCATGGAGACGATTATCTCGGGATTGCAAGATAACCAAACAAAACTTTTAGTGGATTTCTACTTATTTTATTAAATATCATCTCCACCAAACAGGACAAGCTTGCATCTGTTATAGTTTTGGAGAAAAATGTGTTCATTTCATGTATGCGCGAAATGCCTTAAAAATGGCTTTAAAATGGATTTGGAGCATGGAGACGATTATCTCGGGATTGCAAGATAACCAAACAAAACTTTTAGTGGATTTCTACTTATTTTATTAAATATCATCTCCACCAAACAGGACAAGCTTGCATCTGTTATAGTTTTGGAGAAAAATGTGTTCATTTCATGTATGCGCGAAATGCCTTAAAAATGGCTTTAAAATGGATTTGGAGCATGGAGACGATTATCTCGGGATTGCAAGATAACCAAACAAAACTTTTAGTGGATTTCTACTTATTTTATTAAATATCATCTCCACCAAACAGGACAAGCTTGCATCTGTTATAGTTTTGGAGAAAAATGTGTTCATTTCATGTATGCGCGAAATGCCTTAAAAATGGCTTTAACATGGATTTGGAGCATGGAGACGATTATCTCGGGATTGCAAGATAACCAAACAAAACTTTTAGTGGATTTCTACTTATTTTATTAAATATCATCTCCACCAAACAGGACAAGCTTGCATCTGTTATAGTTTTGGAGAAAAATGTGTTCATTTCATGTATGCGCGAAATGCCTTAAAAATGGCTTTAAAATGGATTTGGAGCATGGAGACGATTATCTCGGGATTGCAAGATAACCAAACAAAACTTTTAGTGGATTTCTACTTATTTTATTAAATATCATCTCCACCAAACAGGACAAGCTTGCATCTGTTATAGTTTTGGAGAAAAATGTGTTCATTTCATGTATGCGCGAAATGCCTTAAAAATGGCTTTAAAATGGATTTGGAGCATGGAGACGATTATCTCGGGATTGCAAGATAACCAAACAAAACTTTTAGTGGATTTCTACTTATTTTATTAAATACCATCTCCACCAAACAGGACAAGCTTGCATCTGTTATAGTTTTGGAGAAAAATGTGTTCATTTCATGTATGCGCGAAATGCCTTAAAAATGGCTTTAAAATGGATTTGGAGCATGGAGACGATTATCTCGGGATTGCAAGATAACCAAACAAAACTTTTAGTGGATTTCTACTTATTTTATTAAATATCATCTCCACCAAACAGGACAAGCTTGCATCTGTTATAGTTTTGGAGAAAAATGTGTTCATTTCATGTATGCGCGAAATGCCTTAAAAATGGCTTTAAAATGGATTTGGAGCATGGAGACGATTATCTCGGGATTGCAAGATAACCAAACAAAACTTTTAGTGGATTTCTACTTATTTTATTAAATATCATCTCCACCAAACAGGACAAGCTTGCATCTGTTATAGTTTTGGAGAAAAATGTGTTCATTTCATGTATGCGCGAAATGCCTTAAAAATGGCTTTAAAATGGATTTGGAGCATGGAGACGATTATCTCGGGATTGCAAGATAACCAAACAAAACTTTTAGTGGATTTCTACTTATTTTATTAAATATCATCTCCACCAAACAGGACAAGCTTGCATGTGTTATAGTTTTGGAGAAAAATGTGTTCATTTCATGTATGCGCAAAATGCCTTTGAAATGGCTTTAAAATGGATTTGGAGCATGGAGACGATTATCTCAGGATGGCAATATAAACAAACGAAACTTTTAGTAAATTTCTACTTATTTTATTAAATATTATCTCCACCAAACAGGACAAGCTTGCATCTGTTATAGTTTTGGAGAAAAATGTGTTCATTTCATGTATGCGCGAAATGCCTTAAAATGGCTTTAAAATGGATTTGGAGCATGGAGACGATTATCTCGGGATTGCAAGATAACCAAACAAAACTTTTAGTGGATTTCTACTTATTTTATTAAATATCATCTCCACCAAACAGGACAAGCTTGCATCTGTTATAGTTTTGGAGAAAAATGTGTTCATTTCATGTATGCGCGAAATGCCTTAAAAATGGCTTTAAAATGGATTTGGAGCATGGAGACGATTATCTCGGGATTGCAAGATAACCAAACAAAACTTTTAGTGGATTTCTACTTATTTTATTAAATATCATCTCCATCAAACAGGACAAGCTTGCATCTGTTATAGTTTTGGAGAAAAATGTGTTCATTTCATGTATGCGCGAAATGCCTTAAAAATGGCTTTAAAATGGATTTGGAGCATGGAGACGATTATCTCAGGATGGCAATATAAACAAACGAAACTTTTAGTAGATTTCTACTTATTTTATTAAATATTATCTCCACCAAACAGGACAAGCTTGCATCTGTTATAGTTTTGGAGAAAAATGTGTTCATTTCATGTATGCGCGAAATGCCTTAAAAATGGCTTTAAAATGGATTTGGAGCATGGAGACGATTATCTCGGGATTGCAAGATAACCAAACAAAACTTTTAGTGGATTTCTACTTATTTTATTAAATATCATCTCCACCAAACAGGACAAGCTTGCATCTGTTATAGTTTTGGAGAAAAATGTGTTCATTTCATGTATGCGCAAAATGCCTTAAAAATGGCTTTAAAATGGATTTGGAGCATGGAGACGATTATCTCGGGATTGCAAGATAACCAAACAAAACTTTTAGTGGATTTCTACTTATTTTATTAAATATCATCTCCACCAAACAGGACAAGCTTGCATCTGTTATAGTTTTGGAGAAAAATGTGTTCATTTCATGTATGCGCGAAATGCCTTAAAAATGGCTTTAAAATGGATTTGGAGTATGGAGACGATTATCTCGGGATTGCAAGATAACCAAACAAAACTTTTAGTGGATTTCTACTTATTTTATTAAATATCATCTCCACCAAACAGGACAAGCTTGCATCTGTTATAGTTTTGGAGAAAAATGTGTTCATTTCATTTATGCGCGAAATGCCTTAGAAATGGGTTTTAATAGCATTTGAAGCATGGAGACGATTATCTCGGGATTGCAAGATAACCAAACTAAACTTTTAGTGGATTTCTACTTATTTTATTAAATATCATCTCCACCAAACAGGACAAGCTTGCATCTGTTATAGTTTTGGAGAAAAATGTGTTCATTTCATGTATGCGCGAAATGCCTTAAAAATGGCTTTAAAATGGATTTGGAGCATGGAGACGATTATCTCGGGATTGCAAGATTACCAAACAAAACTTTTAGTGGATTTCTACTTATTTTATTAAATATCATCTCCACCAAACAGGACAAGCTTGCATGTGTTATAGTTTTGGAGAAAAATGTGTTCATTTCATGTATGCGCAAAATGCCTTTGAAATGGCTTTAAAATGGATTTGGAGCATGGAGACGATTATCTCAGGATGGCAATATAAACAAACGAAACTTTTAGTAGATTTCTACTTATTTTATTAAATATTATCTCCACCAAACAGGACAAGCTTGCATCTGTTATAGTTTTGGAGAAAAATGTGTTCATTTCATGTATGCGCGAAATGCCTTAAAAATGGCTTTAAAATGGATTTGGAGCATGGAGACGATTATCTCGGGATTGCAAGATAACCAAACAAAACTTTTAGTGGATTTCTACTTATTTTATTAAATATCATCTCCACCAAACAGGACAAGCTTGCATCTGTTATAGTTTTGGAGAAAAATGTGTTCATTTCATGTATGCGCGAAATGCCTTAAAAATGGCTTTAAAATGGATTTGGAGCATGGAGACGATTATCTCGAGATTGCAAGATAACCAAACAAAACTTTTAGTGGATTTCTACTTATTTTATTAAATATCATCTCCACCAAACAGGACAAGCTTGCATCTGTTATAGTTTTGGAGAAAAATGTGTTCATTTCATGTATGCGCGAAATGCCTTAAAAATGGCTTTAAAATGGATTTGGAGCATGGAGACGATTATTTCGGGATTGCAAGATAACCAAACAAAACTTTTAGTGGATTTCTACTTATTTTATTAAATATCATCTCCACCAAACAGGACAAGCTTGCATGTGTTATAGTTTTGGAGAAAAATGTGTTCATTTCATGTATGCGCAAAATGCCTTTGAAATGGCTTTAAAATGGATTTGGAGCATGGAGACGATTATCTCAGGATGGCAATATAAACAAACGAAACTTTTAGTAGATTTCTACTTATTTTATTAAATATTATCTCCACCAAACAGGACAAGCTTGCATCTGTTATAGTTTTGGATAAAAATGTGTTCATTTCATGTATGCGCGAAATGCCTTAAAAATGGCTTTAAAATGGATTTGGAGCATGGAGACGATTATCTCGGGATTGCAAGATAACCAAACAAAACTTTTAGTGGATTTCTACTTATTTTATTAAATATCATCTCCACCAAACAGGACAAGCTTGCATCTGTTATAGTTTTAAAGAAAAATGTGTTCATTTCATTTATGCGCGAAATGCCTTAGAAATGGGTTTTAAGAGCATTTGAAGCATGGAGACGATTATCTCGAGATTGCAAGATAACCAAACAAAACTTTTAGTGGATTTCTACTTATTTTATTAAATATCATCTCCACCAAACAGGACAAGCTTGCATCTGTTATAGTTTTGGAGAAAAATGTGTTCATTTCATTTATGCGCGAAATGCCTTAGAAATGGGTTTTAATAGCATTTGAAGCATGGAAACGATTATCTCGGGATTGCAAGATAACCAAACTAAACTTTTAGTGGATTTCTACTTATTTTATTAAATATCATCTCCACCAAACAGGACAAGCTTGCATCTGTTATAGTTTTGGAGAAAAATGTGTTCATTTCATGTATGCGCGAAATGCCTTAAAAATGGCTTTAAAATGGATTTGGAGCATGGAGACGATTATCTCGGGATTGCAAGATAACCAAACAAAACTTTTAGTGGATTTCTACTTATTTTATTAAATATCATCTCCACCAAACAGGACAAGCTTGCATCTGTTATAGTTTTGGAGAAAAATGTGTTCATTTCATGTATGCGCGAAATGCCTTAAAAATGGCTTTAAAATGGATTTGGAGCATGGAGACGATTATCTCGGGATTGCAAGATAACCAAACAAAACTTTTAGTGGATTTCTACTTATTTTATTAAATATCATCTCCACCAAACAGGACAAGCTTGCATCTGTTATAGTTTTGGAGAAAAATGTGTTCATTTCATTTATGCGCGAAATGCCTTAGAAATGGGTTTTAATAGCATTTGAAGCATGGAGACGATTATCTCGGGATTGCAAGATAACGAAACAAAAGTTTTAGTGGATTTCTACTTATTTTATTAAATATCATCTCCACCAAACAGGACAAGCTTGCATGTGTTATAGTTTTGGAGAAAAATGTGTTCATTTCATGTATGCGCGAAATGCCTTAAAAATGGCTTTAAAATGGATTTGGAGCATGGAGACGATTATCTCGGGATTGCAAGATAACCAAACAAAACTTTAAGTGGATTTCTACTTATTTTATTAAATATCATCTCCACCAAACAGGACAAGCTTGCATCTGTTATAGTTTTGGAGAAAAATGTGTTCATTTCATGTATGCGCAAAATGCCTTTGAAATGGCTTTAAAATGGATTTGGAGCATGGAGACGATTATCTCAGGATGGCAATATAAACAAACGAAACTTTTAGTAGATTTCTACTTATTTTATTAAATATTATCTCCACCAAACAGGACAAGCTTGCATCTGTTATAGTTTTGGAGAAAAATGTGTTCATTTCATGTATGCGCGAAATGCCTTAAAAATGGCTTTAAAATGGATTTGGAGCATGGAGACGATTATCTCGGGATTGCAAGATAACCAAACAAAACTTTTAGTGGATTTCTACTTATTTTATTAAATATCATCTCCACCAAACAGGACAAGCTTGCATCTGTTATAGTTTTGGAGAAAAATGTGTTCATTTCATTTATGCGCGAAATGCCTTAGAAATGGGTTTTAATAGCATTTGAAGCATGAAGACGATTATCTCGAGATTGCAAGATAACCAAACAAAACTTTTAGTGGATTTCTACTTATTTTATTAAATATCATCTCCACCAAACAGGACAAGCTTGCATCTGTTATAGTTTTGGAGAAAAATGTGTTCATTTCATGTATGCGCGAAATGCCTTAAAAATGGCTTTAAAATGGATTTGGAGCATGGAGACGATTATCTCGGGATTGCAAGATAACCAAACAAAACTTTTAGTGGATTTCTACTTATTTTATTAAATATCATCTCCACCAAACAGGACAAGCTTGCATGTGTTATAGTTTTGGAGAAAAATGTGTTCATTTCATGTATGCGCAAAATGCCTTTGAAATGGCTTTAAAATGGATTTGGAGCATGGAGACGATTATCTCAGGATGGCAATATAAACAAACGAAACTTTTAGTAGATTTCTACTTATTTTATTAAATATTATCTCCACCAAACAGGACAAGCTTGCATCTGTTATAGTTTTGGAGAAAAATGTGTTCATTTCATGTATGCGCGAAATGCCTTAAAAATGGCTTTAAAATGGATTTGGAGCATGGAGACGATTATCTCGGGATTGCAAGATAACCAAACAAAACTTTTAGTGGATTTCTACTTATTTTATTAAATATCATCTCCACCAAACAGGACAAGCTTGCATCTGTTATAGTTTTGGAGAAAAATGTGTTCATTTCATGTATGCGCGAAATGCCTTAAAAATGGCTTTAAAATGGATTTGGAGCATGGAGACGATTATCTCGGGATTGCAAGATAACCAAACAAAACTTTTAGTGGATTTCTACTTATTTTATTAAATATCATCTCCACCAAACAGGACAAGCTTGCATCTGTTATAGTTTTGGAGAAAAATGTGTTCATTTCATGTATGCGCGAAATGCCTTAAAAATGGCTTTAAAATGGATTTGGAGCATGGAGACGATTATCTCGGGATTGCAAGATAACCAAACAAAACTTTTAGTGGATTTCTACTTATTTTATTAAATATCATCTCCACCAAACAGGACAAGCTTGCATCTGTTATAGTTTTAAAGAAAAATGTGTTCATTTCATTTATGCGCGAAATGCCTTAGAAATGGGTTTTAAGAGCATTTGAAGCATGGAGACGATTATCTCGAGATTGCAAGATAACCAAACAAAACTTTTAGTGGATTTCTACTTATTTTATTAAATATCATCTCCACCAAACAGGACAAGCTTGCATCTGTTATAGTTTTGGAGAAAAATGTGTTCATTTTATGTATGCGCGAAATGCCTTAAAAATGGCTTTAAAATGGATTTGGAGCATGGAGACGATTATCTCGGGATTGCAAGATAACCAAACAAAACTTTTAGTGGATTTCTACTTATTTTATTAAATATCATCTCCACCAAACAGGACAAGCTTGCATCTGTTATAGTTTTGGAGAAAAATGTGTTCATTTCATGTATGCGCGAAATGCCTTAAAAATGGCTTTAAAATGGATTTGGAGCATGGAGACGATTATCTCGGGATTGCAAGATAACCAAACAAAACTTTTAGTGGATTTCTACTTATTTTATTAAATATCATCTCCACCAAACAGGACAAGCTTGCATCTGTTATAGTTTTGGAGAAAAATGTGTTCATTTCATTTATGCGCGAAATGCCTTAGAAATGGGTTTTAATAGCATTTGAAGCAGGGAGACGATTATCTCGGGATTGCAAGATAACCAAACAAAAGTTTTAGTGGATTTCTACTTATTTTATTAAATATCATCTCCACCAAACAGGACAAGCTTGCATGTGTTATAGTTTTGGAGAAAAATGTGTTCATTTCATGTATGCGCGAAATGCCTTAAAAATGGCTTTAAAATGGATTTGGAGCATGGAGACGATTATCTCGGGATTGCAAGATAACCAAACAAAACTTTTAGTGGATTTCTACTTATTTTATTAAATATCATCTCCACCAAACAGGACAAGCTTGCATCTGTTATAGTTTTGGAGAAAAATGTGTTCATTTCATGTATGCGCAAAATGCCTTTGAAATGGCTTTAAAATGGATTTGGAGCATGGAGACGATTATCTCAGGATGGCAATATAAACAAACGAAACTTTTAGTAGATTTCTACTTATTTTATTAAATATTATCTCCACCAAACAGGACAAGCTTGCATCTGTTATAGTTTTGGAGAAAAATGTGTTCATTTCATGTATGCGCGAAATGCCTTAAAAATGGCTTTAAAATGGATTTGGAGCATGGAGACGATTATCTCGGGATTGCAAGATAACCAAACAAAACTTTTAGTGGATTTCTACTTATTTTATTAAATATCATCTCCACCAAACAGGACAAGCTTGCATCTGTTATAGTTTTGGAGAAAAATGTGTTCATTTCATTTATGCGCGAAATGCCTTAGAAATGGGTTTTAATAGCATTTGAAGCATGGAGACGATTATCTCGAGATTGCAAGATAACCAAACAAAACTTTTAGTGGATTTCTACTTATTTTATTAAATATCATCTCCACCAAACAGGACAAGCTTGCATCTGTTATAGTTTTGGAGAAAAATGTGTTCATTTCATGTATGCGCGAAATGCCTTAAAAATGGCTTTAAAATGGATTTGGAGCATGGAGACGATTATCTCGGGATTGCAAGATAACCAAACAAAACTTTTAGTGGATTTCTACTTATTTTATTAAATATCATCTCCACCAAACAGGACAAGCTTGCATGTGTTATAGTTTTGGAGAAAAATGTGTTCATTTCATGTATGCGCAAAATGCCTTTGAAATGGCTTTAAAATGGATTTGGAGCATGGAGACGATTATCTCAGGATGGCAATATAAACAAACGAAACTTTTAGTAGATTTCTACTTATTTTATTAAATATTATCTCCACCAAACAGGACAAGCTTGCATCTGTTATAGTTTTGGAGAATAATGTGTTCATTTCATGTATGCGCGAAATGCCTTAAAAATGGCTTTAAAATGGATTTGGAGCATGGAGACGATTATCTCGGGATTGCAAGATAACCAAACAAAACTTTTAGTGGATTTCTACTTATTTTATTAAATATCATCTCCACCAAACAGGACAAGCTTGCATCTGTTATAGTTTTGGAGAAAAATGTGTTCATTTCATGTTTGCGCGAAATGCCTTAAAAATGGCTTTAAAATGGATTTGGAGCATGGAGACGATTATCTCGGGATTGCAAGATAACCAAACAAAACTTTTAGTGGATTTCTACTTATTTTATTAAATATCATCTCCACCAAACAGGACAAGCTTGCATCTGTTATAGTTTTGGAGAAAAATGTGTTCATTTCATGTATGCGCAAAATGCCTTTGAAATGGCTTTAAAATGGATTTGGAGCATGGAGACGATTATCTCAGGATGGCAATATAAACAAACGAAACTTTTAGTAGATTTCTACTTATTTTATTAAATATTATCCCCACCAAACAGTACAAGCTTGCATCTGTTATAGTTTTGGAGAAAAATGTGTTCATTTCATGTATGCGCGAAATGCCTTAAAAATGGCTTTAAAATGGATTTGGAGCATGGAGACGATTATCTCGGGATTGCAAGATAACCAAACAAAACTTTTAGTGGATTTCTACTTATTTTATTAAATATCATCTCCACCAAACAGGACAAGCTTGCATCTGTTATAGTTTTAAAAAAAAATGTGTTCATTTCATATATGCGCGAAATGCCTTAGAAATGGGTTTTAAGAGCATTTGAAGCATGGAGACGATTATCTCGAGATTGCAAGATAACCAAACAAAACTTTTAGTGGATTTCTACTTATTTTATTAAATATCATCTCCACCAAACAGGACAAGCTTGCATCTGTTATAGTTTTGGAGAAAAATGTGTTCATTTCATGTATGCGCGAAATGCCTTAAAAATGGCTTTAAAATGGATTTGGAGCATGGAGACGATTATCTCGGGATTGCAAGATAACCAAACAAAACTTTTAGTGGATTTCTACTTATTTTATTAAATATCATCTCCACCAAACAGGACAAGCTTGCATGTGTTATAGTTTTGGAGAAAAATGTGTTCATTTCATGTATGCGCAAAATGCCTTTGAAATGGCTTTAAAATGGATTTGGAGCATGGAGACGATTATCTCAGGATGGCAATATAAACAAACGAAACTTTTAGTAGATTTCTACTTATTTTATTAAATATTATCTCCACCAAACAGGACAAGCTTGCATCTGTTATAGTTTTGGAGAAAAATGTGTTCATTTCATGTATGCGCGAAATGCCTTAAAAATGGCTTTAAAATGGATTTGGAGCATGGAGACGATTATCTCGGGATTGCAAGATAACCAAACAAAACTTTTAGTGGATTTCTACTTATTTTATTAAATATCATCTCCACCAAACAGGACAAGCTTGCATCTGTTATAGTTTTGGAGAAAAATGTGTTCATTTCATTTATGCGCGAAATGCCTTAGAAATGGGTTTTAATAGCATTTGAAGCATGGAAACGATTATCTCGGGATTGCAAGATAACCAAACTAAACTTTTAGTGGATTTCTACTTATTTTATTAAATATCATCTCCACCAAACAGGACAAGCTTGCATCTGTTATAGTTTTGGAGAAAAATGTGTTCATTTCATGTATGCGCGAAATGCCTTAAAAATGGCTTTAAAATGGATTTGGAGCATGGAGACGATTATCTCGGGATTGCAAGATAACCAAACAAAACTTTTAGTGGATTTCTACTTATTTTATTAAATATAATCTCCACCAAACAGGACAAGCTTGCATCTGTTATAGTTTTGGAGAAAAATGTGTTCATTTCATGTATGCGCGAAATGCCTTAAAAATGGCTTTAAAATGGATTTGGAGCATGGAGACGATTATCTCGGGATTGCAAGATAACCAAACAAAACTTTTAGTGGATTTCTACTTATTTTATTAAATATCATCTCCACCAAACAGGACAAGCTTGCATCTGTTATAGTTTTGGAGAAAAATGTGTTCATTTCATTTATGCGCGAAATGCCTTAGAAATGGGTTTTAATAGCATTTGAAGCATGGAGACGATTATCTCGGGATTGCAAGATAACCAAACAAAACTTTTAGTGGATTTCTACTTATTTTATTAAATATCATCTCCACCAAACAGGACAAGCTTGCATGTGTTATAGTTTTGGAGAAAAATGTGTTCATTTCATGTATGCGCAAAATGCCTTTGAAATGGCTTTAAAATGGATTTGGAGCATGGAGACGATTATCTCAGGATGGCAATATAAACAAACGAAACTTTTAGTAGATTTCTACTTATTTTATTAAATATTATCTCCACCAAACAGGACAAGCTTGCATCTGTTATAGTTTTGGAGAAAAATGTGTTCATTTCATGTATGCGCGAAATGCCTTAAAAATGGCTTTAAAATGGATTTGGAGCATGGAGACGATTATCTCGGGATTGCAAGATAACCAAACAAAACTTTTAGTGGATTTCTACTTATTTTATTAAATATCATCTCCACCAAACAGGACAAGCTTGCATCTGTTATAGTTTTAAAGAAAAATGTGTTCATTTCATTTATGCGCGAAATGCCTTAGAAATGGGTTTTAAGAGCATTTGAAGCATGGAGACGATTATCTCGAGATTGCAAGATAACCAAACAAAACTTTTAGTGGATTTCTACTTATTTTATTAAATATCATCTCCACCAAACAGGACAAGCTTGCATCTGTTATAGTTTTGGAGAAAAATGTGTTCATTTCATTTATGCGCGAAATGCCTTAGAAATGGGTTTTAATAGCATTTGAAGCATGGAAACGATTATCTCGGGATTGCAAGATAACCAAACTAAACTTTTAGTGGATTTCTACTTATTTTATTAAATATCATCTCCACCAAACAGGACAAGCTTGCATCTGTTATAGTTTTGGAGAAAAATGTGTTCATTTCATGTATGCGCGAAATGCCTTAAAAATGGCTTTAAAATGGATTTGGAGCATGGAGACGATTATCTCGGGATTGCAAGATAACCAAACAAAACTTTTAGTGGATTTCTACTTATTTTATTAAATATAATCTCCACCAAACAGGACAAGCTTGCATCTGTTATAGTTTTGGAGAAAAATGTGTTCATTTCATGTATGCGCGAAATGCCTTAAAAATGGCTTTAAAATGGATTTGGAGCATGGAGACGATTATCTCGGGATTGCAA
The DNA here is from genome assembly GCF_048569485.1 of Anomaloglossus baeobatrachus. NCBI lineage: Eukaryota > Metazoa > Chordata > Amphibia > Anura > Aromobatidae > Anomaloglossus > Anomaloglossus baeobatrachus. The sequence goes on along the minus strand of NW_027442210.1, from coordinate 1,025,450 downwards.
GATAACCAAACAAAACTTTTAGTGGATTTCTACTTATTTTATTAAATATCATCTCCACCAAACAGGACAAGCTTGCATCTGTTATAGTTTTGGAGAAAAATGTGTTCATTTCATTTATGCGCGAAATGCCTTAGAAATGGGTTTTAATAGCATTTGAAGCATGGAGACGATTATCTCGAGATTGCAAGATAACCAAACAAAACTTTTAGTGGATTTCTACTTATTTTATTAAATATCATCTCCACCAAACAGGACAAGCTTGCATCTGTTATAGTTTTGGAGAAAAATGTGTTCATTTCATGTATGCGCGAAATGCCTTAAAAATGGCTTTAAAATGGATTTGGAGCATGGAGACGATTATCTCGGGATTGCAAGATAACCAAACAAAACTTTTAGTGGATTTCTACTTATTTTATTAAATATCATCTCCACCAAACAGGACAAGCTTGCATGTGTTATAGTTTTGGAGAAAAATGTGTTCATTTCATGTATGCGCAAAATGCCTTTGAAATGGCTTTAAAATGGATTTGGAGCATGGAGACGATTATCTCAGGATGGCAATATAAACAAACGAAACTTTTAGTAGATTTCTACTTATTTTATTAAATATTATCTCCACCAAACAGGACAAGCTTGCATCTGTTATAGTTTTGGAGAAAAATGTGTTCATTTCATGTATGCGCGAAATGCCTTAAAAATGGCTTTAAAATGGATTTGGAGCATGGAGACGATTATCTCGGGATTGCAAGATAACCAAACAAAACTTTTAGTGGATTTCTACTTATTTTATTAAATATCATCTCCACCAAACAGGACAAGCTTGCATCTGTTATAGTTTTGGAGAAAAATGTGTTCATTTCATGTATGCGCGAAATGCCTTAAAAATGGCTTTAAAATGGATTTGGAGCATGGAGACGATTATCTCGGGATTGCAAGATAACCAAACAAAACTTTTAGTGGATTTCTACTTATTTTATTAAATATCATCTCCACCAAACAGGACAAGCTTGCATCTGTTATAGTTTTGGAGAAAAATGTGTTCATTTCATGTATGCGCAAAATGCCTTTGAAATGGCTTTAAAATGGATTTGGAGCATGGAGACGATTATCTCAGGATGGCAATATAAACAAACGAAACTTTTAGTAGATTTCTACTTATTTTATTAAATATTATCTCCACCAAACAGTACAAGCTTGCATCTGTTATAGTTTTGGAGAAAAATGTGTTCATTTCATGTATGCGCGAAATGCCTTAAAAATGGCTTTAAAATGGATTTGGAGCATGGAGACGATTATCTCGGGATTGCAAGATAACCAAACAAAACTTTTAGTGGATTTCTACTTATTTTATTAAATATCATCTCCACCAAACAGGACAAGCTTGCATCTGTTATAGTTTTAAAGAAAAATGTGTTCATTTCATATATGCGCGAAATGCCTTAGAAATGGGTTTTAAGAGCATTTGAAGCATGGAGACGATTATCTCGAGATTGCAAGATAACCAAACAAAACTTTTAGTGGATTTCTACTTATTTTATTAAATATCATCTCCACCAAACAGGACAAGCTTGCATCTGTTATAGTTTTGGAGAAAAATGTGTTCATTTCATGTATGCGCGAAATGCCTTAAAAATGGCTTTAAAATGGATTTGGAGCATGGAGACGATTATCTCGGGATTGCAAGATAACCAAACAAAACTTTTAGTGGATTTCTACTTATTTTATTAAATATCATCTCCACCAAACAGGACAAGCTTGCATGTGTTATAGTTTGGGAGAAAAATGTGTTCATTTCATGTATGCGCAAAATGCCTTTGAAATGGCTTTAAAATGGATTTGGAGCATGGAGACGATTATCTCAGGATGGCAATATAAACAAACGAAACGTTTAGTAGATTTCTACTTATTTTATTAAATATTATCTCCGCCAAACAGGACAAGCTTGCATCTGTTATAGTTTTGGAGAAAAATGTGTTCATTTCATGTATGCGCGAAATGCCTTAAAAATGGCTTTAAAATGGATTTGGAGCATGGAGACGATTATCTCGGGATTGCAAGATAACCAAACAAAACTTTTAGTGGATTTCTACTTATTTTATTAAATATCATCTCCACCAAACAGGACAAGCTTGCATCTGTTATAGTTTTAAAGAAAAATGTGTTCATTTCATTTATGCGCGAAATGCCTTAGAAATGGGTTTTAAGAGCATTTGAAGCATGGAGACGATTATCTCGAGATTGCAAGATAACCAAACAAAACTTTTAGTGGATTTCTACTTATTTTATTAAATATCATCTCCACCAAACAGGACAAGCTTGCATCTGTTATAGTTTTGGAGAAAAATGTGTTCATTTCATGTATGCGCGAAATGCCTTAAAAATGGCTTTAAAATGGATTTGGAGCATGGAGACGATTATCTCGGGATTGCAAGATAACCAAACTAAACTTTTAGTGGATTTCTACTTATTGTATTAAATATCATCTCCACCAAACAGGACAAGCTTGCATCTGTTATAGTTTTGGAGAAAAATGTGTTCATTTCATGTATGCGCGAAATGCCTTAAAAATGGCTTTAAAATGGATTTGGAGCATGGAGACGATTATCTCGGGATTGCAAGATAACCAAACAAAACTTTTAGTGGATTTCTACTTATTTTATTAAATATCATCTCCACCAAACAGGACAAGCTTGCATGTGTTATAGTTTTGGAGAAAAATGTGTTCATTTCATGTATGCGCAAAATGCCTTTGAAATGGCTTTAAAATGGATTTGGAGCATGGAGACGATTATCTCAGGATGGCAATATAAACAAACGAAACTTTTAGTAGATTTCTACTTATTTTATTAAATATTATCTCCACCAAACAGGACAAGCTTGCATCTGTTATAGTTTTGGAGAAAAATGTGTTCATTTCATGTATGCGCGAAATGCCTTACAAATGGCTTTAAAATGGATTTGGAGCATGGAGACGATTATCTCGGGATTGCAAGATAACCAAACAAAACTTTTAGTGGATTTCTACTTATTTTATTAAATATCATCTCCACCAAACAGGACAAGCTTGCATCTGTTATAGTTTTGGAGAAAAATGTGTTCATTTCATGTATGCGCGAAATGCCTTAAAAATGGCTTTAAAATGGATTTGGAGCATGGAGACGATTATCTCGGGATTGCAAGATAACCAAACAAAACTTTTAGTGGATTTCTACTTATTTTATTAAATATCATCTCCACCAAACAGGACAAGCTTGCATCTGTTATAGTTTTGGAGAAAAATGTGTTCATTTCATGTATGCGCAAAATGCCTTTGAAATGGCTTTAAAATGGATTTGGAGCATGGAGACGATTATCTCAGGATGGCAATATAAACAAACGAAACTTTTAGTAGATTTCTACTTATTTTATTAAATATTATCTCCACCAAACAGGACAAGCTTGCATCTGTTATAGTTTTGGAGAAAAATGTGTTCATTTCATGTATGCGCGAAATGCCTTAAAAATGGCTTTAAAATGGATTTGGAGCATGGAGACGATTATCTCGGGATTGCAAGATAACCAAACAAAACTTTTAGTGGATTTCTACTTATTTTATTAAATATCATCTCCACCAAACAGGACAAGCTTGCATCTGTTATAGTTTTAAAGAAAAATGTGTTCATTTCATTTATGCGCGAAATGCCTTAGAAATGGGTTTTAAGAGCATTTGAAGCATGGAGACGATTATCTCAAGATTGCAAGATAACCAAACAAAACTTTTAGTGGATTTCTACTTATTTTATTAAATATCATCTCCACCAAACAGGACAAGCTTGCATCTGTTATAGTTTTGGAGAAAAATGTGTTCATTTCATGTATGCGCGAAATGCCTTAAAAATGGCTTTAAAATGGATTTGGAGCATGGAGACGATTATCTCGGGATTGCAAGATAACCAAACAAAACTTTTAGTGGATTTCTACTTATTTTATTAAATATCATCTCCACCAAACAGGACAAGCTTGCATCTGTTATAGTTTTGAAGAAAAATGTGTTCATTTCATTTATGCGCGAAATGCCTTAGAAATGGGTTTTAATAGCATTTGAAGCTTGGAGACGATTATCTCGAGATTGCAAGATAACCAAACAAAACTTTTAGTGGATTTCTACTTATTTTATTAAATATCATCTCCACCAAACAGGACAAGCTTGCATCTGTTATAGTTTTGGAGAAAAATGTGTTCATTTCATGTATGCGCGAAATGCCTTAAAAATGGCTTTAAAATGGATTTGGAGCATGGAGACGATTATCTCGGGATTGCAAGATAACCAAACAAAACTTTTAGTGGATTTCTACTTATTTTATTAAATATCATCTCCACCAAACAGGACAAGCTTGCATGTGTTATAGTTTTGGAGAAAAATGTGTTCATTTCATGTATGCGCAAAATGCCTTTGAAATGGCTTTAAAATGGATTTGGAGCATGGAGACGATTATCTTAGGATGGCAATATAAACAAACGAAACTTTTAGTAGATTTCTACTTATTTTATTAAATATTATCTCCACCAAACAGGACAAGCTTGCATCTGTTATAGTTTTGGAGAAAAATGTGTTCATTTCATGTATGCGCGAAATGCCTTAAAAATGGCTTTAAAATGGATTTGGAGCATGGAGACGATTATCTCGGGATTGCAAGATAACCAAACAAAACTTTTAGTGGATTTCTACTTATTTTATTAAATATCATCTCCACCAAACAGGACAAGCTTGCATCTGTTATAGTTTTAAAGAAAAATGTGTTCATTTCATGTATGCGCGAAATGCCTTAAAAATGGCTTTAAAATGGATTTGGAGCATGGAGACGATTATCTCGGGATTGCAAGATAACCAAACAAAACTTTTAGTGGATTTCTACTTATTTTATTAAATATCATCTCCACCAAACAGGACAAGCTTGCATCTGTTATAGTTTTGGAGAAAAATGTGTTCATTTCATGTATGCGCAAAATGCCTTTGAAATGGCTTTAAAATGGATTTGGAGCATGGAGACGATTATCTCAGGATGGCAATATAAACAAACGAAACTTTTAGTAGATTTCTACTTATTTTATTAAATATTATCTCCACCAAACAGGACAAGCTTGCATCTGTTATAGTTTTGGAGAAAAATGTGTTCATTTCATGTATGCGCGAAATGCCTTAAAAATGGCTTTAAAATGGATTTGGAGCATGGAGACGATTATCTCGGGATTGCAAGATAACCAAACAAAACTTTTAGTGGATTTCTACTTATTTTATTAAATATCATCTCCACCAAACAGGACAAGCTTTCATCTGTTATAGTTTTAAAGAAAAACGTGTTCATTTCATTTATGCGCGAAATGCCTTAGAAATGGGTTTTAAGAGCATTTGAAGCATGGAGACGATTATCTCGAGATTGCAAGATAACCAAACAAAACTTTTAGTGGATTTCTACTTATTTTATTAAATATCATCTCCACCAAACAGGACAAGCTTGCATCTGTTATAGTTTTGGAGAAAAATGTGTTCATTTCATGTATGCGCGAAATGCCTTAAAAATGGCTTTAAAATGGATTTGGAGCATGGAGACGATTATCTCGGGATTGCAAGATAACCAAACAAAACTTTTAGTGGATTTCTACTTATTTTATTAAATATCATCTCCACCAAACAGGACAAGCTTTCATCTGTTATAGTTTTGGAGAAAAATGTGTTCATTTCATTTATGCGCGAAATGCCTTAGAAATGGGTTTTAATAGCATTTGAAGCATGGAGACGATTATCTCGAGATTGCAAGATAACCAAACAAAACTTTTAGTGGATTTCTACTTATTTTATTAAATATCATCTCCACCAAACAGGACAAGCTTGCATCTGTTATAGTTTTGGAGAAAAATGTGTTCATTTCATGTATGCGCGAAATGCCTTAAAAATGGCTTTAAAATGGATTTGGAGCATGGAGACGATTATCTCGGGATTGCAAGATAACCAAACAAAACTTTTAGTGGATTTCTACTTATTTTATTAAATATCATCTCCACCAAACAGGACAAGCTTGCATGTGTTATAGGTTTGGAGAAAAATGTGTTCATTTCATGTATGCGCAAAATGCCTTTGAAATGGCTTTAAAATGGATTTGGAGCATGGAGACGATTATCTCAGGATGGCAATATAAACAAACGAAACTTTTAGTAGATTTCTACTTATTTTATTAAATATTATCTCCACCAAACAGGACAAGCTTGCATCTGTTATAGTTTTGGAGAAAAATGTGTTCATTTCATGTATGCGCGAAATGCCTTAAAAATGGCTTTAAAATGGATTTGGAGCATGGAGACGATTATCTCGGGATTGCAAGATAACCAAACAAAACTTTTAGTGGATTTCTACTTATTTTATTAAATATCATCTCCACCAAACAGGACAAGCTTGCATCTGTTATAGTTTTAAAGAAAAATGTGTTCATTTCATTTATGCGCGAAATGCCTTAGAAATGGGTTTTAAGAGCATTTGAAGCATGGAGACGATTATCTCGAGATTGCAAGATAACCAAACAAAACTTTTAGTGGATTTCTACTTATTTTATTAAATATCATCTCCACCAAACAGGACAAGCTTGCATCTGTTATAGTTTTGGAGAAAAATGTGTTCATTTCATGTATGCGCGAAATGCCTTAAAAATGGCTTTAAAATGGATTTGGAGCATGGAGACGATTATCTCGGGATTGCAAGATAACCAAACAAAACTTTTAGTGGATTTCTACTTATTTTATTAAATATCATCTCCACCAAACAGGACAAGCTTGCATCTGTTATAGTTTTGGAGAAAAATGTGTTCATTTCATGTATGCGCAAAATGCCTTTGAAATGGCTTTAAAATGGATTTGGAGCATGGAGACGATTATCTCAGGATGGCAATATAAACAAACGAAACTTTTAGTAGATTTCTACTTATTTTATTAAATATTATCTCCACCAAACAGTACAAGCTTGCATCTGTTATAGTTTTGGAGAAAAATGTGTTCATTTCATGTATGCGCGAAATGCCTTAAAAATGGCTTTAAAATGGATTTGGAGCATGGAGACGATTATCTCGGGATTGCAAGATAACCAAACAAAACTTTTAGTGGATTTCTACTTATTTTATTAAATATCATCTCCACCAAACAGGACAAGCTTGCATCTGTTATAGTTTTAAAGAAAAATGTGTTCATTTCATATATGCGCGAAATGCCTTAGAAATGGGTTTTAAGAGCATTTGAAGCATGGAGACGATTATCTCGAGATTGCAAGATAACCAAACAAAACTTTTAGTGGATTTCTACTTATTTTATTAAATATCATCTCCACCAAACAGGACAAGCTTGCATCTGTTATAGTTTTGGAGAAAAATGTGTTCATTTCATGTATGCGCGAAATGCCTTAAAAATGGCTTTAAAATGGATTTGGAGCATGGAGACGATTATCTCGGGATTGCAAGATAACCAAACAAAACTTTTAGTGGATTTCTACTTATTTTATTAAATATCATCTCCACCAAACAGGACAAGCTTGCATGTGTTATAGTTTTGGAGAAAAATGTGTTCATTTCATGTATGCGCAAAATGCCTTTGAAATGGCTTTAAAATGGATTTGGAGCATGGAGACGATTATCTCAGGATGGCAATATAAACAAACGAAACGTTTAGTAGATTTCTACTTATTTTATTAAATATTATCTCCGCCAAACAGGACAAGCTTGCATCTGTTATAGTTTTGGAGAAAAATGTGTTCATTTCATGTATGCGCGAAATGCCTTAAAAATGGCTTTAAAATGGATTTGGAGCATGGAGACGATTATCTCGGGATTGCAAGATAACCAAACAAAACTTTTAGTGGATTTCTACTTATTTTATTAAATATCATCTCCACCAAACAGGACAAGCTTGCATCTGTTATAGTTTTGGAGAAAAATGTGTTCATTTCATTTATGCGCGAAATGCCTTAGAAATGGGTTTTAATAGCATTTGAAGCATGGAGACGATTATCTCGGGATTGCAAGATAACCAAACTAAACTTTTAGTGGATTTCTACTTATTGTATTAAATATCATCTCCACCAAACAGGACAAGCTTGCATCTGTTATAGTTTTGGAGAAAAATGTGTTCATTTCATGTATGCGCGAAATGCCTTAAAAATGGCTTTAAAATGGATTTGGAGCATGGAGACGATTATCTCGGGATTGCAAGATAACCAAACAAAACTTTTAGTGGATTTCTACTTATTTTATTAAATATCATCTCCACCAAACAGGACAAGCTTGCATGTGTTATAGTTTTGGAGAAAAATGTGTTCATTTCATGTATGCGCAAAATGCCTTTGAAATGGCTTTAAAATGGATTTGGAGCATGGAGACGATTATCTCAGGATGGCAATATAAACAAACGAAACTTTTAGTAGATTTCTACTTATTTTATTAAATATTATCTCCACCAAACAGGACAAGCTTGCATCTGTTATAGTTTTGGAGAAAAATGTGTTCATTTCATGTATGCGCGAAATGCCTTACAAATGGCTTTAAAATGGATTTGGAGCATGGAGACGATTATCTCGGGATTGCAAGATAACCAAACAAAACTTTTAGTGGATTTCTACTTATTTTATTAAATATCATCTCCACCAAACAGGACAAGCTTGCATCTGTTATAGTTTTGGAGAAAAATGTGTTCATTTCATGTATGCGCGAAATGCCTTAAAAATGGCTTTAAAATGGATTTGGAGCATGGAGACGATTATCTCGGGATTGCAAGATAACCAAACAAAACTTTTAGTGGATTTCTACTTATTTTATTAAATATCATCTCCACCAAACAGGACAAGCTTGCATCTGTTATAGTTTTGGAGAAAAATGTGTTCATTTCATGTATGCGCAAAATGCCTTTGAAATGGCTTTAAAATGGATTTGGAGCATGGAGACGATTATCTCAGGATGGCAATATAAACAAACGAAACTTTTAGTAGATTTCTACTTATTTTATTAAATATTATCTCCACCAAACAGGACAAGCTTGCATGTGTTATAGTTTTGGAGAAAAATGTGTTCATTTCATGTATGCGCGAAATGCCTTAAAAATGGCTTTAAAATGGATTTGGAGCATGGAGACGATTATCTCGGGATTGCAAGATAACCAAACAAAACTTTTAGTGGATTTCTACTTATTTTATTAAATATCATCTCCACCAAACAGGACAAGCTTGCATCTGTTATAGTTTTAAAGAAAAATGTGTTCATTTCATTTATGCGCGAAATGCCTTAGAAATGGGTTTTAAGAGCATTTGAAGCATGGAGACGATTATCTCCAGATTGCAAGATAACCAAACAAAACTTTTAGTGGATTTCTACTTATTTTATTAAATATCATCTCCACCAAACAGGACAAGCTTGCATCTGTTATAGTTTTGGAGAAAAATGTGTTCATTTCATGTATGCGCGAAATGCCTTAAAAATGACTTTAAAATGGATTTGGAGCATGGAGACGATTATCTCGGGATTGCAAGATAACCAAACAAAACTTTTAGTGGATTTCTACTTATTTTATTAAATATCATCTCCACCAAACAGGACAAGCTTGCATCTGTTATAGTTTTGAAGAAAAATGTGTTCATTTCATTTATGCGCGAAATGCCTTAGAAATGGGTTTTAATAGCATTTGAAGCTTGGAGACGATTATCTCGAGATTGCAAGATAACCAAACAAAACTTTTAGTGGATTTCTACTTATTTTAATAAATATCATCTCCACCAAACAGGACAAGCTTGCATCTGTTATAGTTTTGGAGAAAAATGTGTTCATTTCATGTATGCGCGAAATGCCTTAAAAATGGCTTTAAAATGGATTTGGAGCATGGAGACGATTATCTCGGGATTGCAAGATAACCAAACAAAACTTTTAGTGGATTTCTACTTATTTTATTAAATATCATCTCCACCAAACAGGACAAGCTTGCATGTGTTATAGTTTTGGAGAAAAATGTGTTCATTTCATGTATGCGCAAAATGCCTTTGAAATGGCTTTAAAATGGATTTGGAGCATGGAGACGATTATCTTAGGATGGCAATATAAACAAACGAAACTTTTAGTAGATTTCTACTTATTTTATTAAATATTATCTCCACCAAACAGGACAAGCTTGCATCTGTTATAGTTTTGGAGAAAAATGTGTTCATTTCATGTATGCGCGAAATGCCTTAAAAATGGCTTTAAAATGGATTTGGAGCATGGAGACGATTATCTCGGGATTGCAAGATAACCAAACAAAACTTTTAGTGGATTTCTACTTATTTTATTAAATATCATCTCCACCAAACAGGACAAGCTTGCATCTGTTATAGTTTTGGAGAAAAATGTGTTCATTTCATGTATGCGCAAAATGCCTTTGAAATGGCTTTAAAATGGATTTGGAGCATGGAGACGATTATCTCAGGATGGCAATATAAACAAACGAAACTTTTAGTAGATTTCTACTTATTTTATTAAATATTATCTCCACCAAACAGGACAAGCTTGCATCTGTTATAGTTTTGGAGAAAAATGTGTTCATTTCATGTATGCGCGAAATGCCTTAAAAATGGCTTTAAAATGGATTTGGAGCATGGAGACGATTATCTCGGGATTGCAAGATAACCAAACAAAACTTTTAGTGGATTTCTACTTATTTTATTAAATATCATCTCCACCAAACAGGACAAGCTTGCATCTGTTATAGTTTTAAAGAAAAACGTGTTCATTTCATTTATGCGCGAAATGCCTTAGAAATGGGTTTTAAGAGCATTTGAAGCATGGAGACGATTATCTCGAGATTGCAAGATAACCAAACAAAACTTTTAGTGGATTTCTACTTATTTTATTAAATATCATCTCCACCAAACAGGACAAGCTTGCATCTGTTATAGTTTTGGAGAAAAATGTGTTCATTTCATGTATGCGCGAAATGCCTTAAAAATGGCTTTAAAATGGATTTGGAGCATGGAGACGATTATCTCGGGATTGCAAGATAACCAAACAAAACTTTTAGTGGATTTCTACTTATTTTATTAAATATCATCTCCACCAAACAGGACAAGCTTGCATCTGTTATAGTTTTGGAGAAAAATGTGTTCATTTCATTTATGCGCGAAATGCCTTAGAAATGGGTTTTAATAGCATTTGAAGCATGGAGACGATTATCTCGGGATTGCAAGATAACCAAACTAAACTTTTAGTGGATTTCTACTTATTTTATTAAATATCATCTCCACCAAACAGGACAAGCTTGCATCTGTTATAGTTTTGGAGAAAAATGTGTTCATTTCATGTATGCGCGAAATGCCTTAAAAATGGCTTTAAAATGGATTTGGAGCATGGAGACGATTATCTCGGGATTGCAAGATAACCAAACAAAACTTTTAGTGGATTTCTACTTATTTTATTAAATATCATCTCCACCAAACAGGACAAGCTTGCATCTGTTATAGTTTTGGAGAAAAATGTGTTCATTTCATGTATGCGCGAAATGCCTTAAAAATGGCTTTAAAATGGATTTGGAGCATGGAGACGATTATCTCAGGATGGCAATATAAACAAACAAAACTTTTAGTAGATTTCTACTTATTTTATTAAATATTATCTCCACCAAACAGGACAAGCTTGCATCTGTTATAGTTTTAAAGAAAAATGTGTTCATTTCATTTATGCGCGAAATGCCTTAGAAATGGGTTTTAAGAGCATTTGAAGCATGGAGACGATTATCTCGAGATTGCAAGATAACCAAACAAAACTTTTAGTGGATTTCTACTTATTTTATTAAATATCATCTCCACCAAACAGGACAAGCTTGCATCTGTTATAGTTTTGGAGAAAAATGTGTTCATTTCATGTATGCGCGAAATGCCTTAAAAATGGCTTTAAAATGGATTTGGAGCATGGAGACGATTATCTCGGGATTGCAAGATAACCAAACAAAACTTTTAGTGGATTTCTACTTATTTTATTAAATATCATCTCCACCAAACAGGACAAGCTTGCATCTGTTATAGTTTTGAAGAAAAATGTGTTCATTTCATTTATGCGCGAAATGCCTTAGAAATGGGTTTTAATAGCATTTGAAGCTTGGAGACGATTATCTCGAGATTGCAAGATAACCAAACAAAACTTTTAGTGGATTTCTACTTATTTTATTAAATATCATCTCCACCAAACAGGACAAGCTTGCATCTGTTATAGTTTTGGAGAAAAATGTGTTCATTTCATGTATGCGCGAAATGCCTTAAAAATGGCTTTAAAATGGATTTGGAGCATGGAGACGATTATCTCGGGATTGCAAGATAACCAAACAAAACTTTTAGTGGATTTCTACTTATTTTATTAAATATCATCTCCACCAAACAGGACAAGCTTGCATGTGTTATAGTTTTGGAGAAAAATGTGTTCATTTCATGTATGCGCAAAATGCCTTTGAAATGGCTTTAAAATGGATTTGGAGCATGGAGACGATAATCTTAGGATGGCAATATAAACAAACGAAACTTTTAGTAGATTTCTACTTATTTTATTAAATATTATCTCCACCAAACAGGACAAGCTTGCATCTGTTATAGTTTTGGAGAAAAATGTGTTCATTTCATGTATGCGCGAAATGCCTTAAAAATGGCTTTAAAATGGATTTGGAGCATGGAGACGATTATCTCGGGATTGCAAGATAACCAAACAAAACTTTTAGTGGATTTCTACTTATTTTATTAAATATCATCTCCACCAAACAAGACAAGCTTGCATCTGTTATAGTTTTAAAGAAAAATGTGTTCATTTCATGTATGCGCGAAATGCCTTAAAAATGGCTTTAAAATGGATTTGGAGCATGGAGACGATTATCTCGGGATTGCAAGATAACCAAACAAAACTTTTAGTGGATTTCTACTTATTTTACTAAATATCATCTCCACCAAACAGGACAAGCTTGCATCTGTTATAGTTTTGGAAAAAAATGTGTTCATTTCATGTATGCGCAAAATGCCTTTGAAATGGCTTTAAAATGGATTTGGAGCATGGAGACGATTATCTCAGGATGGCAATATAAACAAACGAAACTTTTAGTAGATTTCTACTTATTTTATTAAATATTATCTCCACCAAACAGGACAAGCTTGCATCTGTTATAGTTTTGGAGAAAAATGTGTTCATTTCATGTATGCGCGAAATGCCTTAAAAATGGCTTTAAAATGGATTTGGAGCATGGAGACGATTATCTCGGGATTGCAAGATAACCAAACAAAACTTTTAGTGGATTTCTACTTATTTTATTAAATATCATCTCCACCAAACAGGACAAGCTTGCATCTGTTATAGTTTTAAAGAAAAACGTGTTCATTTCATTTATGCGCGAAATGCCTTAGAAATGGGTTTTAAGAGCATTTGAAGCATGGAGACGATTATCTCGAGATTGCAAGATAACCAAACAAAACTTTTAGTGGATTTCTACTTATTTTATTAAATATCATCTCCACCAAACAGGACAAGCTTGCATCTGTTATAGTTTTGGAGAAAAATGTGTTCATTTCATGTATGCGCGAAATGCCTTAAAAATGGCTTTAAAATGGATTTGGAGCATGGAGACGATTATCTCGGGATTGCAAGATAACCAAACAAAACTTTTAGTGGATTTCTACTTATTTTATTAAATATCATCTCCACCAAACAGGACAAGCTTGCATCTGTTATAGTTTTGGAGAAAAATGTGTTCATTTCATTTATGCGCGAAATGCCTTAGAAATGGGTTTTAATAGCATTTGAAGCATGGAGACGATTATCTTGGGATTGCAAGATAACCAAACTAAACTTTTAGTGGATTTCTACTTATTTTATTAAATATCATCTCCACCAAACAGGACAAGCTTGCATCTGTTATAGTTTTGGAGAAAAATGTGTTCATTTCATGTATGCGCGAAATGCCTTAAAAATGGCTTTAAAATGGATTTGGAGCATGGAGACGATTATCTCGGGATTGCAAGATAACCAAACAAAACTTTTAGTGGATTTCTACTTATTTTATTAAATATCATCTCCACCAAACAGGACAAGCTTGCATCTGTTATAGTTTTGGAGAAAAATGTGTTCATTTCATGTATGCGCGAAATGCCTTAAAAATGGCTTTAAAATGGATTTGGAGCATGGAGACGATTATCTCAGGATGGCAATATAAACAAACGAAACTTTTAGTAGATTTCTACTTATTTTATTAAATATTATCTCCACCAAACAGGACAAGCTTGCATCTGTTATAGTTTTGGAGAAAAATGTGTTCATTTCATGTATGCGCGAAATGCCTTAAAAATGGCTTTAAAATGGATTTGGAGCATGGAGACGATTATCTCGGGATTGCAAGATAACTAAACAAAACTTTTAGTGGATTTCTACTTATTTTATTAAATATCATCTCCACCAAACAGGACAAGCTTGCATCTGTTATAGTTTTAAAGAAAAATGTGTTCATTTCATTTATGCGCGAAATGCCTTAGAAATGGGTTTTAAGAGCATTTGAAGCATGGAGACGATTATCTCGAGATTGCAAGATAACCAAACAAAACTTTTAGTGGATTTCTACTTATTTTATTAAATATCATCTCCACCAAACAGGACAAGCTTGCATCTGTTATAGTTTTGGAGAAAAATGTGTTCATTTCATGTATGCGCGAAATGCCTTAAAAATGGCTTTAAAATGGATTTGGAGCATGGAGACGATTATCTCGGGATTGCAAGATAACCAAACAAAACTTTTAGTGGATTTCTACTTATTTTATTAAATATCATCTCCACCAAACAGGACAAGCTTGCATCTGTTATAGTTTTGGAGAAAAATGTGTTCATTTCATTTATGCGCGAAATGCCTTAGAAATGGGTTTTAATAGCATTTGAAGCATGGAGACGATTATCTCGAGATTGCAAGATAACCAAACAAAACTTTTAGTGGATTTCTACTTATTTTATTAAATATCATCTCCACCAAACAGGACAAGCTTGCATCTGTTATAGTTTTGGAGAAAAATGTGTTCATTTCATGTATGCGCGAAATGCCTTAAAAATGGCTTTAAAATGGATTTGGAGCATGGAGACGATTATCTCGGGATTGCAAGATAACCAAACAAAACTTTTAGTGGATTTCTACTTATTTTATTAAATATCATCTCCACCAAACAGGACAAGCTTGCATGTGTTATAGTTTTGGAGAAAAATGTGTTCATTTCATGTATGCGCAAAATGCCTTTGAAATGGCTTTAAAATGGATTTGGAGCATGGAGACGATTATCTCAGGATGGCAATATAAACAAACGAAACTTTTAGTAGATTTCTACTTATTTTATTAAATATTATCTCCACCAAACAGGACAAGCTTGCATCTGTTATAGTTTTGGAGAAAAATGTGTTCATTTCATGTATGCGCGAAATGCCTTAAAAATGGCTTTAAAATGGATTTGGAGCATGGAGACGATTATCTCGGGATTGCAAGATAACCAAACAAAACTTTTAGTGGATTTCTACTTATTTTATTAAATATCATCTCCACCAAACAGGACAAGCTTGCATCTGTTATAGTTTTGGAGAAAAATCTGTTCATTTCATGTATGCGCGAAATGCCTTAAAAATGGCTTTAAAATGGATTTGGAGCATGGAGACGATTATCTCGGGATTGCAAGATAACCAAACAAAACTTTTAGTGGATTTCTACTTATTTTATTAAATATCATCTCCACCAAACAGGACAAGCTTGCATCTGTTATAGTTTTGGAGAAAAATGTGTTCATTTCATGTATGCGCAAAATGCCTTTGAAATGGCTTTAAAATGGATTTGGAGCATGGAGACGATTATCTCAGGATGGCAATATAAACAAACGAAACTTTTAGTAGATTTCTACTTATTTTATTAAATATTATCTCCACCAAACAGGACAAGCTTGCATCTGTTATAGTTTTGGAGAAAAATGTGTTCACTTCATGTATGCGCGAAATGCCTTAAAAATGGCTTTAAAATGGATTTGGAGCATGGAGACGATTATCTCGGGATTGCAAGATAACCAAACAAAACTTTTAGTGGATTTCTACTTATTTTATTAAATATCATCTCCACCAAACAGGACAAGCTTGCATCTGTTATAGTTTTGGAGAAAAATGTGTTCATTTCATGTATGCGCGAAATGCCTTAAAAATGGCTTTAAAATGGATTTGGAGCATGGAGACGATTATCTCGGGATTGCAAGATAACCAAACAAAACTTTTAGTGGATTTCTACTTATTTTATTAAATATCATCTCCACCAAACAGGACAAGCTTGCATCTGTTATAGTTTTGGAGAAAAATGTGTTCATTTCATGTATGCGCAAAATGCCTTTGAAATGGCTTTAAAATGGATTTGGAGCATGGAGACGATTATCTCAGGATGGCAATATAAACAAACGAAACTTTTAGTAGATTTCTACTTATTTTATTAAATATTATCTCCACCAAACAGGACAAGCTTGCATGTGTTATAGTTTTGGAGAAAAATGTGTTCATTTCATGTATGCGCGAAATGCCTTAAAAATGGCTTTAAAATGGATTTGGAGCATGGAGACGATTATCTCGGGATTGCAAGATAACCAAACAAAACTTTTAGTGGATTTCTACTTATTTTATTAAATATCATCTCCACCAAACAGGACAAGCTTGCATCTGTTATAGTTTTAAAGAAAAATGTGTTCATTTCATGTATGCGCAAAATGCCTTTGAAATGGCTTTAAAATGGATTTGGAGCATGGAGACGATTATCTCAGGATGGCAATATAAACAAACGAAACTTTTAGTAGATTTCTACTTATTTTATTAAATATTATCTCCACCAAACAGTACAAGCTTGCATCTGTTATAGTTTTGGAGAAAAATGTGTTCATTTCATGTATGCGCGAAATGCCTTAAAAATGGCTTTAAAATGGATTTGGAGCATGGAGACGATTATCTCGGGATTGCAAGATAACCAAACAAAACTTTTAGTGGATTTCTACTTATTTTATTAAATATCATCTCCACCAAACAGGACAAGCTTGCATCTGTTATAGTTTTGGAGAAAAATGTGTTCATTTCATGTATGCGCAAAATGCCTTTGAAATGGCTTTAAAATGGATTTGGAGCATGGAGACGATTATCTCAGGATGGCAATATAAACAAACGAAACTTTTAGTAGATTTCTACTTATTTTATTAAATATTATCTCCACCAAACAGGACAAGCTTGCATGTGTTATAGTTTTGGAGAAAAATGTGTTCATTTCATGTATGCGCGAAATGCCTTAAAAATGGCTTTAAAATGGATTTGGAGCATGGAGACGATTATCTCGGGATTGCAAGATAACCAAACAAAACTTTTAGTGGATTTCTACTTATTTTATTAAATATCATCTCCACCAAACAGGACAAGCTTGCATCTGTTATAGTTTTAAAGAAAAATGTGTTCATTTCATGTATGCGCAAAATGCCTTTGAAATGGTTTAAAATGGATTTGGAGCATGGAGACGATTATCTCAGGATGGCAATATAAACAAACGAAACTTTTAGTAGATTTCTACTTATTTTATTAAATATTATCTCCACCAAACAGTACAAGCTTGCATCTGTTATAGTTTTGGAGAAAAATGTGTTCATTTCATGTATGCGCGAAATGCCTTAAAAATGGCTTTAAAATGGATTTGGAGCATGGAGACGATTATCTCGGGATTGCAAGATAACCAAACAAAACTTTTAGTGGATTTCTACTTATTTTATTAAATATCATCTCCACCAAACAGGACAAGCTTGCATCTGTTATAGTTTTAAAAAAAAATGTGTTCATTTCATATATGCGCGAAATGCCTTAGAAATGGGTTTTAAGAGCATTTGAAGCATGGAGACGATTATCTCGAGATTGCAAGATAACCAAACAAAACTTTTAGTGGATTTCTACTTATTTTATTAAATATCATCTCCACCAAACAGGACAAGCTTGCATCTGTTATAGTTTTGGAGAAAAATGTGTTCATTTCATGTATGCGCGAAATGCCTTAAAAATGGCTTTAAAATGGATTTGGAGCATGGAGACGATTATCTCGGGATTGCAAGATAACCAAACAAAACTTTTAGTGGATTTCTACTTATTTTATTAAATATCATCTCCACCAAACAGTACAAGCTTGCATGTGTTATAGTTTTGGAGAAAAATGTGTTCATTTCATGTATGCGCAAAATGCCTTTGAAATGGCTTTAAAATGGATTTGGAGCATGGAGACGATTATCTCAGGATGGCAATATAAACAAACGAAACTTTTAGTAGATTTCTACTTATTTTATTAAATATTATCTCCACCAAACAGGACAAGCTTGCATCTGTTATAGTTTTGGAGAAAAATGTGTTCATTTCATGTATGCGCGAAATGCCTTAAAAATGGCTTTAAAATGGATTTGGAGCATGGAGACGATTATCTCGGGATTGCAAGATAACCAAACAAAACTTTTAGTGGATTTCTACTTATTTTATTAAATATCATCTCCACCAAACAGGACAAGCTTGCATCTGTTATAGTTTTGGAGAAAAATGTGTTCATTTCATTTATGCGCGAAATGCCTTAGAAATGGGTTTTAATAGCATTTGAAGCATGGAAACGATTATCTCGGGATTGCAAGATAACCAAACTAAACTTTTAGTGGATTTCTACTTATTTTATTAAATATCATCTCCACCAAACAGGACAAGCTTGCATCTGTTATAGTTTTGGAGAAAAATGTGTTCATTTCATGTATGCGCGAAATGCCTTAAAAATGGCTTTAAAATGGATTTGGAGCATGGAGACGATTATCTCGGGATTGCAAGATAACCAAACAAAACTTTTAGTGGATTTCTACTTATTTTATTAAATATAATCTCCACCAAACAGGACAAGCTTGCATCTGTTATAGTTTTGGAGAAAAATGTGTTCATTTCATGTATGCGCGAAATGCCTTAAAAATGGCTTTAAAATGGATTTGGAGCATGGAGACGATTATCTCGGGATTGCAAGATAACCAAACAAAACTTTTAGTGGATTTCTACTTATTTTATTAAATATCATCTCCACCAAACAGGACAAGCTTGCATCTGTTATAGTTTTGGAGAAAAATGTGTTCATTTCATTTATGCGCGAAATGCCTTAGAAATGGGTTTTAATAGCATTTGAAGCATGGAGACGATTATCTCGGGATTGCAAGATAACCAAACAAAACTTTTAGTGGATTTCTACTTATTTTATTAAATATCATCTCCACCAAACAGGACAAGCTTGCATGTGTTATAGTTTTGGAGAAAAATGTGTTCATTTCATGTATGCGCAAAATGCCTTTGAAATGGCTTTAAAATGGATTTGGAGCATGGAGACGATTATCTCAGGATGGCAATATAAACAAACGAAACTTTTAGTAGATTTCTACTTATTTTATTAAATATTATCTCCACCAAACAGGACAAGCTTGCATCTGTTATAGTTTTGGAGAAAAATGTGTTCATTTCATGTATGCGCGAAATGCCTTAAAAATGGCTTTAAAATGGATTTGGAGCATGGAGACGATTATCTCGGGATTGCAAGATAACCAAACAAAACTTTTAGTGGATTTCTACTTATTTTATTAAATATCATCTCCACCAAACAGGACAAGCTTGCATCTGTTATAGTTTTAAAGAAAAATGTGTTCATTTCATTTATGCGCGAAATGCCTTAGAAATGGGTTTTAAGAGCATTTGAAGCATGGAGACGATTATCTCGAGATTGCAAGATAACCAAACAAAACTTTTAGTGGATTTCTACTTATTTTATTAAATATCATCTCCACCAAACAGGACAAGCTTGCATCTGTTATAGTTTTGGAGAAAAATGTGTTCATTTCATTTATGCTCGAAATGCCTTAGAAATGGGTTTTAATAGCATTTGAAGCATGGAAACGATTATCTCGGGATTGCAAGATAACCAAACTAAACTTTTAGTGGATTTCTACTTATTTTATTAAATATCATCTCCACCAAACAGGACAAGCTTGCATCTGTTATAGTTTTGGAGAAAAATGTGTTCATTTCATGTATGCGCGAAATGCCTTAAAAATGGCTTTAAAATGGATTTGGAGCATGGAGACGATTATCTCGGGATTGCAAGATAACCAAACAAAACTTTTAGTGGATTTCTACTTATTTTATTAAATATAATCTCCACCAAACAGGACAAGCTTGCATCTGTTATAGTTTTGGAGAAAAATGTGTTCATTTCATGTATGCGCGAAATGCCTTAAAAATGGCTTTAAAATGGATTTGGAGCATGGAGACGATTATCTCGGGATTGCAAGATAACCAAACAAAACTTTTAGTGGATTTCTACTTATTTTATTAAATATCATCTCCACCAAACAGGACAAGCTTGCATCTGTTATAGTTTTGGAGAAAAATGTGTTCATTTCATTTATGCGCGAAATGCCTTAGAAATGGGTTTTAATAGCATTTGAAGCATGGAGACGATTATCTCGAGATTGCAAGATAACCAAACAAAACTTTTAGTGGATTTCTACTTATTTTATTAAATATCATCTCCACCAAACAGGACAAGCTTGCATCTGTTATAGTTTTGGAGAAAAATGTGTTCATTTCATGTATGCGCGAAATGCCTTAAAAATGGCTTTAAAATGGATTTGGAGCATGGAGACGATTATCTCGGGATTGCAAGATAACCAAACAAAACTTTTAGTGGATTTCTACTTATTTTATTAAATATCATCTCCACCAAACAGGACAAGCTTGCATGTGTTATAGTTTTGGAGAAAAATGTGTTCATTTCATGTATGCGCAAAATGCCTTTGAAATGGCTTTAAAATGGATTTGGAGCATGGAGACGATTATCTCAGGATGGCAATATAAACAAACGAAACTTTTAGTAGATTTCTACTTATTTTATTAAATATTATCTCCACCAAACAGGACAAGCTTGCATCTGTTATAGTTTTGGAGAAAAATGTGTTCATTTCATGTATGCGCGAAATGCCTTAAAAATGGCTTTAAAATGGATTTGGAGCATGGAGACGATTATCTCGGGATTGCAAGATAACCAAACAAAACTTTTAGTGGATTTCTACTTATTTTATTAAATATCATCTCCACCAAACAGGACAAGCTTGCATCTGTTATAGTTTTGGAGAAAAATGTGTTCATTTCATGTATGCGCGAAATGCCTTAAAAATGGCTTTAAAATGGATTTGGAGCATGGAGACGATTATCTCGGGATTGCAAGATAACCAAACAAAACTTTTAGTGGATTTCTACTTATTTTATTAAATATCATCTCCACCAAACAGGACAAGCTTGCATCTGTTATAGTTTTGGAGAAAAATGTGTTCATTTCATGTATGCGCAAAATGCCTTTGAAATGGCTTTAAAATGGATTTGGAGCATGGAGACGATTATCTCAGGATGGCAATATAAACAAACGAAACTTTTAGTAGATTTCTACTTATTTTATTAAATATTATCTCCACCAAACAGTACAAGCTTGCATCTGTTATAGTTTTGGAGAAAAATGTGTTCATTTCATGTATGCGCGAAATGCCTTAAAAATGGCTTTAAAATGGATTTGGAGCATGGAGACGATTATCTCGGGATTGCAAGATAACCAAACAAAACTTTTAGTGGATTTCTACTTATTTTATTAAATATCATCTCCACCAAACAGGACAAGCTTGCATCTGTTATAGTTTTAAAGAAAAATGTGTTCATTTCATATATGCGCGAAATGCCTTAGAAATGGGTTTTAAGAGCATTTGAAGCATGGAGACGATTATCTCGAGATTGCAAGATAACCAAACAAAACTTTTAGTGGATTTCTACTTATTTTATTAAATATCATCTCCACCAAACAGGACAAGCTTGCATCTGTTATAGTTTTGGAGAAAAATGTGTTCATTTCATGTATGCGCGAAATGCCTTAAAAATGGCTTTAAAATGGATTTGGAGCATGGAGACGATTATCTCGGGATTGCAAGATAACCAAACAAAACTTTTAGTGGATTTCTACTTATTTTATTAAATATCATCTCCACCAAACAGGACAAGCTTGCATGTGTTATAGTTTTGGAGAAAAATGTGTTCATTTCATGTATGCGCAAAATGCCTTTGAAATGGCTTTAAAATGGATTTGGAGCATGGAGACGATTATCTCAGGATGGCAATATAAACAAACGAAACGTTTAGTAGATTTCTACTTATTTTATTAAATATTATCTCCGCCAAACAGGACAAGCTTGCATCTGTTATAGTTTTGGAGAAAAATGTGTTCATTTCATGTATGCGCGAAATGCCTTAAAAATGGCTTTAAAATGGATTTGGAGCATGGAGACGATTATCTCGGGATTGCAAGATAACCAAACAAAACTTTTAGTGGATTTCTACTTATTTTATTAAATATCATCTCCACCAAACAGGACAAGCTTGCATCTGTTATAGTTTTAAAGAAAAATGTGTTCATTTCATTTATGCGCGAAATGCCTTAGAAATGGGTTTTAAGAGCATTTGAAGCATGGAGACGATTATCTCGAGATTGCAAGATAACCAAACAAAACTTTTAGTGGATTTCTACTTATTTTATTAAATATCATCTCCACCAAACAGGACAAGCTTGCATCTGTTATAGTTTTGGAGAAAAATGTGTTCATTTCATGTATGCGCGAAATGCCTTAAAAATGGCTTTAAAATGGATTTGGAGCATGGAGACGATTATCTCGGGATTGCAAGATAACCAAACTAAACTTTTAGTGGATTTCTACTTATTGTATTAAATATCATCTCCACCAAACAGGACAAGCTTGCATCTGTTATAGTTTTGGAGAAAAATGTGTTCATTTCATGTATGCGCGAAATGCCTTAAAAATGGCTTTAAAATGGATTTGGAGCATGGAGACGATTATCTCGGGATTGCAAGATAACCAAACAAAACTTTTAGTGGATTTCTACTTATTTTATTAAATATCATCTCCACCAAACAGGACAAGCTTGCATGTGTTATAGTTTTGGAGAAAAATGTGTTCATTTCATGTATGCGCAAAATGCCTTTGAAATGGCTTTAAAATGGATTTGGAGCATGGAGACGATTATCTCAGGATGGCAATATAAACAAACGAAACTTTTAGTAGATTTCTACTTATTTTATTAAATATTATCTCCACCAAACAGGACAAGCTTGCATCTGTTATAGTTTTGGAGAAAAATGTGTTCATTTCATGTATGCGCGAAATGCCTTACAAATGGCTTTAAAATGGATTTGGAGCATGGAGACGATTATCTCGGGATTGCAAGATAACCAAACAAAACTTTTAGTGGATTTCTACTTATTTTATTAAATATCATCTCCACCAAACAGGACAAGCTTGCATCTGTTATAGTTTTGGAGAAAAATGTGTTCATTTCATGTATGCGCGAAATGCCTTAAAAATGGCTTTAAAATGGATTTGGAGCATGGAGACGATTATCTCGAGATTGCAAGATAACCAAACAAAACTTTTAGTGGATTTCTACTTATTTTATTAAATATCATCTCCACCAAACAGGACAAGCTTGCATCTGTTATAGTTTTGGAGAAAAATGTGTTCATTTCATGTATGCGCAAAATGCCTTTGAAATGGCTTTAAAATGGATTTGGAGCATGGAGACGATTATCTCAGGATGGCAATATAAACAAACGAAACTTTTAGTAGATTTCTACTTATTTTATTAAATATTATCTCCACCAAACAGGACAAGCTTGCATCTGTTATAGTTTTGGAGAAAAATGTGTTCATTTCATGTATGCGCGAAATGCCTTAAAAATGGCTTTAAAATGGATTTGGAGCATGGAGACGATTATCTCGGGATTGCAAGATAACCAAACAAAACTTTTAGTGGATTTCTACTTATTTTATTAAATATCATCTCCACCAAACAGGACAAGCTTGCATCTGTTATAGTTTTAAAGAAAAATGTGTTCATTTCATTTATGCGCGAAATGCCTTAGAAATGGGTTTTAAATGGATTTGGAGCATGGAGACGATTATCTCAGGATGGCAATATAAACAAACGAAACGTTTAGTAGATTTCTACTTATTTTATTAAATATTATCTCCGCCAAACAGGACAAGCTTGCATCTGTTATAGTTTTGGAGAAAAATGTGTTCATTTCATGTATGCGCGAAATGCCTTAAAAATGGCTTTAAAATGGATTTGGAGCATGGAGACGATTATCTCGGGATTGCAAGATAACAAAACAAAACTTTTAGTGGATTTCTACTTATTTTATTAAATATCATCTCCACCAAACAGGACAAGCTTGCATCTGTTATAGTTTTAAAGAAAAATGTGTTCATTTCATTTATGCGCGAAATGCCTTAGAAATGGGTTTTAAGAGCATTTGAAGCATGGAGACGATTATCTCGAGATTGCAAGATAACCAAACAAAACTTTTAGTGGATTTCTACTTATTTTATTAAATATCATCTCCACCAAACAGGACAAGCTTGCATCTGTTATAGTTTTGGAGAAAAATGTGTTCATTTCATGTATGCGCGAAATGCCTTAAAAATGGCTTTAAAATGGATTTGGAGCATGGAGACGATTATCTCGGGATTGCAAGATAACCAAACTAAACTTTTAGTGGATTTCTACTTATTGTATTAAATATCATCTCCACCAAACAGGACAAGCTTGCATCTGTTATAGTTTTGGAGAAAAATGTGTTCATTTCATGTATGCGCGAAATGCCTTAAAAATGGCTTTAAAATGGATTTGGAGCATGGAGACGATTATCTCGGGATTGCAAGATAACCAAACAAAACTTTTAGTGGATTTCTACTTATTTTATTAAATATCATCTCCACCAAACAGGACAAGCTTGCATGTGTTATAGTTTTGGAGAAAAATGTGTTCATTTCATGTATGCGCAAAATGCCTTTGAAATGGCTTTAAAATGGATTTGGAGCATGGAGACGATTATCTCAGGATGGCAATATAAACAAACGAAACTTTTAGTAGATTTCTACTTATTTTATTAAATATTATCTCCACCAAACAGGACAAGCTTGCATCTGTTATAGTTTTGGAGAAAAATGTGTTCATTTCATGTATGCGCGAAATGCCTTACAAATGGCTTTAAAATGGATTTGGAGCATGGAGACGATTATCTCGGGATTGCAAGATAACCAAACAAAACTTTTAGTGGATTTCTACTTATTTTATTAAATATCATCTCCACCAAACAGGACAAGCTTGCATCTGTTATAGTTTTGGAGAAAAATGTGTTCATTTCATGTATGCGCGAAATGCCTTAAAAATGGCTTTAAAATGGATTTGGAGCATGGAGACGATTATCTCGGGATTGCAAGATAACCAAACAAAACTTTTAGTGGATTTCTACTTATTTTATTAAATATCATCTCCACCAAACAGGACAAGCTTGCATCTGTTATAGTTTTGGAGAAAAATGTGTTCATTTCATGTATGCGCAAAATGCCTTTGAAATGGCTTTAAAATGGATTTGGAGCATGGAGACGATTATCTCAGGATGGCAATATAAACAAACGAAACTTTTAGTAGATTTCTACTTATTTTATTAAATATTATCTCCACCAAACAGGACAAGCTTGCATCTGTTATAGTTTTGGAGAAAAATGTGTTCATTTCATGTATGCGCGAAATGCCTTAAAAATGGCTTTAAAATGGATTTGGAGCATGGAGACGATTATCTCGGGATTGCAAGATAACCAAACAAAACTTTTAGTGGATTTCTACTTATTTTATTAAATATCATCTCCACCAAACAGGACAAGCTTGCATCTGTTATAGTTTTAAAGAAAAATGTGTTCATTTCATTTATGCGCGAAATGCCTTAGAAATGGGTTTTAAGAGCATTTGAAGCATGGAGACGATTATCTCAAGATTGCAAGATAACCAAACAAAACTTTTAGTGGATTTCTACTTATTTTATTAAATATCATCTCCACCAAACAGGACAAGCTTGCATCTGTTATAGTTTTGGAGAAAAATGTGTTCATTTCATGTATGCGCGAAATGCCTTAAAAATGGCTTTAAAATGGATTTGGAGCATGGAGACGATTATCTCGGGATTGCAAGATAACCAAACAAAACTTTTAGTGGATTTCTACTTATTTTATTAAATATCATCTCCACCAAACAGGACAAGCTTGCATGTGTTATAGTTTTGGAGAAAAATGTGTTCATTTCATGTATGCGCAAAATGCCTTTGAAATGGCTTTAAAATGGATTTGGAGCATGGAGACGATTATCTTAGGATGGCAATATAAACAAACGAAACTTTTAGTAGATTTCTACTTATTTTATTAAATATTATCTCCACCAAACAGGACAAGCTTGCATCTGTTATAGTTTTGGAGAAAAATGTGTTCATTTCATGTATGCGCGAAATGCCTTAAAATGGCTTTAAAATGGATTTGGAGCATGGAGACGATTATCTCGGGATTGCAAGATAACCAAACAAAACTTTTAGTGGATTTCTACTTATTTTATTAAATATCATCTCCACCAAACAGGACAAGCTTGCATCTGTTATAGTTTTAAAGAAAAATGTGTTCATTTCATGTATGCGCGAAATGCCTTAAAAATGGCTTTAAAATGGATTTGGAGCATGGAGACGATTATCTCGGGATTGCAAGATAACCAAACAAAACTTTTAGTGGATTTCTACTTATTTTATTAAATATCATCTCCACCAAACAGGACAAGCTTGCATCTGTTATAGTTTTGGAGAAAAATGTGTTCATTTCATGTATGCGCAAAATGCCTTTGAAATGGCTTTAAAATGGATTTGGAGCATGGAGACGATTATCTCAGGATGGCAATATAAACAAACGAAACTTTTAGTAGATTTCTACTTATTTTATTAAATATTATCTCCACCAAACAGGACAAGCTTGCATCTGTTATAGTTTTGGAGAAAAATGTGTTCATTTCATGTATGCGCGAAATGCCTTAAAAATGGCTTTAAAATGGATTTGGAGCATGGAGACGATTATCTCGGGATTGCAAGATAACCAAACAAAACTTTTAGTGGATTTCTACTTATTTTATTAAATATCATCTCCACCAAACAGGACAAGCTTGCATCTGTTATAGTTTTAAAGAAAAACGTGTTCATTTCATTTATGCGCGAAATGCCTTAGAAATGGGTTTTAAGAGCATTTGAAGCATGGAGACGATTATCTCGAGATTGCAAGATAACCAAACAAAACTTTTAGTGGATTTCTACTTATTTTATTAAATATCATCTCCACCAAACAGGACAAGCTTGCATCTGTTATAGTTTTGGAGAAAAATGTGTTCATTTCATGTATGCGCGAAATGCCTTAAAAATGGCTTTAAAATGGATTTGGAGCATGGAGACGATTATCTCGGGATTGCAAGATAACCAAACAAAACTTTTAGTGGATTTCTACTTATTTTATTAAATATCATCTCCACCAAACAGGACAAGCTTGCATCTGTTATAGTTTTGGAGAAAAATGTGTTCATTTCATGTATGCGCAAAATGCCTTTGAAATGGCTTTAAAATGGATTTGGAGCATGGAGACGATTATCTCAGGATGGCAATATAAACAAACGAAACTTTTAGTAGATTTCTACTTATTTTATTAAATATTATCTCCACCAAACAGTACAAGCTTGCATCTGTTATAGTTTTGGAGAAAAATGTGTTCATTTCATGTATGCGCGAAATGCCTTAAAAATGGCTTTAAAATGGATTTGGAGCATGGAGACGATTATCTCGGGATTGCAAGATAACCAAACAAAACTTTTAGTGGATTTCTACTTATTTTATTAAATATCATCTCCACCAAACAGGACAAGCTTGCATCTGTTATAGTTTTAAAGAAAAATGTGTTCATTTCATATATGCGCGAAATGCCTTAGAAATGGGTTTTAAGAGCATTTGAAGCATGGAGACGATTATCTCGAGATTGCAAGATAACCAAACAAAACTTTTAGTGGATTTCTACTTATTTTATTAAATATCATCTCCACCAAACAGGACAAGCTTGCATCTGTTATAGTTTTGGAGAAAAATGTGTTCATTTCATGTATGCGCGAAATGCCTTAAAAATGGCTTTAAAATGGATTTGGAGCATGGAGACGATTATCTCGGGATTGCAAGATAACCAAACAAAACTTTTAGTGGATTTCTACTTATTTTATTAAATATCATCTCCACCAAACAGGACAAGCTTGCATGTGTTATAGTTTTGGAGAAAAATGTGTTCATTTCATGTATGCGCAAAATGCCTTTGAAATGGCTTTAAAATGGATTTGGAGCATGGAGACGATTATCTCAGGATGGCAATATAAACAAACGAAACGTTTAGTAGATTTCTACTTATTTTATTAAATATTATCTCCGCCAAACAGGACAAGCTTGCATCTGTTATAGTTTTGGAGAAAAATGTGTTCATTTCATGTATGCGCGAAATGCCTTAAAAATGGCTTTAAAATGGATTTGGAGCATGGAGACGATTATCTCGGGATTGCAAGATAACCAAACAAAACTTTTAGTGGATTTCTACTTATTTTATTAAATATCATCTCCACCAAACAGGACAAGCTTGCATCTGTTATAGTTTTAAAGAAAAATGTGTTCATTTCATTTATGCGCGAAATGCCTTAGAAATGGGTTTTAAGAGCATTTGAAGCATGGAGACGATTATCTCGAGATTGCAAGATAACCAAACAAAACTTTTAGTGGATTTCTACTTATTTTATTAAATATCATCTCCACCAAACAGGACAAGCTTGCATCTGTTATAGTTTTGGAGAAAAATGTGTTCATTTCATGTATGCGCGAAATGCCTTAAAAATGGCTTTAAAATGGATTTGGAGCATGGAGACGATTATCTCGGGATTGCAAGATAACCAAACTAAACTTTTAGTGGATTTCTACTTATTGTATTAAATATCATCTCCACCAAACAGGACAAGCTTGCATCTGTTATAGTTTTGAAGAAAAATGTGTTCATTTCATTTATGCGCGAAATGCCTTAGAAATGGGTTTTAATAGCATTTGAAGCTTGGAGACGATTATCTCGAGATTGCAAGATAACCAAACAAAACTTTTAGTGGATTTCTACTTATTTTATTAAATATCATCTCCACCAAACAGGACAAGCTTGCATCTGTTATAGTTTTGGAGAAAAATGTGTTCATTTCATGTATGCGCGAAATGCCTTAAAAATGGCTTTAAAATGGATTTGGAGCATGGAGACGATTATCTCGGGATTGCAAGATAACCAAACAAAACTTTTAGTGGATTTCTACTTATTTTATTAAATATCATCTCCACCAAACAGGACAAGCTTGCATCTGTTATAGTTTTGAAGAAAAATGTGTTCATTTCATTTATGCGCGAAATGCCTTAGAAATGGGTTTTAATAGCATTTGAAGCTTGGAGACGATTATCTCGAGATTGCAAGATAACCAAACAAAACTTTTAGTGGATTTCTACTTATTTTATTAAATATCATCTCCACCAAACAGGACAAGCTTGCATCTGTTATAGTTTTGGAGAAAAATGTGTTCATTTCATGTATGCGCGAAATGCCTTAAAAATGGCTTTAAAATGGATTTGGAGCATGGAGACGATTATCTCGGGATTGCAAGATAACCAAACAAAACTTTTAGTGGATTTCTACTTATTTTATTAAATATCATCTCCACCAAACAGGACAAGCTTGCATGTGTTATAGTTTTGGAGAAAAATGTGTTCATTTCATGTATGCGCAAAATGCCTTTGAAATGGCTTTAAAATGGATTTGGAGCATGGAGACGATTATCTTAGGATGGCAATATAAACAAACGAAACTTTTAGTAGATTTCTACTTATTTTATTAAATATTATCTCCACCAAACAGGACAAGCTTGCATCTGTTATAGTTTTGGAGAAAAATGTGTTCATTTCATGTATGCGCGAAATGCCTTAAAAATGGCTTTAAAATGGATTTGGAGCATGGAGACGATTATCTCGGGATTGCAAGATAACCAAACAAAACTTTTAGTGGATTTCTACTTATTTTATTAAATATCATCTCCACCAAACAGGACAAGCTTGCATCTGTTATAGTTTTAAAGAAAAATGTGTTCATTTCATGTATGCGCGAAATGCCTTAAAAATGGCTTTAAAATGGATTTGGAGCATGGAGACGATTATCTCGGGATTGCAAGATAACCAAACAAAACTTTTAGTGGATTTCTACTTATTTTATTAAATATCATCTCCACCAAACAGGACAAGCTTGCATCTGTTATAGTTTTGGAGAAAAATGTGTTCATTTCATGTATGCGCAAAATGCCTTTGAAATGGCTTTAAAATGGATTTGGAGCATGGAGACGATTATCTCAGGATGGCAATATAAACAAACGAAACTTTTAGTAGATTTCTACTTATTTTATTAAATATTATCTCCACCAAACAGGACAAGCTTGCATCTGTTATAGTTTTGGAGAAAAATGTGTTCATTTCATGTATGCGCGAAATGCCTTAAAAATGGCTTTAAAATGGATTTGGAGCATGGAGACGATTATCTCGGGATTGCAAGATAACCAAACAAAACTTTTAGTGGATTTCTACTTATTTTATTAAATATCATCTCCACCAAACAGGACAAGCTTGCATCTGTTATAGTTTTAAAGAAAAACGTGTTCATTTCATTTATGCGCGAAATGCCTTAGAAATGGGTTTTAAGAGCATTTGAAGCATGGAGACGATTATCTCGAGATTGCAAGATAACCAAACAAAACTTTTAGTGGATTTCTACTTATTTTATTAAATATCATCTCCACCAAACAGGACAAGCTTGCATCTGTTATAGTTTTGGAGAAAAATGTGTTCATTTCATGTATGCGCGAAATGCCTTAAAAATGGCTTTAAAATGGATTTGGAGCATGGAGACGATTATCTCGGGATTGCAAGATAACCAAACAAAACTTTTAGTGGATTTCTACTTATTTTATTAAATATCATCTCCACCAAACAGGACAAGCTTGCATCTGTTATAGTTTTGGAGAAAAATGTGTTCATTTCATGTATGCGCAAAATGCCTTTGAAATGGCTTTAAAATGGATTTGGAGCATGGAGACGATTATCTCAGGATGGCAATATAAACAAACGAAACTTTTAGTAGATTTCTACTTATTTTATTAAATATTATCTCCACCAAACAGTACAAGCTTGCATCTGTTATAGTTTTGGAGAAAAATGTGTTCATTTCATGTATGCGCGAAATGCCTTAAAAATGGCTTTAAAATGGATTTGGAGCATGGAGACGATTATCTCGGGATTGCAAGATAACCAAACAAAACTTTTAGTGGATTTCTACTTATTTTATTAAATATCATCTCCACCAAACAGGACAAGCTTGCATCTGTTATAGTTTTAAAGAAAAATGTGTTCATTTCATATATGCGCGAAATGCCTTAGAAATGGGTTTTAAGAGCATTTGAAGCATGGAGACGATTATCTCGAGATTGCAAGATAACCAAACAAAACTTTTAGTGGATTTCTACTTATTTTATTAAATATCATCTCCACCAAACAGGACAAGCTTGCATCTGTTATAGTTTTGGAGAAAAATGTGTTCATTTCATGTATGCGCGAAATGCCTTAAAAATGGCTTTAAAATGGATTTGGAGCATGGAGACGATTATCTCGGGATTGCAAGATAACCAAACAAAACTTTTAGTGGATTTCTACTTATTTTATTAAATATCATCTCCACCAAACAGGACAAGCTTGCATGTGTTATAGTTTTGGAGAAAAATGTGTTCATTTCATGTATGCGCAAAATGCCTTTGAAATGGCTTTAAAATGGATTTGGAGCATGGAGACGATTATCTCAGGATGGCAATATAAACAAACGAAACGTTTAGTAGATTTCTACTTATTTTATTAAATATTATCTCCGCCAAACAGGACAAGCTTGCATCTGTTATAGTTTTGGAGAAAAATGTGTTCATTTCATGTATGCGCGAAATGCCTTAAAAATGGCTTTAAAATGGATTTGGAGCATGGAGACGATTATCTCGGGATTGCAAGATAACCAAACAAAACTTTTAGTGGATTTCTACTTATTTTATTAAATATCATCTCCACCAAACAGGACAAGCTTGCATCTGTTATAGTTTTAAAGAAAAATGTGTTCATTTCATTTATGCGCGAAATGCCTTAGAAATGGGTTTTAAGAGCATTTGAAGCATGGAGACGATTATCTCGAGATTGCAAGATAACCAAACAAAACTTTTAGTGGATTTCTACTTATTTTATTAAATATCATCTCCACCAAACAGGACAAGCTTGCATCTGTTATAGTTTTGGAGAAAAATGTGTTCATTTCATGTATGCGCGAAATGCCTTAAAAATGGCTTTAAAATGGATTTGGAGCATGGAGACGATTATCTCGGGATTGCAAGATAACCAAACTAAACTTTTAGTGGATTTCTACTTATTGTATTAAATATCATCTCCACCAAACAGGACAAGCTTGCATCTGTTATAGTTTTGGAGAAAAATGTGTTCATTTCATGTATGCGCGAAATGCCTTAAAAATGGCTTTAAAATGGATTTGGAGCATGGAGACGATTATCTCGGGATTGCAAGATAACCAAACAAAACTTTTAGTGGATTTCTACTTATTTTATTAAATATCATCTCCACCAAACAGGACAAGCTTGCATGTGTTATAGTTTTGGAGAAAAATGTGTTCATTTCATGTATGCGCAAAATGCCTTTGAAATGGCTTTAAAATGGATTTGGAGCATGGAGACGATTATCTCAGGATGGCAATATAAACAAACGAAACTTTTAGTAGATTTCTACTTATTTTATTAAATATTATCT
The DNA here is from genome assembly GCF_048569485.1 of Anomaloglossus baeobatrachus. Classification (NCBI taxonomy): domain Eukaryota; kingdom Metazoa; phylum Chordata; class Amphibia; order Anura; family Aromobatidae; genus Anomaloglossus; species Anomaloglossus baeobatrachus. The sequence continues at coordinate 992,486 of NW_027442210.1, read as the reverse complement.
CCACCAAACAGGACAAGCTTGCATCTGTTATAGTTTTGGAGAAAAATGTGTTCATTTCATGTATGCGCGAAATGCCTTACAAATGGCTTTAAAATGGATTTGGAGCATGGAGACGATTATCTCGGGATTGCAAGATAACCAAACAAAACTTTTAGTGGATTTCTACTTATTTTATTAAATATCATCTCCACCAAACAGGACAAGCTTGCATCTGTTATAGTTTTGGAGAAAAATGTGTTCATTTCATGTATGCGCGAAATGCCTTAAAAATGGCTTTAAAATGGATTTGGAGCATGGAGACGATTATCTCGGGATTGCAAGATAACCAAACAAAACTTTTAGTGGATTTCTACTTATTTTATTAAATATCATCTCCACCAAACAGGACAAGCTTGCATCTGTTATAGTTTTGGAGAAAAATGTGTTCATTTCATGTATGCGCAAAATGCCTTTGAAATGGCTTTAAAATGGATTTGGAGCATGGAGACGATTATCTCAGGATGGCAATATAAACAAACGAAACTTTTAGTAGATTTCTACTTATTTTATTAAATATTATCTCCACCAAACAGGACAAGCTTGCATCTGTTATAGTTTTGGAGAAAAATGTGTTCATTTCATGTATGCGCGAAATGCCTTAAAAATGGCTTTAAAATGGATTTGGAGCATGGAGACGATTATCTCGGGATTGCAAGATAACCAAACAAAACTTTTAGTGGATTTCTACTTATTTTATTAAATATCATCTCCACCAAACAGGACAAGCTTGCATCTGTTATAGTTTTAAAGAAAAATGTGTTCATTTCATTTATGCGCGAAATGCCTTAGAAATGGGTTTTAAATGGATTTGGAGCATGGAGACGATTATCTCAGGATGGCAATATAAACAAACGAAACGTTTAGTAGATTTCTACTTATTTTATTAAATATTATCTCCGCCAAACAGGACAAGCTTGCATCTGTTATAGTTTTGGAGAAAAATGTGTTCATTTCATGTATGCGCGAAATGCCTTAAAAATGGCTTTAAAATGGATTTGGAGCATGGAGACGATTATCTCGGGATTGCAAGATAACCAAACAAAACTTTTAGTGGATTTCTACTTATTTTATTAAATATCATCTCCACCAAACAGGACAAGCTTGCATCTGTTATAGTTTTGGAGAAAAATGTGTTCATTTCATGTATGCGCGAAATGCCTTAAAAATGGCTTTAAAATGGATTTGGAGCATGGAGACGATTATCTCGGGATTGCAAGATAACCAAACAAAACTTTTAGTGGATTTCTACTTATTTTATTAAATATCATCTCCACCAAACAGGACAAGCTTGCATCTGTTATAGTTTTGGAGAAAAATGTGTTCATTTCATGTATGCGCAAAATGCCTTTGAAATGGCTTTAAAATGGATTTGGAGCATGGAGACGATTATCTCAGGATGGCAATATAAACAAACGAAACTTTTAGTAGATTTCTACTTATTTTATTAAATATTATCTCCACCAAACAGGACAAGCTTGCATCTGTTATAGTTTTGGAGAAAAATGTGTTCATTTCATGTATGCGCGAAATGCCTTAAAAATGGCTTTAAAATGGATTTGGAGCATGGAGACGATTATCTCGGGATTGCAAGATAACCAAACAAAACTTTTAGTGGATTTCTACTTATTTTATTAAATATCATCTCCACCAAACAGGACAAGCTTGCATCTGTTATAGTTTTAAAGAAAAATGTGTTCATTTCATTTATGCGCGAAATGCCTTAGAAATGGGTTTTAAGAGCATTTGAAGCATGGAGACGATTATCTCAAGATTGCAAGATAACCAAACAAAACTTTTAGTGGATTTCTACTTATTTTATTAAATATCATCTCCACCAAACAGGACAAGCTTGCATCTGTTATAGTTTTGGAGAAAAATGTGTTCATTTCATGTATGCGCGAAATGCCTTAAAAATGGCTTTAAAATGGATTTGGAGCATGGAGACGATTATCTCGGGATTGCAAGATAACCAAACAAAACTTTTAGTGGATTTCTACTTATTTTATTAAATATCATCTCCACCAAACAGGACAAGCTTGCATCTGTTATAGTTTTGAAGAAAAATGTGTTCATTTCATTTATGCGCGAAATGCCTTAGAAATGGGTTTTAATAGCATTTGAAGCTTGGAGACGATTATCTCGAGATTGCAAGATAACCAAACAAAACTTTTAGTGGATTTCTACTTATTTTATTAAATATCATCTCCACCAAACAGGACAAGCTTGCATCTGTTATAGTTTTGGAGAAAAATGTGTTCATTTCATGTATGCGCGAAATGCCTTAAAAATGGCTTTAAAATGGATTTGGAGCATGGAGACGATTATCTCGGGATTGCAAGATAACCAAACAAAACTTTTAGTGGATTTCTACTTATTTTATTAAATATCATCTCCACCAAACAGGACAAGCTTGCATGTGTTATAGTTTTGGAGAAAAATGTGTTCATTTCATGTATGCGCAAAATGCCTTTGAAATGGCTTTAAAATGGATTTGGAGCATGGAGACGATTATCTTAGGATGGCAATATAAACAAACGAAACTTTTAGTAGATTTCTACTTATTTTATTAAATATTATCTCCACCAAACAGGACAAGCTTGCATCTGTTATAGTTTTGGAGAAAAATGTGTTCATTTCATGTATGCGCGAAATGCCTTAAAAATGGCTTTAAAATGGATTTGGAGCATGGAGACGATTATCTCGGGATTGCAAGATAACCAAACAAAACTTTTAGTGGATTTCTACTTATTTTATTAAATATCATCTCCACCAAACAGGACAAGCTTGCATCTGTTATAGTTTTAAAGAAAAATGTGTTCATTTCATGTATGCGCGAAATGCCTTAAAAATGGCTTTAAAATGGATTTGGAGCATGGAGACGATTATCTCGGGATTGCAAGATAACCAAACAAAACTTTTAGTGGATTTCTACTTATTTTATTAAATATCATCTCCACCAAACAGGACAAGCTTGCATCTGTTATAGTTTTGGAGAAAAATGTGTTCATTTCATGTATGCGCAAAATGCCTTTGAAATGGCTTTAAAATGGATTTGGAGCATGGAGACGATTATCTCAGGATGGCAATATAAACAAACGAAACTTTTAGTAGATTTCTACTTATTTTATTAAATATTATCTCCACCAAACAGGACAAGCTTGCATCTGTTATAGTTTTGGAGAAAAATGTGTTCATTTCATGTATGCGCGAAATGCCTTAAAAATGGCTTTAAAATGGATTTGGAGCATGGAGACGATTATCTCGGGATTGCAAGATAACCAAACAAAACTTTTAGTGGATTTCTACTTATTTTATTAAATATCATCTCCACCAAACAGGACAAGCTTGCATCTGTTATAGTTTTAAAGAAAAACGTGTTCATTTCATTTATGCGCGAAATGCCTTAGAAATGGGTTTTAAGAGCATTTGAAGCATGGAGACGATTATCTCGAGATTGCAAGATAACCAAACAAAACTTTTAGTGGATTTCTACTTATTTTATTAAATATCATCTCCACCAAACAGGACAAGCTTGCATCTGTTATAGTTTTGGAGAAAAATGTGTTCATTTCATGTATGCGCGAAATGCCTTAAAAATGGCTTTAAAATGGATTTGGAGCATGGAGACGATTATCTCGGGATTGCAAGATAACCAAACAAAACTTTTAGTGGATTTCTACTTATTTTATTAAATATCATCTCCACCAAACAGGACAAGCTTTCATCTGTTATAGTTTTGGAGAAAAATGTGTTCATTTCATTTATGCGCGAAATGCCTTAGAAATGGGTTTTAATAGCATTTGAAGCATGGAGACGATTATCTCGAGATTGCAAGATAACCAAACAAAACTTTTAGTGGATTTCTACTTATTTTATTAAATATCATCTCCACCAAACAGGACAAGCTTGCATCTGTTATAGTTTTGGAGAAAAATGTGTTCATTTCATGTATGCGCGAAATGCCTTAAAAATGGCTTTAAAATGGATTTGGAGCATGGAGACGATTATCTCGGGATTGCAAGATAACCAAACAAAACTTTTAGTGGATTTCTACTTATTTTATTAAATATCATCTCCACCAAACAGGACAAGCTTGCATGTGTTATAGGTTTGGAGAAAAATGTGTTCATTTCATGTATGCGCAAAATGCCTTTGAAATGGCTTTAAAATGGATTTGGAGCATGGAGACGATTATCTCAGGATGGCAATATAAACAAACGAAACTTTTAGTAGATTTCTACTTATTTTATTAAATATTATCTCCACCAAACAGGACAAGCTTGCATCTGTTATAGTTTTGGAGAAAAATGTGTTCATTTCATGTATGCGCGAAATGCCTTAAAAATGGCTTTAAAATGGATTTGGAGCATGGAGACGATTATCTCGGGATTGCAAGATAACCAAACAAAACTCTTAGTGGATTTCTACTTATTTTATTAAATATCATCTCCACCAAACAGGACAAGCTTGCATCTGTTATAGTTTTAAAGAAAAATGTGTTCATTTCATTTATGCGCGAAATGCCTTAGAAATGGGTTTTAAGAGCATTTGAAGCATGGAGACGATTATCTCGAGATTGCAAGATAACCAAACAAAACTTTTAGTGGATTTCTACTTATTTTATTAAATATCATCTCCACCAAACAGGACAAGCTTGCATCTGTTATAGTTTTGGAGAAAAATGTGTTCATTTCATGTATGCGCGAAATGCCTTAAAAATGGCTTTAAAATGGATTTGGAGCATGGAGACGATTATCTCGGGATTGCAAGATAACCAAACAAAACTTTTAGTGGATTTCTACTTATTTTATTAAATATCATCTCCACCAAACAGGACAAGCTTGCATCTGTTATAGTTTTGGAGAAAAATGTGTTCATTTCATGTATGCGCAAAATGCCTTTGAAATGGCTTTAAAATGGATTTGGAGCATGGAGACGATTATCTCAGGATGGCAATATAAACAAACGAAACTTTTAGTAGATTTCTACTTATTTTATTAAATATTATCTCCACCAAACAGTACAAGCTTGCATCTGTTATAGTTTTGGAGAAAAATGTGTTCATTTCATGTATGCGCGAAATGCCTTAAAAATGGCTTTAAAATGGATTTGGAGCATGGAGACGATTATCTCGGGATTGCAAGATAACCAAACAAAACTTTTAGTGGATTTCTACTTATTTTATTAAATATCATCTCCACCAAACAGGACAAGCTTGCATCTGTTATAGTTTTAAAGAAAAATGTGTTCATTTCATATATGCGCGAAATGCCTTAGAAATGGGTTTTAAGAGCATTTGAAGCATGGAGACGATTATCTCGAGATTGCAAGATAACCAAACAAAACTTTTAGTGGATTTCTACTTATTTTATTAAATATCATCTCCACCAAACAGGACAAGCTTGCATCTGTTATAGTTTTGGAGAAAAATGTGTTCATTTCATGTATGCGCGAAATGCCTTAAAAATGGCTTTAAAATGGATTTGGAGCATGGAGACGATTATCTCGGGATTGCAAGATAACCAAACAAAACTTTTAGTGGATTTCTACTTATTTTATTAAATATCATCTCCACCAAACAGGACAAGCTTGCATGTGTTATAGTTTTGGAGAAAAATGTGTTCATTTCATGTATGCGCAAAATGCCTTTGAAATGGCTTTAAAATGGATTTGGAGCATGGAGACGATTATCTCAGGATGGCAATATAAACAAACGAAACGTTTAGTAGATTTCTACTTATTTTATTAAATATTATCTCCGCCAAACAGGACAAGCTTGCATCTGTTATAGTTTTGGAGAAAAATGTGTTCATTTCATGTATGCGCGAAATGCCTTAAAAATGGCTTTAAAATGGATTTGGAGCATGGAGACGATTATCTCGGGATTGCAAGATAACCAAACAAAACTTTTAGTGGATTTCTACTTATTTTATTAAATATCATCTCCACCAAACAGGACAAGCTTTCATCTATTATAGTTTTGGAGAAAAATGTGTTCATTTCATTTATGCGCGAAATGCCTTAGAAATGGGTTTTAATAGCATTTGAAGCATGGAGACGATTATCTCGAGATTGCAAGATAACTAAACAAAACTTTTAGTGGATTTCTACTTATTTTATTAAATATCATCTCCACCAAACAGGACAAGCTTGCATCTGTTATAGTTTTGGAGAAAAATGTGTTCATTTCATGTATGCGCGAAATGCCTTAAAAATGGCTTTAAAATGGATTTGGAGCATGGAGACGATTATCTCGGGATTGCAAGATAACCAAACAAAACGTTTAGTGGATTTCTACTTATTTTATTAAATATCATCTCCACCAAACAGGACAAGCTTGCATGTGTTATAGTTTTGGAGAAAAATGTGTTCATTTCATGTATGCGCAAAATGCCTTTGAAATGGCTTTAAAATGGATTTGGAGCATGGAGACGATTATCTCAGGATGGCAATATAAACAAACGAAACTTTTAGTAGATTTCTACTTATTTTATTAAATATTATCTCCACCAAACAGGACAAGCTTGCATCTGTTATAGTTTTGGAGAAAAATGTGTTCATTTCATGTATGCGCGAAATGCCTTAAAAATGGCTTTAAAATGGATTTGGAGCATGGAGACGATTATCTCGGGATTGCAAGATAACCAAACAAAACTTTTAGTGGATTTCTACTTATTTTATTAAATATCATCTCCACCAAACAGGACAAGCTTGCATCTGTTATAGTTTTGGAGAAAAATGTGTTCATTTCATGTATGCGCGAAATGCCTTAAAAATGGCTTTAAAATGGATTTGGAGCATGGAGATGATTATCTCGGGATTGCAAGATAACCAAACAAAACTTTTAGTGGATTTCTACTTATTTTATTAAATATCATCTCCACCAAACAGGACAAGCTTGCATCTGTTATAGTTTTGGAGAAAAATGTGTTCATTTCATGTATGCGCAAAATGCCTTTGAAATGGCTTTAAAATGGATTTGGAGCATGGAGACGATTATCTCAGGATGGCAATATAAACAAACGAAACTTTTAGTAGATTTCTACTTATTTTATTAAATATTATCTCCACCAAACAGTACAAGCTTGCATCTGTTATAGTTTTGGAGAAAAATGTGTTCATTTCATGTATGCGCGAAATGCCTTAAAAATGGCTTTAAAATGGATTTGGAGCATGGAGACGATTATCTCGGGATTGCAAGATAACCAAACAAAACTTTTAGTGGATTTCTACTTATTTTATTAAATATCATCTCCACCAAACAGGACAAGCTTGCATCTGTTATAGTTTTAAAGAAAAATGTGTTCATTTCATATATGCGCGAAATGCCTTAGAAATGGGTTTTAAGAGCATTTGAAGCATGGAGACGATTATCTCGAGATTGCAAGATAACCAAACAAAACTTTTAGTGGATTTCTACTTATTTTATTAAATATCATCTCCACCAAACAGGACAAGCTTGCATCTGTTATAGTTTTGGAGAAAAATGTGTTCATTTCATGTATGCGCGAAATGCCTTAAAAATGGCTTTAAAATGGATTTGGAGCATGGAGACGATTATCTCGGGATTGCAAGATAACCAAACAAAACTTTTAGTGGATTTCTACTTATTTTATTAAATATCATCTCCACCAAACAGGACAAGCTTGCATGTGTTATAGTTTTGGAGAAAAATGTGTTCATTTCATGTATGCGCAAAATGCCTTTGAAATGGCTTTAAAATGGATTTGGAGCATGGAGACGATTATCTCAGGATGGCAATATAAACAAACGAAACGTTTAGTAGATTTCTACTTATTTTATTAAATATTATCTCCGCCAAACAGGACAAGCTTGCATCTGTTATAGTTTTGGAGAAAAATGTGTTCATTTCATGTATGCGCGAAATGCCTTAAAAATGGCTTTAAAATGGATTTGGAGCATGGAGACGATTATCTCGGGATTGCAAGATAACCAAACAAAACTTTTAGTGGATTTCTACTTATTTTATTAAATATCATCTCCACCAAACAGGACAAGCTTGCATCTGTTATAGTTTTGGAGAAAAATGTGTTCATTTCATTTATGCGCGAAATGCCTTAGAAATGGGTTTTAATAGCATTTGAAGCATGGAGACGATTATCTCGGGATTGCAAGATAACCAAACTAAACTTTTAGTGGATTTCTACTTATTGTATTAAATATCATCTCCACCAAACAGGACAAGCTTGCATCTGTTATAGTTTTGGAGAAAAATGTGTTCATTTCATGTATGCGCGAAATGCCTTAAAAATGGCTTTAAAATGGATTTGGAGCATGGAGACGATTATCTCGGGATTGCAAGATAACCAAACAAAACTTTTAGTGGATTTCTACTTATTTTATTAAATATCATCTCCACCAAACAGGACAAGCTTGCATGTGTTATAGTTTTGGAGAAAAATGTGTTCATTTCATGTATGCGCAAAATGCCTTTGAAATGGCTTTAAAATGGATTTGGAGCATGGAGACGATTATCTCAGGATGGCAATATAAACAAACGAAACTTTTAGTAGATTTCTACTTATTTTATTAAATATTATCTCCACCAAACAGGACAAGCTTGCATCTGTTATAGTTTTGGAGAAAAATGTGTTCATTTCATGTATGCGCGAAATGCCTTACAAATGGCTTTAAAATGGATTTGGAGCATGGAGACGATTATCTCGGGATTGCAAGATAACCAAACAAAACTTTTAGTGGATTTCTACTTATTTTATTAAATATCATCTCCACCAAACAGGACAAGCTTGCATCTGTTATAGTTTTGGAGAAAAATGTGTTCATTTCATGTATGCGCGAAATGCCTTAAAAATGGCTTTAAAAGGGATTTGGAGCATGGAGACGATTATCTCGGGATTGCAAGATAACCAAACAAAACTTTTAGTGGATTTCTACTTATTTTATTAAATATCATCTCCACCAAACAGGACAAGCTTGCATCTGTTATAGTTTTGGAGAAAAATGTGTTCATTTCATGTATGCGCAAAATGCCTTTGAAATGGCTTTAAAATGGATTTGGAGCATGGAGACGATTATCTCAGGATGGCAATATAAACAAACGAAACTTTTAGTAGATTTCTACTTATTTTATTAAATATTATCTCCACCAAACAGGACAAGCTTGCATGTGTTATAGTTTTGGAGAAAAATGTGTTCATTTCATGTATGCGCGAAATGCCTTAAAAATGGCTTTAAAATGGATTTGGAGCATGGAGACGATTATCTCGGGATTGCAAGATAACCAAACAAAACTTTTAGTGGATTTCTACTTATTTTATTAAATATCATCTCCACCAAACAGGACAAGCTTGCATCTGTTATAGTTTTAAAGAAAAATGTGTTCATTTCATTTATGCGCGAAATGCCTTAGAAATGGGTTTTAAGAGCATTTGAAGCATGGAGACGATTATCTCCAGATTGCAAGATAACCAAACAAAACTTTTAGTGGATTTCTACTTATTTTATTAAATATCATCTCCACCAAACAGGACAAGCTTGCATCTGTTATAGTTTTGGAGAAAAATGTGTTCATTTCATGTATGCGCGAAATGCCTTAAAAATGGCTTTAAAATGGATTTGGAGCATGGAGACGATTATCTCGGGATTGCAAGATAACCAAACAAAACTTTTAGTGGATTTCTACTTATTTTATTAAATATCATCTCCACCAAACAGGACAAGCTTGCATCTGTTATAGTTTTGAAGAAAAATGTGTTCATTTCATTTATGCGCGAAATGCCTTAGAAATGGGTTTTAATAGCATTTGAAGCTTGGAGACGATTATCTCGAGATTGCAAGATAACCAAACAAAACTTTTAGTGGATTTCTACTTATTTTAATAAATATCATCTCCACCAAACAGGACAAGCTTGCATCTGTTATAGTTTTGGAGAAAAATGTGTTCATTTCATGTATGCGCGAAATGCCTTAAAAATGGCTTTAAAATGGATTTGGAGCATGGAGACGATTATCTCGGGATTGCAAGATAACCAAACAAAACTTTTAGTGGATTTCTACTTATTTTATTAAATATCATCTCCACCAAACAGGACAAGCTTGCATCTGTTATAGTTTTGGAGAAAAATGTGTTCATTTCATGTATGCGCAAAATGCCTTTGAAATGGCTTTAAAATGGATTTGGAGCATGGAGACGATTATCTTAGGATGGCAATATAAACAAACGAAACTTTTAGTAGATTTCTACTTATTTTATTAAATATTATCTCCACCAAACAGGACAAGCTTGCATCTGTTATAGTTTTGGAGAAAAATGTGTTCATTTCATGTATGCGCGAAATGCCTTAAAAATGGCTTTAAAATGGATTTGGAGCATGGAGACGATTATCTCGGGATTGCAAGATAACCAAACAAAACTTTTAGTGGATTTCTACTTATTTTATTAAATATCATCTCCACCAAACAGGACAAGCTTGCATCTGTTATAGTTTTGGAGAAAAATGTGTTCATTTCATGTATGCGCAAAATGCCTTTGAAATGGCTTTAAAATGGATTTGGAGCATGGAGACGATTATCTCAGGATGGCAATATAAACAAACGAAACTTTTAGTAGATTTCTACTTATTTTATTAAATATTATCTCCACCAAACAGGACAAGCTTGCATCTGTTATAGTTTTGGAGAAAAATGTGTTCATTTCATGTATGCGCGAAATGCCTTAAAAATGGCTTTAAAATGGATTTGGAGCATGGAGACGATTATCTCGGGATTGCAAGATAACCAAACAAAACTTTTAGTGGATTTCTACTTATTTTATTAAATATCATCTCCACCAAACAGGACAAGCTTGCATCTGTTATAGTTTTAAAGAAAAACGTGTTCATTTCATTTATGCGCGAAATGCCTTAGAAATGGGTTTTAAGAGCATTTGAAGCATGGAGACGATTATCTCGAGATTGCAAGATAACCAAACAAAACTTTTAGTGGATTTCTACTTATTTTATTAAATATCATCTCCACCAAACAGGACAAGCTTGCATCTGTTATAGTTTTGGAGAAAAATGTGTTCATTTCATGTATGCGCGAAATGCCTTAAAAATGGCTTTAAAATGGATTTGGAGCATGGAGACGATTATCTCGGGATTGCAAGATAACCAAACAAAACTTTTAGTGGATTTCTACTTATTTTATTAAATATCATCTCCACCAAACAGGACAAGCTTGCATCTGTTATAGTTTTGGAGAAAAATGTGTTCATTTCATTTATGCGCGAAATGCCTTAGAAATGGGTTTTAATAGCATTTGAAGCATGGAGACGATTATCTCGGGATTGCAAGATAACCAAACAAAACTTTTAGTGGATTTCTACTTATTTTATTAAATATCATCTCCACCAAACAGGACAAGCTTGCATCTGTTATAGTTTTGGAGAAAAATGTGTTCATTTCATGTATGCGCGAAATGCCTTAAAAATGGCTTTAAAATGGATTTGGAGCATGGAGACGATTATCTCGGGATTGCAAGATAACCAAACAAAACTTTTAGTGGATTTCTACTTATTTTATTAAATATCATCTCCACCAAACAGGACAAGCTTGCATCTGTTATAGTTTTGGAGAAAAATGTGTTCATTTCATGTATGCGCGAAATGCCTTAAAAATGGCTTTAAAATGGATTTGGAGCATGGAGACGATTATCTCAGGATGGCAATATAAACAAACAAAACTTTTAGTAGATTTCTACTTATTTTATTAAATATTATCTCCACCAAACAGGACAAGCTTGCATCTGTTATAGTTTTAAAGAAAAATGTGTTCATTTCATTTATGCGCGAAATGCCTTAGAAATGGGTTTTAAGAGCATTTGAAGCATGGAGACGATTATCTCGAGATTGCAAGATAACCAAACAAAACTTTTAGTGGAATTCTACTTATTTTATTAAATATCATCTCCACCAAACAGGACAAGCTTGCATCTGTTATAGTTTTGGAGAAAAATGTGTTCATTTCATGTATGCGCGAAATGCCTTAAAAATGGCTTTAAAATGGATTTGGAGCATGGAGACGATTATCTCGGGATTGCAAGATAACCAAACAAAACTTTTAGTGGATTTCTACTTATTTTATTAAATATCATCTCCACCAAACAGGACAAGCTTGCATCTGTTATAGTTTTGAAGAAAAATGTGTTCATTTCATTTATGCGCGAAATGCCTTAGAAATGGGTTTTAATAGCATTTGAAGCTTGGAGACGATTATCTCGAGATTGCAAGATAACCAAACAAAACTTTTAGTGGATTTCTACTTATTTTATTAAATATCATCTCCACCAAACAGGACAAGCTTGCATCTGTTATAGTTTTGGAGAAAAATGTGTTCATTTCATGTATGCGCGAAATGCCTTAAAAATGGCTTTAAAATGGATTTGGAGCATGGAGACGATTATCTCGGGATTGCAAGATAACCAAACAAAACTTTTAGTGGATTTCTACTTATTTTATTAAATATCATCTCCACCAAACAGGACAAGCTTGCATGTGTTATAGTTTTGGAGAAAAATGTGTTCATTTCATGTATGCGCAAAATGCCTTTGAAATGGCTTTAAAATGGATTTGGAGCATGGAGACGATAATCTTAGGATGGCAATATAAACAAACGAAACTTTTAGTAGATTTCTACTTATTTTATTAAATATTATCTCCACCAAACAGGACAAGCTTGCATCTGTTATAGTTTTGGAGAAAAATGTGTTCATTTCATGTATGCGCGAAATGCCTTAAAAATGGCTTTAAAATGGATTTGGAGCATGGAGACGATTATCTCGGGATTGCAAGATAACCAAACAAAACTTTTAGTGGATTTCTACTTATTTTATTAAATATCATCTCCACCAAACAAGACAAGCTTGCATCTGTTATAGTTTTAAAGAAAAATGTGTTCATTTCATGTATGCGCGAAATGCCTTAAAAATGGCTTTAAAATGGATTTGGAGCATGGAGACGATTATCTCGGGATTGCAAGATAACCAAACAAAACTTTTAGTGGATTTCTACTTATTTTATTAAATATCATCTCCACCAAACAGGACAAGCTTGCATCTGTTATAGTTTTGGAGAAAAATGTGTTCATTTCATGTATGCGCAAAATGCCTTTGAAATGGCTTTAAAATGGATTTGGAGCATGGAGACGATTATCTCAGGATGGCAATATAAACAAACGAAACTTTTAGTAGATTTCTACTTATTTTATTAAATATTATCTCCACCAAACAGGACAAGCTTGCATCTGTTATAGTTTTGGAGAAAAATGTGTTCATTTCATGTATGCGCGAAATGCCTTAAAAATGGCTTTAAAATGGATTTGGAGCATGGAGACGATTATCTCGGGATTGCAAGATAACCAAACAAAACTTTTAGTGGATTTCTACTTATTTTATTAAATATCATCTCCACCAAACAGGACAAGCTTGCATCTGTTATAGTTTTAAAGAAAAACGTGTTCATTTCATTTATGCGCGAAATGCCTTAGAAATGGGTTTTAAGAGCATTTGAAGCATGGAGACGATTATCTCGAGATTGCAAGATAACCAAACAAAACTTTTAGTGGATTTCTACTTATTTTATTAAATATCATCTCCACCAAACAGGACAAGCTTGCATCTGTTATAGTTTTGGAGAAAAATGTGTTCATTTCATGTATGCGCGAAATGCCTTAAAAATGGCTTTAAAATAGATTTGGAGCATGGAGACGATTATCTCGGGATTGCAAGATAACCAAACAAAACTTTTAGTGGATTTCTACTTATTTTATTAAATATCATCTCCACCAAACAGGACAAGCTTGCATCTGTTATAGTTTTGGAGAAAAATGTGTTCATTTCATTTATGCGCGAAATGCCTTAGAAATGGGTTTTAATAGCATTTGAAGCATGGAGACGATTATCTTGGGATTGCAAGATAACCAAACTAAACTTTTAGTGGATTTCTACTTATTTTATTAAATATCATCTCCACCAAACAGGACAAGCTTGCATCTGTTATAGTTTTGGAGAAAAATGTGTTCATTTCATGTATGCGCGAAATGCCTTAAAAATGGCTTTAAAATGGATTTGGAGCATGGAGACGATTATCTCGGGATTGCAAGATAACCAAACAAAACTTTTAGTGGATTTCTACTTATTTTATTAAATATCATCTCCACCAAACAGGACAAGCTTGCATCTGTTATAGTTTTGGAGAAAAATGTGTTCATTTCATGTATGCGCGAAATGCCTTAAAAATGGCTTTAAAATGGATTTGGAGCATGGAGACGATTATCTCAGGATGGCAATATAAACAAACGAAACTTTTAGTAGATTTCTACTTATTTTATTAAATATTATCTCCACCAAACAGGACAAGCTTGCATCTGTTATAGTTTTGGAGAAAAATGTGTTCATTTCATGTATGCGCGAAATGCCTTAAAAATGGCTTTAAAATGGATTTGGAGCATGGAGACGATTATCTCGGGATTGCAAGATAACTAAACAAAACTTTTAGTGGATTTCTACTTATTTTATTAAATATCATCTCCACCAAACAGGACAAGCTTGCATCTGTTATAGTTTTAAAGAAAAATGTGTTCATTTCATTTATGCGCGAAATGCCTTAGAAATGGGTTTTAAGAGCATTTGAAGCATGGAGACGATTATCTCGAGATTGCAAGATAACCAAACAAAACTTTTAGTGGATTTCTACTTATTTTATTAAATATCATCTCCACCAAACAGGACAAGCTTGCATCTGTTATAGTTTTGGAGAAAAATGTGTTCATTTCATGTATGCGCGAAATGCCTTAAAAATGGCTTTAAAATGGATTTGGAGCATGGAGACGATTATCTCGGGATTGCAAGATAACCAAACAAAACTTTTAGTGGATTTCTACTTATTTTATTAAATATCATCTCCACCAAACAGGACAAGCTTGCATCTGTTATAGTTTTGGAGAAAAATGTGTTCATTTCATTTATGCGCGAAATGCCTTAGAAATGGGTTTTAATAGCATTTGAAGCATGGAGACGATTATCTCGAGATTGCAAGATAACCAAACAAAACTTTTAGTGGATTTCTACTTATTTTATTAAATATCATCTCCACCAAACAGGACAAGCTTGCATCTGTTATAGTTTTGGAGAAAAATGTGTTCATTTCATGTATGCGCGAAATGCCTTAAAAATGGCTTTAAAATGGATTTGGAGCATGGAGACGATTATCTCGGGATTGCAAGATAACCAAACAAAACTTTTAGTGGATTTCTACTTATTTTATTAAATATCATCTCCACCAAACAGGACAAGCTTGCATGTGTTATAGTTTTGGAGAAAAATGTGTTCATTTCATGTATGCGCAAAATGCCTTTGAAATGGCTTTAAAATGGATTTGGAGCATGGAGACGATTATCTCAGGATGGCAATATAAACAAACGAAACTTTTAGTAGATTTCTACTTATTTTATTAAATATTATCTCCACCAAACAGGACAAGCTTGCATCTGTTATAGTTTTGGAGAAAAATGTGTTCATTTCATGTATGCGCGAAATGCCTTAAAAATGGCTTTAAAATGGATTTGGAGCATGGAGACGATTATCTCGGGATTGCAAGATAACCAAACAAAACTTTTAGTGGATTTCTACTTATTTTATTAAATATCATCTCCACCAAACAGGACAAGCTTGCATCTGTTATAGTTTTGGAGAAAAATCTGTTCATTTCATGTATGCGCGAAATGCCTTAAAAATGGCTTTAAAATGGATTTGGAGCATGGAGACGATTATCTCGGGATTGCAAGATAACCAAACAAAACTTTTAGTGGATTTCTACTTATTTTATTAAATATCATCTCCACCAAACAGGACAAGCTTGCATCTGTTATAGTTTTGGAGAAAAATGTGTTCATTTCATGTATGCGCAAAATGCCTTTGAAATGGCTTTAAAATGGATTTGGAGCATGGAGACGATTATCTCAGGATGGCAATATAAACAAACGAAACTTTTAGTAGATTTCTACTTATTTTATTAAATATTATCTCCACCAAACAGGACAAGCTTGCATCTGTTATAGTTTTGGAGAAAAATGTGTTCACTTCATGTATGCGCGAAATGCCTTAAAAATGGCTTTAAAATGGATTTGGAGCATGGAGACGATTATCTCGGGATTGCAAGATAACCAAACAAAACTTTTAGTGGATTTCTACTTATTTTATTAAATATCATCTCCACCAAACAGGACAAGCTTGCATCTGTTATAGTTTTGGAGAAAAATGTGTTCATTTCATGTATGCGCGAAATGCCTTAAAAATGGCTTTAAAATGGATTTGGAGCATGGAGACGATTATCTCGGGATTGCAAGATAACCAAACAAAACTTTTAGTGGATTTCTACTTATTTTATTAAATATCATCTCCACCAAACAGGACAAGCTTGCATCTGTTATAGTTTTGGAGAAAAATGTGTTCATTTCATGTATGCGCAAAATGCCTTTGAAATGGCTTTAAAATGGATTTGGAGCATGGAGACGATTATCTCAGGATGGCAATATAAACAAACGAAACTTTTAGTAGATTTCTACTTATTTTATTAAATATTATCTCCACCAAACAGGACAAGCTTGCATGTGTTATAGTTTTGGAGAAAAATGTGTTCATTTCATGTATGCGCGAAATGCCTTAAAAATGGCTTTAAAATGGATTTGGAGCATGGAGACGATTATCTCGGGATTGCAAGATAACCAAACAAAACTTTTAGTGGATTTCTACTTATTTTATTAAATATCATCTCCACCAAACAGGACAAGCTTGCATCTGTTATAGTTTTAAAGAAAAATGTGTTCATTTCATTTATGCGCGAAATGCCTTAGAAATGGGTTTTAAGAGCATTTGAAGCATGGAGACGATTATCTCGAGATTGCAAGATAACCAAACAAAACTTTTAGTGGATTTCTACTTATTTTATTAAATATCATCTCCACCAAACAGGACAAGCTTGCATGTGTTATAGTTTTGGAGAAAAATGTGTTCATTTCATGTATGCGCAAAATGCCTTTGAAATGGCTTTAAAATGGATTTGGAGCATGGAGACAATTATCTCAGGATGGCAATATAAACAAACGAAACTTTTAGTAGATTTCTACTTATTTTATTAAATATTATCTCCACCAAACAGGACAAGCTTGCATCTGTTATAGTTTTGGAGAAAAATGTGTTCATTTCATGTATGCGCGAAATGCCTTAAAAATGGCTTTAAAATGGATTTGGAGCATGGAGACGATTATCTCGGGATTGCAAGATAACCAAACAAAACTTTTAGTGGATTTCTACTTATTTTATTAAATATCATCTCCACCAAACAGGACAAGCTTGCATCTGTTATAGTTTTGGAGAAAAATGTGTTCATTTCATGTATGCGCGAAATGCCTTAAAAATGGCTTTAAAATGGATTTGGAGCATGGAGACGATTATCTCGGGATTGCAAGATAACCAAACAAAACTTTTAGTGGATTTCTACTTATTTTATTAAATATCATCTCCACCAAACAGGACAAGCTTGCATCTGTTATAGTTTTGGAGAAAAATGTGTTCATTTCATGTATGCGCAAAATGCCTTTGAAATGGCTTTAAAATGGATTTGGAGCATGGAGACGATTATCTCAGGATGGCAATATAAACAAACGAAACTTTTAGTAGATTTCTACTTATTTTATTAAATATTATCTCCACCAAACAGGACAAGCTTGCATCTGTTATAGTTTTGGAGAAAAATGTGTTCATTTCATGTATGTGCGAAATGCCTTAAAAATGGCTTTAAAATGGATTTGGAGCATGGAGACGATTATCTCGGGATTGCAAGATAACCAAACAAAACTTTTAGTGGATTTCTACTTATTTTATTAAATATCATCTCCACCAAACAGGACAAGCTTGCATGTGTTATAGTTTTGGAGAAAAATGTGTTCATTTCATGTATGCGCAAAATGCCTTTGAAATGGCTTTAAAATGGATTTGGAGCATGGAGACGATTATCTCAGGATGGCAATATAAACAAACGAAACTTTTAGTAGATTTCTACTTATTTTATTAAATATTATCTCCACCAAACAGGACAAGCTTGCATCTGTTATAGTTTTGGAGAAAAATGTGTTCACTTCATGTATGCGCGAAATGCCTTAAAAATGGCTTTAAAATGGATTTGGAGCATGGAGACGATTATCTCGGGATTGCAAGATAACCAAACAAAACTTTTAGTGGATTTCTACTTATTTTATTAAATATCATCTCCACCAAACAGGACAAGCTTGCATCTGTTATAGTTTTGGAGAAAAATCTGTTCATTTCATGTATGCGCGAAATGCCTTAAAAATGGCTTTAAAATGGATTTGGAGCATGGAGACGATTATCTCGGGATTGCAAGATAACCAAACAAAACTTTTAGTGGATTTCTACTTATTTTATTAAATATCATCTCCACCAAACAGGACAAGCTTGCATCTGTTATAGTTTTGGAGAAAAATGTGTTCATTTCATGTATGCGCAAAATGCCTTTGAAATGGCTTTAAAATGGATTTGGAGCATGGAGACGATTATCTCAGGATGGCAATATAAACAAACGAAAATTTTAGTAGATTTCTACTTATTTTATTAAATATTATCTCCACCAAACAGGACAATCTTGCATCTGTTATAGTTTTGGAGAAAAATGTGTTCATTTCATGTATGCGCGAAATGCCTTAAAAATGGCTTTAAAATGGATTTGGAGCATGGAGACGATTATCTCGGGATTGCAAGATAACCAAACAAAACTTTTAGTGGATTTCTACTTATTTTATTAAATATCATCTCCACCAAACAGGACAAGCTTGCATCTGTTATAGTTTTAAAGAAAAATGTGTTCATTTCATTTATGCGCGAAATGCCTTAGAAATGGGTTTTAAGAGCATTTGAAGCATGGAGACGATTATCTCGAGATTGCAAGATAACCAAACAAAACTTTTAGTGGATTTCTACTTATTTTATTAAATATCATCTCTACCAAAAAGGACAAGCTTGCATCTGTTATAGTTTTGGAGAAAAATGTGTTCATTTCATGTATGCGCAAAATGCCTTTGAAATGGCTTTAAAATGGATTTGGAGCATGGAGACGATTATCTCAGGATGGCAATATAAACAAACGAAACTTTTAGTAGATTTCTACTTATTTTATTAAATATTATCTCCACCAAACAGGACAAGCTTGCATCTGTTATAGTTTTGGAGAAAAATGTGTTCATTTCATGTATGCGCGAAATGCCTTAAAAATGGCTTTAAAATGGATTTGGAGCATGGAGACGATTATCTCGGGATTGCAAGATAACCAAACAAAACTTTTAGTGGATTTCTACTTATTTTATTAAATATCATCTCCACCAAACAGGACAAGCTTGCATCTGTTATAGTTTTGGAGAAAAATGTGTTCATTTCATGTATGCGCGAAATGCCTTAAAAATGGCTTTAAAATGGATTTGGAGCATGGAGACGATTATCTCGGGATTGCAAGATAACCAAACAAAACTTTTAGTGGATTTCTACTTATTTTATTAAATATCATCTCCACCAAACAGGACAAGCTTGCATCTGTTATAGTTTTGGAGAAAAATGTGTTCATTTCATGTATGCGCAAAATGCCTTTGAAATGGCTTTAAAATGGATTTGGAGCATGGAGACGATTATCTCAGGATGGCAATATAAACAAACGAAACTTTTAGTAGATTTCTACTTATTTTATTAAATATTATCTCCACCAAACAGGACAAGCTTGCATCTGTTATAGTTTTAAAGAAAAATGTGTTCATTTCATTTATGCGCGAAATGCCTTAGAAATGGGTTTTAAGAGCATTTGAAGCATGGAGACGATTATCTCGAGATTGCAAGATAACCAAACAAAACTTTTAGTGGATTTCTACTTATTTTATTAAATATCATCTCCACCAAACAGGACAAGCTTGCATCTGTTATAGTTTTGGAGAAAAATGTGTTCATTTCATGTATGCGCGAAATGCCTTAAAAATGGCTTTAAAATGGATTTGGAGCATGGAGACGATTATCTCGGGATTGCAAGATAACCAAACAAAACTTTTAGTGGATTTCTACTTATTTTATTAAATATCATCTCCACCAAACAGGACAAGCTTGCATCTGTTATAGTTTTGGAGAAAAATGTGTTCATTTCATTTATGCGCGAAATGCCTTAGAAATGGGTTTTAATAGCATTTGAAGCCTGGAGACGATTATCTCGAGATTGCAAGATAACCAAACAAAACTTTTAGTGGATTTCTACTTATTTTATTAAATATCATCTCCACCAAACAGGAGAAGCTTGCATCTGTTATAGTTTTGGAGAAAAATGTGTTCATTTCATGTATGCGCGAAATGCCTTAAAAATGGCTTTAAAATGGATTTGGAGCATGGAGACGATTATCTCGGGATTGCAAGATAACCAAACAAAACTTTTAGTGGATTTCTACTTATTTTATTAAATATCATCTCCACCAAACAGGACAAGCTTGCATCTGTTATAGTTTTGGAGAAAAATGTGTTCATTTCATGTATGCGCGAAATGCCTTAAAAATGGCTTTAAAATGGATTTGGAGCATGGAGACGATTATCTCGGGATTGCAAGATAACCAAACAAAACTTTTAGTGGATTTCTACTTATTTTATTAAATATCATCTCCACCAAACAGGACAAGCTTGCATCTGTTATAGTTTTGGAGAAAAATGTGTTCATTTCATTTATGCGCGAAATGCCTTAGAAATGGGTTTTAATAGCATTTGAAGCATGGAGACGATTATCTCGGGATTGCAAGATAACCAAACTAAACTTTTAGTGGATTTCTACTTATTTTATTAAATATCATCTCCACCAAACAGGACAAGCTTGCATCTGTTATAGTTTTGGAGAAAAATGTGTTCATTTCATGTATGCGCGAAATGCCTTAAAAATGGCTTTAAAATGGATTTGGAGCATGGAGACGATTATCTCGGGATTGTAAGATAACCAAACAAAACTTTTAGTGGATTTCTACTTATTTTATTAAATATCATCTCCACCAAACAGGACAAGCTTGCATCTGTTATAGTTTTGGAGAAAAATGTGTTCATTTCATGTATGCGCGAAATGCCTTAAAAATGGCTTTAAAATGGATTTGGAGCATGGAGACGATTATCTCAGGATGGCAATATAAACAAACAAAACTTTTAGTAGATTTCTACTTATTTTATTAAATATTATCTCCACCAAACAGGACAAGCTTGCATCTGTTATAGTTTTAAAGAAAAATGTGTTCATTTCATTTATGCGCGAAATGCCTTAGAAATGGGTTTTAAGAGCATTTGAAGCATGGAGACGATTATCTCGAGATTGCAAGATAACCAAACAAAACTTTTAGTGGATTTCTACTTATTTTATTAAATATCATCTCCACCAAACAGGACAAGCTTGCATCTGTTATAGTTTTGGAGAAAAATGTGTTCATTTCATGTATGCGCGAAATGCCTTAAAAATGGCTTTAAAATGGATTTGGAGCATGGAGACGATTATCTCGGGATTGCAAGATAACCAAACAAAACTTTTAGTGGATTTCTACTTATTTTATTAAATATCATCTCCACCAAACAGGACAAGCTTGCATCTGTTATAGTTTTGAAGAAAAATGTGTTCATTTCATTTATGCGCGAAATGCCTTAGAAATGGGTTTTAATAGCATTTGAAGCTTGGAGACGATTATCTCGAGATTGCAAGATAACCAAACAAAACTTTTAGTGGATTTCTACTTATTTTATTAAATATCATCTCCACCAAACAGGACAAGCTTGCATCTGTTATAGTTTTGGAGAAAAATGTGTTCATTTCATGTATGCGCGAAATGCCTTAAAAATGGCTTTAAAATGGATTTGGAGCATGGAGACGATTATCTCGGGATTGCAAGATAACCAAACAAAACTTTTAGTGGATTTCTACTTATTTTATTAAATATCATCTCCACCAAACAGGACAAGCTTGCATGTGTTATAGTTTTGGAGAAAAATGTGTTCATTTCATGTATGCGCAAAATGCCTTTGAAATGGTTTAAAATGGATTTGGAGCATGGAGACGATTATCTTAAGATGGCAATATAAACAAACGAAACTTTTAGTAGATTTCTACTTATTTTATTAAATATTATCTCCACCAAACAGGACAAGCTTGCATCTGTTATAGTTTTGGAGAAAAATGTGTTCATTTCATGTATGCGCGAAATGCCTTAAAAATGGCTTTAAAATGGATTTGGAGCATGGAGACGATTATCTCGGGATTGCAAGATAACCAAACAAAACTTTTAGTGGATTTCTACTTATTTTATTAAATATCATCTCCACCAAACAAGACAAGCTTGCATCTGTTATAGTTTTGGAGAAAAATGTGTTCATTTCATTTATGCGCGAAATGCCTTAGAAATGGGTTTTAATAGCATTTGAAGCATGGAGACGATTATCTCGAGATTGCAAGATAACCAAACAAAACTTTTAGTGGATTTCTACTTATTTTATTAAATATCATCTCCACCAAACAGGAGAAGCTTGCATCTGTTATAGTTTTGGAGAAAAATGTGTTCATTTCATGTATGCGCGAAATGCCTTAAAAATGGCTTTAAAATGGATTTGGAGCATGGAGACGATTATCTCGGGATTGCAAGATAACCAAACAAAACTTTTAGTGGATTTCTACTTATTTTATTAAATATCATCTCCACCAAACAGGACAAGCTTGCATCTGTTATAGTTTTGGAGAAAAATGTGTTCATTTCATGTATGCGCGAAATGCCTTAAAAATGGCTTTAAAATGGATTTGGAGCATGGAGACGATTATCTCGGGATTGCAAGATAACCAAACAAAACTTTTAGTGGATTTCTACTTATTTTATTAAATATCATCTCCACCAAACAGGACAAGCTTGCATCTGTTATAGTTTTGGAGAAAAATGTGTTCATTTCATTTATGCGCGAAATGCCTTAGAAATGGGTTTTAATAGCATTTGAAGCATGGAGACGATTATCTCGGGATTGCAAGATAACCAAACTAAACTTTTAGTGGATTTCTACTTATTTTATTAAATATCATCTCCACCAAACAGGACAAGCTTGCATCTGTTATAGTTTTGGAGAAAAATGTGTTCATTTCATGTATGCGCGAAATGCCTTAAAAATGGCTTTAAAATGGATTTGGAGCATGGAGACGATTATCTCGGGATTGCAAGATAACCAAACAAAACTTTTAGTGGATTTCTACTTATTTTATTAAATATCATCTCCACCAAACAGGACAAGCTTGCATCTGTTATAGTTTTGGAGAAAAATGTGTTCATTTCATGTATGCGCGAAATGCCTTAAAAATGGCTTTAAAATGGATTTGGAGCATGGAGACGATTATCTCAGGATGGCAATATAAACAAACAAAACTTTTAGTAGATTTCTACTTATTTTATTAAATATTATCTCCACCAAACAGGACAAGCTTGCATCTGTTATAGTTTTAAAGAAAAATGTGTTCATTTCATTTATGCGCGAAATGCCTTAGAAATGGGTTTTAAGAGCATTTGAAGCATGGAGACGATTATCTCGAGATTGCAAGATAACCAAACAAAACTTTTAGTGGATTTCTACTTATTTTATTAAATATCATCTCCACCAAACAGGACAAGCTTGCATCTGTTATAGTTTTGGAGAAAAATGTGTTCATTTCATGTATGCGCGAAATGCCTTAAAAATGGCTTTAAAATGGATTTGGAGCATGGAGACGATTATCTCGGGATTGCAAGATAACCAAACAAAACTTTTAGTGGATTTCTACTTATTTTATTAAATATCATCTCCACCAAACAGGACAAGCTTGCATCTGTTATAGTTTTGAAGAAAAATGTGTTCATTTCATTTATGCGCGAAATGCCTTAGAAATGGGTTTTAATAGCATTTGAAGCTTGGAGACGATTATCTCGAGATTGCAAGATAACCAAACAAAACTTTTAGTGGATTTCTACTTATTTTATTAAATATCATCTCCACCAAACAGGACAAGCTTGCATCTGTTATAGTTTTGGAGAAAAATGTGTTCATTTCATGTATGCGCGAAATGCCTTAAAAATGGCTTTAAAATGGATTTGGAGCATGGAGACGATTATCTCGGGATTGCAAGATAACCAAACAAAACTTTTAGTGGATTTCTACTTATTTTATTAAATATCATCTCCACCAAACAGGACAAGCTTGCATGTGTTATAGTTTTGGAGAAAAATGTGTTCATTTCATGTATGCGCAAAATGCCTTTGAAATGGTTTAAAATGGATTTGGAGCATGGAGACGATTATCTTAGGATGGCAATATAAACAAACGAAACTTTTAGTAGATTTCTACTTATTTTATTAAATATTATCTCCACCAAACAGGACAAGCTTGCATCTGTTATAGTTTTGGAGAAAAATGTGTTCATTTCATGTATGCGCGAAATGCCTTAAAAATGGCTTTAAAATGGATTTGGAGCATGGAGACGATTATCTCGGGATTGCAAGATAACCAAACAAAACTTTTAGTGGATTTCTACTTATTTTATTAAATATCATCTCCACCAAACAAGACAAGCTTGCATCTGTTATAGTTTTGGAGAAAAATGTGTTCATTTCATTTATGCGCGAAATGCCTTAGAAATGGGTTTTAATAGCATTTGAAGCATGGAGACGATTATCTCGGGATTGCAAGATAACCAAACAAAACTTTTAGTGGATTTCTACTTATTTTATTAAATATCATCTCCACCAAACAGGACAAGCTTGCATGTGTTATAGTTTTGGAGAAAAATGTGTTCATTTCATGTATGCGCAAAATGCCTTTGAAATGGTTTAAAATGGATTTGGAGCATGGAGACGATTATCTTAGGATGGCAATATAAACAAACGAAACTTTTAGTAGATTTCTACTTATTTTATTAAATATTATCTCCACCAAACAGGACAAGCTTGCATCTGTTATAGTTTTGGAGAAAAATGTGTTCATTTCATGTATGCGCGAAATGCCTTAAAAATGGCTTTAAAATGGATTTGGAGCATGGAGACGATTATCTCGGGATTGCAAGATAACCAAACAAAACTTTTAGTGGATTTCTACTTATTTTATTAAATATCATCTCCACCAAACAAGACAAGCTTGCATCTGTTATAGTTTTGGAGAAAAATGTGTTCATTTCATTTATGCGCGAAATGCCTTAGAAATGGGTTTTAATAGCATTTGAAGCATGGAGACGATTATCTCGGGATTGCAAGATAACCAAACTAAACTTTTAGTGGATTTCTACTTATTTTATTAAATATCATCTCCACCAAACAGGACAAGCTTGCATCTGTTATAGTTTTGGAGAAAAATGTGTTCATTTCATGTATGCGCGAAATGCCTTAAAAATGGCTTTAAAATGGATTTGGAGCATGGAGACGATTATCTCGGGATTGCAAGATAACCAAACAAAACTTTTAGTGGATTTCTACTTATTTTATTAAATATCATCTCCACCAAACAGGACAAGCTTGCATCTGTTATAGTTTTGGAGAAAAATGTGTTCATTTCATGTATGCGCGAAATGCCTTAAAAATGGCTTTAAAATGGATTTGGAGCATGGAGACGATTATCTCAGGATGGCAATATAAACAAACGAAACTTTTAGTAGATTTCTACTTATTTTATTAAATATTATCTCCACCAAACAGGACAAGCTTGCATCTGTTATAGTTTTGGAGAAAAATGTGTTCATTTCATGTATGCGCGAAATGCCTTAAAAATGGCTTTAAAATGGATTTGGAGCATGGAGACGATTATCTCGGGATTGCAAGATAACCAAACAAAACTTTTAGTGGATTTCTACTTATTTTATTAAATATCATCTCCACCAAACAGGACAAGCTTGCATCTGTTATAGTTTTAAAGAAAAACGTGTTCATTTCATTTATGCGCGAAATGCCTTAGAAATGGGTTTTAAGAGCATTTGAAGCATGGAGACGATTATCTCGAGATTGCAAGATAACCAAACAAAACTTTTAGTGGATTTCTACTTATTTTATTAAATATCATCTCCACCAAACAGGACAAGCTTGCATCTGTTATAGTTTTGGAGAAAAATGTGTTCATTTCATGTATGCGCGAAATGCCTTAAAAATGGCTTTAAAATGGATTTGGAGCATGGAGACGATTATCTCGGGATTGCAAGATAACCAAACAAAACTTTTAGTGGATTTCTACTTATTTTATTAAATATCATCTCCACCAAACAGGACAAGCTTGCATCTGTTATAGTTTTGGAGAAAAATGTGTTCATTTCATTTATGCGC
Source organism: Anomaloglossus baeobatrachus (assembly GCF_048569485.1). Taxonomy (NCBI): domain Eukaryota; kingdom Metazoa; phylum Chordata; class Amphibia; order Anura; family Aromobatidae; genus Anomaloglossus; species Anomaloglossus baeobatrachus. Next base: position 966,054 of record NW_027442210.1, on the reverse strand, counting down.
GAAATGCCTTAGAAATGGGTTTTAATAGCATTTGAAGCATGGAGACGATTATCTCGAGATTGCAAGATAACCAAACAAAACTTTTAGTGGATTTCTACTTATTTTATTAAATATCATCTCCACCAAACAGGACAAGCTTGCATCTGTTATAGTTTTGGAGAAAAATGTGTTCATTTCATGTATGCGCGAAATGCCTTAAAAATGGCTTTAAAATGGATTTGGAGCATGGAGACGATTATCTCGGGATTGCAAGATAACCAAACAAAACTTTTAGTGGATTTCTACTTATTTTATTAAATATCATCTCCACCAAACAGGACAAGCTTGCATGTGTTATAGTTTTGGAGAAAAATGTGTTCATTTCATGTATGCGCAAAATGCCTTTGAAATGGCTTTAAAATGGATTTGGAGCATGGAGACGATTATCTCAGGATGGCAATATAAACAAACGAAACTTTTAGTAGATTTCTACTTATTTTATTAAATATTATCTCCACCAAACAGGACAAGCTTGCATCTGTTATAGTTTTGGAGAAAAATGTGTTCATTTCATGTATGCGCGAAATGCCTTAAAAATGGCTTTAAAATGGATTTGGAGCATGGAGACGATTATCTCGGGATTGCAAGATAACCAAACAAAACTTTTAGTGGATTTCTACTTATTTTATTAAATATCATCTCCACCAAACAGGACAAGCTTGCATCTGTTATAGTTTTGGAGAAAAATCTGTTCATTTCATGTATGCGCGAAATGCCTTAAAAATGGCTTTAAAATGGATTTGGAGCATGGAGACGATTATCTCGGGATTGCAAGATAACCAAACAAAACTTTTAGTGGATTTCTACTTATTTTATTAAATATCATCTCCACCAAACAGGACAAGCTTGCATCTGTTATAGTTTTGGAGAAAAATGTGTTCATTTCATGTATGCGCAAAATGCCTTTGAAATGGCTTTAAAATGGATTTGGAGCATGGAGACGATTATCTCAGGATGGCAATATAAACAAACGAAACTTTTAGTAGATTTCTACTTATTTTATTAAATATTATCTCCACCAAACAGGACAAGCTTGCATCTGTTATAGTTTTGGAGAAAAATGTGTTCACTTCATGTATGCGCGAAATGCCTTAAAAATGGCTTTAAAATGGATTTGGAGCATGGAGACGATTATCTCGGGATTGCAAGATAACCAAACAAAACTTTTAGTGGATTTCTACTTATTTTATTAAATATCATCTCCACCAAACAGGACAAGCTTGCATCTGTTATAGTTTTGGAGAAAAATGTGTTCATTTCATGTATGCGCGAAATGCCTTAAAAATGGCTTTAAAATGGATTTGGAGCATGGAGACGATTATCTCGGGATTGCAAGATAACCAAACAAAACTTTTAGTGGATTTCTACTTATTTTATTAAATATCATCTCCACCAAACAGGACAAGCTTGCATCTGTTATAGTTTTGGAGAAAAATGTGTTCATTTCATGTATGCGCAAAATGCCTTTGAAATGGCTTTAAAATGGATTTGGAGCATGGAGACGATTATCTCAGGATGGCAATATAAACAAACGAAACTTTTAGTAGATTTCTACTTATTTTATTAAATATTATCTCCACCAAACAGGACAAGCTTGCATCTGTTATAGTTTTGGAGAAAAATGTGTTCATTTCATGTATGCGCGAAATGCCTTAAAAATGGCTTTAAAATGGATTTGGAGCATGGAGACGATTATCTCGGGATTGCAAGATAACCAAACAAAACTTTTAGTGGATTTCTACTTATTTTATTAAATATCATCTCCACCAAACAGGACAAGCTTGCATCTGTTATAGTTTTAAAGAAAAATGTGTTCATTTCATTTATGCGCGAAATGCCTTAGAAATGGGTTTTAAGAGCATTTGAAGCATGGAGACGATTATCTCGAGATTGCAAGATAACCAAACAAAACTTTTAGTGGATTTCTACTTATTTTATTAAATATCATCTCCACCAAACAGGACAAGCTTGCATGTGTTATAGTTTTGGAGAAAAATGTGTTCATTTCATGTATGCGCAAAATGCCTTTGAAATGGCTTTAAAATGGATTTGGAGCATGGAGACGATTATCTCAGGATGGCAATATAAACAAACGAAACTTTTAGTAGATTTCTACTTATTTTATTAAATATTATCTCCACCAAACAGGACAAGCTTGCATCTGTTATAGTTTTGGAGAAAAATGTGTTCATTTCATGTATGCGCGAAATGCCTTAAAAATGGCTTTAAAATGGATTTGGAGCATGGAGACGATTATCTCGGGATTGCAAGATAACCAAACAAAACTTTTAGTGGATTTCTACTTATTTTATTAAATATCATCTCCACCAAACAGGACAAGCTTGCATCTGTTATAGTTTTGGAGAAAAATGTGTTCATTTCATGTATGCGCGAAATGCCTTAAAAATGGCTTTAAAATGGATTTGGAGCATGGAGACGATTATCTCGGGATTGCAAGATAACCAAACAAAACTTTTAGTGGATTTCTACTTATTTTATTAAATATCATCTCCACCAAACAGGACAAGCTTGCATCTGTTATAGTTTTGGAGAAAAATGTGTTCATTTCATGTATGCGCAAAATGCCTTTGAAATGGCTTTAAAATGGATTTGGAGCATGGAGACGATTATCTCAGGATGGCAATATAAACAAACGAAACTTTTAGTAGATTTCTACTTATTTTATTAAATATTATCTCCACCAAACAGGACAAGCTTGCATCTGTTATAGTTTTGGAGAAAAATGTGTTCATTTCATGTATGTGCGAAATGCCTTAAAAATGGCTTTAAAATGGATTTGGAGCATGGAGACGATTATCTCGGGATTGCAAGATAACCAAACAAAACTTTTAGTGGATTTCTACTTATTTTATCAAATATCATCTCCACCAAACAGGACAAGCTTGCATGTGTTATAGTTTTGGAGAAAAATGTGTTCATTGCATGTATGCGCAAAATGCCTTTGAAATGGCTTTAAAATGGATTTGGAGCATGGAGACGATTATCTCAGGATGGCAATATAAACAAACGAAACTTTTAGTAGATTTCTACTTATTTTATTAAATATTATCTCCACCAAACAGGACAAGCTTGCATCTGTTATAGTTTTGGAGAAAAATGTGTTCACTTCATGTATGCGCGAAATGCCTTAAAAATGGCTTTAAAATGGATTTGGAGCATGGAGACGATTATCTCGGGATTGCAAGATAACCAAACAAAACTTTTAGTGGATTTCTACTTATTTTATTAAATATCATCTCCACCAAACAGGACAAGCTTGCATCTGTTATAGTTTTGGAGAAAAATGTGTTCATTTCATGTATGCGCGAAATGCCTTAAAAATGGCTTTAAAATGGATTTGGAGCATGGAGACGATTATCTCGGGATTGCAAGATAACCAAACAAAACTTTTAGTGGATTTCTACTTATTTTATTAAATATCATCTCCACCAAACAGGACAAGCTTGCATCTGTTATAGTTTTGGAGAAAAATGTGTTCATTTCATGTATGCGCAAAATGCCTTTGAAATGGCTTTAAAATGGATTTGGAGCATGGAGACGATTATCTCAGGATGGCAATATAAACAAACGAAACTTTTAGTAGATTTCTACTTATTTTATTAAATATTATCTCCACCAAACAGGACAATCTTGCATCTGTTATAGTTTTGGAGAAAAATGTGTTCATTTCATGTATGCGCGAAATGCCTTAAAAATGGCTTTAAAATGGATTTGGAGCATGGAGACGATTATCTCGGGATTGCAAGATAACCAAACAAAACTTTTAGTGGATTTCTACTTATTTTATTAAATATCATCTCCACCAAACAGGACAAGCTTGCATCTGTTATAGTTTTAAAGAAAAATGTGTTCATTTCATTTATGCGCGAAATGCCTTAGAAATGGGTTTTAATAGCATTTGAAGCATGGAGACGATTATCTCGGGATTGCAAGATAACCAAACTAAACTTTTAGTGGATTTCTACTTATTTTATTAAATATCATCTCCACCAAACAGGACAAGCTTGCATCTGTTATAGTTTTGGAGAAAAATGTGTTCATTTCATGTATGCGCGAAATGCCTTAAAAATGGCTTTAAAATGGATTTGGAGCATGGAGACGATTATCTCGGGATTGCAAGATAACCAAACAAAACTTTTAGTGGATTTCTACTTATTTTATTAAATATCATCTCCACCAAACAGGACAAGCTTGCATCTGTTATAGTTTTGGAGAAAAATGTGTTCATTTCATGTATGCGCGAAATGCCTTAAAAATGGCTTTAAAATGGATTTGGAGCATGGAGACGATTATCTCAGGATGGCAATATAAACAAACGAAACTTTTAGTAGATTTCTACTTATTTTATTAAATATTATCTCCACCAAACAGGACAAGCTTGCATCTGTTATAGTTTTGGAGAAAAATGTGTTCATTTCATGTATGCGCGAAATGCCTTAAAAATGGCTTTAAAATGGATTTGGAGCATGGAGACGATTATCTCGGGATTGCAAGATAACCAAACAAAACTTTTAGTGGATTTCTACTTATTTTATTAAATATCATCTCCACCAAACAGGACAAGCTTGCATCTGTTATAGTTTTAAAGAAAAATGTGTTCATTTCATTTATGCGCGAAATGCCTTAGAAATGGGTTTTAAGAGCATTTGAAGCATGGAGACGATTATCTCGAGATTGCAAGATAACCAAACAAAACTTTTAGTGGATTTCTACTTATTTTATTAAATATCATCTCCACCAAACAGGACAAGCTTGCATGTGTTATAGTTTTGGAGAAAAATGTGTTCATTTCATGTATGCGCAAAATGCCTTTGAAATGGCTTTAAAATGGATTTGGAGCATGGAGACGATTATCTCAGGATGGCAATATAAACAAACGAAACTTTTAGTAGATTTCTACTTATTTTATTAAATATTATCTCCACCAAACAGGACAAGCTTGCATCTGTTATAGTTTTGGAGAAAAATGTGTTCATTTCATGTATGCGCGAAATGCCTTAAAAATGGCTTTAAAATGGATTTGGAGCATGGAGACGATTATCTCGGGATTGCAAGATAACCAAACAAAACTTTTAGTGGATTTCTACTTATTTTATTAAATATCATCTCCACCAAACAGGACAAGCTTGCATCTGTTATAGTTTTGGAGAAAAATGTGTTCATTTCATGTATGCGCGAAATGCCTTAAAAATGGCTTTAAAATGGATTTGGAGCATGGAGACGATTATCTCGGGATTGCAAGATAACCAAACAAAACTTTTAGTGGATTTCTACTTATTTTATTAAATATCATCTCCACCAAACAGGACAAGCTTGCATCTGTTATAGTTTTGGAGAAAAATGTGTTCATTTCATGTATGCGCAAAATGCCTTTGAAATGGCTTTAAAATGGATTTGGAGCATGGAGACGATTATCTCAGGATGGCAATATAAACAAACGAAACTTTTAGTAGATTTCTACTTATTTTATTAAATATTATCTCCACCAAACAGGACAAGCTTGCATCTGTTATAGTTTTGGAGAAAAATGTGTTCATTTCATGTATGTGCGAAATGCCTTAAAAATGGCTTTAAAATGGATTTGGAGCATGGAGACGATTATCTCGGGATTGCAAGATAACCAAACAAAACTTTTAGTGGATTTCTACTTATTTTATCAAATATCATCTCCACCAAACAGGACAAGCTTGCATGTGTTATAGTTTTGGAGAAAAATGTGTTCATTGCATGTATGCGCAAAATGCCTTTGAAATGGCTTTAAAATGGATTTGGAGCATGGAGACGATTATCTCAGGATGGCAATATAAACAAACGAAACTTTTAGTAGATTTCTACTTATTTTATTAAATATTATCTCCACCAAACAGGACAAGCTTGCATCTGTTATAGTTTTGGAGAAAAATGTGTTCACTTCATGTATGCGTGAAATGCCTTAAAAATGGCTTTAAAATGGATTTGGAGCATGGAGACGATTATCTCGGGATTGCAAGATAACCAAACAAAACTTTTAGTGGATTTCTACTTATTTTATTAAATATCATCTCCACCAAACAGGACAAGCTTGCATCTGTTATAGTTTTGGAGAAAAATGTGTTCATTTCATGTATGCGCGAAATGCCTTAAAAATGGCTTTAAAATGGATTTGGAGCATGGAGACGATTATCTCGGGATTGCAAGATAACCAAACAAAACTTTTAGTGGATTTCTACTTATTTTATTAAATATCATCTCCACCAAACAGGACAAGCTTGCATCTGTTATAGTTTTGGAGAAAAATGTGTTCATTTCATGTATGCGCAAAATGCCTTTGAAATGGCTTTAAAATGGATTTGGAGCATGGAGACGATTATCTCAGGATGGCAATATAAACAAACGAAACTTTTAGTAGATTTCTACTTATTTTATTAAATATTATCTCCACCAAACAGGACAATCTTGCATCTGTTATAGTTTTGGAGAAAAATGTGTTCATTTCATGTATGCGCGAAATGCCTTAAAAATGGCTTTAAAATGGATTTGGAGCATGGAGACGATTATCTCGGGATTGCAAGATAACCAAACAAAACTTTTAGTGGATTTCTACTTATTTTATTAAATATCATCTCCACCAAACAGGACAAGCTTGCATCTGTTATAGTTTTAAAGAAAAATGTGTTCATTTCATTTATGCGCGAAATGCCTTAGAAATGGGTTTTAATAGCATTTGAAGCATGGAGACGATTATCTCGGGATTGCAAGATAACCAAACTAAACTTTTAGTGGATTTCTACTTATTTTATTAAATATCATCTCCACCAAACAGGACAAGCTTGCATCTGTTATAGTTTTGGAGAAAAATGTGTTCATTTCATGTATGCGCGAAATGCCTTAAAAATGGCTTTAAAATGGATTTGGAGCATGGAGACGATTATCTCGGGATTGCAAGATAACCAAACAAAACTTTTAGTGGATTTCTACTTATTTTATTAAATATCATCTCCACCAAACAGGACAAGCTTGCATCTGTTATAGTTTTGGAGAAAAATGTGTTCATTTCATGTATGCGCGAAATGCCTTAAAAATGGCTTTAAAATGGATTTGGAGCATGGAGACGATTATCTCAGGATGGCAATATAAACAAACGAAACTTTTAGTAGATTTCTACTTATTTTATTAAATATTATCTCCACCAAACAGGACAAGCTTGCATCTGTTATAGTTTTGGAGAAAAATGTGTTCATTTCATGTATGCGCGAAATGCCTTAAAAATGGCTTTAAAATGGATTTGGAGCATGGAGACGATTATCTCGGGATTGCAAGATAACCAAACAAAACTTTTAGTGGATTTCTACTTATTTTATTAAATATCATCTCCACCAAACAGGACAAGCTTGCATCTGTTATAGTTTTAAAGAAAAACGTGTTCATTTCATTTATGCGCGAAATGCCTTAGAAATGGGTTTTAAGAGCATTTGAAGCATGGAGACGATTATCTCGAGATTGCAAGATAACCAAACAAAACTTTTAGTGGATTTCTACTTATTTTATTAAATATCATCTCCACCAAACAGGACAAGCTTGCATCTGTTATAGTTTTGGAGAAAAATGTGTTCATTTCATGTATGCGCGAAATGCCTTAAAAATGGCTTTAAAATGGATTTGGAGCATGGAGACGATTATCTCGGGATTGCAAGATAACCAAACAAAACTTTTAGTGGATTTCTACTTATTTTATTAAATATCATCTCCACCAAACAGGACAAGCTTGCATCTGTTATAGTTTTGGAGAAAAATGTGTTCATTTCATTTATGCGCGAAATGCCTTAGAAATGGGTTTTAATAGCATTTGAAGCATGGAGACGATTATCTCGAGATTGCAAGATAACCAAACAAAACTTTTAGTGGATTTCTACTTATTTTATTAAATATCATCTCCACCAAACAGGACAAGCTTGCATCTGTTATAGTTTTGGAGAAAAATGTGTTCATTTCATGTATGCGCGAAATGCCTTAAAAATGGCTTTAAAATGGATTTGGAGCATGGAGACGATTATCTCGGGATTGCAAGATAACCAAACAAAACTTTTAGTGGATTTCTACTTATTTTATTAAATATCATCTCCACCAAACAGGACAAGCTTGCATGTGTTATAGTTTTGGAGAAAAATGTGTTCATTTCATGTATGCGCAAAATGCCTTTGAAATGGCTTTAAAATGGATTTGGAGCATGGAGACGATTATCTCAGGATGGCAATATAAACAAACGAAACTTTTAGTAGATTTCTACTTATTTTATTAAATATTATCTCCACCAAACAGGACAAGCTTGCATCTGTTATAGTTTTGGAGAAAAATGTGTTCATTTCATGTATGCGCGAAATGCCTTAAAAATGGCTTTAAAATGGATTTGGAGCATGGAGACGATTATCTCGGGATTGCAAGATAACCAAACAAAACTTTTAGTGGATTTCTACTTATTTTATTAAATATCATCTCCACCAAACAGGACAAGCTTGCATCTGTTATAGTTTTGGAGAAAAATCTGTTCATTTCATGTATGCGCGAAATGCCTTAAAAATGGCTTTAAAATGGATTTGGAGCATGGAGACGATTATCTCGGGATTGCAAGATAACCAAACAAAACTTTTAGTGGATTTCTACTTATTTTATTAAATATCATCTCCACCAAACAGGACAAGCTTGCATCTGTTATAGTTTTGGAGAAAAATGTGTTCATTTCATGTATGCGCAAAATGCCTTTGAAATGGCTTTAAAATGGATTTGGAGCATGGAGACGATTATCTCAGGATGGCAATATAAACAAACGAAACTTTTAGTAGATTTCTACTTATTTTATTAAATATTATCTCCACCAAACAGGACAAGCTTGCATCTGTTATAGTTTTGGAGAAAAATGTGTTCACTTCATGTATGCGCGAAATGCCTTAAAAATGGCTTTAAAATGGATTTGGAGCATGGAGACGATTATCTCGGGATTGCAAGATAACCAAACAAAACTTTTAGTGGATTTCTACTTATTTTATTAAATATCATCTCCACCAAACAGGACAAGCTTGCATCTGTTATAGTTTTGGAGAAAAATGTGTTCATTTCATGTATGCGCGAAATGCCTTAAAAATGGCTTTAAAATGGATTTGGAGCATGGAGACGATTATCTCGGGATTGCAAGATAACCAAACAAAACTTTTAGTGGATTTCTACTTATTTTATTAAATATCATCTCCACCAAACAGGACAAGCTTGCATGTGTTATAGTTTTGGAGAAAAATGTGTTCATTTCATGTATGCGCAAAATGCCTTTGAAATGGCTTTAAAATGGATTTGGAGCATGGAGACGATTATCTCAGGATGGCAATATAAACAAACGAAACTTTTAGTAGATTTCTACTTATTTTATTAAATATTATCTCCACCAAACAGGACAAGCTTGCATCTGTTATAGTTTTGGAGAAAAATGTGTTCATTTCATGTATGCGCGAAATGCCTTAAAAATGGCTTTAAAATGGATTTGGAGCATGGAGACGATTATCTCGGGATTGCAAGATAACCAAACAAAACTTTTAGTGGATTTCTACTTATTTTATTAAATATCATCTCCACCAAACAGGACAAGCTTGCATCTGTTATAGTTTTGGAGAAAAATGTGTTCATTTCATGTATGCGCGAAATGCCTTAAAAATGGCTTTAAAATGGATTTGGAGCATGGAGACGATTATCTCGGGATTGCAAGATAACCAAACAAACCTTTTAGTGGATTTCTACTTATTTTATTAAATATCATCTCCACCAAACAGGACAAGCTTGCATCTGTTATAGTTTTGGAGAAAAATGTGTTCATTTCATGTATGCGCAAAATGCCTTTGAAATGGCTTTAAAATGGATTTGGAGCATGGAGACGATTATCTCAGGATGGCAATATAAACAAACGAAACTTTTAGTAGATTTCTACTTATTTTATTAAATATTATCTCCACCAAACAGGACAAGCTTGCATCTGTTATAGTTTTGGAGAAAAATGTGTTCATTTCATGTATGTGCGAAATGCCTTAAAAATGGCTTTAAAATGGATTTGGAGCATGGAGACGATTATCTCGGGATTGCAAGATAACCAAACAAAACTTTTAGTGGATTTCTACTTATTTTATCAAATATCATCTCCACCAAACAGGACAAGCTTGCATGTGTTATAGTTTTGGAGAAAAATGTGTTCATTTCATGTATGCGCAAAATGCCTTTGAAATGGCTTTAAAATGGATTTGGAGCATGGAGACGATTATCTCAGGATGGCAATATAAACAAACGAAACTTTTAGTAGATTTCTACTTATTTTATTAAATATTATCTCCACCAAACAGGACAAGCTTGCATCTGTTATAGTTTTGGAGAAAAATGTGTTCACTTCATGTATGCGCGAAATGCCTTAAAAATGGCTTTAAAATGGATTTGGAGCATGGAGACGATTATCTCGGGATTGCAAGATAACCAAACAAAACTTTTAGTGGATTTCTACTTATTTTATTAAATATCATCTCCACCAAACAGGACAAGCTTGCATCTGTTATAGTTTTGGAGAAAAATGTGTTCATTTCATGTATGCGCGAAATGCCTTAAAAATGGCTTTAAAATGGATTTGGAGCATGGAGACGATTATCTCGGGATTGCAAGATAACCAAACAAAACTTTTAGTGGATTTCTACTTATTTTATTAAATATCATCTCCACCAAACAGGACAAGCTTGCATCTGTTATAGTTTTGGAGGAAAATGTGTTCATTTCATGTATGCGCAAAATGCCTTTGAAATGGCTTTAAAATGGATTTAGAGCATGGAGACGATTATCTCAGGATGGCAATATAAACAAACGAAACTTTTAGTAGATTTCTACTTATTTTATTAAATATTATCTCCACCAAACAGGACAATCTTGCATCTGTTATAGTTTTGGAGAAAAATGTGTTCATTTCATGTATGCGCGAAATGCCTTAAAAATGGCTTTAAAATGGATTTGGAGCATGGAGACGATTATCTCGGGATTGCAAGATAACCAAACAAAACTTTTAGTGGATTTCTACTTATTTTATTAAATATCATCTCCACCAAACAGGACAAGCTTGCATGTGTTATAGTTTTGGAGAAAAATGTGTTCATTTCATGTATGCGCAAAATGCCTTTGAAATGGCTTTAAAATGGATTTGGAGCATGGAGACGATTATCTCAGGATGGCAATATAAACAAACGAAACTTTTAGTAGATTTCTACTTATTTTATTAAATATTATCTCCACCAAACAGGACAAGCTTGCATCTGTTATAGTTTTGGAGAAAAATGTGTTCATTTCATGTATGCGCGAAATGCCTTAAAAATGGCTTTAAAATGGATTTGGAGCATGGAGACGATTATCTCGGGATTGCAAGATAACCAAACAAAACTTTTAGTGGATTTCTACTTATTTTATTAAATATCATCTCCACCAAACAGGACAAGCTTGCATCTGTTATAGTTTTGGAGAAAAATCTGTTCATTTCATGTATGCGCGAAATGCCTTAAAAATGGCTTTAAAATGGATTTGGAGCATGGAGACGATTATCTCGGGATTGCAAGATAACCAAACAAAACTTTTAGTGGATTTCTACTTATTTTATTAAATATCATCTCCACCAAACAGGACAAGCTTGCATCTGTTATAGTTTTGGAGAAAAATGTGTTCAATTCATGTATGCGCAAAATGCCTTTGAAATGGCTTTAAAATGGATTTGGAGCATGGAGACGATTATCTCAGGATGGCAATATAAACAAACGAAACTTTTAGTAGATTTCTACTTATTTTATTAAATATTATCTCCACCAAACAGGACAAGCTTGCATCTGTTATAGTTTTGGAGAAAAATGTGTTCACTTCATGTATGCGCGAAATGCCTTAAAAATGGCTTTAAAATGGATTTGGAGCATGGAGACGATTATCTCGGGATTGCAAGATAACCAAACAAAACTTTTAGTGGATTTCTACTTATTTTATTAAATATCATCTCCACCAAACAGGACAAGCTTGCATCTGTTATAGTTTTGGAGAAAAATGTGTTCATTTCATGTATGCGCGAAATGCCTTAAAAATGGCTTTAAAATGGATTTGGAGCATGGAGACGATTATCTCGGGATTGCAAGATAACCAAACAAAACTTTTAGTGGATTTCTACTTATTTTATTAAATATCATCTCCACCAAACAGGACAAGCTTGCATCTGTTATAGTTTTGGAGAAAAATGTGTTCATTTCATGTATGCGCAAAATGCCTTTGAAATGGCTTTAAAATGGATTTGGAGCATGGAGACGATTATCTCAGGATGGCAATATAAACAAACGAAACTTTTAGTAGATTTCTACTTATTTTATTAAATATTATCTCCACCAAACAGGACAAGCTTGCATCTGTTATAGTTTTGGAGAAAAATGTGTTCATTTCATGTATGTGCGAAATGCCTTAAAAATGGCTTTAAAATGGATTTGGAGCATGGAGACGATTATCTCGGGATTGCAAGATAACCAAACAAAACTTTTAGTGGATTTCTACTTATTTTATCAAATATCATCTCCACCAAACAGGACAAGCTTGCATGTGTTATAGTTTTGGAGAAAAATGTGTTCATTTCATGTATGCGCAAAATGCCTTTGAAATGGCTTTAAAATGGATTTGGAGCATGGAGACGATTATCTCAGGATGGCAATATAAACAAACGAAACTTTTAGTAGATTTCTACTTATTTTATTAAATATTATCTCCACCAAACAGGACAAGCTTGCATCTGTTATAGTTTTGGAGAAAAATGTGTTCACTTCATGTATGCGCGAAATGCCTTAAAAATGGCTTTAAAATGGATTTGGAGCATGGAGACGATTATCTCGGGATTGCAAGATAACCAAACAAAACTTTTAGTGGATTTCTACTTATTTTATTAAATATCATCTCCACCAAACAGGACAAGCTTGCATCTGTTATAGTTTTGGAGAAAAATGTGTTCATTTCATGTATGCGCGAAATGCCTTAAAAATGGCTTTAAAATGGATTTGGAGCATGGAGACGATTATCTCGGGATTGCAAGATAACCAAACAAAACTTTTAGTGGATTTCTACTTATTTTATTAAATATCATCTCCACCAAACAGGACAAGCTTGCATCTGTTATAGTTTTGGAGAAAAATGTGTTCATTTCATGTATGCGCAAAATGCCTTTGAAATGGCTTTAAAATGGATTTGGAGCATGGAGACGATTATCTCAGGATGGCAATATAAACAAACGAAACTTTTAGTAGATTTCTACTTATTTTATTAAATATTATCTCCACCAAACAGGACAATCTTGCATCTGTTATAGTTTTGGAGAAAAATGTGTTCATTTCATGTATGCGCGAAATGCCTTAAAAATGGCTTTAAAATGGATTTGGAGCATGGAGACGATTATCTCGGGATTGCAAGATAACCAAACAAAACTTTTAGTGGATTTCTACTTATTTTATTAAATATCATCTCCACCAAACAGGACAAGCTTGCATGTGTTATAGTTTTGGAGAAAAATGTGTTCATTTCATGTATGCGCAAAATGCCTTTGAAATGGCTTTAAAATGGATTTGGAGCATGGAGACGATTATCTCAGGATGGCAATATAAACAAACGAAACTTTTAGTAGATTTCTACTTATTTTATTAAATATTATCTCCACCAAACAGGACAAGCTTGCATCTGTTATAGTTTTGGAGAAAAATGTGTTCATTTCATGTATGCGCGAAATGCCTTAAAAATGGCTTTAAAATGGATTTGGAGCATGGAGACGATTATCTCGGGATTGCAAGATAACCAAACAAAACTTTTAGTGGATTTCTACTTATTTTATTAAATATCATCTCCACCAAACAGGACAAGCTTGCATCTGTTATAGTTTTGGAGAAAAATCTGTTCATTTCATGTATGCGCGAAATGCCTTAAAAATGGCTTTAAAATGGATTTGGAGCATGGAGACGATTATCTCGGGATTGCAAGATAACCAAACAAAACTTTTAGTGGATTTCTACTTATTTTATTAAATATCATCTCCACCAAACAGGACAAGCTTGCATCTGTTATAGTTTTGGAGAAAAATGTGTTCATTTCATGTATGCGCAAAATGCCTTTGAAATGGCTTTAAAATGGATTTGGAGCATGGAGACGATTATCTCAGGATGGCAATATAAACAAACGAAACTTTTAGTAGATTTCTACTTATTTTATTAAATATTATCTCCACCAAACAGGACAAGCTTGCATCTGTTATAGTTTTGGAGAAAAATGTGTTCATTTCATGTATGCGCGAAATGCCTTAAAAATGGCTTTAAAATGGATTTGGAGCATGGAGACGATTATCTCGGGATTGCAAGATAACCAAACAAAACTTTTAGTGGATTTCTACTTATTTTATTAAATATCATCTCCACCAAACAGGACAAGCTTGCATCTGTTATAGTTTTAAAGAAAAATGTGTTCATTTCATTTATGCGCGAAATGCCTTAGAAATGGGTTTTAAGAGCATTTGAAGCATGGAGACGATTATCTCGAGATTGCAAGATAACCAAACAAAACTTTTAGTGGATTTCTACTTATTTTATTAAATATCATCTCCACCAAACAGGACAAGCTTGCATGTGTTATAGTTTTGGAGAAAAATGTGTTCATTTCATGTATGCGCAAAATGCCTTTGAAATGGCTTTAAAATGGATTTGGAGCATGGAGACGATTATCTCAGGATGGCAATATAAACAAACGAAACTTTTAGTAGATTTCTACTTATTTTATTAAATATTATCTCCACCAAACAGGACAAGCTTGCATCTGTTATAGTTTTGGAGAAAAATGTGTTCATTTCATGTATGCGCGAAATGCCTTAAAAATGGCTTTAAAATGGATTTGGAGCATGGAGACGATTATCTCGGGATTGCAAGATAACCAAACAAAACTTTTAGTGGATTTCTACTTATTTTATTAAATATCATCTCCACCAAACAGGACAAGCTTGCATCTGTTATAGTTTTGGAGAAAAATGTGTTCATTTCATGTATGCGCGAAATGCCTTAAAAATGGCTTTAAAATGGATTTGGAGCATGGAGACGATTATCTCGGGATTGCAAGATAACCAAACAAAACTTTTAGTGGATTTCTACTTATTTTATTAAATATCATCTCCACCAAACAGGACAAGCTTGCATCTGTTATAGTTTTGGAGAAAAATGTGTTCATTTCATGTATGCGCAAAATGCCTTTGAAATGGCTTTAAAATGGATTTGGAGCATGGAGACGATTATCTCAGGATGGCAATATAAACAAACGAAACTTTTAGTAGATTTCTACTTATTTTATTAAATATTATCTCCACCAAACAGGACAAGCTTGCATCTGTTATAGTTTTGGAGAAAAATGTGTTCATTTCATGTATGTGCGAAATGCCTTAAAAATGGCTTTAAAATGGATTTGGAGCATGGAGACGATTATCTCGGGATTGCAAGATAACCAAACAAAACTTTTAGTGGATTTCTACTTATTTTATCAAATATCATCTCCACCAAACAGGACAAGCTTGCATGTGTTATAGTTTTGGAGAAAAATGTGTTCATTTCATGTATGCGCAAAATGCCTTTGAAATGGCTTTAAAATGGATTTGGAGCATGGAGACGATTATCTTAGGATGGCAATAT
The DNA here is from genome assembly GCF_048569485.1 of Anomaloglossus baeobatrachus. Classification (NCBI taxonomy): domain Eukaryota; kingdom Metazoa; phylum Chordata; class Amphibia; order Anura; family Aromobatidae; genus Anomaloglossus; species Anomaloglossus baeobatrachus. Next base: position 950,278 of record NW_027442210.1, on the reverse strand, counting down.
AAACAAACGAAACTTTTAGTAGATTTCTACTTATTTTATTAAATATTATCTCCACCAAACAGGACAAGCTTGCATCTGTTATAGTTTTGGAGAAAAATGTGTTCACTTCATGTATGCGCGAAATGCCTTAAAAATGGCTTTAAAATGGATTTGGAGCATGGAGACGATTATCTCGGGATTGCAAGATAACCAAACAAAACTTTTAGTGGATTTCTACTTATTTTATTAAATATCATCTCCACCAAACAGGACAAGCTTGCATCTGTTATAGTTTTGGAGAAAAATGTGTTCATTTCATGTATGCGCGAAATGCCTTAAAAATGGCTTTAAAATGGATTTGGAGCATGGAGACGATTATCTCGGGATTGCAAGATAACCAAACAAAACTTTTAGTGGATTTCTACTTATTTTATTAAATATCATCTCCACCAAACAGGACAAGCTTGCATCTGTTATAGTTTTGGAGAAAAATGTGTTCATTTCATGTATGCGCAAAATGCCTTTGAAATGGCTTTAAAATGGATTTGGAGCATGGAGACGATTATCTCAGGATGGCAATATAAACAAACGAAACTTTTAGTAGATTTCTACTTATTTTATTAAATATTATCTCCACCAAACAGGACAATCTTGCATCTGTTATAGTTTTGGAGAAAAATGTGTTCATTTCATGTATGCGCGAAATGCCTTAAAAATGGCTTTAAAATGGATTTGGAGCATGGAGACGATTATCTCGGGATTGCAAGATAACCAAACAAAACTTTTAGTGGATTTCTACTTATTTTATTAAATATCATCTCCACCAAACAGGACAAGCTTGCATCTGTTATAGTTTTAAAGAAAAATGTGTTCATTTCATTTATGCGCGAAATGCCTTAGAAATGGGTTTTAAGAGCATTTGAAGCATGGAGACGATTATCTCGAGATTGCAAGATAACCAAACAAAACTTTTAGTGGATTTCTACTTATTTTATTAAATATCATCTCTACCAAAAAGGACAAGCTTGCATGTGTTATAGTTTTGGAGAAAAATGTGTTCATTTCATGTATGCGCAAAATGCCTTTGAAATGGCTTTAAAATGGATTTGGAGCATGGAGACGATTATCTCAGGATGGCAATATAAACAAACGAAACTTTTAGTAGATTTCTACTTATTTTATTAAATATTATCTCCACCAAACAGGACAAGCTTGCATCTGTTATAGTTTTGGAGAAAAATGTGTTCATTTCATGTATGCGCGAAATGCCTTAAAAATGGCTTTAAAATGGATTTGGAGCATGGAGACGATTATCTCGGGATTGCAAGATAACCAAACAAAACTTTTAGTGGATTTCTACTTATTTTATTAAATATCATCTCCACCAAACAGGACAAGCTTGCATCTGTTATAGTTTTGGAGAAAAATGTGTTCATTTCATGTATGCGCGAAATGCCTTAAAAATGGCTTTAAAATGGATTTGGAGCATGGAGACGATTATCTCGGGATTGCAAGATAACCAAACAAAACTTTTAGTGGATTTCTACTTATTTTATTAAATATCATCTCCACCAAACAGGACAAGCTTGCATCTGTTATAGTTTTGGAGAAAAATGTGTTCATTTCATGTATGCGCAAAATGCCTTTGAAATGGCTTTAAAATGGATTTGGAGCATGGAGACGATTATCTCAGGATGGCAATATAAACAAACGAAACTTTTAGTAGATTTCTACTTATTTTATTAAATATTATCTCCACCAAACAGGACAAGCTTGCATCTGTTATAGTTTTGGAGAAAAATGTGTTCATTTCATGTATGTGCGAAATGCCTTAAAAATGGCTTTAAAATGGATTTGGAGCATGGAGACGATTATCTCGGGATTGCAAGATAACCAAACAAAACTTTTAGTGGATTTCTACTTATTTTATCAAATATCATCTCCACCAAACAGGACAAGCTTGCATGTGTTATAGTTTTGGAGAAAAATGTGTTCATTTCATGTATGCGCAAAATGCCTTTGAAATGGCTTTAAAATGGATTTGGAGCATGGAGACGATTATCTTAGGATGGCAATATAAACAAACGAAACTTTTAGTAGATTTCTACTTATTTTATTAAATATTATCTCCACCAAACAGGACAAGCTTGCATCTGTTATAGTTTTGGAGAAAAATGTGTTCACTTCATGTATGCGCGAAATGCCTTAAAAATGGCTTTAAAATGGATTTGGAGCATGGAGACGATTATCTCGGGATTGCAAGATAACCAAACAAAACTTTTAGTGGATTTCTACTTATTTTATTAAATATCATCTCCACCAAACAGGACAAGCTTGCATCTGTTATAGTTTTGGAGAAAAATGTGTTCATTTCATGTATGCGCGAAATGCCTTAAAAATGGCTTTAAAATGGATTTGGAGCATGGAGACGATTATCTCGGGATTGCAAGATAACCAAACAAAACTTTTAGTGGATTTCTACTTATTTTATTAAATATCATCTCCACCAAACAGGACAAGCTTGCATCTGTTATAGTTTTGGAGAAAAATGTGTTCATTTCATGTATGCGCAAAATGCCTTTGAAATGGCTTTAAAATGGATTTGGAGCATGGAGACGATTATCTCAGGATGGCAATATAAACAAACGAAACTTTTAGTAGATTTCTACTTATTTTATTAAATATTATCTCCACCAAACAGGACAATCTTGCATCTGTTATAGTTTTGGAGAAAAATGTGTTCATTTCATGTATGCGCGAAATGCCTTAAAAATGGCTTTAAAATGGATTTGGAGCATGGAGACGATTATCTCGGGATTGCAAGATAACCAAACAAAACTTTTAGTGGATTTCTACTTATTTTATTAAATATCATCTCCACCAAACAGGACAAGCTTGCATCTGTTATAGTTTTAAAGAAAAATGTGTTCATTTCATTTATGCGCGAAATGCCTTAGAAATGGGTTTTAAGAGCATTTGAAGCATGGAGACGATTATCTCGAGATTGCAAGATAACCAAACAAAACTTTTAGTGGATTTCTACTTATTTTATTAAATATCATCTCTACCAAAAAGGACAAGCTTGCATCTGTTATAGTTTTGGAGAAAAATGTGTTCATTTCATGTATGCGCAAAATGCCTTTGAAATGGCTTTAAAATGGATTTGGAGCATGGAGACGATTATCTCAGGATGGCAATATAAACAAACGAAACTTTTAGTAGATTTCTACTTATTTTATTAAATATTATCTCCACCAAACAGGACAAGCTTGCATCTGTTATAGTTTTGGAGAAAAATGTGTTCATTTCATGTATGCGCGAAATGCCTTAAAAATGGCTTTAAAATGGATTTGGAGCATGGAGACGATTATCTCGGGATTGCAAGATAACCAAACAAAACTTTTAGTGGATTTCTACTTATTTTATTAAATATCATCTCCACCAAACAGGACAAGCTTGCATCTGTTATAGTTTTGGAGAAAAATGTGTTCATTTCATGTATGCGCGAAATGCCTTAAAAATGGCTTTAAAATGGATTTGGAGCATGGAGACGATTATCTCGGGATTGCAAGATAACCAAACAAAACTTTTAGTGGATTTCTACTTATTTTATTAAATATCATCTCCACCAAACAGGACAAGCTTGCATCTGTTATAGTTTTGGAGAAAAATGTGTTCATTTCATGTATGCGCAAAATGCCTTTGAAATGGCTTTAAAATGGATTTGGAGCATGGAGACGATTATCTCAGGATGGCAATATAAACAAACGAAACTTTTAGTAGATTTCTACTTATTTTATTAAATATTATCTCCACCAAACAGGACAAGCTTGCATCTGTTATAGTTTTGGAGAAAAATGTGTTCATTTCATAAATGCGCGAAATGCCTTAAAAATGGCTTTAAAATGGATTTGGAGCATGGAGACGATTATCTCGGGATTGCAAGATAACCAAACAAAACTTTTAGTGGATTTCTACTTATTTTATTAAATATCATCTCCACCAAACAGGACAAGCTTGCATCTGTTATAGTTTTAAAGAAAAATGTGTTCATTTCATTTATGCGCGAAATGCCTTAGAAATGAGTTTTAAGAGCATTTGAAGCATGGAGACGATTATCTCGAGATTGCAAGATAACCAAACAAAACTTTTAGTGGATTTCTACTTATTTTATTAAATATCATCTCCACCAAACAGGACAAGCTTGCATCTGTTATAGTTTTGGAGAAAAATGTGTTCATTTCATGTATGCGCGAAATGCCTTAAAAATGGCTTTAAAATGGATTTGGAGCATGGAGACGATTATCTCGGGATTGCAAGATAACCAAACAAAACTTTTAGTGGATTTCTACTTATTTTATTAAATATCATCTCCACCAAACAGGACAAGCTTGCATCTGTTATAGTTTTGGAGAAAAATGTGTTCATTTCATTTATGCGCGAAATGCCTTAGAAATGGGTTTTAATAGCATTTGAAGCCTGGAGACGATTATCTCGAGATTGCAAGATAACCAAACAAAACTTTTAGTGGATTTCTACTTATTTTATTAAATATCATCTCCACCAAACAGGAGAAGCTTGCATCTGTTATAGTTTTAAAGAAAAATGTGTTCATTTCATTTATGCGCGAAATGCCTTAGAAATGGGTTTTAAGAGCATTTGAAGCATGGAGACGATTATCTCGAGATTGCAAGATAACCAAACAAAACTTTTAGTGGATTTCTACTTATTTTATTAAATATCATCTCCACCAAACAGGACAAGCTTGCATGTGTTATAGTTTTGGAGAAAAATGTGTTCATTTCATGTATGCGCAAAATGCCTTTGAAATGGCTTTAAAATGGATTTGGAGCATGGAGACGATTATCTCAGGATGGCAATATAAACAAACGAAACTTTTAGTAGATTTCTACTTATTTTATTAAATATTATCTCCACCAAACAGGACAAGCTTGCATCTGTTATAGTTTTGGAGAAAAATGTGTTCATTTCATGTATGCGCGAAATGCCTTAAAAATGGCTTTAAAATGGATTTGGAGCATGGAGACGATTATCTCGGGATTGCAAGATAACCAAACAAAACTTTTAGTGGATTTCTACTTATTTTATTAAATATCATCTCCACCAAACAGGACAAGCTTGCATCTGTTATAGTTTTAAAGAAAAATGTGTTCATTTCATTTATGCGCGAAATGCCTTAGAAATGGGTTTTAAGAGCATTTGAAGCATGGAGACGATTATCTCGAGATTGCAAGATAACCAAACAAAACTTTTAGTGGATTTCTACTTATTTTATTAAATATCATCTCCACCAAACAGGACAAGCTTGCATGTGTTATAGTTTTGGAGAAAAATGTGTTCATTTCATGTATGCGCAAAATGCCTTTGAAATGGCTTTAAAATAGATTTGGAGCATGGAGACGATTATCTCAGGATGGCAATATAAACAAACGAAACTTTTAGTAGATTTCTACTTATTTTATTAAATATTATCTCCACCAAACAGGACAAGCTTGCATCTGTTATAGTTTTGGAGAAAAATGTGTTTATTTCATGTATGCGCGAAATGCCTTAAAAATGGCTTTAAAATGGATTTGGAGCATGGAGACGATTATCTCGGGATTGCAAGATAACCAAACAAAACTTTTAGTGGATTTCTACTTATTTTATTAAATATCATCTCCACCAAACAGGACAAGCTTGCATCTGTTATAGTTTTGGAGAAAAATGTGTTCATTTCATGTATGCGCGAAATGCCTTAAAAATGGCTTTAAAATGGATTTGGAGCATGGAGACGATTATCTCGGGATTGCAAGATAACCAAACAAAACTTTTAGTGGATTTCTACTTATTTTATTAAATATCATCTCCACCAAACAGGACAAGCTTGCATCTGTTATAGTTTTGGAGAAAAATGTGTTCATTTCATGTATGCGCAAAATGCCTTTGAAATGGCTTTAAAATGGATTTGGAGCATGGAGACGATTATCTCAGGATGGCAATATAAACAAACGAAACTTTTAGTAGATTTCTACTTATTTTATTAAATATTATCTCCACCAAACAGGACAAGCTTGCATCTGTTATAGTTTTGGAGAAAAATGTGTTCATTTCATGTATGTGCGAAATGCCTTAAAAATGGCTTTAAAATGGATTTGGAGCATGGAGACGATTATCTCGGGATTGCAAGATAACCAAACAAAACTTTTAGTGGATTTCTACTTATTTTATCAAATATCATCTCCACCAAACAGGACAAGCTTGCATGTGTTATAGTTTTGGAGAAAAATGTGTTCATTTCATGTATGCGCAAAATGCCTTTGAAATGGCTTTAAAATGGATTTGGAGCATGGAGACGATTATCTTAGGATGGCAATATAAACAAACGAAACTTTTAGTAGATTTCTACTTATTTTATTAAATATTATCTCCACCAAACAGGACAAGCTTGCATCTGTTATAGTTTTGGAGAAAAATGTGTTCACTTCATGTATGCGCGAAATGCCTTAAAAATGGCTTTAAAATGGATTTGGAGCATGGAGACGATTATCTCGGGATTGCAAGATAACCAAACAAAACTTTTAGTGGATTTCTACTTATTTTATTAAATATCATCTCCACCAAACAGGACAAGCTTGCATCTGTTATAGTTTTGGAGAAAAATGTGTTCATTTCATTTATGCGCGAAATGCCTTAGAAATGGGTTTTAAGAGCATTTGAAGCATGGAGACGATTATCTCGAGATTGCAAGATAACCAAACAAAACTTTTAGTGGATTTCTACTTATTTTATTAAATATCATCTCTACCAAAAAGGACAAGCTTGCATCTGTTATAGTTTTGGAGAAAAATGTGTTCATTTCATGTATGCGCAAAATGCCTTTGAAATGGCTTTAAAATGGATTTGGAGCATGGAGACGATTATCTCAGGATGGCAATATAAACAAACGAAACTTTTAGTAGATTTCTACTTATTTTATTAAATATTATCTCCACCAAACAGGACAAGCTTGCATCTGTTATAGTTTTGGAGAAAAATGTGTTCATTTCATGTATGCGCGAAATGCCTTAAAAATGGCTTTAAAATGGATTTGGAGCATGGAGACGATTATCTCGGGATTGCAAGATAACCAAACAAAACTTTTAGTGGATTTCTACTTATTTTATTAAATATCATCTCCACCAAACAGGACAAGCTTGCATCTGTTATAGTTTTGGAGAAAAATGTGTTCATTTCATGTATGCGCGAAATGCCTTAAAAATGGCTTTAAAATGGATTTGGAGCATGGAGACGATTATCTCGGGATTGCAAGATAACCAAACAAAACTTTTAGTGGATTTCTACTTATTTTATTAAATATCATCTCCACCAAACAGGACAAGCTTGCATCTGTTATAGTTTTGGAGAAAAATGTGTTCATTTCATGTATGCGCAAAATGCCTTTGAAATGGCTTTAAAATGGATTTGGAGCATGGAGACGATTATCTCAGGATGGCAATATAAACAAACGAAACTTTTAGTAGATTTCTACTTATTTTATTAAATATTATCTCCACCAAACAGGACAAGCTTGCATCTGTTATAGTTTTGGAGAAAAATGTGTTCATTTCATGTATGCGCGAAATGCCTTAAAAATGGCTTTAAAATGGATTTGGAGCATGGAGACGATTATCTCGGGATTGCAAGATAACCAAACAAAACTTTTAGTGGATTTCTACTTATTTTATTAAATATCATCTCCACCAAACAGGACAAGCTTGCATCTGTTATAGTTTTAAAGAAAAATGTGTTCATTTCATTTTTGCGCGAAATGCCTTAGAAATGAGTTTTAAGAGCATTTGAAGCATGGAGACGATTATCTCGAGATTGCAAGATAACCAAACAAAACTTTTAGTGGATTTCTACTTATTTTATTAAATATCATCTCCACCAAACAGGACAAGCTTGCATCCGTTATAGTTTTGGAGAAAAATGTGTTCATTTCATGTATGCGCGAAATGCCTTAAAAATGGCTTTAAAATGGATTTGGAGCATGGAGACGATTATCTCGGGATTGCAAGATAACCAAACAAAACTTTTAGTGGATTTCTACTTATTTTATTAAATATCATCTCCACCAAACAGGACAAGCTTGCATCTGTTATAGTTTTGGAGAAAAATGTGTTCATTTCATTTATGCGCGAAATGCCTTAGAAATGGGTTTTAATAGCATTTGAAGCCTGGAGACGATTATCTCGAGATTGCAAGATAACCAAACAAAACTTTTAGTGGATTTCTACTTATTTTATTAAATATCATCTCCACCAAACAGGAGAAGCTTGCATCTGTTATAGTTTTGGAGAAAAATGTGTTCATTTCATGTATGCGCGAAATGCCTTAAAAATGGCTTTAAAATGGATTTGGAGCATGGAGACGATTATCTCGGGATTGCAAGATAACCAAACAAAACTTTTAGTGGATTTCTACTTATTTTATTAAATATCATCTCCACCAAACAGGACAAGCTTGCATGTGTTATAGTTTTGGAGAAAAATGTGTTCATTTCATGTATGCGCAAAATGCCTTTGAAATGGCTTTAAAATGGATTTGGAGCATGGAGACGATTATCTCAGGATGGCAATATAAACAAGCGAAACTTTTAGTAGATTTCTACTTATTTTATTAAATATTATCTCCACCAAACAGGACAAGCTTGCATCTGTTATAGTTTTGGAGAAAAATGTGTTCATTTCATGTATGCGCGAAATGCCTTAAAAATGGCTTTAAAATGGATTTGGAGCATGGAGACGATTATCTCGGGATTGCAAGATAACCAAACAAAACTTTTAGTGGATTTCTACTTATTTTATTAAATATCATCTCCACCAAACAGGACAAGCTTGCATCTGTTATAGTTTTGGAGAAAAATGTGTTCATTTCATGTATGCGCGAAATGCCTTAAAAATGGCTTTAAAATGGATTTGGAGCATGGAGACGATTATCTCGGGATTGCAAGATAACCAAACAAAACTTTTAGTGGATTTCTACTTATTTTATTAAATATCATCTCCACCAAACAGGACAAGCTTGCATGTGTTATAGTTTTGGAGAAAAATGTGTTCATTTCATGTATGCGCAAAATGCCTTTGAAATGGCTTTAAAATGGATTTGGAGCATGGAGACGATTATCTCAGGATGGCAATATAAACAAGCGAAACTTTTAGTAGATTTCTACTTATTTTATTAAATATTATCTCCACCAAACAGGACAAGCTTGCATCTGTTATAGTTTTGGAGAAAAATGTGTTCATTTCATGTATGCGCGAAATGCCTTAAAAATGGCTTTAAAATGGATTTGGAGCATGGAGACGATTATCTCGGGATTGCAAGATAACCAAACAAAACTTTTAGTGGATTTCTACTTATTTTATTAAATATCATCTCCACCAAACAGGACAAGCTTGCATCTGTTATAGTTTTGGAGAAAAATGTGTTCATTTCATGTATGCGCGAAATGCCTTAAAAATGGCTTTAAAATGGATTTGGAGCATGGAGACGATTATCTCGGGATTGCAAGATAACCAAACAAAACTTTTAGTGGATTTCTACTTATTTTATTAAATATCATCTCCACCAAACAGGACAAGCTTGCATCTGTTATAGTTTTGGAGAAAAATGTGTTCATTTCATGTATGCGCAAAATGCCTTTGAAATGGCTTTAAAATGGATTTGGAGCATGGAGACGATTATCTCAGGATGGCAATATAAACAAACGAAATTTTTAGTAGATTTCTACTTATTTTATTAAATATTATCTCCACCAAACAGGACAAGCTTGCATCTGTTATAGTTTTGGAGAAAAATGTGTTCATTTCATGTATGCGCGAAATGCCTTAAAAATGGCTTTAAAATGGATTTGGAGCATGGAGACGATTATCTCGGGATTGCAAGATAACCAAACAAAACTTTTAGTGGATTTCTACTTATTTTATTAAATATCATCTCCACCAAACAGGACAAGCTTGCATCTGTTATAGTTTTAAAGAAAAATGTGTTCATTTCATTTATGCGAGAAATGCCTTAGAAATGGGTTTTAAGAGCATTTGAAGCATGGAGACGATTATCTCGAGATTGCAAGATAACCAAACAAAACTTTTAGTGGATTTCTACTTATTTTATTAAATATCATCTCCACCAAACAGGACAAGCTTGCATCTGTTATAGTTTTGGAGAAAAATGTGTTCATTTCATGTATGCGCGAAATGCCTTAAAAATGGCTTTAAAATGGATTTGGAGCATGGAGACGATTATCTCGGGATTGCAAGATAACCAAACAAAACTTTTAGTGGATTTCTACTTATTTTATTAAATATCATCTCCACCAAACAGGACAAGCTTGCATCTGTTATAGTTTTGGAGAAAAATGTGTTCATTTCATTTATGCGCGAAATGCCTTAGAAATGGGTTTTAATAGCATTTGAAGCATGGAGACGATAATCTCGAGATTGCAAGATAACCAAACAAAACTTTTAGTGGATTTCTACTTATTTTATTAAATATCATCTCCACCAAACAGGACAAGCTTGCATCTGTTATAGTTTTGGAGAAACATGTGTTCATTTCATGTATGCGCGAAATGCCTTAAAAATGGCTTTAAAATGGATTTGGAGCATGGAGACGATTATCTCGGGATTGCAAGATAACCAAACAAAACCTTTAGTGGATTTCTACTTATTTTATTAAATATCATCTCCACCAAACAGGACAAGCTTGCATGTGTTATAGTTTTGGAGAAAAATGTGTTCATTTCATGTATGCGCAAAATGCCTTTGAAATGGCTTTAAAATGGATTTGGAGCATGGAGACGATTATCTCAGGATGGCAATATAAACAAACGAAACTTTTAGTAGATTTCTACTTATTTTATTAAATATTATCTCCACCAAACAGGACAAGCTTGCATCTGTTATAGTTTTGGAGAAAAATGTGTTCATTTCATGTATGCGCGAAATGCCTTAAAAATGGCTTTAAAATGGATTTGGAGCATGGAGACGATTATCTCGGGATTGCAAGATAACCAAACAAAACTTTTAGTGGATTTCTACTTATTTTATTAAATATCATCTCCACCAAACAGGACAAGCTTGCATCTGTTATAGTTTTGGAGAAAAATGTGTTCATTTCATGTATGCGCGAAATGCCTTAAAAATGGCTTTAAAATGGATTTGGAGCATGGAGACGATTATCTCGGGATTGCAAGATAACCAAACAAAACTTTTAGTGGATTTCTACTTATTTTATTAAATATCATCTCCACCAAACAGGACAAGCTTGCATCTGTTATAGTTTTGGAGAAAAATGTGTTCATTTCATGTATGCGCAAAATGCCTTTGAAATGGCTTTAAAATGGATTTGGAGCATGGAGACGATTATCTCAGGATGGCAATATAAACAAACGAAACTTTTAGTAGATTTCTACTTATTTTATTAAATATTATCTCCACCAAACAGGACAAGCTTGCATCTGTTATAGTTTTGGAGAAAAATGTGTTCATTTCATGTATGCGCGAAATGCCTTAAAAATGGCTTTAAAATGGATTTGGAGCATGGAGACGATTATCTCGGGATTGCAAGATAACCAAACAACTTTTAGTGGATTTCTACTTATTTTATTAAATATCATCTCCACCAAACAGGACAAGCTTGCATCTGTTATAGTTTTAAAGAAAAATGTGTTCATTTCATTTATGCGCGAAATGCCTTAGAAATGGGTTTTAAGAGCATTTGAAGCATGGAGACGATTATCTCGAGATTGCAAGATAACCAAACAAAACTTTTAGTGGATTTCTACTTATTTTATTAAATATCATCTCCACCAAACAGGACAAGCTTGCATCTGTTATAGTTTTGGAGAAAAATGTGTTCATTTCATGTATGCGCGAAATGCCTTAAAAATGGCTTTAAAATGGATTTGGAGCATGGAGACGATTATCTCGGGATTGCAAGATAACCAAACAAAACTTTTAGTGGATTTCTACTTATTTTATTAAATATCATCTCTACCAAACAGGACAAGCTTGCATCTGTTATAGTTTTGGAGAAAAATGTGTTCATTTCATTTATGCGCGAAATGCCTTAGAAATGGGTTTTAATAGCATTTGAAGCATGGAGACGATTATCTCGAGATTGCAAGATAACCAAACAAAACTTTTAGTGGATTTCTACTTATTTTATTAAATATCATCTCCACCAAACAGGACAAGCTTGCATCTGTTATAGTTTTGGAGAAAAATGTGTTCATTTCATGTATGCGCGAAATGCCTTAAAAATGGCTTTAAAATGGATTTGGAGCATGGAGACGATTATCTCGGGATTGCAAGATAACCAAACAAAACTTTTAGTGGATTTCTACTTATTTTATTAAATATCATCTCCACCAAACAGGACAAGCTTGCATGTGTTATAGTTTTGGAGAAAAATGTGTTCATTTCATGTATGCGCAAAATGCCTTTGAAATGGCTTTTAAATGGATTTGGAGCATGGAGACGATTATCTCAGGATGGCAATATAAACAAACGAAAATTTTAGTAGATTTCTACTTATTTTATTAAATATTATCTCCACCAAACAGGACAAGCTTGCATCTGTTATAGTTTTGGAGAAAAATGTGTTCATTTCATGTATGCGCGAAATGCCTTAAAAATGGCTTTAAAATGGATTTGGAGCATGGAGACGATTATATCGGGATTGCAAGATAACCAAACAAAACTTTTAGTGGATTTCTACTTATTTTATTAAATATCATCTCCACCAAACAGGACAAGCTTGCATCTGTTATAGTTTTAAAGAAAAATGTGTTCATTTCATTTATGCGAGAAATGCCTTAGAAATGGGTTTTAAGAGCATTTGAAGCATGGAGACGATTATCTCGAGATTGCAAGATAACCAAACAAAACTTTTAGTGGATTTCTACTTATTTTATTAAATATCATCTCCACTAAACAGGACAAGCTTGCATCTGTTATAGTTTTGGAGAAAAATGTGTTCATTTCATGTATGCGCGAAATGCCTTAAAAATGGCTTTAAAATGGATTTGGAGCATGGAGACGATTATCTCGGGATTGCAAGATAACCAAACAAAACTTTTAGTGGATTTCTACTTATTTTATTAAATATCATCTCCACCAAACAGGACAAGCTTGCATCTGTTATAGTTTTGGAGAAAAATGTGTTCATTTCATTTATGCGCGAAATGCCTTAGAAATGGGTTTTAATAGCATTTGAAGCATGGAGACGATAATCTCGAGATTGCAAGATAACCAAACAAAACTTTTAGTGGATTTCTACTTATTTTATTAAATATCATCTCCACCAAACAGGACAAGCTTGCATCTGTTATAGTTTTGGAGAAACATGTGTTCATTTCATGTATGCGCGAAATGCCTTAAAAATGGCTTTAAAATGGATTTGGAGCATGGAGACGATTATCTCGGGATTGCAAGATAACCAAACAAAACTTTTAGTGGATTTCTACTTATTTTATTAAATATCATCTCCACCAAACAGGACAAGCTTGCATGTGTTATAGTTTTGGAGAAAAATGTGTTCATTTCATGTATGCGCAAAATGCCTTTGAAATGGCTTTAAAATGGATTTGGAGCATGGAGACGATTATCTCAGGATGGCAATATAAACAAACGAAACTTTTAGTAGATTTCTACTTATTTTATTAAATATTATCTCCACCAAACAGGACAAGCTTGCATCTGTTATAGTTTTGGAGAAAAATGTGTTCATTTCATGTATGCGCGAAATGCCTTAAAAATGGCTTTAAAATGGATTTGGAGCATGGAGACGATTATCCCGGGATTGCAAGATAACCAAACAAAAGTTTTAGTGGATTTCTACTTATTTTATTAAATATCATCTCCACCAAACAGGACAAGCTTGCATCTGTTATAGTTTTGGAGAAAAATGTGTTCATTTCATGTATGCGCGAAATGCCTTAAAAATGGCTTTAAAATGGATTTGGAGCATGGAGACGATTATCTCGGGATTGCAAGATAACCAAACAAAACTTTTAGTGGATTTCTACTTATTTTATTAAATATCATCTCCACCAAACAGGACAAGCTTGCATCTGTTATAGTTTTGGAGAAAAATGTGTTCATTTCATGTATGCGCAAAATGCCTTTGAAATGGCTTTAAAATGGATTTGGAGCATGGAGACGATTATCTCAGGATGGCAATATAAACAAACGAAACTTTTAGTAGATTTCTACTTATTTTATTAAATAATATCTCCACCAAACAGGACAAGCTTGCATCTGTTATAGTTTTAAAGAAAAATGTGTTCATTTCATTTATGCGAGAAATGCCTTAGAAATGGGTTTTAAGAGCATTTGAAGCATGGAGACGATTATCTCGAGATTGCAAGATAACCAAACAAAACTTTTAGTGGATTTCTACTTATTTTATTAAATATCATCTCCACCAAACAGGACAAGCTTGCATCTGTTATAGTTTTGGAGAAAAATGTGTTCATTTCATGTATGCGCGAAATGCCTTAAAAATGGCTTTAAAATGGATTTGGAGCATGGAGACGATTATCTCGGGATTGCAAGATAACCAAACAAAACTTTTAGTGGATTTCTACTTATTTTATTAAATATCATCTCCACCAAACAGGACAAGCTTGCATCTGTTATAGTTTTGGAGAAAAATGTGTTCATTTCATTTATGCGCGAAATGCCTTAGAAATGGGTTTTAATAGCATTTGAAGCATGGAGACGATAATCTCGAGATTGCAAGATAACCAAACAAAACTTTTAGTGGATTTCTACTTATTTTATTAAATATCATCTCCACCAAACAGGACAAGCTTGCATCTGTTATAGTTTTGGAGAAACATGTGTTCATTTCATGTATGCGCGAAATGCCTTAAAAATGGCTTTAAAATGGATTTGGAGCATGGAGACGATTATCTCGGGATTGCAAGATAACCAAACAAAACTTTTAGTGGATTTCTACTTATTTTATTAAATATCATCTCCACCAAACAGGACAAGCTTGCATGTGTTATAGTTTTGGAGAAAAATGTGTTCATTTCATGTATGCGCAAAATGCCTTTGAAATGGCTTTAAAATGGATTTGGAGCATGGAGACGATTATCTCAGGATGGCAATATAAACAAACGAAACTTTTAGTAGATTTCTACTTATTTTATTAAATATTATCTCCACCAAACAGGACAAGCTTGCATCTGTTATAGTTTTGGAGAAAAATGTGTTCATTTCATGTATGCGCGAAATGCCTTAAAAATGGCTTTAAAATGGATTTGGAGCATGGAGACGATTATCCCGGGATTGCAAGATAACCAAACAAAAGTTTTAGTGGATTTCTACTTATTTTATTAAATATCATCTCCACCAAACAGGACAAGCTTGCATCTGTTATAGTTTTGGAGAAAAATGTGTTCATTTCATGTATGCGCGAAATGCCTTAAAAATGGCTTTAAAATGGATTTGGAGCATGGAGACGATTATCTCGGGATTGCAAGATAACCAAACAAAACTTTTAGTGGATTTCTACTTATTTTATTAAATATCATCTCCACCAAACAGGACAAGCTTGCATCTGTTATAGTTTTGGAGAAAAATGTGTTCATTTCATGTATGCGCAAAATGCCTTTGAAATGGCTTTAAAATGGATTTGGAGCATGGAGACGATTATCTCAGGATGGCAATATAAACAAACGAAACTTTTAGTAGATTTCTACTTATTTTATTAAATAATATCTCCACCAAACAGGACAAGCTTGCATCTGTTATAGTTTTGGAGAAAAATGTGTTCATTTCATGTATGCGCGAAATGCCTTAAAAATGGCTTTAAAATGGATTTGGAGCATGGAGACGATTATCTCGGGATTGCAAGATAACCAAACAAAACTTTTAGTGGATTTCTACTTATTTTATTAAATATCATCTCCACCAAACAGGACAAGCTTGCATCTGTTATAGTTTTGGAGAAAAATGTGTTCATTTCATGTATGCGCAAAATGCCTTTGAAATGGCTTTAAAATGGATTTGGAGCATGGAGACGATTATCTCAGGATGGCAATATAAACAAACGAAACTTTTAGTAGATTTCTACTTATTTTATTAAATATTATCTCCATCAAACAGGACAAGCTTGCATCTGTTATAGTTTTGGAGAAAAATGTGTTCATTTCATGTATGCGCGAAATGCATTAAAAATGGCTTTAAAATGGATTTGGAGCATGGAGATGATTATCTCGGGATTGCAAGATAACCAAACTAAACTTTTAGTGGATTTCTACTTATTTTATTAAATATCATCTCCACCAAACAGGACAAGCTTGCATCTGTTATAGTTTTAAAGAAAAATGTGTTCATTTCATTTATGCGCGAAATGCCTTAGAAATGGGTTTTAAGAGCATTTGAAGCATGGAGACGATTATCTCGAGATTGCAAGATAACCAAACAAAACTTTTAGTGGATTTCTACTTATTTTATTAAATATCATCTCCACCAAACAGGACAAGCTTGCATCTGTTATAGTTTTGGAGAAAAATGTGTTATTTCATGTATGCGCGAAATGCCTTAAAAATGGCTTTAAAATGGATTTGGAGCATGGAGACGATTATCTCGGGATTGCAAGATAACCAAACAAAACTTTTAGTGGATTTCTACTTATTTTATTAAATATCATCTCCACCAAACAGGACAAGCTTGCATCTGTTATAGTTTTGGAGAAAAATGTGTTCATTTCATGTATGCGCGAAATGCCTTAAAAATGGCTTTAAAATGGATTTGGAGCATGGAGACGATTATCTCGGGATTGCAAGATAACCAAACAAAACTTTTAGTGGATTTCTACTTATTTTATTAAATATCATCTCCACCAAACAGGACAAGCTTGCATGTGTTATAGTTTTGGAGAAAAATGTGTTCATTTCATGTATGCGCAAAATGCCTTTGAAATGGCTTTAAAATGGATTTGGAGCATGGAGACGATTATCTCAGGATGGCAATATAAACAAACGAAACTTTTAGTAGATTTCTACTTATTTTATTAAATATTATCTCCACCAAACAGGACAAGCTTGCATCTGTTATAGTTTTGGAGAAAAATGTGTTCATTTCATGTATGCGCGAAATGCCTTAAAAATGGCTTTAAAATGGATTTGGAGCATGGAGACGATTATCTCGGGATTGCAAGATAACCAAACAAAACTTTTAGTGGATTTCTACTTATTTTATTAAATATCATCTCCACCAAACAGGACAAGCTTGCATCTGTTATAGTTTTGGAGAAAAATGTGTTCATTTCATGTATGCGCAAAATGCCTTTGAAATGGCTTTAAAATGGATTTGGAGCATGGAGACGATTATCTCAGGATGGCAATATAAACAAACGAAACTTTTAGTAGATTTCTACTTATTTTATTAAATATTATCTCCACCAAACAGGACAAGCTTGCATCTGTTATAGTTTTGGAGAAAAATGTGTTCATTTCATGTATGCGCGAAATGCCTTAAAAATGGCTTTAAAATGGATTTGGAGCATGGAGACGATTATCTCGGGATTGCAAGATAACCAAACAAAACTTTTAGTGGATTTCTACTTATTTTATTAAATATCATCTCCACCAAACAGGACAAGCTTGCATCTGTTATAGTTTTAAAGAAAAATGTGTTCATTTCATTTATGCGCGAAATGCGTTAGAAATGGGTTTTAAGAGCATTTGAAGCATGGAGACGATTATCTCGAGATTGCAAGATAACCAAACAAAACTTTTAGTGGATTTCTACTTATTTTATTAAATATCATCTCCACCAAACAGGACAAGCTTGCATCTGTTATAGTTTTGGAGAAAAATGTGTTCATTTCATGTATGCACGAAATGCCTTAAAAATGGCTTTAAAATGGATTTGGAGCATGGAGACGATTATCTCGGGATTGCAAGATAACCAAACAAAACTTTTAGTGGATTTCTACTTATTTTATTAAATATCATCTCTATTAAACAGGACAAGCTTGCATCTGTTATAGTTTTGGAGAAAAATGTGTTCATTTCATTTATGCGCGAAATGCCTTAGAAATGGGTTTTAATAGCATTTGAAGCATGGAGACGATTATCTCGAGATTGCAAGATAACCAAACAAAACTTTTAGTGGATTTCTACTTATTTTATTAAATATCATCTCCACCAAACAGGACAAGCTTGCATCTGTTATAGTTTTGGAGAAAAATGTGTTCATTTCATGTATGCGCGAAATGCCTTAAAAATGGCTTTAAAATGGATTTGGAGCATGGAGACCATTATCTCGGGATTGCAAGATAACCAAACAAAACTTTTAGTGGATTTCTACTTATTTTATTAAATATCATCTCCACCAAACAGGACAAGCTTGCATGTGTTATAGTTTTGGAGAAAAATGTGTTCATTTCATGTATGCGCAAAATGCCTTTGAAATGGCTTTAAAATGGATTTGGAGCATGGAGACGATTATCTCAGGATGGCAAT
Source organism: Anomaloglossus baeobatrachus (assembly GCF_048569485.1). NCBI lineage: Eukaryota > Metazoa > Chordata > Amphibia > Anura > Aromobatidae > Anomaloglossus > Anomaloglossus baeobatrachus. The sequence goes on along the minus strand of NW_027442210.1, from coordinate 931,770 downwards.
ATAAACAAACGAAACTTTTAGTAGATTTCTACTTATTTTATTAAATATTATCTCCACCAAACAGGACAAGCTTGCATCTGTTATAGTTTTGGAGAAAAATGTGTTCATTTCATGTATGCGCGAAATGCCTTAAAAATGGCTTTAAAATGGATTTGGAGCATGGAGACGATTATCTCGGGATTGCAAGATAACCAAACAAAACTTTTAGTGGATTTCTACTTATTTTATTAAATATCATCTCCACCAAACAGGACAAGCTTGCATCTGTTATAGTTTTGGAGAAAAATGTGTTCATTTCATGTATGCACGAAATGCCTTAAAAATGGCTTTAAAATGGATTTGGAGCATGGAGACGATTATCTCGGGATTGCAAGATAACCAAACAAAACTTTTAGTGGATTTCTACTTATTTTATTAAATATCATCTCCACCAAACAGGACAAGCTTGCATCTGTTATAGTTTTGGAGAAAAATGTGTTCATTTCATGTATGCGCAAAATGCCTTTGAAATGGCTTTAAAATGGATTTGGAGCATGGAGACGATTATCTCAGGATGGCAATATAAACAAACGAAACTTTTAGTAGATTTCTACTTATTTTATTAAATATTATCTCCACCAAACAGGACAAGCTTGCATCTGTTATAGTTTTGGAGAAAAATGTGTTCATTTCATGTATGCGCGAAATGCCTTAAAAATGGCTTTAAAATGGATTTGGAGCATGGAGACGATTATCTCGGGATTGCAAGATAACCAAACAAAACTTTTAGTGGATTTCTACTTATTTTATTAAATATCATCTCCACCAAACAGGACAAGCTTGCATCTGTTATAGTTTTAAAAAAAATGTGTTCATTTCATTTATGCGCGAAATGCCTTAGAAATGGGTTTTAAGAGCATTTGAAGCATGGAGACGATTATCTCGAGATTGCAAGATAACCAAACAAAACTTTTAGTGGATTTCTACTTATTTTATTAAATATCATCTCCACCAAACAGGACAAGCTTGCATCTGTTATAGTTTTGGAGAAAAATGTGTTCATTTCATGTATGCGCGAAATGCCTTAAAAATGGCTTTAAAATGGATTTGGAGCATGGAGACGATTATCTCGGGATTGCAAGATAACCAAACAAAACTTTTAGTGGATTTCTACTTATTTTATTAAATATCATCTCCACCAAACAGGACAAGCTTGCATCTGTTATAGTTTTAAAGAAAAATGTGTTCATTTCATTTATGCACGAAATGCCTTAGAAATGGGTTTTAAGAGCATTTGAAGCATGGAGACGATTATCTCGAGATTGCAAGATAACCAAACAAAACTTTTAGTGGATTTCTACTTATTTTATTAAATATCATCTCCACCAAACAGGACAAGCTTGCATCTGTTATAGTTTTGGAGAAAAATGTGTTCATTTCATGTATGCGCGAAATGCCTTAAAAATGGCTTTAAAATGGATTTGGAGCATGGAGACGATTATCTCGGGATTGCAAGATAACCAAACAAAACTTTTAGTGGATTTCTACTTATTTTATTAAATATCATCTCCACCAAACAGGACAAGCTTGCATCTGTTATAGTTTTGGAGAAAAATGTGTTCATTTCATTTATGCGCGAAATGCCTTAGAAATGGGTTTTAATAGCATTTGAAGCATGGAGACGATTATCTCGAGATTGCAAGATAACCAAACAAAACTTTTAGTGGATTTCTACTTATTTTATTAAATATCATCTCCACCAAACAGGACAAGCTTGCATCTGTTATAGTTTTGGAGAAAAATGTGTTCATTTCATGTATGCGCGAAATGCCTTAAAAATGGCTTTAAAATGGATTTGGAGCATGGAGACGATTATCTCGGGATTGCAAGATAACCAAACACAACTTTTAGTGGATTTCTACTTATTTTCTTAAATATCATCTCCACCAAACAGGACAAGCTTGCATGTGTTATAGTTTTGGAGAAAAATGTGTTCATTTCATGTATGCGCAAAATGCCTTTGAAATGGCTTTAAAATGGATTTGGAGCATGGAGACAATTATCTCAGGATGGCAATATAAACAAACGAAACTTTCAGTAGATTTCTACTTATTTTATTAAATATTATCTCCACCAAACAGGACAAGCTTGCATCTGTTATAGTTTTGGAGAAAAATGTGTTCATTTCATGTATGCGCGAAATGCCTTAAAAATGGCTTTAAAATGGATTTGGAGCATGGAGACGATTATCTCGGGATTGCAAGATAACCAAACAAAACTTTTAGTGGATCTCTACTTATTTTATTAAATATCATCTCCACCAAACAGGACAAGCTTGCATCTGTTATAGTTTTGGAGAAAAATGTGTTCATTTCATGTGCGCGAAATGCCTTAAAAATGGCTTTAAAATGGATTTGGAGCATGGAGACGATTATCTCGGGATTGCAAGATAACCAAACAAAACTTTTAGTGGATTTCTACTTATTTTATTAAATATCATCTCCACCAAACAGGACAAGCTTGCATCTGTTATAGTTTTGGAGAAAAATGTGTTCATTTCATGTATGCGCAAAATGCCTTTGAAATGGCTTTAAAATGGATTTGGAGCATGGAGACGATTATCTCAGGATGGCAATATAAACAAACGAAACTTTTAGTAGATTTCTACTTATTTTATTAAATATTATCTCCACCAAACAGGACAAGCTTGCATCTGTTATAGTTTTGGAGAAAAATGTGTTCATTTCATGTATGCGCGAAATGCCTTAAAAATGGCTTTAAAATGGATTTGGAGCATGGAGACGATTATCTCGGGATTGCAAGATAACCAAACAAAACTTTTAGTGGATTTCTACTTATTTTATTAAATATCATCTCCACCAAACAGGACAAGCTTGCATCTGTTATAGTTTTGGAGAAAAATGTGTTCATTTCATGTATGCGCGAAATGCCTTAAAAATGGCTTTAAAATGGATTTGGAGCATGGAGACGATTATCTCGGGATTGCAAGATAACCAAACAAAACTTTTAGTGGATTTCTACTTATTTTATTAAATATCATCTCCACCAAACAGGACAAGCTTGCATCTGTTATAGTTTTGGAGAAAAATGTGTTCATTTCATGTATGCGCAAAATGCCTTTGAAATGGCTTTAAAATGGATTTGGAGCATGGAGACGATTATCTCAGGATGGCAATATAAACAAACGAAACTTTTAGTAGATTTCTACTTATTTTATTAAATATTATCTCCACCAAACAGGACAAGCTTGCATCTGTTATAGTTTTGGAGAAAAATGTGTTCATTTCATGTATGCGCGAAATGCCTTAAAAATGGCTTTAAAATGGATTTGGAGCATGGAGACGATTATCTCGGGATTGCAAGATAACCAAACAAAACTTTTAGTGGATTTCTACTTATTTTATTAAATATCATCTCCACCAAACAGGACAAGCTTGCATCTGTTATAGTTTTAAAGAAAAATGTGTTCATTTCATTTATGCGCGAAATGCCTTAGAAATGGGTTTTAAGAGCATTTGAAGCATGGAGACGATTATCTCGAGATTGCAAGATAACCAAACAAAACTTTTAGTGGATTTCTACTTATTTTATTAAATATCATCTCCACCAAACAGGACAAGCTTGCATCTGTTATAGTTTTGGAGAAAAATGTGTTCATTTCATGTATGCGCGAAATGCCTTAAAAATGGCTTTAAAATGGATTTGGAGCATGGAGACGATTATCTCGGGATTGCAAGATAACCAAACAAAACTTTTAGTGGATTTCTACTTATTTTATTAAATATCATCTCCACCAAACAGGACAAGCTTGCATCTGTTATAGTTTTGGAGAAAAATGTGTTCATTTCATTTATGCGCGAAATGCCTTAGAAATGGGTTTTAATAGCATTTGAAGCATGGAGACGATTATCTCGAGATTGCAAGATAACCAAACAAAACTTTTAGTGGATTTCTACTTATTTTATTAAATATCATCTCCACCAAACAGGACAAGCTTGCATCTGTTATAGTTTTGGAGAAAAATGTGTTCATTTCATGTATGCGCGAAATGCCTTAAAAATGGCTTTAAAATGGATTTGGAGCATGGAGACGATTATCTCGGGATTGCAAGATAACCAAACAAAACTTTTAGTGGATTTCTACTTATTTTATTAAATATCATCTCCACCAAACAGGACAAGCTTGCATCTGTTATAGTTTTGGAGAAAAATGTGTTCATTTCATGTATGCGCGAAATGCCTTAAAAATGGCTTTAAAATGGATTTGGAGCATGGAGACGATTATCTCGGGATTGCAAGATAACCAAACAAAACTTTTAGTGGATTTCTACTTATTTTATTAAATATCATCTCCACCAAACAGGACAAGCTTGCATCTGTTATAGTTTTGGAGAAAAATGTGTTCATTTCATGTATGCGCGAAATGCCTTAAAAATGGCTTTAAAATGGATTTGGAGCATGGAGACGATTATCTCGGGATTGCAAGATAACCAAACAAAACTTTTAGTGGATTTCTACTTATTTTATTAAATATCATCTCCACCAAACAGGACAAGCTTGCATCTGTTATAGTTTTGGAGAAAAATGTGTTCATTTCATGTATGCGCGAAATGCCTTAAAAATGGCTTTAAAATGGATTTGGAGCATGGAGACGATTATCTCGGGATTGCAAGATAACCAAACAAAACTTTTAGTGGATTTCTACTTATTTTATTAAATATCATCTCCACCAAACAGGACAAGCTTGCATCTGTTATAGTTTTGGAGAAAAATGTGTTCATTTCATGTATGCGCGAAATGCCTTAAAATGGCTTTAAAATGGATTTGGAGCATGGAGACGATTATCTCGGGATTGCAAGATAACCAAACAAAACTTTTAGTGGATTTCTACTTATTTTATTAAATATCATCTCCACCAAACAGGACAAGCTTGCATGTGTTATAGTTTTGGAGAAAAATGTGTTCATTTCATGTATGCGCAAAATGCCTTTGAAATGGCTTTAAAATGGATTTGGAGCATGGAGACGATTATCTCAGGATGGCAATATAAACAAACGAAACTTTTAGTAGATTTCTACTTATTTTATTAAATATTATCCCCACCAAACAGGACAAGCTTGCATCTGTTATAGTTTTGGAGAAAAATGTGTTCATTTCATGTATGCGCGAAATGCCTTAAAAATGGCTTTAAAATGGATTTGGAGCATGGAGACGATTATCTCGGGATTGCAAGATAACCAAACAAAACTTTTAGTGGATTTCTACTTATTTTATTAAATATCATCTCCACCAAACAGGACAAGCTTGCATCTGTTATAGTTTTGGAGAAAAATGTGTTCATTTCATGTATGCGCAAAATGCCTTTGAAATGGCTTTAAAATGGATTTGGAGCATGGAGACGATTATCTCAGGATGGCAATATAAACAAACGAAACTTTTAGTAGATTTCTACTTATTTTATTAAATATTATCTCCACCAAACAGGACAAGCTTGCATCTGTTATAGTTTTGGAGAAAAATGTGTTCATTTCATGTATGCGCGAAATGCCTTAAAAATGGCTTTAAAATGGATTTGGAGCATGGAGACGATTATCTCGGGATTGCAAGATAACCAAACAAAACTTTTAGTGGATTTCTACTTATTTTATTAAATATCATCTCCACCAAACAGGACAAGCTTGCATCTGTTATAGTTTTAAAGAAAAATGTGTTCATTTCATTTATGCACGAAATGCCTTAGAAATGGGTTTTAAGAGCATTTGAAGCATGGAGACGATTATCTCGAGATTGCAAGATAACCAAACAAAACTTTTAGTGGATTTCTACTTATTTTATTAAATATCATCTCCACCAAACAGGACAAGCTTGCATCTGTTATAGTTTTGGAGAAAAATGTGTTCTTTTCATGTATGCGCGAAATGCCTTAAAAATGGCTTTAAAATGGATTTGGAGCATGGAGACGATTATCTCGGGATTGCAAGATAACCAAACAAAACTTTTAGTGGATTTCTACTTATTTTATTAAATATCATCTCCACCAAACAGGACAAGCTTGCATCTGTTATAGTTTTGGAGAAAAATGTGTTCATTTCATTTATGCGCGAAATGCCTTAGAAATGGGTTTTAATAGCATTTGAAGCATGGAGACGATTATCTCGAGATTGCAAGATAACCAAACAAAACTTTTAGTGGATTTCTACTTATTTTATTAAATATCATCTCCACCAAACAGGACAAGCTTGCATCTGTTATAGTTTTGGAGAAAAATGTGTTCATTTCATGTATGCGCGAAATGCCTTAAAAATGGCTTTAAAATGGATTTGGAGCATGGAGACGATTATCTCGGGATTGCAAGATAACCAAACAAAACTTTTAGTGGATTTCTACTTATTTTATTAAATATCATCTCCACCAAACAGGACAAGCTTGCATGTGTTATAGTTTTGGAGAAAAATGTGTTCATTTCATGTATGCGCAAAATGCCTTTGAAATGGCTTTAAAATGGATTTGGAGCATGGAGACGATTATCTCAGGATGGCAATATAAACAAACGAAACTTTTAGTAGATTTCTACTTATTTTATTAAATATTATCTCCACCAAACAGGACAAGCTTGCATCTGTTATAGTTTTGGAGAAAAATGTGTTCATTTCATGTATGCGCGAAATGCCTTAAAAATGGCTTTAAAATGGATTTGGAGCATGGAGACGATTATCTCGGGATTGCAAGATAACCAAACAAAACTTTTAGTGGATTTCTACTTATTTTATTAAATATCATCTCCACCAAACAGGACAAGCTTGCATCTGTTATAGTTTTGGAGAAAAATGTGTTCATTTCATGTATGCGCGAAATGCCTTAAAAATGGCTTTAAAATGGATTTGGAGCATGGAGACGATTATCTCGGGATTGCAAGATAACCAAACAAAACTTTTAGTGGATTTCTACTTATTTTATTAAATATCATCTCCACCAAACAGGACAAGCTTGCATCTGTTATAGTTTTGGAGAAAAATGTGTTCATTTCATGTATGCGCAAAATGCCTTTGAAATGGCTTTAAAATGGATTTGGAGCATGGAGACGATTATCTCAGGATGGCAATATAAACAAACGAAACTTTTAGTAGATTTCTACTTATTTTATTAAATATTATCTCCACCAAACAGGACAAGCTTGCATCTGTTATAGTTTTGGAGAAAAATGTGTTCATTTCATGTATGCGCGAAATGCCTTAAAAATGGCTTTAAAATGGATTTGGAGCATGGAGACGATTATCTCGGGATTGCAAGATAACCAAACAAAACTTTTAGTGGATTTCTACTTATTTTATTAAATATCATCTCCACCAAACAGGACAAGCTTGCATCTGTTATAGTTTTAAAGAAAAATGTGTTCATTTCATTTATGCGCGAAATGCCTTAGAAATGGGTTTTAAGAGCATTTGAAGCATGGAGACGATTATCTCGAGATTGCAAGATAACCAAACAAAACTTTTAGTGGATTTCTACTTATTTTATTAAATATCATCTCCACCAAACAGGACAAGCTTGCATCTGTTATAGTTTTGGAGAAAAATGTGTTCATTTCATGTATGCGCGAAATGCCTTAAAAATGGCTTTAAAATGGATTTGGAGCATGGAGACGATTATCTCGGGATTGCAAGATAACCAAACAAAACTTTTAGTGGATTTCTACTTATTTTATTAAATATCATCTCCACCAAACAGGACAAGCTTGCATCTGTTATAGTTTTGGAGAAAAATGTGTTCATTTCATTTATGCGCGAAATGCCTTAGAAATGGGTTTTAATAGCATTTGAAGCATGGAGACGATTATCTCGAGATTGCAAGATAACCAAACAAAACTTTTAGTGGATTTCTACTTATTTTATTAAATATCATCTCCACCAAACAGGACAAGCTTGCATCTGTTATAGTTTTGGAGAAAAATGTGTTCATTTCATGTATGCGCGAAATGCCTTAAAAATGGCTTTAAAATGGATTTGGAGCATGGAGACGATTATCTCGGGATTGCAAGATAACCAAACAAAACTTTTAGTGGATTTCTACTTATTTTATTAAATATCATCTCCACCAAACAGGACAAGCTTGCATCTGTTATAGTTTTGGAGAAAAATGTGTTCATTTCATGTATGCGCGAAATGCCTTAAAAATGGCTTTAAAATGGATTTGGAGCATGGAGACGATTATCTCGGGATTGCAAGATAACCAAACAAAACTTTTAGTGGATTTCTACTTATTTTATTAAATATCATCTCCACCAAACAGGACAAGCTTGCATGTGTTATAGTTTTGGAGAAAAATGTGTTCATTTCATGTATGCGCAAAATGCCTTTGAAATGGCTTTAAAATGGATTTGGAGCATGGAGACGATTATCTCAGGATGGCAATATAAACAAACGAAACTTTTAGTAGATTTCTACTTATTTTATTAAATATTATCTCCACCAAACAGGACAAGCTTGCATCTGTTATAGTTTTGGAGAAAAATATGTTCATTTCATGTATGCGCGAAATGCCTTAAAATTGGCTTTAAAATGGATTTGGAGCATGGAGACGATTATCTCGGGATTGCAAGATAACCAAACAAAACTTTTAGTGGATTTCTACTTATTTTATTAAATATCATCTCCACCAAACAGGACAAGCTTGCATCTGTTATAGTTTTGGAGAAAAATGTGTTCATTTCATGTATGCGCGAAATGCCTTAAAAATGGCTTTAAAATGGATTTGGAGCATGGAGACGATTATCTCGGGATTGCAAGATAACCAAACAAAACTTTTAGTGGATTTCTACTTATTTTATTAAATATCATCTCCACCAAACAGGACAAGCTTGCATCTGTTATAGTTTTGGAGAAAAATGTGTTCATTTCATGTATGCGCAAAATGCCTTTGAAATGGCTTTAAAATGGATTTGGAGCATGGAGACGATTATCTCAGGATGGCAATATAAACAAACGAAACTTTTAGTAGATTTCTACTTATTTTATTAAATATTATCTCCACCAAACAGGACAAGCTTGCATCTGTTATAGTTTTGGAGAAAAATGTGTTCATTTCATGTATGCGCGAAATGCCTTAAAAATGGCTTTAAAATGGATTTGGAGCATGGAGACGATTATCTCGGGATTGCAAGATAACCAAACAAAACTTTTAGTGGATTTCTACTTTTTTTATTAAATATCATCTCCACCAAACAGGACAAGCTTGCATCTGTTATAGTTTTAAAGAAAAATGTGTTCATTTCATTTATGCGCGAATTGCCTTAGAAATGGGTTTTAAGAGCATTTGAAGCATGGAGACGATTATCTCGAGATTGCAAGATAACCAAACCAATCTTTTAGTGGATTTCTACTTATTTTATTAAATATCATCTCCACCAAACAGGACAAGCTTGCATCTGTTATAGTTTTTGAGAAAAATGTGTTCATTTCATGTATGCGCGAAATGCCTTAAAAATGGCTTTAAAATGGATTTGGAGCATGGAGACGATTATCTCGGCATTGCAAGATAACCAAACAAAACTTTTAGTGGATTTCTACTTATTTTATTAAATATCATCTCCACCAAACAGGACAAGCTTGCATCTGTTATAGTTTTGGAGAAAAATGTGTTCATTTCATTTATGCGCGAAATGCCTTGGAAATGGGTTTTAAAAGCATTTGAAGCATGGAGACGATTATCTCGAGATTGCAAGATAACCAAACAAAACTTTTAGTGGATTTCTACTTATTTTATTAAATATCATCTCCACCAAACAGGACAAGCTTGCATCTGTTATAGTTTTGGAGAAAAATGTGTTCATTTCATGTATGCGCGAAATGCCTTACAAATGGCTTTAAAATGGATTTGGAGCATGGAGACGATTATCTCGGGATTGCAAGATAACCAAACAAAACTTTTAGTGGATTTCTACTTATTTTATTAAATATCATCTCCACCAAACAGGAAAAGCTTGCATGTGTTATAGTTTTGGAGAAAAATGTGTTCATTTCATGTATGCGCAAAATGCCTTTGAAATGGCTTTAAAATGGATTTGGAGCATGGAGACGATTATCTCAGGATGGCAATATAAACAAACGAAACTTTTAGTAAATTTCTACTTATTTTATTAAATATTATCTCCACCAAACAGGACAAGCTTGCATCTGTTATAGTTTTGGAGAAAAATGTGTTCATTTCATGTATGCGCGAAATGCCTTAAAAATGGCTTTAAAATGGATTTGGAGCATGGAGACGATTATCTCGGGATTGCAAGATAACCAAACAAAACTTTTAGTGGATTTCTACTTATTTTATTAAATATCATCTCCACCAAACAGGACAAGCTTGCATCTGTTATAGTTTTGGAGAAAAATGTGTTCATTTCATGTATGCGCAAAATGCCTTTGAAATGGCTTTAAAATGGATTTGGAGCATGGAGACGATTATCTCAGGATGGCAATATAAACAAACGAAACTTTTAGTAGATTTCTACTTATTTTATTAAATATTATCTCCACCAAACAGGACAAGCTTGCATCTGTTATAGTTTTGGAGAAAAATGTGTTCATTTCATGTATGCGCGAAATGCCTTAAAAATGGCTTTAAAATGGATTTGGAGCATGGAGACGATTATCTCGGGATTGCAAGATAACCAAACAAAACTTTTAGTGGATTTCTACTTATTTTATTAAATATCATCTCCACCAAACAGGACAAGCTTGCATCTGTTATAGTTTTGGAGAAAAATGTGTTCATTTCATTTATGCGCGAAATGCCTTAGAAATGGGTTTTAAAAGCATTTGAAGCATGGAGACGATTATCTCGAGATTGCAAGATAACCAAACAAAACTTTTAGTGGATTTCTACTTATTTTATTAAATATCATCTCCACCAAACAGGACAAGCTTGCATCTGTTATAGTTTTGGAGAAAAATGTGTTCATTTCATGTATGCGCGAAATGCCTTAAAAATGGCTTTAAAATGGATTTGGAGCATGGAGACGATTATCTCGGGATTGCAAGATAACCAAACAAAACTTTTAGTGGATTTCTACTTATTTTATTAAATATCATCTCCACCAAACAGGACAAGCTTGCATCTGTTATAGTTTTGGAGAAAAATGTGTTCATTTCATGTATGCGCGAAATGCCTTAAAAATGGCTTTAAAATGGATTTGGAGCATGGAGACGATTATCTCGGGATTGCAAGATAACCAAACAAAACTTTTAGTGGATTTCTACTTATTTTATTAAATATCATCTCCACCAAACAGGACAAGCTTGCATCTGTTATAGTTTTGGAGAAAAATGTGTTCATTTCATGTATGCGCAAAATGCCTTTGAAATGGCTTTAAAATGGATTTGGAGCATGGAAACGATTATCTCAGGATGGCAATATAAACAAACGAAACTTTTAGTAGATTTCTACTTATTTTATTAAATATTATCTCCACCAAACAGGACAAGCTTGCATCTGTTATAGTTTTGGAGAAAAATGTGTTCATTTCATGTATGCGCGAAATGCCTTAAAAATGGCTTTAAAATGGATTTGGAGCATGGAGACGATTATCTCGGGATTGCAAGATAACCAAACAAAACTTTTAGTGGATTTCTACTTATTTTATTAAATATCATCTCCACCAAACAGGACAAGCTTGCATGTGTTATAGTTTTGGAGAAAAATGTGTTCATTTCATGTATGCGCAAAATGCCTTTGAAATGGCTTTAAAATGGATTTGGAGCATGGAGACGATTATCTCAGGATGGCAATATAAACAAACGAAACTTTTAGTAGATTTCTACTTATTTTATTAAATATTATCTCCACCAAACAGGACAAGCTTGCATCTGTTATAGTTTTGGAGAAAAATGTGTTCATTTCATGTATGCGCGAAATGCCTTAAAAATGGCTTTAAAATGGATTTGGAGCATGGAGACGATTTTCTCGAGATTGCAAGATAACCAAACAAAACTTTTAGTGGATTTCTACTTATTTTATTAAATATCATCTCCACCAAACAGGACAAGCTTGCATCTGTTATAGTTTTGGAGAAAAATGTGCTCATTTCATGTATGCGCGAAATGCCTTAAAAATGGCTTTAAAATGGATTTGGAGCATGGAGACGATTATCTCGGGATTGCAAGATAACCAAACAAAACTTTTAGTGGATTTCTACTTATTTTATTAAATATCATCTCCACCAAACAGGACAAGCTTGCATCTGTTATAGTTTTGGAGAAAAATGTGTTCATTTCATCTATGCGCGAAATGCCTTAAAAATGGCTTTAAAATGGATTTGGAGCATGGAGACGATTATCTCGGGATTGCAAGGTAACCAAACAAAACTTTTAGTGGATTTCTACTTATTTTATTAAATATCATCTCCACCAAACAGGACAAGCTTGCATCTGTTATAGTTTTAAAGAAAAATGTGTTCATTTCATTTATGCGCGAAATGCCTTAGAAATGGGTTTTAAGAGCATTTGAAGCATGGAGACGATTATCTCGAGATTGCAAGATAACCAAACAAAACTTTTAGTGGATTTCTACTTATTTTATTAAATATCATCTCCACCAAACAGGACAAGCTTGCATCTGTTATAGTTTTGGAGAAAAATGTGTTCATTTCATGTATGCGCAAAATGCCTTTGAAATGGCTTTAAAATGGATTTGGAGCATGGAGACGATTATCTCAGGATGGCAATATAAACAAACGAAACTTTTAGTAGATTTCTACTTATTTTATTAAATATTATCTCCACCAAACAGGACAAGCTTGCATCTGTTATAGTTTTGGAGAAAAATGTGTTCATTTCATGTATGCGCGAAATGCCTTAAAAATGGCTTTAAAATGGATTTGGAGCATGGAGACGATTATCTCGGGATTGCAAGATAACCAAACAAAACTTTTAGTGGATTTCTACTTATTTTATTAAATATCATCTCCACCAAACAGGACAGGCTTGCATCTGTTATAGTTTTAAAGAAAAATGTGTTCATTTCATTTATGCGCGAAATGCCTTAGAAATGGGTTTTAAGAGCATTTGAAGCATGCAGACGATTATCTCGAGATTGCAAGATAATCAAACAAAACTTTTAGTGGATTTCTACTTATTTTATTAAATATCATCTCCACCAAACAGGACAAGCTTGCATCTGTTATAGTTTTGGAGAAAAATGTGTTCATTTCATGTATGTGCGAAATGCCTTAAAAATGGCTTTAAAATGGATTTGGAGCATGGAGACGATTATCTCGGGATTGCAAGATAACCAAACAAAACTTTTAGTGGATTTCTACTTATTTTATTAAATATCATCTCCACCAAACAGGACAAGCTTGCATGTGTTATAGTTTTGGAGAAAAATGTGTTCATTTCATGTATGCGCAAAATGCCTTTGAAATGGCTTTAAAATGGATTTGGAGCATGGAGACGATTATCTCAGGATGGCAATATAAACAAACGAAACTTTTAGTAGATTTCTACTTATTTTATTAAATATTATCTCCACCAAACAGGACAAGCTTGCATCTGTTATAGTTTTGGAGAAAAATGTGTTCATTTCATGTATGCGCGAAATGCCTTAAAAATGGCTTTAAAATGGATTTGGAGCATGGAGACGATTATCTCGGGATTGCAAGATAACCAAACAAAACTTTTAGTGGATTTCTACTTATTTTATTAAATATCATCTCCACCAAACAGGACAAGCTTGCATCTGTTATAGTTTTGGAGAAAAATGTGTTCATTTCATGTATGCGCGAAATGCCTTAAAAATGGCTTTAAAATGGATTTGGAGCATGGAGACGATTATCTCGGGATTGCAAGATAACCAAACAAAACTTTTAGTGGATTTCTACTTATTTTATTAAATATCATCTCCACCAAACAGGACAAGCTTGCATCTGTTATAGTTTTGGAGAAAAATGTGTTCATTTCATGTATGCGCGAAATGCCTTAAAAATGGCTTTAAAATGGATTTGGAGCATGGAGACGATTATCTCGGGATTGCAAGATAACCAAACAAAACTTTTAGTGGATTTCTACTTATTTTATTAAATATCATCTCCACCAAACAGGACAAGCTTGCATCTGTTATAGTTTTGGAGAAAAATGTGTTCATTTCATGTATGCGCAAAATGCCTTTGAAATGGCTTTAAAATGGATTTGGAGCATGGAGACGATTATCTCAGGATGGCAATATAAACAAACGAAACTTTTAGTAGATTTCTACTTATTTTATTAAATATTATCTCCACCAAACAGGACAAGCTTGCATCTGTTATAGTTTTGGAGAAAAATGTGTTCATTTCATGTATGCGCGAAATGCCTTAAAAATGGCTTTAAAATGGATTTGGAGCATGGAGACGATTATCTCGGGATTGCAAGATAACCAAACAAAACTTTTAGTGGATTTCTACTTATTTTATGAAATATCATCTCCACCAAACAGGACAAGCTTGCATCTGTTATAGTTTTAAAGAAAAATGTGTTCATTTCATTTATGCGCGAAATGCCTTAGAAATGGGTTTTAAGAGCATTTGAAGCATGGAGACGATTATCTCGAGATTGCAAGATAACCAAACAAAACTTTTAGTGGATTTCTACTTATTTTATTAAATATCATCTCCACCAAACAGGACAAGCTTGCATCTGTTATAGTTTTGGAGAAAAATGTGTTCATTTCATGTATGCGCGAAATGCCTTAAAAATGGCTTTAAAATGGATTTGGAGCATGGAGACGATTATCTCGGGATTGCAAGATAACCAAACAAAACTTTTAGTGGATTTCTACTTATTTTATTAAATATCATCTCCACCAAACAGGACAAGCTTGCATCTGTTATAGTTTTGGAGAAAAATGTGTTCATTTCATTTATGCGCGAAATGCCTTAGAAATGGGTTTTAATAGCATTTGAAGCATTGAGACGATTATCTCGAGATTGCAAGATAACCGAACAAAACTTTTAGTGGATTTCTACTTATTTTATTAAATATCATCTCCACCAAACAGGACAAGCTTGCATCTGTTATAGTTTTGGAGAAAAATGTGTTCATTTCATGTATGCGCGAAATGCCTTAAAAATGGCTTTAAAATGGATTTGGAGCATGGAGACGATTATCTCGGGATTGCAAGATAACCAAACAAAACTTTTAGTGGATTTCTACTTATTTTATTAAATATCATCTCCACCAAACAGGACAAGCTTGCATGTGTTATAGTTTTGGAGAAAAATGTGTTCATTTCATGTATGCGCAAAATGCCTTTGAAATGGCTTTAAAATGGATTTGGAGCATGGAGACGATTATCTCAGGATGGCAATATAAACAAACGAAACTTTTAGTAGATTTCTACTTATTTTATTAAATATTATCTCCACCAAACAGGACAAGCTTGCATCTGTTATAGTTTTGGAGAAAAATGTGTTCATTTCATGTATGCGCGAAATGCCTTAAAAATGGCTTTAAAATGGATTTGGAGCATGGAGACGATTATCTCGGGATTGCAAGATAACCAAACAAAACTTTTAGTGGATTTCTACTTATTTTATTAAATATCATCTCCACCAAACAGGACAAGCTTGCATCTGTTATAGTTTTGGAGAAAAATGTGTTCATTTCATGTATGCGCGAAATGCCTTAAAAATGGCTTTAAAATGGATTTGGAGCATGGAGACGATTATCTCGGGATTGCAAGATAACCAAACAAAACTTTTAGTGGATTTCTACTTATTTTATTAAATATCATCTCCACCAAACAGGACAAGCTTGCATCTGTTATAGTTTTGGAGAAAAATGTGTTCATTTCATGTATGCGCAAAATGCCTTTGAAATGGCTTTAAAATGGATTTGGAGCATGGAGACGATTATCTCAGGATGGCAATATAAACAAACGAAACTTTTAGTATATTTCTACTTATTTTATTAAATATTATCTCCACCAAACAGGACAAGCTTGCATCTGTTATAGTTTTGGAGAAAAATGTGTTCATTTCATGTATGCGCGAAATGCCTTAAAAATGGCTTTAAAATGGATTTGGAGCATGGAGACGATTATCTCGGGATTGCAAGATAACCAAACAAAACTTTTAGTGGATTTCTACTTATTTTATTAAATATCATCTCCACCAAACAGGACAAGCTTGCATCTGTTATAGTTTTGGAGAAAAATGTGTTCATTTCATGTATGCGCGAAATGCCTTAAAAATGGCTTTAGAATGGATTTGGAGCATGGAGACGATTATCTCGGGATTGCAAGATAACCAAACAAAACTTTTAGTGGATTTCTACTTATTTTATTAAAAATCATCTCCACCAAACAGGACAAGCTTGCATGTGTTATAGTTTTGGAGAAAAATGTGTTCATTTCATGTATGCGCAAAATGCCTTTGAAATGGCTTTAAAATGGATTTGGCGCATGGAGACGATTATCTCAGGATGGCAATATAAACAAACGAAACTTTTAGTAGATTTCTACTTATTTTATTAAATATTATCTCCACCAAACAGGACAAGCTTGCATCTGTTATAGTTTTGGAGAAAAATGTGTTCATTTCATGTATGCGCGAAATGCCTTAAAAATGGCTTTAAAATGGATTTGGAGCATGGAGACGATTATCTCGGGATTGCAAGATAACCAAACAAAACTTTTAGTGGATTTCTACTTATTTTATTAAATATCATCTCCACCAAACAGGACAAGCTTGCATCTGTTA
The DNA here is from genome assembly GCF_048569485.1 of Anomaloglossus baeobatrachus. NCBI lineage: Eukaryota > Metazoa > Chordata > Amphibia > Anura > Aromobatidae > Anomaloglossus > Anomaloglossus baeobatrachus. The sequence goes on along the minus strand of NW_027442210.1, from coordinate 915,048 downwards.
TAGTTTTGGAGAAAAATGTGTTCATTTCATGTATGCGCGAAATGCCTTAAAAATGGCTTTAAAATGGATTTGGAGCATGGAGACGATTATCTCGGGATTGCAAGATAACCAAACAAAACTTTTAGTGGATTTCTACTTATTTTATTAAATATCATCTCCACCAAACAGGACAAGCTTGCATCTGTTATAGTTTTGGAGAAAAATGTGTTCATTTCATGTATGCGCAAAATGCCTTTGAAATGGCTTTAAAATGGATTTGGAGCATGGAGACGATTATCTCAGGATGGCAATATAAACAAACGAAACTTTTAGTAGATTTCTACTTATTTTATTAAATATTATCTCCACCAAACAGGACAAGCTTGCATCTGTTATAGTTTTGGAGAAAAATGTGTTCATTTCATGTATGCGCGAAATGCCTTAAAAATGGCTTTAAAATAGATTTGGAGCATGGAGACGATTATCTCGGGATTGCAAGATAACCAAACAAAACTTTTAGTGGATTTCTACTTATTTTATTAAATATCATCTCCACCAAACAGGACAAGCTTGCATCTGTTATAGTTTTGGAGAAAAATGTGTTCATTTCATTTATGCGCGAAATGCCTTAGAAATGGGTTTTAATAGCATTTGAAGCATGGAGACGATTATCTCGAGATTGCAAGATAACCAAACAAAACTTTTAGTGGATTTCTACTTATTTTATTAAATATCATCTCCACCAAACAGGACAAGCTTGCATCTGTTATAGTTTTGGAGAAAAATGTGTTCATTTCATGTATGCGCGAAATGCCTTAAAAATGGCTTTAAAATGGATTTGGAGCATGGAGACGATTATCTCGGGATTGCAAGATAACCAAACAAAACTTTTAGTGGATTTCTACTTATTTTATTAAATATCATCTCCACCAAACAGGACAAGCTTGCATGTGTTATAGTTTTGGAGAAAAATGTGTTCATTTCATGTATGCGCAAAATGCCTTTGAAATGGCTTTAAAATGGATTTGGAGCATGGAGACGATTATCTCAGGATGGCAATATAAACAAACGAAACTTTTAGTAGATTTCTACTTATTTTATTAAATATTATCTCCACCAAACAGGACAAGCTTGCATCTGTTATAGTTTTGGAGAAAAATGTGTTCATTTCATGTATGCGCGAAATGCCTTAAAAATGGCTTTAAAATGGATTTGGAGCATGGAGACGATTATCTCGGGATTGCAAGATAACCAAACAAAACTTTTAGTGGATTTCTACTTATTTTATTAAATATCATCTCCACCAAACAGGACAAGCTTGCATCTGTTATAGTTTTGGAGAAAAATGTGTTCATTTCATGTATGCGCGAAATGCCTTAAAAATGGCTTTAAAATGGATTTGGAGCATGGAGACGATTATCTCGGGATTGCAAGATAACCAAACAAAACTTTTAGTGGATTTCTACTTATTTTATTAAATATCATCTCCACCAAACAGGACAAGCTTGCATCTGTTATAGTTTTGGAGAAAAATGTGTTCATTTCATGTATGCGCGAAATGCCTTAAAAATGGCTTTAAAATGGATTTGGAGCATGGAGACGATTATCTCGGGATTGCAAGATAACCAAACAAAACTTTTAGTGGATTTCTACTTATTTTATTAAATATAATCTCCACCAAACAGGACAAGCTTGCATCTGTTATAGTTTTGGAGAAAAATGTGTTCATTTCATGTATGCGCAAAATGCCTTTGAAATGGCTTTAAAATGGATTTGGAGCATGGAGACGATTATCTCAGGATGGCAATATAAACAAACGAAACTTTTAGTAGATTTCTACTTATTTTATTAAATATTATCTCCACCAAACAGGACAAGCTTGCATCTGTTATAGTTTTGGAGAAAAATGTGTTCATTTCATGTATGCGCGAAATGCCTTAAAAATGGCTTTAAAATAGATTTGGAGCATGGAGACGATTATCTCGGGATTGCAAGATAACCAAACAAAACTTTTAGTGGATTTCTACTTATTTTATTAAATATCATCTCCACCAAACAGGACAAGCTTGCATCTGTTATAGTTTTGGAGAAAAATGTGTTCATTTCATTTATGCGCGAAATGCCTTAGAAATGGGTTTTAATAGCATTTGAAGCATGGAGACGATTATCTCGAGATTGCAAGATAACCAAACAAAACTTTTAGTGGATTTCTACTTATTTTATTAAATATCATCTCCACCAAACAGGACAAGCTTGCATCTGTTATAGTTTTGGAGAAAAATGTGTTCATTTCATGTATGCGCGAAATGCCTTAAAAATGGCTTTAAAATGGATTTGGAGCATGGAGACGATTATCTCGGGATTGCAAGATAACCAAACAAAACTTTTAGTGGATTTCTACTTATTTTATTAAATATCATCTCCACCAAACAGGACAAGCTTGCATGTGTTATAGTTTTGGAGAAAAATGTGTTCATTTCATGTATGCGCAAAATGCCTTTGAAATGGCTTTAAAATGGATTTGGAGCATGGAGACGATTATCTCAGGATGGCAATATAAACAAACGAAACTTTTAGTAGATTTCTACTTATTTTATTAAATATTATCTCCACCAAACAGGACAAGCTTGCATCTGTTATAGTTTTGGAGAAAAATGTGTTCATTTCATGTATGCGCGAAATGCCTTAAAAATGGCTTTAAAATGGATTTGGAGCATGGAGACGATTATCTCGGGATTGCAAGATAACCAAACAAAACTTTTAGTGGATTTCTACTTATTTTATTAAATATCATCTCCACCAAACAGGACAAGCTTGCATCTGTTATAGTTTTGGAGAAAAATGTGTTCATTTCATTTATGCGCGAAATGCCTTAGAAATGGGTTTTAATAGCATTTGAAGCATGGAGACGATTATCTCGAGATTGCAAGATAACCAAACAAAACTTTTAGTGGATTTCTACTTATTTTATTAAATATCATCTCCACCAAACAGGACAAGCTTGCATCTGTTATAGTTTTGGAGAAAAATGTGTTCATTTCATGTATGCGCGAAATGCCTTAAAAATGGCTTTAAAATGGATTTGGAGCATGAAGACGATTATCTCGGGATTGCAAGATAACCAAACAAAACTTTTAGTGGATTTCTACTTATTTTATTAAATATCATCTCCACCAAACAGGACAAGCTTGCATCTGTTATAGTTTTGGAGAAAAATGTGTTCATTTCATTTATGCGCGAAATGCCTTAGAAATGGGTTTTAATAGCATTTGAAGCATGGAGACGATTATCTCGAGATTGCAAGATAACCAAACAAAACTTTTAGTGGATTTCTACTTATTTTATTAAATATCATCTCCACCAAACAGGACAAGCTTGCATCTGTTATAGTTTTGGAGAAAAATGTGTTCATTTCATGTATGCGCGAAATGCCTTAAAAATGGCTTTAAAATGGATTTGGAGCATGGAGACGATTATCTCGGGATTGCAAGATAACCAAACAAAACTTTTAGTGGATTTCTACTTATTTTATTAAATATCATCTCCACCAAACAGGACAAGCTTGCATGTGTTATAGTTTTGGAGAAAAATGTGTTCATTTCATGTATGCGCAAAATGCCTTTGAAATGGCTTTAAAATGGATTTGGAGCATGGAGACGATTATCTCAGGATGGCAATATAAACAAACGAAACTTTTAGTAGATTTCTACTTATTTTATTAAATATTATCTCCGCCAAACAGGACAAGCTTGCATCTGTTATAGTTTTGGAGAAAAATGTGTTCATTTCATGTATGCGCGAAATGCCTTAAAAATGGCTTTAAAATGGATTTGGAGCATGGAGACGATTATCTCGGGATTGCAAGATAACCAAACAAAACTTTTAGTGGATTTCTACTTATTTTATTAAATATCATCTCCACCAAACAGGACAAGCTTGCATCTGTTATAGTTTTGGAGAAAAATGTGTTCATTTCATTTATGCGCGAAATGCCTTAGAAATGGGTTTTAATAGCATTTGAAGCATGGAGACGATTATCTCGAGATTGCAAGATAACCAAACAAAACTTTTAGTGGATTTCTACTTATTTTATTAAATATCATCTCCACCAAACAGGACAAGCTTGCATCTGTTATAGTTTTGGAGAAAAATGTGTTCATTTCATGTATGCGCGAAATGCCTTAAAAATGGCTTTAAAATGGATTTGGAGCATGGAGACGATTATCTCGGGATTGCAAGATAACCAAACAAAACTTTTAGTGGATTTCTACTTATTTTATTAAATATCATCTCCACCAAACAGTACAAGCTTGCATGTGTTATAGTTTTGGAGAAAAATGTGTTCATTTCATGTATGCGCAAAATGCCTTTGAAATGGCTTTAAAATGGATTTGGAGCATGGAGACGATTATCTCAGGATGGCAATATAAACAAACGAAACTTTTAGTAGATTTCTACTTATTTTATTAAATATTATCTCCACCAAACAGGACAAGCTTGCATCTGTTATAGTTTTGGAGAAAAATGTGTTCATTTCATGTATGCGCGAAATGCCTTAAAAATGGCTTTAAAATGGATTTGGAGCATGGAGACGATTATCTCGGGATTGCAAGATAACCAAACAAAACTTTTAGTGGATTTCTACTTATTTTATTAAATATCATCTCCACCAAACAGGACAAGCTTGCATCTGTTATAGTTTTGGAGAAAAATGTGTTCATTTCATGTATGCGCGAAATGCCTTAAAAATGGCTTTAAAATGGATTTGGAGCATGGAGACGATTATCTCGGGATTGCAAGATAACCAAACAAAACTTTTAGTGGATTTCTACTTATTTTATTAAATATCATCTCCACCAAACAGGACAAGCTTGCATCTGTTATAGTTTTGGAGAAAAATGTGTTCATTTCATGTATGCGCAAAATGCCTTTGAAATGGCTTTAAAATGGATTTGGAGCATGGAGACGATTATCTCAGGATGGCAATATAAACAAACGAAACTTTTAGTAGATTTCTACTTATTTTATTAAATATTATCTCCACCAAACAGGACAAGCTTGCATCTGTTATAGTTTTGGAGAAAAATGTGTTCATTTCATGTATGCGCGAAATGCCTTAAAAATGGCTTTAAAATGGATTTGGAGCATGGAGACGATTATCTCGGGATTGCAAGATAACCAAACAAAACTTTTAGTGGATTTCTACTTATTTTATTAAATATCATCTCCCCCAAACAGGACAAGCTTGCATCTGTTATAGTTTTAAAGAAAAATGTGTTCATTTCATTTATGCGCGAAATGCCTTAGAAATGGGTTTTAAGAGCATTTGAAGCATGGAGACGATTATCTCGAGATTGCAAGATAACCAAACAAAACTTTTAGTGGATTTCTACTTATTTTATTAAATATCATCTCCACCAAACAGGACAAGCTTGCATCTGTTATAGTTTTGGAGAAAAATGTGTTCATTTCATGTATGCGCGAAATGCCTTAAAAATGGCTTTAAAATGGATTTGGAGCATGGAGACGATTATCTCGGGATTGCTAGATAACCAAACAAAACTTTTAGTGGATTTCTACTTATTTTATTAAATATCATCTCCACCAAACAGGACAAGCTTGCATGTGTTATAGTTTTGGAGAAAAATGTGTTCATTTCATGTATGCGCAAAATGCCTTTGAAATGGCTTTAAGGGTATGTGCGCACGTTGCTTTTTACCTGCTTTTTTGCTGCTTTTTCTTCTGCGCTGTTTAATGCCAAAATGGATGTGTTCTTCTATTCAAGCAAAGTCTATGGGAATTTGGGTTTCTTTTTTACACTATGTTGTTCAAAATGATGCCTTTTTGAGGCAGAACTTTGGTCAAAAACTCAGCTTTTCAAAGAAGCAACATGTCAATTGTTTTTGCCATTTGGGTTTTGCACTGCAAAGCTGAGTTTTTGACCAAAGTTCTGCCACAAAAAGGCAGCATTTTGAACAACATAGTGTGAACAAGAAACCCAAATTCCCTTAGACTTTGCTTGAATAGAAGAACACATCCATTTTGGCATTAAACAGCGCAGAAGAAAAAGCAGCAAAAAAGCAGGTAAAAAGCAGGTAAAAAGCAACGTGCGCACATACCCTCAAATGGATTTGGAGCATGGAGACGATTATCTCAGGATGGCAATATAAACAAACGAAACTTTTAGTAGATTTCTACTTATTTTATTAAATATTATCTCCACCAAACAGGACAAGCTTGCATCTGTTATAGTTTTGGAGAAAAATGTGTTCATTTCATGTATGCGCGAAATGCCTTAAAAATGGCTTTAAAATGGATTTGGAGCATGGAGACGATTATCTCGGGATTGCAAGATAACCAAACAAAACTTTTAGTGGATTTCTACTTATTTTATTAAATATCATCTCCACCAAACAGGACAAGCTTGCATCTGTTATAGTTTTAAAGAAAAATGTGTTCATTTCATTTATGCGCGAAATACCTTAGAAATGGGTTTTAAGAGCATTTGAAGCATGGAGACGATTATCTCGAGATTGCAAGATAACCAAACAAAACTTTTAGTGGATTTCTACTTATTTTATTAAATATCATCTCCACCAAACAGGACAAGCTTGCATCTGTTATAGTTTTGGAGAAAAATGTGTTCATTTCATGTATGCGCGAAATGCCTTAAAAATGGCTTAAAAATGGATTTGGAGCATGGAGACGATTATCTCGGGATTGCAAGATAACCAAACAAAACATTTAGTGGATTTCTACTTATTTTATTAAATATCATCTCCACCAAACAGGACAAGCTTGCATCTGTTATAGTTTTGGAGAAAAATGTGTTCATTTCATTTATGCGCGAAATGCCTTAGAAATGGGTTTTAATAGCATTTGAAGCATGGAGACGATTATCTCGAGATTGCAAGATAACCAAACAAAACTTTTAGTGGATTTCTACTTATTTTATTAAATATCATCTCCACCAAACAGGACAAGCTTGCATCTGTTATAGTTTTGGAGAAAAATGTGTTCATTTCATGTATGCGCAAAATGCCTTTGAAATGGCTTTAAAATGGATTTGGAGCATGGACACGATTATCTCAGGATGGCAATATAAACAAACGAAACTTTTTGTAGATTTCTACTTATTTTATTAAATATTATCTCCACCAAACAGGACAAGCTTGCATCTGTTATAGTTTTGGAGAAAAATGTGTTCATTTCATGTATGCGCGAAATGCCTTAAAAATGGCTTTAAAATGGATTTGGAGCATGGAGACGATTATCTCGGGATTGCAAGATAACCAAACAAAACTTTTAGTGGATTTCTACTTATTTTATTAAATATCATCTCCACCAAACAGGACAAGCTTGCATCTGTTATAGTTTTAAAGAAAAATGTGTTCATTTCATTTATGCGCGAAATGCCTTAGAAATGGGTTTTAAGAGCATTTGAAGCATGGAGACGATTATCTCGAGATTGCAAGATAACCAAACAAAACTTTTAGTGGATTTCTACTTATTTTATTAAATATCATCTCCACCAAACAGGACAAGCTTGCATCTGTTATAGTTTTGGAGAAAAATGTGTTCATTTCATGTATGCGCGAAATGCCTTAAAAATGGCTTTAAAATGGATTTGGAGCATGGAGACGATTATCTCGGGATTGCAAGATAACCAAACAAAACTTTTAGTGGATTTCTACTTATTTTATTAAATATCATCTCCACCAAACAGGACAAGCTTGCATCTGTTATAGTTTTGGAGAAAAATGTGTTCATTTCATTTATGCGCGAAATGCCTTAAAAATGGCTTTAAAATGGATTTGGAGCATGGAGACGATTATCTCGGGATTGCAAGATAACCAAACAAAACTTTTAGTGGATTTCTACTTATTTTATTAAATATCATCTCCACCAAACAGGACAAGCTTGCATGTGTTATAGTTTTGGAGAAAAATGTGTTCATTTCATGTATGCGCAAAATGCCTTTGAAATGGCTTTAAAATGGATTTGGAGCATGGAGACGATTATCTCAGGATGGCAATATAAACAAACGAAACTTTTAGTAGATTTCTACTTATTTTATTAAATATTATCTCCACCAAACAGGACAAGCTTGCATCTGTTATAGTTTTGGAGAAAAATGTGTTCATTTCATGTATGCGCGAAATGCCTTAAAAATGGCTTTAAAATGGATTTGGAGCATGGAGACGATTATCTCGGGATTGCAAGATAACCAAACAAAACTTTTAGTGGATTTCTACTTATTTTATTAAATATCATCTCCACCAAACAGGACAAGCTTGCATCTGTTATAGTTTTGGAGAAAAATGTGTTCATTTCATGTATGCGCGAAATGCCTTAAAAATGGCTTTAAAATGGATTTGGAGCATGGAGACGATTATCTCGGGATTGCAAGATAACCAAACAAAACTTTTAGTGGATTTCTACTTATTTTATTAAATATCATCTCCACCAAACAGGACAAGCTTGCATCTGTTATAGTTTTGGAGAAAAATGTGTTCATTTCATGTATGCGCAAAATGCCTTTGAAATGGCTTTAAAATGGATTTGGAGCATGGAGACGATTATCTCAGGATGGCAATATAAACAAACGAAACTTTTAGTAGATTTCTACTTATTTTATTAAATATTATCTCCACCAAACAGGACAAGCTTGCATCTGTTATAGTTTTGGAGAAAAATGTGTTCATTTCATGTATGTGCGAAATGCCTTAAAAATGGCTTTAAAATGGATTTGGAGCATGGAGACGATTATCTCGGGATTTCAAGATAACCAAACAAAACTTTTAGTGGATTTCTACTTATTTTATTAAATATCATCTCCACCAAACAGGACAAGCTTGCATCTGTTATAGTTTTAAAGAAAAATGTGTTCATTTCATTTATGCGCGAAATGCCTTAGAAATGGGTTTTAAGAGCATTTGAAGCATGGAGACAATTATCTCGAGATTGCAAGATAACCAAACAAAACTTTTAGTGGATTTCTACTTATTTTATTAAATATCATCTCCACCAAACAGGACAAGCTTGCATCTGTTATAGTTTTTGAGAAAAATGTGTTCATTTCATGTATGCGCGAAATGCCTTAAAAATGGCTTTAAAATAGATTTGGAGCATGGAGACGATTATCTCGGGATTGCAAGATAACCAAACAAAACTTTTAGTGGATTTCTACTTATTTTATTAAATATCATCTCCACCAAACAGGACAAGCTTGCATCTGTTATAGTTTTGGAGAAAAATGTGTTCATTTCATTTATGCGCGAAATGCCTTAGAAATGGGTTTTAAAAGCATTTGAAGCATGGAGACGATTATCTCGAGATTGCAAGATAACCAAACAAAACTTTTAGTGGATTTCTACTTATTTTATTAAATATCATCTCCACCAAACAGGACAAGCTTGCATCTGTTATAGTTTTGGAGAAAAATGTGTTCATTTCAAGTATGCGCGAAATGCCTTAAAAATGGCTTTAAAATGGATTTGGAGCATGGAGACGATTATCTCGGGATTGCAAGATAACCAAACAAAACTTTTAGTGGATTTCTACTTATTTTATTAAATATCATCTCCACCAAACAGGACAAGCTTGCATGTGTTATAGTTTTGGAGAAAAATGTGTTCATTTCATGTATGCGCAAAATGCCTTTGAAATGGCTTTAAAATGGATTTGGAGCATGGAGACGATTATCTCAGGATGGCAATATAAACAAACGAAACTTTTAGTAGATTTCTACTTATTTTATTAATTATTATCTCCACCAAACAGGACAAGCTTGCATCTGTTATAGTTTTGGAGAAAAATGTGTTCATTTCATGTATGCGCAAAATGCCTTAAAAATGGCTTTAAAATGGATTTGGAGCATGGAGACGATTATCTCGGGATTGCAAGATAACCAAACAAAACTTTTAGTGGATTTCTACTTATTTTATTAAATATCATCTCCACCAAACAGGACAAGCTTGCATCTGTTATAGTTTTGGAGAAAAATGTGTTCATTTCATGTATGCGCAAAATGCCTTTGAAATGGCTTTAAAATGGATTTGGAGCATGGAGACGATTATCTCAGGATGGCAATATAAACAAACGAAACTTTTAGTAGATTTCTACTTATTTTATTAAATATTATCTCCACCAAACAGGACAAGCTTGCATCTGTTATAGTTTTGGAGAAAAATGTGTTCATTTCATGTATGCGCGAAATGCCTTAAAAATGGCTTTAAAATGGATTTGGAGCATGGAGACGATTATCTCGGGATTGCAAGATAACCAAACAAAACTTTTAGTGGATTTCTACTTATTTTATTAAATATCATCTCCACCAAACAGGACAAGCTTGCATCTGTTATAGTTTTGGAGAAAAATGTGTTCATTTCATTTATGCGCGAAATGCCTTAGAAATGGGTTTTAAAAGCATTTGAAGCATGGAGACGATTATCTCGAGATTGCAAGATAACCAAACAAAACTTTTAGTGGATTTCTACTTATTTTATTAAATATCATCTCCACCAAACAGGACAAGCTTGCATGTGTTATAGTTTTGGAGAAAAATGTGTTCATTTCATGTATGCGCAAAATGCCTTTGAAATGGCTTTAAAATGGATTTGGAGCATGGAGACGATTATCTCAGGATGGCAATATAAACAAACGAAACTTTTAGTAGATTTCTACTTATTTTATTAAATATTATCTCCACCAAACAGGACAAGCTTGCATCTGTTATAGTTTTGGAGAAAAATGTGTTCATTTCATGTATGCGCGAAATGCCTTAAAAATGGCTTTAAAATGGATTTGGAGCATGGAGACGATTATCTCGGGATTGCAAGATAACCAAACAAAACTTTTAGTGGATTTCTACTTATTTTATTAAATATCATCTCCACCAAACAGGACAAGCTTGCATCTGTTATAGTTTTGGAGAAAAATGTGTTCATTTCATGTATGCGCGAAATGCCTTAAAAATGGCTTTAAAATGGATTTGGAGCATGGAGACGATTATCTCGGGATTGCAAGATAACCAAACAAAACTTTTAGTGGATTTCTACTTATTTTATTAAATATCATCTCCACCAAACAGGACAATCTTGCATCTGTTATAGTTTTGGAGAAAAATGTGTTCATTTCATGTATGCGCAAAATGCCTTTGAAATGGCTTTAAAATGGATTTGGAGCATGGAGACGATTATCTCAGGATGGCAATATAAACAAACGAAACTTTTAGTAGATTTCTACTTATTTTATTAAATATTATCTCCACCAAACAGGACAAGCTTGCATCTGTTATAGTTTTGGAGAAAAATGTGTTCATTTCATGTATGCGCGAAATGCCTTAAAAATGGCTTTAAAATGGATTTGGAGCATGGAGACGATTATCTCGGGATTGCAAGATAACCAAACAAAACTTTTAGTGGATTTCTACTTATTTTATTAAATATCATCTCCACCAAACAGGACAAGCTTGCATCTGTTATAGTTTTAAAGAAAAATGTGTTCATTTCATTTATGCGCGAAATGCCTTAGAAATGGGTTTTAAGAGCATTTGAAGCATGGAGACGATTATCTCGAGATTGCAAGATAACCAAACAAAACTTTTAGTGGATTTCTACTTATTTTATTAAATATCATCTCCACCAAACAGGACAAGCTTGCATCTGTTATAGTTTTGGAGAAAAATGTGTTCATTTCATGTATGCGCAAAATGCCTTTGAAATGGCTTTAAAATGGATTTGGAGCATGGAGACGATTATCTCAGGATGGCAATATAAACAAACGAAACTTTTAGTAGATTTCTACTTATTTTATTAAAGATTATCTCCACCAAACAGGACAAGCTTGCATCTGTTATAGTTTTGGAGAAAAATGTGTTCATTTCATGTATGCGCGAAATGCCTTAAAAATGGCTTTAAAATGGATTTGGAGCATGGAGAAGATTATCTCGGGATTGCAAGATAACCAAACAAAACTTTTAGTGGATTTCTACTTATTTTATTAAATATCATCTCCACCAAACAGGACAAGCTTGCATCTGTTATAGTTTTGGAGAAAAATGTGTTCATTTCATGTATGCGCGAAATGCCTTAAAAATGGCTTTAAAATGGATTTGGAGCATGGAGACGATTATCTCGGGATTGCAAGATAACCAAACAAAACTTTTAGTGGATTTCTACTTATTTTATTAAATATCTCCACCAAACAGGACAAGCTTGCATCTGTTATAGTTTTGGAGAAAAATGTGTTCATTTCATGTATGCGCAAAATGCCTTTGAAATGGCTTTAAAATGGATTTGGAGCATGGAGACGATTATCTCAGGATGGCAATATAAACAAACGAAACTTTTAGTAGATTTCTACTTATTTTATTAAATATTATCTCCACCAAACAGGACAAGCTTGCATCTGTTATAGTTTTGGAGAAAAATGTGTTCATTTCATGTATGCGCGAAATGCCTTAAAAATGGCTTTAAAATGGATTTGGAGCATGGAGACGATTATCTCGGGATTGCAAGATAACCAAACAAAACTTTTAGTGGATTTCTACTTATTTTATTAAATATCATCTCCACCAAACAGGACAAGCTTGCATCTGTTATAGTTTTAAAGAAAAATGTGTTCATTTCATTTATGCGCGAAATGCCTTAGAAATGGGTTTTAAGAGCATTTGAAGCATGGAGACGATTATCTCGAGATTGCAAGATAACCAAACAAAACTTTTAGTGGATTTCTACTTATTTTATTAAATATCATCTCCACCAAACAGGACAAGCTTGCATCTGTTATAGTTTTGGAGAAAAATGTGTTCATTTCATGTATGCGCGAAATGCCTTAAAAATGGCTTTAAAATGGATTTGGACCAAGGAGACGATTATCTCGGGATTGCAAGATAACCAAACAAAACTTTTAGTGGATTTCTACTTATTTTATTAAATATCATCTCCACCAAACAGGACAAGCTTGCATCTGTTATAGTTTTGGAGAAAAATGTGTTCATTTCATGTATGCGCGAAATGCCTTAGAAATGGGTTTTAATAGCATTTGAAGCATGGAGACGATTATCTCGAGATTGCAAGATAACCAAACAAAACTTTTAGTGGATTTCTACTTATTTTATTAAATATCATCTCCACCAAACAGGACAAGCTTGCATCTGTTATAGTTTTGGAGAAAAATGTGTTCATTTCATGTATGCGCGAAATGCCTTAAAAATGGCTTTAAAATGGATTTGGAGCATGGAGACGATTATCTCGGGATTGCAAGATAACCAAACAAAACTTTTAGTGGATTTCTACTTATTTTATTAAATATCATCTCCACCAAACAGGACAAGCTTGCATGTGTTATAGTTTTGGAGAAAAATGTGTTCATTTCATGTATGCGCAAAATGCCTTTGAAATGGCTTTAAAATGGATTTGGAGCATGGAGACGATTATCTCAGGATGGCAATATAAACAAACGAAACTTTTAGTAGATTTCTACTTATTTTATTAAATATTATCTCCACCAAACAGGACAAGCTTGCATCTGTTATAGTTTTGGAGAAAAATGTGTTCATTTCATGTATGCGCGAAATGCCTTAAAAATGGCTTTAAAATGGATTTGGAGCATGGAGACGATTATCTCTGGATTGCAAGATAACCAAACAAAACTTTTAGTGGATTTCTACTTATTTTATTAAATATCATCTCCACCAAACAGGACAAGCTTGCATCTGTTATAGTTTTGGAGAAAAATGTGTTCATTTCATGTATGCGCGAAATGCCTTAAAAATGGCTTTAAAATGGATTTGGAGCATGGAGACGATTATCTCGGGATTGCAAGATAACCAAACAAAACTTTTAGTGGATTTCTACTTATTTTATTAAATATCATCTCCACCAAACAGGACAAGCTTGCATGTGTTATAGTTTTGGAGAAAAATGTGTTCATTTCATGTATGCGCAAAATGCCTTTGAAATGGCTTTAAAATGGATTTGGAGCATGGAGACGATTATCTCAGGATGGCAATATAAACAAACGAAACTTTTAGTAGATTTCTACTTATTTTATTAAATATTATCTCCACCAAACAGGACAAGCTTGCATCTGTTATAGTTTTGGAGAAAAATGTGTTAATTTCATGTATGCGCGAAATGCCTTAAAAATGGCTTTAAAATGGATTTGGAGCATGGAGACGATTATCTCGGGATTGCAAGATAACCAAACAAAACTTTTAGTGGATTTCTACTTATTTTATTAAATATCATCTCCACCAAACAGGACAAGCTTGCATCTGTTATAGTTTTGGAGAAAAATGTGTTCATTTCATGTATGCGCGAAATGCCTTAAAAATGGCTTTAAAATGGATTTGGAGCATGGAGACGATTATCTCGGGATTGCAAGATAACCAAACAAAACTTTTAGTGGATTTCTACTTATTTTATTAAATATCATCTCCACCAAACAGGACAAGCTTGCATCTGTTATAGTTTTGGAGAAAAATGTGTTCATTTCATGTATGCGCAAAATGCCTTTGAAATGGCTTTAAAATGGATTTGGAGCATGGAGACGATTATCTCAGGATGGCAATATAAACAAACGAAACTTTTAGTAGATTTCTACTTATTTTATTAAATATTATCTCCACCAAACAGGACAAGCTTGCATCTGTTATAGTTTTGGAGAAAAATGTGTTCATTTCATGTATGTGCGAAATGCCTTAAAAATGGCTTTAAAATGGATTTGGAGCATGGAGACGATTATCTCGGGATTGCAAGATAACCAAACAAAACTTTTAGTGGATTTCTACTTATTTTATTAAATATCATCTCCACCAAACAGGACAAGCTTGCATCTGTTATAGTTTTAAAGAAAAATGTGTTCATTTCATTTATGCGCGAAATGCCTTAGAAATGGGTTTTAAGAGCATTTGAAGCATGGAGACAATTATCTCGAGATTGCAAGATAACCAAACAAAACTTTTAGTGGATTTCTACTTATTTTATTAAATATCATCTCCACCAAACAGGACAAGCTTGCATCTGTTATAGTTTTGGAGAAAAATGTGTTCATTTCATGTATGCGCGAAATGCCTTAAAAATGGCTTTAAAATAGATTTGGAGCATGGAGACGATTATCTCGGGATTGCAAGATAACCAAACAAAACTTTTAGTGGATTTCTACTTATTTTATTAAATATCATCTCCACCAAACAGGACAAGCTTGCATCTGTTATAGTTTTGGAGAAAAATGTGTTCATTTCATTTATGCGCGAAATGCCTTAGAAATGGGTTTTAAAAGCATTTGAAGCATGGAGACGATTATCTCGAGATTGCAAGATAACCAAACAAAACTTTTAGTGGATTTCTACTTATTTTATTAAATATCATCTCCACCAAACAGGACAAGCTTGCATCTGTTATAGTTTTGGAGAAAAATGTGTTCATTTCATGTATGCGCGAAATGCCTTAAAAATGGCTTTAAAATGGATTTGGAGCATGGAGACGATTATCTCGGAATTGCAAGATAACCAAACAAAACTTTTAGTGGATTTCTACTTATTTTATTAAATATCATCTCCACCAAACAGGACAAGCTTGCATGTGTTATAGTTTTGGAGAAAAATGTGTTCATTTCATGTATGCGCAAAATGCCTTTGAAATGGCTTTAAAATGGATTTGGAGCATGGAGACGATTATCTCAGGATGGCAATATAAACAAACGAAACTTTTAGTAGATTTCTACTTATTTTATTAATTATTATCTCCACCAAACAGGACAAGCTTGCATCTGTTATAGTTTTGGAGAAAAATGTGTTCATTTCATTTATGCGCGAAATGCCTTAAAAATGGCTTTAAAATGGATTTGGAGCATGGAGACGATTATCTCGGGATTGCAAGATAACCAAACAAAACTTTTAGTGGATTTCTACTTATTTTATTAAATATCATCTCCACCAAACAGGACAAGCTTGCATCTGTTATAGTTTTGGAGAAAAATGTGTTCATTTCATGTATGCGCAAAATGCCTTTGAAATGGCTTTAAAATGGATTTGGAGCATGGAGACGATTATCTCGGGATTGCAAGATAACCAAACAAAACTTTTAGTGGATTTCTACTTATTTTATTAAATATCATCTCCACCAAACAGGACAAGCTTGCATCTGTTATAGTTTTGGAGAAAAATGTGTTCATTTCATTTATGCACGAAATGCCTTAGAAATGGGTTTTAAAAGCATTTGAAGCATGGAGACGATTATCTCGAGATTGCAAGATAACCAAACAAAACTTTTAGTGGATTTCTACTTATTTTATTAAATATCATCTCCACCAAACAGGACAAGCTTGCATGTGTTATAGTTTTGGAGAAAAATGTGTTCATTTCATGTATGCGCAAAATGCCTTTGAAATGGCTTTAAAATGGATTTGGAGCATGGAGACGATTATCTCAGGATGGCAATATAAACAAACGAAACTTTTAGTAGATTTCTACTTATTTTATTAAATATTATCTCCACCAAACAGGACAAGCTTGCATCTGTTATAGTTTTGGAGAAAAATGTGTTCATTTCATGTATGCTCGAAATGCCTTAAAAATGGCTTTAAAATGGATTTGGAGCATGGAGACGATTATCTCGGGATTGCAAGATAACCAAACAAAACTTTTAGTGGATTTCTACTTATTTTATTAATTATCATCTCCACCAAACAGGACAAGCTTGCATCTGTTATAGTTTTGGAGAAAAATGTGTTCATTTCATGTATGCGCGAAATGCCTTAAAAATGGCTTTAAAATGGATTTGGAGCATGGAGACGATTATCTCGGGATTGCAAGATAACCAAACAAAACTTTTAGTGGATTTCTACTTATTTTATTAAATATCATCTCCACCAAACAGGACAATCTTGCATCTGTTATAGTTTTGGAGAAAAATGTGTTCATTTCATGTATGCGCAAAATGCCTTTGAAATGGCTTTAAAATGGATTTGGAGCATGGAGACGATTATCTCAGGATGGCAATATAAACAAACGAAACTTTTAGTAGATTCCTACTTATTTTATTAAATATTATCTCCACCAAACAGGACAAGCTTGCATCTGTTATAGTTTTGGAGAAAAATGTGTTCATTTCATGTATGCGCGAAATGCCTTAAAAATGGCTTTAAAATGGATTTGGAGCATGGAGACGATTATCTCGGGATTGCAAGATAACCAAACAAAACTTTTAGTGGATTTCTACTTATTTTATTAAATATCATCTCCACCAAACAGGACAAGCTTGCATCTGTTATAGTTTTAAAGAAAAATGTGTTCATTTCATTTATGCGCGAAATGCCTTAGAAATGGGTTTTAAGAGCATTTGAAGCATGGAGACGATTATCTCGAGATTGCAAGATAACCAAACAAAACTTTTAGTGGATTTCTACTTATTTTATTAAATATCATCTCCACCAAACAGGACAAGCTTGCATCTGTTATAGTTTTGGAGAAAAATGTGTTCATTTCATGTATGCGCAAAATGCCTTTGAAATGGCTTTAAAATGGATTTGGAGCATGGAGACGATTATCTCGGGATTGCAAGATAACCAAACAAAACTTTTAGTGGATTTCTACTTATTTTATTAAATATCATCTCCACCAAACAGGACAAGCTTGCATCTGTTATAGTTTTGGAGAAAAATGTGTTCATTTCATGTATGCGCGAAATGCCTTAAAAATGGCTTTAAAATGGATTTGGAGCATGGAGACGATTATCTCGGGATTGCAAGATAACCAAACAAAACTTTTAGTGGATTTCTACTTATTTTATTAAATATCATCTCCACCAAACAGGACAAGCTTGCATCTGTTATAGTTTTGGAGAAAAATGTGTTCATTTCATGTATGCGCGAAATGCCTTAAAAATGGCTTTAAAATGGATTTGGAGCATGGAGACGATTATCTCGGGATTGCAAGATAACCAAACAAAACTTTTAGTGGATTTCTACTTATTTTATTAAATATCATCTCCACCAAACAGGACAAGCTTGCATCTGTTATAGTTTTAAAGAAAAATGTGTTCATTTCATTTATGCGCGAAATGCCTTAGAAATGGGTTTTAAGAGCATTTGAAGCATGGAGACGATTATCTCGAGATTGCAAGATAACCAAACAAAACTTTTAGTGGATTTCTACTTATTTTATTAAATATCATCTCCACCAAACAGGACAAGCTTGCATCTGTTATAGTTTTGGAGAAAAATGTGTTCATTTCATGTATGCGCGAAATGCCTTAAAAATGGCTTTAAAATGGATTTGGACCATGGAGACGATTATCTCGGGATTGCAAGATAACCAAACAAAACTTTTAGTGGATTTCTACTTATTTTATTAAATATCATCTCCACCAAACAGGACAAGCTTGCATCTGTTATAGTTTTGGAGAAAAATGTGTTCATTTCATGTATGCGCGAAATGCCTTAAAAATGGCTTTAAAATGGATTTGGAGCATGGAGATGATTATCTCGGGATTGCAAGATAACCAAACAAAACTTTTAGTGGATTTCTACTTATTTTATTAAATATCATCTCCACCAAACAGGACAAGCTTGCATCTGTTATAGTTTTGGAGAAAAATGTGTTCATTTCATGTATGCGCAAAATGCCTTTGAAATGGCTTTAAAATGGATTTGGAGCATGGAGACGATTATCTCAGGATGGCAATATAAACAAACGAAACTTTTAGTAGATTTCTACTTATTTTATTAAATATTATCTCCACCAAACAGGACAATCTTGCATCTGTTATAGTTTTGGAGAAAAATGTGTTCATTTCATGTATGCGCGAAATGCCTTAAAAATGGCTTTAAAATGGATTTGGAGCATGGAGACGATTATCTCTGGATTGCAAGATAACCAAACAAAACTTTTAGTGGATTTCTACTTATTTTATTAAATATCATCTCCACCAAACAGGACAAGCTTGCATCTGTTATAGTTTTAAAGAAAAATGTGTTCATTTCATTTATGCGCGAAATGCCTTAGAAATGGGTTTTAAGAGCATTTGAAGCATGGAGACGATTATCTCGAGATTGCAAGATAACCAAACAAAACTTTTAGTGGATTTCTACTTATTTTATTAAATATCATCTCCACCAAACAGGACAAGCTTGCATCTGTTATAGTTTTGGAGAAAAATGTGTTCATTTCATGTATGCGCGAAATGCCTTAAAAATGGCTTTAAAATGGATTTGGAGCATGGAGACGATTATCTCGGGATTGCAAGATAACCAAACAAAACTTTTAGTGGATTTCTACTTATTTTATTAAATATCATCTCCACCAAACAGGACAAGCTTGCATCTGTTATAGTTTTGGAGAAAAATGTGTTCATTTCATGTATGCGCGAAATGCCTTAAAAATGGCTTTAAAATGGATTTGGAGCATGGAGATGATTATCTCGGGATTGCAAGATAACCAAACAAAACTTTTAGTGGATTTCTACTTATTTTATTAAATATCATCTCCACCAAACAGGACAAGCTTGCATCTGTTATAGTTTTGGAGAAAAATGTGTTCATTTCATGTATGCGCGAAATGCCTTAAAAATGGCTTTAAAATGGATTTGGAGCATGGAGACGATTATCTCGGGATTGCAAGATAACCAAACAAAACTTTTAGTGGATTTCTACTTATTTTATTAAATATCATCTCCACCAAACAGGACAAGCTTGCATCTGTTATAGTTTTAAAGAAAAATGTGTTCATTTCATGTATGCGCAAAATGCCTTTGAAATGGCTTTAAAATGGATTTGGAGCATGGAGACGATTATCTCAGGATGGCAATATAAACAAACGAAACTTTTAGTAGATATCTACTTATTTTATTAAATATTATCTCCACCAAACAGGACAAGCTTGCATCTGTTATAGTTTTGGAGAAAAATGTGTTCATTTCATGTATGCGCGAAATGCCTTAGAAATGGGTTTTAAGAGCATTTGAAGCATGGAGACGATTATCTCGAGATTGCAAGATAACCAAACAAAACTTTTAGTGGATTTCTACTTATTTTATTAAATATCATCTCCACCAAACAGGACAAGCTTGCATCTGTTATAGTTTTGGAGAAAAATGTGTTCATTTCATGTATGCGCGAAATGCCTTAAAAATGGCTTTAAAATGGATTTGGAGCATGGAGACGATTATCTCGGGATTGCAAGATAACCAAACAAAACTTTTAGTGGATTTCTACTTATTTTATTAAATATCATCTCCACCAAACAGGACAAGCTTGCATCTGTTATAGTTTTGGAGAAAAATGTGTTCATTTCATTTATGCGCGAAATGCCTTAGAAATGGGTTTTAATAGCATTTGAAGCATGGAGACGATTATCTCGAGATTGCAAGATAACCAAACAAAACTTTTAGTGGATTTCTACTTATTTTATTAAATATCATCTCCACCAAACAGGACAAGCTTGCATCTGTTATAGTTTTGGAGAAAAATGTGTTCATTTCATGTATGCGCGAAATGCCTTAAAAATGGCTTTAAAATGGATTTGGAGCATGGAGACGATTATCTCGGGATTGCAAGATAACCAAACAAAACTTTTAGTGGATTTCTACTTATTTTATTAAATATCATCTCCACCAAACAGGACAAGCTTGCATGTGTTATAGTTTTGGAGAAAAATGTGTTCATTTCATGTATGCGCAAAATGCCTTTGAAATGGCTTTAACCCCTTCACGACCATGGACGGAAAGATCCGTCCTCGTGCCCTGTGCCTTAACGACCAAGGACGGATCTTTCCGTCATGACGTAATCGCGGGCACTGTGGTCCCGGTAATAGCAATCGGTGGAATTTTCCACCGTTTTCTAGAAGGAGGGGACCTCTGCTTGACCTCCCGAGGAGTGATTTCTCCACCCCGGACCTACGGTGCCTGTGATTGGCTGATTTGTGACAATGAGCCAATCACAGGCGTTGTAATGTCTCAGCTAATAAAAATAGCTGAAACATTGCAATTCAGCCCTGATCGGTGTTTCTATAACACTGATCATTGGCTGACCTTTAGTTCAACCCCCCCAGCTCTGATTGGAGGGATCGTCCTCGTGATCGAACCCTCCAATCACTGTGAATCGGAGTACTGGTGAACTGGCCGTGACCGCTCACCTCCGGTTCACTTCATCCTTGGATTGAAGCTGCTGAGAGCGATCCTGCTGCCGTGATCCTGCTGCCGTGATCCTCGGTGAGTATTGCCCCCAACCCATCCACTGCTGTTCCCCTCCCCATCGCCGGTCTGCCCATCGCTGCTGTTCCCCTCCCCATCGCCGCTCTGCCCATCGCTGCTGTTCCCCTCCCCATCGCCGCTCTGCCCATCGCCGCTCTGCCCATCGCTGCTGTTCCCCTCCCCATCGCCGCTCTGCCCATCGCCGCTCTGCCCATCGCCGCTCTGCCCATCGCTGCTGTTCCCCTCCCCATCGCCGCTCTGCCCATCGCCGCTCTGCCCATCGCCGCTCTGCCCATCGCCGCTCTGCCCATCGCCGCTCTGCCCATCGCCGCTCCGCTTCACCGCCACCCCCGCACTGCCCGATCGCTGCCTCCGCCACCCCCGCACCGCTTCACCGCCACCCCCGCACCGCTTCACCGCCACCCCCGCACTGCCCGATCGCCGCCCCACCGCTGCCTCCGCCACCTCCGCACTGCCCGATCGCTGCCTCCGCCACCCCCGCACCGCTTCACCGCTACCCCCGCACTGCCCGATCGCCGCCCCACCGCTGCCTCCGCCACCCCACCGCTGCCTCCGCCACCCCCGCACTGCCCGATCGCTGCCTCCGCCACCCCCGCACCGCTTCACCGCTACCCCCGCACTGCCCGATCGCCGCCCCACCGCTGCCTCCGCCACCCCACCGCTGCCTCCGCCACCCCCGCACTGCCCGATCGCTGCCTCCGCCACCCCCGCACCGCTTCACCGCTACCCCCGCACTGCCCGATCGCCGCCCCACCGCTGCCTCCGCCACCCCCGCACTGCCCTATCGCTGCCTCCGCCACCCCCGCACTGCTTCACCGCTACCCCCGCACTGCCCGATCGCCGCCCCACCGCTGCCTCCGCACCATCGCCGCTCTGCCGCTGACCCATCGCCGCCCCGCCGCTGCCTCCGCACCATCGCCGCTGCTCCGGCCCACTGCTGCCACACGCCGCCCCGCCGCATGATCGCTGCTCCGCCGCTGCCTCCGCTCCGCACGTCCCATCGCTGCTGCCACCGCACCGTCGCTTCCCCGCACGCCCCACCGTACCATCGCTGCCTGTAATCGCAGGCCAGTGTTTGCTTCCCCTCCCCCAGCCATCTCTGCTGCCGATCCACCGCTGCCCCCCTTGCTCCCTCCACCCCCCCCCCCCAAATCCACCGCTGTCCCCCTTGCTTCCTCCACCCCCCCCCAATCCACCGCTGCCCCCCATGCTCCCTCCACCCCCCCACCCCCCCCAAATCCACCGCTGACCCCATGTCCTGACTCACCATCAGCTGCTTGGACAATGTGCTCCAATCTCTCCTGCTGCTGAGTGAGTATTGATCCTAGCTTCCTCCTTCACCCCCCCCCTTTCCTCCTTCACCCCCCCCCCCTTTCCTCCTTCACCCCCCCCCTTTCCTCCTTCACCCCCCCCCTTTCCTCCTTCACCCCCCCCCTTTCCTCCTTCACCCCCCCCTTTCCTCCTTCACCCCCCCCTTTCCTCCTTCACCCCCCCCCTTTCCTCCTTCACCCCCCCTTTCCTCCTTCACCCCCCCTTTCCTCCTTCACCCCCCCCTTTCCTCCTTCACCCCCATCGAATGTGACATACATAAATGTTTTTTTGTTTTTTTATTATTGTAATGGTCAGCCCAGTGCCAACATGGCAGTCTCGCATCACATAACTTGTCATGGCCGCCCGCTTCCCGGGCAGGAGCGTGCAGCCATGTACAAATACATGCTGCTGCACGCTTCTTACCAAGGAGCGGGCGGCTTTGCAAGGTGATGCGATGCGAAACTCACACGTGTGACTCTGGGCTTGGTGTCAGTTGCAGGTGCGTGTGTATATATTTTATTTTTTTTTTTGAAAAATTCTGATATTCTCCTTTTTTGTGTTTTTTTTTTTTTTTTAGGTTTTTCCTGTTCAAACACACACATACCCAAACATTTCAATAAAGTTTTTCTTTGCACACCTACACACACACTCCACATACGATGTCCCGGTCTTCCCAATCTAAGAGGATGTATTCAGCCGAGGAGGCATATGCCATTGTTGCCTCCGAGACTGATAGCGAAGGAGATGACCCCACATTCCTTTGCTCCTCCCAGTCCTCTTCCTCCTCCAGTGCCGAGGAACCACCCAGAAGACGTCGTAGACTGATTCGTCCGGCGCCCAGTGGAGAAGACCCGGCGCCCAGTGGAGAAGACCCGGCGCCCAGTGGAGAAGACCCGGCGCCCAGTGGAGAAGACCCGGCGCCCAGTGGAGAAGACCCGGCGCCGAGCGTGAGTGATGCCCAGCCCAGCACTAGTGCTAGTGACCCCCAACCTAGCACTAGTGACCGGGAGTGGACCCCAGCCCCTGAAAATTTTGCACCACGGATTCCTGATTTTACTCCCCAATCAGGAATCCAGTTTGATACTAACAACCTTAGAGAAATAGAATTTTTCAAAGTCTATTTCTCTGAAGAGTTAGTTAGCCTCATGGTGGTGCAAACAAATCTTTATGCCCAACAATTTTTGGCCAAAAACCCTCGCTCATCATATTCTAGCTGGACCCCAACGGATTCAGTAGAAATGATGAAGTACTGGGGTCTGACTCTTCACATGGGGTTAGTGAAGAAGCCAGAACTTCGCCAATATTGGAGTGTTGATGTTTTATACAACACTCCAGTATTTGGTATGATTATGCCCCGCAGACGGTTTGAGGCTATCCACAGATTTTTGCATTTTAGGGACAATTTGGAGTGTCTTCCCCAAGATGACCCGAATTTTGACAGACTGTTCAAAATTCGTCCAGTCATCGAACACTTTAGCAAAAAGTTTGCTGAAGTGTACGTTCCCCGGAGGGAAATTTGTGTGGATGAGTCCCTCATCCACTTCAAGGGGAGACTGAAGTTCCGCCAGTACTTGCCCAGTAAAAGGGCAAGGTATGGCATTAAACTCTACAAGCTGTGCGAGAGTACCTCAGGGTACACTCACAGCTTTAGTGTTTACGAAGGGAAGGACATGCAGATTCAACCCCCAGAATGCCCACCTACTCTGGGGGTGAGTGGGAAAATTGTGTGGAATTTGATCCACCCACTGCTTGATAAAGGTTATCATCTGTACGTTGATAACTTTTATTCAAGCATCCCACTTTTCCAATCCCTCTCTTCCAGAGGTACCACAGCTTGCGGTACGATCCGGAAGAACCAGAAGGGTCTTCCTGTGACGCTAATTGGGCAGCTGCTCCAAAAAGGTGAGAGCAGAGCCCAATGTAGCGACAACATGGTTGTAGTTAAGTTCAAGGACAAAAGGGATGTCCTTTTCTTGACCACAATTCATGGTCCCGGCACCACTGCAACCAATGTTCGAGGTACGTCAGCACAGGTTCGCAAACCGGACTGTGGCTTGGCGTACAACAAACATATGGGAGGAGTTGATCTTTCTGATCAAGTCCTCCAGCCCTATAATGCCATGCGGAAGGTTAAGGTGTGGTATAAAAAACTGGCTGTGCACATCGTGCAGATGGCACTATACAATGCTTTCGTGCTCTCACGATGTGCAGGCCAGACCAACACCTTCCTTCAGTTCCAGGAGGTAGTAATCAAGACCATGATTTTTGGAAGAGGAGAAGAAGAAGAAGCAGCAGCAGTTCCTACTACCTCTAGAACTGAAGGTTCCCGTGTGGTACCAGGGCAACATTTTCCTGGTGAGGTACCACAAACCACCGCACGAGGAAGAGCGCAGAAGAGGTGCCGGGTGTGCTATAAAAAAGGGGTGAGGCGGGAAAGCAAGTATCAATGCGATACTTGTCCCGACAAACCCGGACTTTGTATGAGTGACTGCTTCAAAGTCTATCATTCGTCCGGGTACTAGCCCACCTAAAATTCCTGAGGCACACGACAAAGACGGTGACGTGACGCGCACTACAAGACAAAGACTGTGACCTGACGCACTACACGACAAAGACAATGACCAGACACACTACACGACAAAGACAATGACCAGACGCACTACACGACAAAGACTGACCTGACGCACTACACGACAAAGACAATGACCAGACACACTACACGACAAAGACAATGACCAGATGCACTACACGACAAAGACTGACCTGACGCACTACACGACAAAGACAATGACCAGACACACTACACGACAAAGACGGTGACCTGACGCACTACACGACAAAGACGGTGACGTGACGCACACTACACGACAAAGACGGTGACCTGACGCACTACACGACAAAGACGGTGACGTGACGCACACTACACGACAAAGACGGTGACCAGACGCACTACACGACAGACGGTGACCTGACGCACTACACGACAAAGACGGTGACGTGACGCACACTACACGACAAAGACGGTGACCTGACGCACTACACGACAAAGACGGTGACGTGACGCACACTACACGACAAAGACGGTGACCAGACGCACTACACGACAAAGACTGACCTGACGCACTACACGACAAAGACGGTGACGTGACGCACACTACACGACAAAGACGGTGACCAGACGCACTACACGACAAAGACGGTGACCTGACGCACTACACGACAAAGACGGTGACGTGACGCACACTACACGACAAAGACGGTGACCAGACGCACTACACGACAAAGACGGTGACCTGACGCACTACACGACAAAGACGGTGACGTGACGCACACTACACGACAAAGACGGTGACCAGACGCACTACACGACAAAGACGGTGACCTGACGCACTACACGACAGACGGTGACCTGACGCACTACACGACAAAGACGGTGACCTGACGCACAGTATACGACAAAAACGGTGACCTAACGCACACTACACGACAGTAACTTGACAAACCCTACACAACACAAATATAAAAATGACATACCATGTCCCTGAGAATACATCGCTCATTCCCTTTGGAGCCCTGCTGTGAGCCTATACAGTGGTTTTTCACCATATGTGAAGTATCGGCTTACTCAGGATAAAATGGACCCCAAAATTTGTTGGGAATTTTGTCCTGTTTCCCCTGTAAAAATTAAAAAATTGAGCCCAAAATAACATTTTTGTGCAAAAAAAAAGTACTTTTTTGTTTTTTCGGCTCAATGTATGAAGCACATAAGGGTTATAAGTGCTCACTTCCCATCTATATTTATGCCTTGGGGGGTCTAGTTTCCAAAATGGGGTCACATGTGGGGATTGTCCACTGTTTTGGCACATCAGGGGCTCTCCAAACACAACATGGTGCGTCTAACAATTTCATCTAATTTTCCTTTCAAAAAGTCAAATGACGCACCTTCCCTTCGGAGCCCTGCCATACGCCCAAAGAGTGGTTTTCCGCCACATATGATGTATTGGCTTACTCAGGACAAAATTCCCAACAAATTTTGGGGTCCATTTTATCCTGTTTCCCCTGTAAAAATTAAAAAATTGAGCCCAAAATAACATTTTTGTGCAAAAAAAAGTACTTTTTTGTTTTTTCGGCTCAATGTATGAAGCACATAAGGGTTATAAGTGCTCACTACCCATCTATATTTATGCCTTGGGGGGTCTAGTTTCCAAAATGGGGTCACATGTGGGGATTGTCCACTGTTTCGGCACATCAGGGGCTCTCCAAACACAACATGGTGCGTCTAACAATTTCATCTAATTTTCCTTTCAAAAAGTCAAATGACGCACCTTCCCTTCGGAGCCCTGCCATACGCCCAAAGAGTGGTTTTCTGCCACATATGATGTATTGGCTTACTCAGGACAAAATTCCCAACAAATTTTGGGGTCCATTTTATCCTGTTTCCCCTGTAAAAATTAAAAAATTGAGCCCAAAATAACATTTTTGTGCAAAAAAAAGTACTTTTTTGTTTTTTCGGCTCAATGTATGAAGCACATAAGGGTTATAAGTGCTCACTACCCATCTATATTTATGCCTTGGGGGGTCTAGTTTCCAAAATGGGGTCACATGTGGGGATTGTCCACTGTTTCGGCACATCAGGGGCTCTCCAAACACAACATGGTGCGTCTAACAATTTCATCTAATTTTCCTTTCAAAAAGTCAAATGACGCACCTTCCCTTCGGAGCCCTGCCATACGCCCAAAGAGTGGTTTTCCGCCACATATGATGTATTGGCTTACTCAGGACAAAATTCCCAACAAATTTTGGGGTCCATTTTATCCTGTTTCCCCTGTAAAAATTAAAAAATTGAGCCCAAAATAACATTTTTGTGCAAAAAAAAGTACTTTTTTGTTTTTTCGGCTCAATGTATGAAGCACATAAGGGTTATAAGTGCTCACTACCCATCTATATTTATGCCTTGGGGGGTCTAGTTTCCAAAATGGGGTCACATGTGGGGATTGTCCACTGTTTCGGCACATCAGGGGCTCTCCAAACACAACATGGTGCGTCTAACAATTTCATCTAATTTTCCTTTCAAAAAGTCAAATGACGCACCTTCCCTTCGGAGCCCTGCCATACGCCCAAAGAGTGGTTTTCCGCCACATATGATGTATTGGCTTACTCAGGACAAAATTCCCAACAAATTTTGGGGTCCATTTTATCCTGTTTCCCCTGTAAAAATTAAAAAATTGAGCCCAAAATAACATTTTTGTGCAAAAAAAAGTACTTTTTTGTTTTTTCGGCTCAATGTATGAAGCACATAAGGGTTATAAGTGCTCACTACCCATCTATATTTATGCCTTGGGGGGTCTAGTTTCCAAAATGGGGTCACATGTGGGGATTGTCCACTGTTTCGGCACATCAGGGGCTCTCCAAACACAACATGGTGCGTCTAACAATTTCATCTAATTTTCCGTTCAAAAAGTCATATGACGCACCTTCCCTTCGGAGCCCTGCCATGCGCCCAAAGAGTGGTTTTCTGCCACATATGAGGTATCTGTGTGCTCGGAAGAAATTGCACAACAAATGTCAGGGTCCATTTCATCCTCCTCCCATTGGGAAAATGCAATATTTGAGTCTAAATTTGCATTTTTGTAGCAAAAACTAAAATGTTCATTTTTTCCTTTCACATTGCTTTAGTTCCTGTGAAGCACCTGAAGGGTTAATGACCTTATGGAATGTGGTTTTGAGTAGCCTGAGGGGTGCCATTTTTGGAATGGTGTCACTTTTGGGTGTTTTCTTTCATGTAGGCCCCTCAAAATCAAATCAAATGTGATGTGGTCCCTAAAAAAAGTGGCTTTGTAAATTTTGTTGTAAAAATGAGAAATTTCTCATAAACTTTGAACCCCTATAACTTCCTTATGAATTTTTTTTTTTTTCCCAAAATTGTTCTGATGTAAAGTAGACATGTGGGAAATGTTATTTATTAATTATTTTGTGTCATATGTCTCGTTGGTTTCAGAGCATAAAAATTAAAAGTTTGAAAATTACAAAATTTTCAAAATTTTCGCGAAATTTCCGTTTTTTTCACAAAGAAACGAAAAAAATAACGGCCTAAATTTACCACTAACATGAAGCCCAATATGTCACGAGAAAACAATCTCAGAATCACCAGGATCCATTGAAGCGTTCCAGAGTTATAACCTCATAAAGTGACACTGGTCAAAATTGCAAAAAATGGCCTGGTCTTTAGGGTCAAAATAGGCTTGGGGCTGAAGGGGTTAAAATGGATTTGGAGCATGGAGACGATTATCTCAGGATGGCAATATAAACAAACGAAACTTTTAGTAGATTTCTACTTATTTTATTAAATATTATCTCCACCAAACAGGACAAGCTTGCATCTGTTATAGTTTTGGAGAAAAATGTGTTCATTTCATGTATGCGCGAAATGCCTTAAAAATGGCTTTAAAATGGATTTGGAGCATGGAGACGATTATCTCGGGATTGCAAGATAACCAAACAAAACTTTTAGTGGATTTCTACTTATTTTATTAAATATCATCTCCACCAAACAGGACAAGCTTGCATCTGTTATAGTTTTGGAGAAAAATATGTTCATTTCATGTATGCGCGAAATGCCTTAAAAATGGCTTTAAAATGGATTTGGAGCATGGAGACGATTATCTCGGGATTGCAAGATAACCAAACAAAACTTTTAGTGGATTTCTACTTATTTTCTTAAATATCATCTCCACCAAACAGGACAAGCTTGCATCTGTTATAGTTTTGGAGAAAAATGTGTTCATTTCCTGTATGCGCAAAATGCCTTTGAAATGGCTTTAAAATGGATTTGGAGCATGGAGACGATTATCTCAGGATGGCAATATAAACAAACGAAACTTTTAGTAGATTTCTACTTATTTTATTAAATATTATCTCCACCAAACAGGACAAGCTTGCATCTGTTATAGTTTTGGAGAAAAATGTGTTCATTTCATGTATGCGCGAAATGCCTTAAAAATGGCTTTAAAATGGATTTGGAGCATGGAGACGATTATCTCGGGATTGCAAAATAACCAAACAAAACTTTTAGTGGATTTCTACTTATTTTATTAAATATCATCTCCACCAAACAGGACAAGCTTGCATCTGTTATAGTTTTGGAGAAAAATGTGTTCATTTCATGTATGCGCGAAATGCCTTAAAAATGGCTTTAAAATGGATTTGGAGCATGGAGACGATTATCTCGGGATTGCAAGATAACCAAACAAAACGTTTAGTGGATTTCTACTTATTTTATTAAATATCATCTCTACCAAACAGGACAAGCTTGCATCTGTTATAGTTTTGGAGAAAAATGTGTTCATTTCATGTATGCGCAAAATGCCTTTGAAATGGCTTTAAAATGGATTTGGAGCATGGAGACGATTATCTCAGGATGGCAATATAAACAAACGAAACTTTTAGTAGATTTCTACTTATTTTATTAAATATTATCTCCACCAAACAGGACAAGCTTGCATCTGTTATAGTTTTGGAGAAAAATGTGTTCATTTCATGTATGCGCGAAATGCCTTAAAAATGGCTTTAAAATGGATTTGGAGCATGGAGACGATTATCTCGGGATTGCAAGATAACCAAACAAAACTTTTAGTGGATTTCTACTTATTTTATTAAATATCATCTCCACCAAACAGAACAAGCTTGCATCTGTTATAGTTTTGGAGAAAAATGTGTTCATTTCATGTATGCGCGAAATGCCTTAAAAATGGCTTTAAAATGGATTTGGAGCATGGAGACGATTATCTCGGGATTGCAAGATAACCAAACAAAACTTTTAGTGGATTTCTACTTATTTTATTAAATATCATCTCCACCAAACAGGACAAGCTTGCATCTGTTATAGTTTTGGAGAAAAATGTGTTCATTTCATGTATGCGCGAAATGCCTTAAAAATGGCTTTAAAATGGATTTGGAGCATGGAGACGATTATCTCGGGATTGCAAGATAACCAAACAAAACTTTTAGTGGATTTCTACTTATTTTATTAAATATCATCTCCACCAAACAGGACAAGCTTGCATCTGTTATAGTTTTGGAGAAAAATGTGTTCATTTCATTTATGCGCGAAATGCCTTAGAAATGGGTTTTAATAGCATTTGAAGCATGGAGACGATTATCTCGAGATTGCAAGATAACCAAACAAAACTTTTAGTGGATTTCTACTTATTTTATTAAATATCATCTCCACCAAACAGGACAAGCTTGCATCTGTTATAGTTTTGGAGAAAAATGTGTTCATTTCATGTATGCGCGAAATGCCTTAAAAATGGCTTTAAAATGGATTTGGAGCATGGAGACGATTATCTCGGGATTGCAAGATAACCAAACAAAACTTTTAGTGGATTTCTACTTATTTTATTAAATATCATCTCCACCAAACAGGACAAGCTTGCATGTGTTATAGTTTTGGAGAAAAATGTGTTCATTTCATGTATGCGCAAAATGCCTTTGAAATGGCTTTAAAATGGATTTGGAGCATGGAGACGATTATATCAGGATGACAATATAAACAAACGAAACTTTTAGTAGATTTCTACTTATTTTATTAAATATTATCTCCACCAAACAGGACAAGCTTGCATCTGTTATAGTTTTGGAGAAAAATGTGTTCATTTCATGTATGCGCGAAATGCCTTAAAAATGGCTTTAAAATGGATTTGGAGCATGGAGACGATTATCTCGGGATTGCAAGATAACCAAACAAAACTTTTAGTGGATTTCTACTTATTTTATTAAATATCATCTCCACCAAACAGGACAAGCTTGCATCTGTTATAGTTTTGGAGAAAAATGTGTTCATTTCATGTATGCGCGAAATGCCTTAAAAATGGCTTTAAAATGGATTTGGAGCATGGAGACGATTATCTCGGGATTGCAAGATAACCAAACAAAACTTTTAGTGGATTTCTACTTATTTTATTAAATATCATCTCCACCAAACAGGACAAGCTTGCATCTGTTATAGTTTTAAAAAAAAATGTGTTCATTTCATTTATGCGCGAAATGCCTTAGAAATGGGTTTTAAGAGCATTTGAAGCATGGAGACGATTATCTCGAGATTGCAAGATAACCAAACAAAACTTTTAGTGGATTTCTACTTATTTTATTAAATATCATCTCCACCAAACAGGACAAGCTTGCATCTGTTATAGTTTTGGAGAAAAATGTGTTCATTTCATGTATGCGCGAAATGCCTTAAAAATGGCTTTAAAATGGATTTGGAGCATGGAGACGATTATCTCGGGATTGCAAGATAACCAAACAAAACTTTTAGTGGATTTCTACTTATTTTATTAAATATCATCTCCACCAAACAGGACAAGCTTGCATCTGTTATAGTTTTGGAGAAAAATGTGTTCATTTCATTTATGCGCGAAATGCCTTAGAAATGGGTTTTAATAGCATTTGAAGCATGGAGACGATTATCTCGAGATTGCAAGATAACCAAACAAAACTTTTAGTGGATTTCTACTTATTTTATTAAATATCATCTCCACCAAACAGGACAAGCTTGCATCTGTTATAGTTTTGGAGAAAAATGTGTTCATTTCATGTATGCGCGAAATGCCTTAAAAATGGCTTTAAAATGGATTTGGAGCATGGAGACGATTATCTCAGGATTGCAATATAACCAAACAAAACTTTTAGTGGATTTCTACTTATTTTATTAAATATCATCTCCACCAAACAGGACAAGCTTGCATCTGTTATAGTTTTGGAGAAAAATGTGTTCATTTCATGTATGCGCGAAATGCCTTAAAAATGGCTTTAAAATGGATTTGGAGCATGGAGACGATTATCTCAGGATGGCAATATAAACAAACGAAACTTTTAGTAGATTTCTACTTATTTTATTAAATATTATCTCCACCAAACAGGACAAGCTTGCATCTGTTATAGTTTTGGAGAAAAATGTGTTCATTTCATGTATGCGCGAAATGCCTTAAAAATGGCTTTAAAATGGATTTGGAGCATGGAGACGATTATCTCGGGATTGCAAGATAACCAAACAAAACTTTTAGTGGATTTCTACTTATTTTATTAAATATCATCTCCACCAAACAGGACAAGCTTGCATCTGTTATAGTTTTGGAGAAAAATGTGTTCATTTCATGTATGCGTGAAATGCCTTAAAAATGGCTTTAAAATGGATTTGGAGCATGGAGACGATTATCTCGGGATTGCAAGATAACCAAAAAAAACTTTTAGTGGATTTCTACTTATTTTATTAAATATCATCTCCACCAAACAGGACAAGCTTGCATCTGTTATAGTTTTGGAGAAAAATGTGTTCATTTCATGTATGCGCAAAATGCCTTTGAAATGGCTTTAAAATGGATTTGGAGCATGGAGACTGTCACGAACAGCCGGGGAAGTCCCTCAGAAATCCGCAGCTGTTCACTGATTTGTTACACACGACTACTCTCTAGCGCCCCCCTTGTCTGCAGGCCACTTTTGGTACTGCAGGACAATGCATAAGATGAGGCTGCTGAGCTGATAATGCCAAATACTGGAGGTCTCACAGCAAGGGTAAATGTATATCCCCGATTCCTGCTAATGGAATATTTATATACCTCGGTACCCTTAATGATAGCACTCCAATAATTCTATGCAATAACAATTACGCTGCCACCACCCAGACTTTCTACAGGTAGCTGGGAACCCGTTTCAGATAGCATAAGGCCTTTCGGGGTTTTGGATTCGTATATAAAGCATAAGGAAAGAAACTCTTAAATTTTTATATATTTAATCCGAAAATAGGCAGTGTTTAAAGAATATACAAGAATTTACAAAAGGGAACAATACACATTACGGCATAACAGTTACATAAAATAAAAGGTATAAACGTGAAACTTACTAAGCTTGTGCCATAGAAGTGACGTCTGCTTAGGGAGTAGGAGGGAACTCCAAGAGATGTTAGAATCGGCCAGCATCACCCTTCATGATGTCCTCCTCGTGCTGACTGAGCCCCCCAGACAGGAACTGTCTCTTATGCTCTTACTAGCCCCCCTTGCCTGTGACATCATTTTACAGTCACTTGTGGGCTGTGCTCTGATGTTCACAGAGTTCCATAATTCTAGGGTTTTTCATATCTTTGCTCCTGGGTCACACAGGTGAAAGATATTAGCGTCATATTTAATATCTCGATTTTACAGTTACATTGATACCAAACACAACGCCTCTAGCACAATTTTACTGGCCAATACTAATTTGTCGTGATTCCGTCGATCTCCTCGTCAGGTGAGACGGTGCGCTGGGTTCCGCACGACGCAGGGATTCCGGCAATGTGTTTTTCATCTTTCTAGCATTAAAGTCGCACTTCAAAACCTGCTTTGGGAGTTTTCCCGCCAATATTACAAAGAATTGTCTTTCTCTGCAGCTTTTGGCTTTAGTTCTACCATCACCCAAAGTCATAAATACCTTAAGCTTCCAGGCCAATCAGATAATCGCCATGACGACCTGTGGCTGGTGAAGAAGAGGGGGATGAAGACCCTTCAACAGTTCTACATGACACCTCCCCCTTTTTGAGGTAGCATGGGAGATTGATTTGCCAATCGTCTCCTAAGCCTACCTCGCTGGCATCCCCCTGCCGGGACAGCCCATCAGCGTTGCCATGCTCAACACCCTTCCTGTGTTGAATGGTAAAGTCATACTGCTGTAGTGCCAAGCTCCACCGCAGTAGCTTACCATTGTCGCCGGCCACCCGATGTAGCCAGCTGAGAGGGTTGTGGTCTGTCACTATGGTGAAGTTGCGTCCATATAGGTAGGGCTGCAGTTTCCGCAGGGCCCACACTATAGAGAGGCACTCCTTCTCCACAGTGGCGTAGGCCACTTCCCGGGATAAGAGCTTGCGGCTGAGAAACATCACCGGATGCTCTTCTCCCTTCCCATTTACCTGGCTGAGTACTGCACCAAGGCCAAACGCACTGGCATCTGTCTGAACTATGAACCGTCGGGTGAAGTCCGGAGCTTGTAGGATTGGGGAACTGGCGAGGGCAGCTTTTAGTGCCCTGAAGGACCGTTCACAGTCATCTGTCCAGGTGACTACTTGCGGTAGCTTCTTTTTGGTGAGGTCCGTCAACGGCTTAGCAAGAGCACTATAGTTAGGAACGAACTTCCTATAGTACCCTGCCGTACCCAAGAAGGACATCACCTGCTTCTTTGACTTGGGGGTAGGCCAGGAGGTGATGGCATCAACCTTCCCTGGCTCTGGTTTCAGGGTCCCGCCACCCACTCTGTGTCCAAGGTACTGTACCTCAGTCATGCCGATCTGACACTTCCCTGGCTTTATAGTCAGACCAGCGCTTTGGATCCGCCTGAGCACCTGTTCCAGGTGCCCCAGGTGTTCCTCCCAAGTGGGACTAAAGATGGCAATGTCATCCAGGTAAGCTACTGCAAACCCTCCTAGTCCCTCGAGCAGCTGGTCGACCAATCGCTGGAAAGTGGCAGGAGCATTTCTCATGCCAAAGGGCATGACAAGGGATTCATACAGCCCGAATGGGGTGATGAAGGCGGACCTTTCCTGTGCTTCCTTGGACATAGGAATCTGCCAGTACCCTCGACTCAGGTCCATGATGGTCAGGTACTGGGCCCCGGCTAAGCAATCCAGTAACTCGTCGATGCGTGGCATTGGGTACGCATCGGGTGCTGTGATTGCATTTAGCCTCCTGTAGTCCACACAAAACCGGGTTGTCCGGTCCTTTTTGGGAACCAAGACTACAGGCGAGGCCCATGCACTTTTGGACCTCTGGATCACTCCCAGGACTAGCATTTCATCGATCTCCCTTTTTATGTCCTTTTGTACCTCTAGAGAGACACGGTATGGGGGTTGACGAACTGGGGAATGACTCCCGGTGTCCACCTGGTGGGTGGCTAGGGATGTCTTCCCTGGGACATTTGTGAAGGTCATCAGGTAGGGCCGGAATACCTCCCGCAGCTGGGACTTTTGGTCCAAGGATAGCTGTGGGTTGAATGCCGCCTCCTCGATAGACCCTCCATCCCGGGCCGAGGCGAGCAAGTCCACCAAGACTTCACTTTCGCCTTCCTCGGGAAGACTACACACAGGAAGAGCAAAGGCTTCCCTGTCATGATGAGCTTTCATCATGTTGACATGGAAGACCTTTTGCCTCTTCCTGGCATGGTCGATGGTGACCACATAGTTTACGTCACTGAGGCGCTGATGCACCAGGTATGGACCCTCCCAGGCCGCCTGAAGCTTGTTCTGGGTCATTGGGACTAGGACCCACACCTTCTGACCCACTTCGTACACCCGCTCTCGAGCGTGTTGGTCGTACCATCGCTTCTGGCTGGCCTGGGCTTGCGCCATATTCTCATGCACCATCTGCGTCATTGACTGCATTTTGTCACGGAGCCGAATGACATACTCCACAACGGACACTTCTGGGGAATTCAGTTCCTCTTCCCAGGATTCCCTTACCAGACCAAGAGGCCCCCGGACTCGTCTGCCATACAGGAGCTCGAAGGGGGAAAACCCCGTTGAGGCCTGTGGTACCTCTCTGTAGGCAAACAGCAGGTGTGAGAGATACCGCTCCCAGTCGCGTCCATGTGACTCAACCAGCATCTTAAGCATTTGCTTAAGTGTACCATTAAATCGCTCACACAAACCATTGGTCTGTGGGTGATAAGCGCTTGATATCAGATGCCGCACCTGCATTTTCTTACAGAGAGCCTCCATTAGACGAGACATGAACTGAGTCCCCTGGTCGGTAAGCATCTCCCTGGGAAATCCTACTCGGGAGAATATGGTCAAGAGGGCATCTGCCACCTTATCGGCTCTAACTGAGGACAGAGCCACTGCCTCCGGATACCGGGTAGCATAGTCTACCACAGTAAGGACGAACCGTTTTCCAGAGCTGCTGGGGACGGCCAGAGGCCCGACAATGTCCACAGCGACCCTCTGGAAAGGCTCCTCTATCACCGGCAAAGAGATCAGGGGAGCTTTGGGAGCAGGCCCTGACTTTCCCACTCTTTGACATGTGATACAGGAGCGGCAGTAGTTGGCAACATCTGTCCCCATTTTGGGCCAATAGAAGTGGTGAGACAGCCGGGCCTTGGTTTTGCTAACCCCCAAGTGTCCGGCGAGTGGGATCTCATGGGCAATCCGCAGCAACTCACTCCTAAAGCGGTGAGGCACCACCAGCTGTTTTTCCTTCAGCCACTCTTGTTGGGGGTTACAGGGAATTGTCTCCCGGTACAACTTTCCCTGGTCCCAGAATACCCTCTCCTTATCGGTCTCTGAGGAGGGCTTCTCTGCGAGGTCCCTTAACGTCTCTAGACTGGCATCAGTTCGTAGAGCCACCTGAAACTCTTGGCTAGAGGCAGCCAAAAGTGACGTTAAGGTTCCAACCTCACCGGGACCCTCTGGGACCTGCTCTGGGTCCATCACCAGTTCCGTTATCCCTCTGGGTGAAGAGGTGTCAGAAGGCAGGGTTTCATTTGCGTTCTGGGCACTCTGACTGCGGGTGACAGCACCGATGAAGGCTGTCTTCCCGGGGAATAACCACTCTTCCCCATCAGCCTGACAGGTACTACTGGCTGTGTCACTGTCCGCTGTGACACTGCTCAGTTGCATTTGACCACTGTCCTCGTGGTTCTCATGTCTTCCTCCATCTCTGTCGGTACAGACACTTGCTACCTTTTGGTCGTCCTCAGCCACGTCACCCTGCCGCGTGGCATGGCTGAGTTCCCCTGTACAAATCTCCACTTTATTACCATGCACAACATTTGTAATTACGTTCTGGGTATCCGCATTCGGGTCGCATGACTTATCAACAACATTTGCATCACATGATTTAACAACATTTGCATCACATGACTGATCAACAACATTTGTATCACCTGACTTTTTGGATTCGGGAGGATCATCAGGGAGAAATTGTGCAACTAATCGCCCCAGATCAGTCCCCAATAAAACATTGGTTGGTAGATGTTCATCCACCCCCACTTCCCTCCACCCTCTCCCAGCACCCCAGTCGAGGGGAATCAGGGCCATTGGGAAGGAGTGGTGGACACCCCCCGCCAAGGCGACAGTCAGGAGTTTTCCCGGGATAAAGTTTTCAGGGGGTACCAGTTCAGGGCGGACCAGTGTTCTGTCGGCCCCAGTGTCCTTGAGCCCCACAGTGGGGGTTCCGCCTACGGTGACGGGGTGTAGGTTTTCGCAGGCCCTACCACCCGCCTTCCTTGCCAACAGGACAGTTCCAGTAGGCCCTTGGGCCTTGGATGTGGGGTTCCTCTTCTGCCTCTCTGGGCAACCAGAGCTGAGGTGTCCAGGCTGGTTGCAGGAAAAACACCTGCGCGTGTCAGAGGTGGGCCGGGCACTGGTGGATGAAACAGGACCTACGGGAGGTCGGCTGGTAGGGGCAGGGGTGGTTGTAGTTGTCATCTTACCCCCTTTCCAGCTAGTGGTGGACGGCTTACGCACCTCCGATGCACGGTTGGCCACATAGGCGTCGGCAATCTGGGCTGCTTTTGAGGCCTCCTTGGGCTCTCGGTCCATAACAAACTGTCGAACCTCCACAGGACAGACATGTAGGAGTTGGTCCTTCACCATGAGGTCCTTTAACTCCTCAAAGGTTGTAACGGACAGTCCTTGGATCCACTGGTCAAAGGTGCGCTGGAGCCCACCCTCCAAATCGCTGTAGCTGTCATGAGGTCCGAGCTGGAGGGTCCGGAATTTTTTTCGGTACACCTCCGGAGTCAGCTGATACTTCCGCACTAGGGCCTGGTTTATGGCCCCATAGTCTCCACTCTGCTCTTGAGGGAGACTGGCAAACGCGTCCAGGGCCTTGCCTCGCAGCCCTGGGGTTAAGTATTGTGCCCATTGTGTTGAGGGCAACTGGTACTGCAAGCAAGTCTTTTCAAATCCCCTCAGAAAGGTGTCCAAATCCCCGTCCTTTTCCATCACAAGAAAGTGCTCCGGTCGGGGCTTAAAGCTGCTGGCATTATTGGACTCACCGTTTAGTGAGGAAGATGTCTGCTGCCGGGCTTTGAGGATATTCAAATCATGGTCTCTCTGGGCTTGGCGCTCTCGCTCGGCTCGCTCAGCCTCTCGCTCGGCTCTCTCAGCCTCTCGATATTGCTGAATGAGGTTCAGCCGTCCCTGCCGGTCATCTGCATCGAACTGTTGTAGGGCCATCTGCAGGAAGGAGTCCATATTGCCCCGGTCACTGCTCTGGCTCGCAGTTGATGGTGGGGATTCTGCAGCAGTCCCGTCCTGGGCTTGGCTTGCCTCCCCTTCTTCAGCACTGGGGGAACGGACATGCTCTGCGTGCCATTGTAAAAGTTCTTTAATGAGGTCCTGCCTCGTTTTGCCATGTCCATCAATCAACTTGGATCTGCAGAGTGCAGAAAGAACCTCCTTCTTCTGCTGATTGTACCAGGCTTCTGACACAGCATCCATAATTGCCAAATAAAAGATAGGATAGAAAACAAGAGAGAGGGGAGGGGGTAACTGCTACACGTACAGTATTGTTCCAGGTATATTTAAACACTGAGTTCAATCCTCAAAACTTTTGCAAGTTTTTAGTGAAAGGGATGATTGCTCAAACCAGATCACTAATGCTTTATATATCCCACCGCTGCCACCAATTTGTCACGAACAGCCGGGGAAGTCCCTCAGAAATCCGCAGCTGTTCACTGATTTGTTACACACGACTACTCTCTAGCGCCCCCCTTGTCTGCAGGCCACTTTTGGTACTGCAGGACAATGCATAAGATGAGGCTGCTGAGCTGATAATGCCAAATACTGGAGGTCTCACAGCAAGGGTAAATGTATATCCCCGATTCCTGCTAATGGAATATTTATATACCTCGGTACCCTTAATGATAGCACTCCAATAATTCTATGCAATAACAATTACGCTGCCACCACCCAGACTTTCTACAGGTAGCTGGGAACCCGTTTCAGATAGCATAAGGCCTTTCGGGGTTTTGGATTCGTATATAAAGCATAAGGAAAGAAACTCTTAAATTTTTATATATTTAATCCGAAAATAGGCAGTGTTTAAAGAATATACAAGAATTTACAAAAGGGAACAATACACATTACGGCATAACAGTTACATAAAATAAAAGGTATAAACGTGAAACTTACTAAGCTTGTGCCATAGAAGTGACGTCTGCTTAGGGAGTAGGAGGGAACTCCAAGAGATGTTAGAATCGGCCAGCATCACCCTTCATGATGCCCTCCTCGTGCTGACTGAGCCCCCCAGACAGGAATTGTCTCTTATGCTCTTACTAGCCCCCCTTGCCTGTGACATCATTTTACAGTCACTTGTGGGCTGTGCTCTGATGTTCACAGAGTTCCATAATTCTAGGGTTTTTCATATCTTTGCTCCTGGGTCACACAGGTGAAAGATATTAGCGTCATATTTAATATCTCGATTTTACAGTTACATTGATACCAAACACAACGCCTCTAGCACAATTTTACTGGCCAATACTAATTTGTCGTGATTCCGTCGATCTCCTCGTCAGGTGAGACGGAGCGCTGGGTTCCGCACGACGCAGGGATTCTGGCAATGTGTTTTTCATCTTTCTAGCATTAAAGTCGCACTTCAAAACCTGCTTTGGGAGTTTTCCCGCCAATATTACAAAGAATTGTCTTTCTCTGCAGCTTTTGGCTTTAGTTCTACCATCACCCAAAGTCATAAATACCTTAAGCTTCCAGGCCAATCAGATAATCGCCATGACGACCTGTGGCTGGTGAAGAAGAGGGGGATGAAGACCCTTCAACAGTTCTACATGACAGAGACGATTATCTCAGGATGGCAATATAAACAAACGAAACTTTTAGTAGATTTCTACTTATTTTATTAAATATTATCTCCACCAAACAGGACAAGCTTGCATCTGTTATAGTTTTGGAGAAAAATGTGTTCATTTCATGTATGCGCGAAATGCCTTAAAAATGGCTTTAAAATGGATTTGGAGCATGGAGACGATTATCTCGGGATTGCAAGATAACCAAACAAAACTTTTAGTGGATTTCTACTTATTTTATTAAATATCATCTCCACCAAACAGGACAAGCTTGCATCTGTTATAGTTTTGGAGAAAAATGTGTTCATTTCATTTATGCGCGAAATGCCTTAGAAATGGGTTTTAATAGCATTTGAAGCATGGAGACGATTATCTCGAGATTGCAAGATAACCAAACAAAACTTTTAGTGGATTTCTACTTATTTTATTAAATATCATCTCCACCAAACAGGACAAGCTTGCATCTGTTATAGTTTTGGAGAAAAATGTGTTCATTTCATGTATGCGCAAAATGCCTTTGAAATGGCTTTAAAATGGATTTGGAGCATGGAGACGATTATCTCAGGATGGCAATATAAACAAACGAAACTTTTAGTAGATTTCTACTTATTTTATTAAATATTATCTCCACCAAACAGGACAAGCTTGCATCTGTTATAGTTTTGGAGAAAAATGTGTTCATTTCATGTATGCGCGAAATGCCTTAAAAATAGCTTTAAAATGGATTTGGAGCATGGAGACGATTATCTCGGGATTGCAAGATAACCAAACAAAACTTTTTGTGGATTTCTACTTATTTTATTAAATATCATCTCCACCAATCAGGACAAGCTTGCATCTGTTATAGTTTTGGAGAAAAATGTGTTCATTTCATGTATGCGCGAAATGCCTTAAAATGGCTTTAAAATGGATTTGGAGCATGGAGACGATTATCTCGGGATTGCAAGATAACCAAACAAAACTTTTAGTGGATTTCTACTTATTTTATTAAATATCATCTCCACCAAACAGGACAAGCTTGCATCTGTTATAGTTTTGGAGAAAAATGTGTTCATTTCATGTATGCGCAAAATGCCTTTGAAATGGCTTTAAAATGGATTTGGAGCATGGAGACGATTATCTCAGGATGGCAATATAAACAAACGAAACTTTTAGTAGATATCTACTTATTTTATTAAATATTATCTCCACCAAACAGGACAAGCTTGCATCTGTTATAGTTTTGGAGAAAAATGTGTTCATTTCATGTATGCGCGAAATGCCTTAAAAATGGCTTTAAAATGGATTTGGAGCATGGAGACGATTATCTCGGGATTGCAAGATAACCAAACAAAACTTTTAGTGGATTTCTACTTATTTTATTAAATATCATCTCCACCAAACAGGACAAGCTTGCATCTGTTATAGTTTTGGAGAAAAATGTGTTCATTTCATTTATGCGCGAAATGCCTTAGAAATGGGTTTTAATAGCATTTGAAGCATGGAGACGATTATCTCGAGATTGCAAGATAACCAAACAAAACTTTTAGTGGATTTCTACTTATTTTATTAAATATCATCTCCACCAAACAGGACAAGCTTGCATCTGTTATAGTTTTGGAAAAAAATGTGTTCATTTCATGTATGCGCGAAATGCCTTAAAAATGGCTTTAAAATGGATTTGGAGCATGGAGACGATTATCTCGGGATTGCAAGATAACCAAACAAAACTTTTAGTGGATTTCTACTTATTTTATTAAATATCATCTCCACCAAACAGGACAAGCTTGCATCTGTTATAGTTTTGGAGAAAAATGTGTTCATTTCATGTATGCGCGAAATGCCTTAAAAATGGCTTTAAAATGGATTTGGAGCATGGAGACGATTATCTCGGGATTGCAAGATAACCAAACAAAACTTTTAGTGGATTTCTACTTATTTTATTAAATATCATCTCCACCAAACAGGACAAGCTTGCATCTGTTATAGTTTTGGAGAAAAATGTGTTAATTTCATGTATGCGTGAAATTCCTTAAAAATGGCTTTAAAATGGATTTGGAGCATGGAGACGATTATCTCGGGATTGCAAGAAAACAAAAAAAACTTTTAGTGGATTTCTACTTATTTTATTAAATATCATCTCCACCAAACAGGACAAGCTTGCATCTGTTATAGTTTTGGAGAAAAATGTGTTCATTTCATGTATGCGCAAAATGCCTTTGAAATGGCTTTAAAATGGATTTGGAGCATGGAGACGATTATCTCAGGATGGCAATATAAACAAACGAAACTTTTAGTAGATTTCTACTTATTTTATTAAATATTATCTCCACCAAACAGGACAAGCTTGCATCTGTTATACTTTTGGAGAAAAATGTGTTCATTTCATGTATGCGCGAAATGCCTTAAAAATGGCTTTAAAATGGATTTGGAGCATGGAGACGATTATCTCGGGATTGCAAGATAACCAAACAAAACTTTTAGTGGATTTCTACTTATTTTATTAAATATCATCTCCACCAAACAGGACAAGCTTGCATCTGTTATAGTTTTAAAGAAAAATGTGTTCATTTCATTTATGCGCGAAATGCCTTAGAAATGGGTTTTAAGAGCATTTGAAGCATGGAGACGATTATCTCGAGATTGCAAGATAACCAAACAAAACTTTTAGTGTATTTCTACTTATTTTATTAAATATCATCTCCACCAAACAGGACAAGCTTGCATCTGTTATAGTTTTGGAG
Source organism: Anomaloglossus baeobatrachus (assembly GCF_048569485.1). Classification (NCBI taxonomy): domain Eukaryota; kingdom Metazoa; phylum Chordata; class Amphibia; order Anura; family Aromobatidae; genus Anomaloglossus; species Anomaloglossus baeobatrachus. The sequence goes on along the minus strand of NW_027442210.1, from coordinate 871,994 downwards.
AAAAATGTGTTCATTTCATGTATGCGTGAAATGCCTTAAAAATGGCTTTAAAATGGATTTGGAGCATGGAGACGATTATCTCGGGATTGCAAGATAACCAAACAAAACTTTTAGTGGATTTCTACTTATTTTATTAAATATCATCTCCACCAAACAGGACAAGCTTGCATCTGTTATAGTTTTGGAGAAAAATGTGTTCATTTCATTTATGCGCGAAATGCCTTAGAAATGGGTTTTAATAGCATTTGAAGCATGGAGACGATTATCTCGAGATTGCAAGATAACCAAACAAAACTTTTAGTGGATTTCTACTTATTTTATTAAATATCATCTCCACCAAACAGGACAAGCTTGCATCTGTTATAGTTTTGGAGAAAAATGTGTTCATTTCATGTATGCGCGAAATGCCTTAAAAATGGCTTTAAAATGGATTTGGAGCATGGAGACGATTATCTCGGGATTTCAAGATAACCAAACAAAACTTTTAGTGGATTTCTACTTATTTTATTAAATATCATCTCCACCAAACAGGACAAGCTTGCATGTGTTATAGTTTTGGAGAAAAATGTGTTCATTTCATGTATGCGCAAAATGCCTTTGAAATGGCTTTAAAATTGATTTGGAGCATGGAGACGATTATCTCAGGATGGCAATATAAACAAACGAAACTTTTAGTAGATTTCTACTTATTTTATTAAATATTATCTCCACCAAACAGGACAAGCTTGCATCTGTTATAGTTTTGGAGAAAAATGTGTTCATTTCATGTATGCGCGAAATGCCTTAAAAATGGCTTTAAAATGGATTTGGAGCATGGAGACGATTATCTCGGGATTGCAAGATAACCAAACAAAACTTTTAGTGGATTTCTACTTATTTTATTAAATATCATCTCCACCAAACAGGACAAGCTTGCATCTGTTATAGTTTTGGAGAAAAATGTGTTCATTTCATGTATGCGCGAAATGCCTTAAAAATGGCTTTAAAATGGATTTGGAGCATGGAGACGATTATCTCGGGATTGCAAGATAACCAAACAAAACTTTTAGTGGATTTCTACTTATTTTATTAAATATCATCTCCACCAAACAGGACAAGCTTGCATCTGTTATAGTTTTGAAGAAAAATGTGTTCATTTCATGTATGCGCAAAATGCCTTTGAAATGGCTTTAAAATGGATTTGGAGCATGGAGACGATTATCTCAGGATGGCAATATAAACAAACGAAACTTTTAGTAGATTTCTACTTATGTTATTAAATATTATCTCCACCAAACAGGACAAGCTTGCATCTGTTATAGTTTTGGAGAAAAATGTGTTCATTTCATGTATGCGCGAAATGCCTTAAAAATGGCTTTAAAATGGATTTGGAGCATGGAGACGATTATCTCGGGATTGCAAGATAACCAAACAAAACTTTTAGTGGATTTCTACTTATTTTACTAAATATCATCTCCACCAAACAGGACAAGCTTGCATCTGTTATAGTTTTAAAGAAAAATGTGTTCATTTCATTTATGCGCGAAATGCCTTAGAAATGGGTTTTAAGAGCATTTGAAGCATGGAGACGATTATCTCGAGATTGCAAGATAACCAAACAAAACTTTTAGTGGATTTCTACTTATTTTATTAAATATCATCTCCACCAAACAGGACAAGCTTGCATCTGTTATAGTTTTGGAGAAAAATGTGTTCATTTCATTTATGCGCGAAATGCCTTAGAAATGGGTTTTAATAGCATTTGAAGCATGGAGACGATTATCTCGAGATTGCAAGATAACCAAACAAAACTTTTAGTGGATTTCTACTTATTTTATTAAATATCATCTCCACCAAACAGGACAAGCTTGCATCTGTTATAGTTTTGGAGAAAAATGTGTTCATTTCATGTATGCGCGAAATGCCTTAAAAATGGCTTTAAAATGGATTTGGAGCATGGAGACGATTATCTCGGGATTGCAAGATAACCAAACAAAACTTTTAGTGGATTTCTACTTATTTTATTAAATATCATCTCCACCAAACAGGACAAGCTTGCATGTGTTATAGTTTTGGAGAAAAATGTGTTCATTTCATGTATGCACGAAATGCCTTAAAAATGGCTTTAAAATGGATTTGGAGCATGGAGACGATTATCTCGGGATTTCAAGATAACCAAACAAAACTTTTAGTGGATTTCTACTTATTTTATTAAATATCATCTCCACCAAACAGGACAAGCTTGCATGTGTTATAGTTTTGGAGAAAAATGTGTTCATTTCATGTATGCGCAAAATGCCTTTGAAATGGCTTTAAAATGGATTTGGAGCATGGAGACGATTATCTCAGGATGGCAATATAAACAAACGAAACTTTTAGTAGATTTCTACTTATTTTATTAAATATTATCTCCACCAAACAGGACAAGCTTGCATCTGTTATAGTTTTGGAGAAAAATGTGTTCATTTCATGTATGCGCGAAATGCCTTAAAAATGGCTTTAAAATGGATTTGGAGCATGGAGACGATTATCTCGGGATTGCAAGATAACCAAACAAAACTTTTAGTGGATTTCTACTTATTTTATTAAATATCATCTCCACCAAACAGGACAAGCTTGCATCTGTTATAGTTTTGGAGAAAAATGTGTTCATTTCATGTATGCGCGAAATGCCTTAAAAATGGCTTTAAAATGGATTTGGAGCATGGAGACGATTATCTCGGGATTGCAAGATAACCAAACAAAACTTTTAGTGGATTTCTACTTATTTTACTAAATATCATCTCCACCAAACAGGACAAGCTTGCATCTGTTATAGTTTTAAAGAAAAATGTGTTCATTTCATTTATGCGCGAAATGCCTTAGAAATGGGTTTTAAGAGCATTTGAAGCATGGAGACGATTATCTCGAGATTGCAAGATAACCAAACAAAACTTTTAGTGGATTTCTACTTATTTTATTAAATATCATCTCCACCAAACAGGACAAGCTTGCATCTGTTATAGTTTTGGAGAAAAATGTGTTCATTTCATTTATGCGCGAAATGCCTTAGAAATGGGTTTTAATAGCATTTGAAGCATGGAGACGATTATCTCGAGATTGCAAGATAACCAAACAAAACTTTTAGTGGATTTCTACTTATTTTATTAAATATCATCTCCACCAAACAGGACAAGCTTGCATCTGTTATAGTTTTGGAGAAAAATGTGTTCATTTCATGTATGCGCGAAATGCCTTAAAAATGGCTTTAAAATGGATTTGGAGCATGGAGACGATTATCTCGGGATTGCAAGATAACCAAACAAAACTTTTAGTGGATTTCTACTTATTTTATTAAATATCATCTCCACCAAACAGGACAAGCTTGCATGTGTTATAGTTTTGGAGAAAAATGTGTTCATTTCATGTATGCGCAAAATGCCTTTGAAATGGCTTTAAAATGGATTTGGAGCATGGAGACGATTATCTCAGGATGGCAATATAAACAAACGAAACTTTTAGTAGATTTCTACTTATTTTATTAAATATTATCTCCACCAAACAGGACAAGCTTGCATCTGTTATAGTTTTGGAGAAAAATGTGTTCATTTCATGTATGCGCGAAATGCCTTAAAAATGGCTTTAAAATGGATTTGGAGCATGGAGACGATTATCTCGGGATTGCAAGATAACCAAACAAAACTTTTAGTGGATTTCTACTTATTTTATTAAATATCATCTCCACCAAACAGGACAAGCTTGCATCTGTTATAGTTTTAAAGAAAAATGTGTTCATTTCATTTATGCGCGAAATGCCTTAGAAATGGGTTTTAAGAGCATTTGAAGCATGGAGACGATTATCTCGAGATTGCAAGATAACCAAACAAAACTTTTAGTGGATTTCTACTTATTTTATTAAATATCATCTCCACCAAACAGGACAAGCTTGCATCTGTTATAGTTTTGGAGAAAAATGTGTTCATTTCATTTATGCGCGAAATGCCTTAGAAATGGGTTTTAATAGCATTTGAAGCATGGAGACGATTATCTCGAGATTGCAAGATAACCAAACAAAACTTTTAGTGGATTTCTACTTATTTTATTAAATATCATCTCCACCAAACAGGACAAGCTTGCATCTGTTATAGTTTTGGAGAAAAATGTGTTCATTTCATGTATGCGCGAAATGCCTTAAAAATGGCTTTAAAATGGATTTGGAGCATGGAGACGATTATCTAGGGATTGCAAGATAACCAAACAAAACTTTTAGTGGATTTCTACTTATTTTATTAAATATCATCTCCACCAAACAGGACAAGCTTGCATCTGTTATAGTTTTGGAGAAAAATGTGTTCATTACATGTATGCGCAAAATGCCTTTGAAATGGCTTTAAAATGGATTTGGAGCATGGAGACGATTATCTCAGGATGGCAATATAAACAAACGAAACTTTTAGTAGATTTCTACTTATTTTATTAAATATTATCTCCACCAAACAGGACAAGCTTGCATCTGTTATAGTTTTGAAGAAAAATGTGTTCATTTCATGTATGCGCGAAATGCCTTAAAAATGGCTTTAAAATGGATTTGGAGCATGGAGACGATTATCTCGGGATTGCAAGATAACCAAACAAAACTTTTAGTGGATTTCTACTTATTTTATTAAATATCATCTCCACCAAACAGGACAAGCTTGCATCTGTTATAGTTTTAAAGAAAAATGTGTTCATTTCATTTATGCGCGAAATGCCTTAGAAATGGGTTTTAAGAGCATTTGAAGCATGGAGACGATTATCTCGAGATTGCAAGATAACCAAACAAAACTTTTAGTGGATTTCTACTTATTTTATTAAATATCATCTCCACCAAACAGGACAAGCTTGCATCTGTTATAGTTTTGGAGAAAAATGTGTTCATTTCATGTATGCGCGAAATGCCTTAAAAATGGCTTTAAAATGGATTTGGAGCATGGAGACGATTATCTCGGGATTGCAAGATAACCAAACAAAACTTTTAGTGGATTTCTACTTATTTTATTAAATATCATCTCCACCAAACAGGACAAGCTTGCATCTGTTATAGTTTTGGAGAAAAATGTGTTCATTTCATTTATGCACGAAATGCCTTAGAAATGGGTTTTAATAGCATTTGAAGCATGGAGACGATTATCTCGAGATTGTAAGATAACCAAACAAAACTTTTAATGGATTTCTACTTATTTTATTAAATATCATCTCCACCAAACAGGACAAGCTTGCATCTGTTATAGTTTTGGAGAAAAATGTGTTCATTTCATGTATGCGCGAAATGCCTTAAAAATGGCTTTAAAATGGATTTGGAGCATGGAGACGATTATCTCGGGATTGCAAGATAACCAAACAAAACTTTTAGTGGATTTCTACTTATTTTATTAAATATCATCTCCACCAAACAGGACAAGCTTGCATCTGTTATAGTTTTGGAGAAAAATGTGTTCATTTCATGTATGCGCGAAATGCCTTAAAAATGGCTTTAAAATGGATTTGGAGCATGGAGACGATTATCTCGGGATTGCAAGATAACCAAACAAAACTTTTAGTGGATTTCTACTTATTTTTTAAATATCATCTCCACCAAACAGGACAAGCTTGCATCTGTTATAGTTTTAAAGAAAAATGTGTTCATTTCATTTATGCGCGAAATGCCTTAGAAATGGGTTTTAAGAGCATTTGAAGCATGGAGACGATTATCTCGAGAGTGCAAGATAACCAAACAAAACTTTTAGTGGATTTCTACTTATTTTATTAAATATCATCTCCACCAAACAGGACAAGCTTGCATCTGTTATAGTTTTGGAGAAAAATGTGTTCATTTCATGTATGCGCGAAATGCCTTAAAAATGGCTTTAAAATGGATTTGGAGCATGGAGACGATTATCTCGGGATTGCAAGATAACCAAACAAAACTTTTAGTGGATTTCTACTTATTTTATTAAATATCATCTCCACCAAACAGGACAAGCTTGCATCTGTTATAGTTTTGGAGAAAAATGTGTTCATTTCATTTATGCGCGAAATGCCTTAGAAATGGGTTTTAATAGCATTTGAAGCATGGAGACGATTATCTCGAGATTGCAAGATAACCAAACAAAACTTTTAGTGGATTTCTACTTATTTTATTAAATATCATCTCCACCAAACAGGACAAGCTTGCATCTGTTATAGTTTTGGAGAAAAATGTGTTCATTTCATGTATGCGCGAAATGCCTTAAAAATGGCTTTAAAATGGATTTGGAGCATGGAGACGATTATCTCGGGATTGCAAGATAACCAAACAAAACTTTTAGTGGATTTCTACTTATTTTATTAAATATCATCTCCACCAAACAGGATAAGCTTGCATGTGTTATAGTTTTGGAGAAAAATGTGTTCATTTCATGTATGCGCAAAATGCCTTTGAAATGGCTTTAAAATGGATTTGGAGCATGGAGACGATTATCTCAGGATGGCAATATAAACAAACGAAACTTTTAGTAGATTTCTACTTATTTTATTAAATATTATCTCCACCAAACAGGACAAGCTTGCATCTGTTATAGTTTTGGAGAAAAATGTGTTCATTTCATGTATGCGCGAAATGCCTTAAAAATGGCTTTAAAATGGATTTGGAGCATGGAGACGATTATCTCGGGATTGCAAGATAACCAAACAAAACTTTTAGTGGATTTCTACTTATTTTATTAAATATCATCTCCACCAAACAGGACAAGCTTGCATCTGTTATAGTTTTAAAGAAAAATGTGTTCATTTCATTTATGCGCGAAATGCCTTAGAAATGGGTTTTAAGAGCATTTGAAGCATGGAGACATAGTTACATAGTTACTTAGGTTGAAAAAAGACCTAGGTCCATCTAGTTCAACCTTCCTCCACCAGTTGTACATTTAGTCACTAAGTCATTTATAACCAACAATGTTTTGTGTACTGAGGAAATCATCCAGCCCTTTTTTAAAAGCTGTTATAGTATCTGCCATTACTACCTCTTGTGGTAGGGCATTCCACAGTCTGACTGCTCTAACTGTAAAGAACCCTTTCCTATTTAGGTGTCGGAATCGCTTTTCTTCCACTCGCAGTGAGTGCCCCCTGGTCCATAGTATTGTTTTCGGAAGAAATAAGTCATGTGCCAGTCCTTTATATTGACCACACATGTATTTATACATATAAATGAGATCTCCTCTGAGACGTCTTTTTTCTAAGCTAATCATATCTAACTTTTTCAATCTGCCATCATATGGGAGGCCTTCCATTCCTTGTAATAGTCTAGTTGCCCGCCTTTGAACTGACTCTAACTTCTGAATGTCCTTTTTAAAATGTGGAGCCCAAAACTGGATCCCGTATTCCAGATGTGGCCTTACAAGTGATTTATAGATGGGTAACAATACGTTGGGATCACGGGATCTAATCTCTCTTTTTATACACCCTAGAATCTTGTTTGCTTTAGCAGCTGCTGCCTGACATTGAGTGCTGCTGCTCAGCTTATTTGTAATGAGAATACCCAAGTCCTTCTCCTGTTCTGTAGTCCCGAGTTTACTTCCATTTAATGTATACGCAGCTATAGGATTACTCCGTCCTAGGTGCATTACTTTACATTTATCAACATTAAATCTCATTTGCCAAGTATCTGCCCATTCTGACATCTTATCCAGATCTTTTTGTAATATTGTACTATCCAGGTCAGTTTTTAATATCCTACATAGTTTGGTGTCATCGGCAAAGACTGACACTGTACTATCAATCCCATCCACAAGGTCATTAATATAGAGAGTAAAAAGAATTGGTCCTAGCACAGATCCCTGCGGCACCCCACTGCTGACTATAGCCCATTTAGAGAATGTAGCATTTATGACTACTCTTTGTTTCCTATCTTCTAGCCAATTCCTTACCCAGTTGCATATTGTGTCCCCTAGTCCTTGCTTCTGGAGCTTTAGTATAAGGCTATTATGTGGTACAGTATCAAATGCCTTTGCAAAGTCCAAATAAATCACATCAGCTGCATTACCAATATCCAGGTTTGCACTTACCCCCTCATAGAACCCCAACAGGTTGGTTAGACACGACTTATCTTTCATGAATCCATGCTGTTTGTCAGTTATCATATTATTTTCTGCAATATATTTTTGCATGTCATCCCTTAAAATGCCCTCAAAAACTTTGCATACTACTGAAGTCAGGCTTACTGGACGGTAGTTGCTTGGATCTACCCTCTTACCTTTCTTAAATATCGGTACCACATCAGCAATCCTCCAATCCTGAGGCACCAACCCTGTTACAAGTGAGTCTAAAAAGATGAGATACAGCGGTCTGTCGATTACGGAGCTCAATTCCCTCAATATTCGTGGATGAATGCCATCTGGCCCTGGGGATTTGTCAATGTTTAATTTACTCAGACGTAGGCGTACTTCATCTTGTGTTAAATTAATTATATCGGGTGGTGGACTTTGATTTTTCACTTGTTGAATGATCCCTGGTACAGTCAGTTCCTTGGTGAATACAGATGAGAAATGCCTATTTAATATCTCAGTCTTTTGTTTGTCCTCTATAACTAACTTGTTATTATATTTTAAGGGTCCGATACTATCCTTTGTTTTCCTTTTGGCATTAATGTATTTATAAAAGATTTTGGGATTTATTTTAATGTCATTGGCGATTTTTGTTTCAGTAGCTAGTTTTGCTTGTTTGATTTCTTTTTTGCATTGCCTATTGATATCTTTATACTCCTGCAATGCTATTTCTGTATTCTCAGCCTTTAAGATGTTAAACGCCCTTTGTTTTTGTTTTATTATACTTTGTACAGTCTTATTTATCCATAGTGGTTTCTTTTTATTCCTGGACATTTTATTACCAGAGGGTATAAGTTTTTTACAGGACTCTAGCAGTATATCCTTAAACTTACCCCATTTATGTTCGGTATCCCCAGTTACCATGACTCTGTCCCAATCTACACATTTAAGCTCTTCCCTTAATTTGTTGAAATCAGCTTTCCTAAAATTCCAGGTTTTAGCATTCCCCCTTTGAAATGTTCTATTGAATATTATGTCGAAGCTTACCATATTATGATCGCTGGTGCCCAAGTGCTCCCGGACCTGTAGATTTGAAATTGTATCCGGTTTATTTGACAGGACCAGATCTAGCAAATTATCTCCCCTGGTCGGTCGAGACGATTATCTCGAGATTGCAAGATAACCAAACAAAACTTTTAGTGGATTTTTACTTATTTTATTAAATATCATCTCCACCAAACAGGACAAGCTTGCATCTGTTATAGTTTTGGAGAAAAATGTGTTCATTTCATGTATGCGCGAAATGCCTTAAAAATGGCTTTAAAATGGATTTGGAGCATGGAGAGATTTTCTCGGGATTGCAAGATAACCAAACAAAACTTTTAGTGGATTTCTACTTATTTTATTAAATATCATCTCCACCAAACAGGACAAGCTTGCATCTGTTATAGTTTTGGAGAAAAATGTGTTCATTTCATTTATGCGCGAAATGCCTTAGAAATGGGTTTTAATAGCATTTGAAGCATGGAGACGATTATCTCGAGATTGCAAGATAACCAAACAAAACTTTTAGAGGATTTCTACTTATTTTATTAAATATCATCTCCACCAAACAGGACAAGCTTGCATCTGTTATAGTTTTGGAGAAAAATGTGTTCATTTCATGTATGCGCGAAATGCCTTAAAAATGGCTTTAAAATGGATTTGGAGCATGGAGACGATTATCTCGGGATTGCAAGATAACCAAACAAAACTTTTAGTGGATTTCTACTTATTTTATTAAATATCATCTCCACCAAACAGGACAAGCTTGCATGTGTTATAGTTTTGGAGAAAAATGTGTTCATTTCATGTATGCGCAAAATGCCTTTGAAATGGCTTTAAAACGGATTTGGAGCATGGAGACGATTATCTCAGGATGGCAATATAAACAAACGAAACTTTTAGTAGATTTCTACTTATTTTATTAAATATTATCTCCACCAAACAGGACAAGCTTGCATCTGTTATAGTTTTGGAGAAAAATGTGTTCATTTCATGTATGCGCGAAATGCCTTAAAAATGGCTTTAAAATGGATTTGGAGCATGGAGACGATTATCTCGGGATTGCAAGATAACCAAACAAAACTTTTAGTGGATTTATACTTATTTTATTAAATATCATCTCCACCAAACAGGACAAGCTTGCATCTGTTATAGTTTTGGAGAAAAATGTGTTCATTTCATGTATGCGCGAAATGCCTTAAAAATGGCTTTAAAATGGATTTGGAGCATGGAGACGATTATCTCGGGATTGCAAGATAACCAAACAAAACTTTTAGTGGATTTCTACTTATTTTATTAAATATCATCTCCACCAAACAGGACAAGCTTGGATCTGTTATAGTTTTGGAGAAAAATGTGTTCATTTCATGTATGCGCAAAATGCCTTTGAAATGGCTTTAAAATGGATTTGGAGCATGGAGACGATTATCTCAGGATGGCAATATAAACAAACGAAACTTTTAGTAGATTTCTACTTATTTTATTAAATATTATCTCCACCAAACAGGACAAGCTTGCATCTCTTGTAGTTTTGGAGAAAAATGTGTTCATTTCATGTATGCACGAAATGCCTTAAAAATGGCTTTAAAATGGATTTGGAGCATGGAGACGATTATCTCGGGATTGCAAGATAACCAAACAAAACTTTTAGTGGATTTCTACTTATTTTATTAAATATCATCTCCACCAAACAGGACAAGCTTGCATCTGTTATAGTTTTAAAGAAAAATGTGTTCATTTCATTTATGCGCGAAATGCCTTAGAAATGGGTTTTAAGAGCATTTGAAGCATGGAGACGATTATCTCGAGATTGCAAGATAACCAAACAAAACTTTTAGTGGATTTCTACTTATTTTATTAAATATCATCTCCACCAAACAGGACAAGCTTGCATCTGTTATAGTTTTGGAGAAAAATGTGTTCATTTCATGTATGCGCGAAATGCCTTAAAAATGGCTTTAAAATGGATTTGGAGCATGGAGACGATTATCTCGGGATTGCAAGATAACCAAACAAAACTTTTAGTGGATTTCTACTTATTTTATTAAATATCATCTCCACCAAACAGGACAAGCTTGCATCTGTTATAGTTTTGGAGAAAAATGTGTTCATTTCATTTATGCGCGAAATGCCTTAGAAATGGGTTTTAATAGCATTTGAAGCATGGAGACGATTATCTCGAGATTGCAAGATAACCAAACAAAACTTTTAGTGGATTTCTACTTATTTTATTAAATATCATCTCCACCAAACAGGACAAGCTTGCATCTGTTATAGTTTTGGAGAAAAATGTGTTCATTTCATGTATGCGCGAAATGCCTTAAAAATGGCTTTAAAATGGATTTGGAGCATGGAGACGATTATCTCGGGATTGCAAGATAACCAAACAAAACTTTTAGTGGATTTCTACTTATTTTATTAAATATCATCTCCACCAAACAGGACAAGCTTGCATGTGTTATAGTTTTGGAGAAAAATGTGTTCATTTCATGTATGCGCAAAATGCCTTTGAAATGGCTTTAAAATGGATTTGGAGCATGGAGACGATTATCTCAGGATGGCAATATAAACAAACGAAACTTTTAGTAGATTTCTACTTATTTTATTAAATATTATCTCCACCAAACAGGACAAGCTTGCATCTGTTATAGTTTTGGAGAAAAATGTGTTCATTTCATGTATGCGCGAAATGCCTTAGAAATGGCTTTAAAATGGATTTGGAGCATGGAGACGATTATCTCGGGATTGCAAGATAACCAAACTAAACTTTTAGTGGATTTCTACTTATTTTATTAAATATCATCTCCACCAAACAGGACAAGCTTGCATCTGTTATAGTTTTGGAGAAAAATGTGTTCATTTCATGTATGCGCGAAATGCCTTAAAAATGGCTTTAAAATGGATTTGGAGCATGGAGACGATTATCTCGGGATTGCAAGATAACCAAACAAAACTTTTAGTGGATTTCTACTTATTTTATTAAATATCATCTCCACCAAACAGGACAAGCTTGCATCTGTTATAGTTTTGGAGAAAAATGTGTTCATTACATGTATGCGCAAAATGCCTTTGAAATGGCTTTAAAATGGATTTGGAGCATGGAGACGATTATCTCAGGATGGCAATATAAACAAACGAAACTTTTAGTAGATTTCTACTTATTTTATTAAATATTATCTCCACCAAACAGGACAAGCTTGCATCTGTTATAGTTTTGAAGAAAAATGTGTTCATTTCATGTATGCGCGAAATGCCTTAAAAATGGCTTTAAAATGGATTTGGAGCATGGAGACGATTATCTCGGGATTGCAAGATAACCAAACAAAACTTTTAGTGGATTTCTACTTATTTTATTAAATATCATCTCCACCAAACAGGACAAGCTTGCATCTGTTCTAGTTTTAAAGAAAAATGTGTTCATTTCATTTATGCGCGAAATGCCTTAGAAATGGGTTTTAAGAGCATTTGAAGCATGGAGACGATTATCTCGAGATTGCAAGATAACCAAACAAAACTTTTAGTGGATTTCTACTTATTTTATTAAATATCATCTCCACCAAACAGGACAAGCTTGCATCTGTTATAGTTTTGGAGAAAAATGTGTTCATTTCATGTATGCGCGAAATGCCTTAAAAATGGCTTTAAAATGGATTTGGAGCATGGAGACGATTATCTCGGGATTGCAAGATAACCAAACAAAACTTTTAGTGGATTTCTACTTATTTTATTAAATATCATCTCCACCAAACAGGACAAGCTTGCATCTGTTATAGTTTTGGAGAAAAATGTGTTCATTTCATTTATGCGCGAAATGCCTTAGAAATGGGTTTTAATAGCATTTGAAGCATGGAGACGATTATCTCGAGATTGCAAGATAACCAAACAAAACTTTTAGTGGATTTCTACTTATTTTATTAAATATCATCTCCACCAAACAGGACAAGCTTGCATCTGTTATAGTTTTGGAGAAAAATGTGTTCATTTCATGTATGCGCGAAATGCCTTAAAAATGGCTTTAAAATGGATTTGGAGCATGGAGACGATTATCTCGGGATTGCAAGATAACCAAACAAAACTTTTAGTGGATTTCTACTTATTTTATTAAATATCATCTCCACCAAACAGGACAAGCTTGCATCTGTTATAGTTTGGGAGAAAAATGTGTTCATTTCATGTATGCGCGAAATGCCTTAAAAATGGCTTTAAAATGGATTTGGAGCATGGAGACGATTATCTCGGGATTGCAAGATAACCAAACAAAACTTTTAGTGGATTTCTACTTATTTTATTAAATATCATCTCCACCAAACAGGACAAGCTTGCATGTGTTATAGTTTTGGAGAAAAATGTGTTCATTTCATGTATGCGCAAAATGCCTTTGAAATGGCTTTAAAATGGATTTGGAGCATGGAGACGATTATCTCAGGATGGCAATATAAACAAAGGAAACTTTTAGTAGATTTCTACTTGTTTTATTAAATATTATCTCCACCAAACAGGACAAGCTTGCATCTGTTATAGTTTTGGAGAAAAATGTGTTCATTTCATGTTTGCGCGAAATGCCTTAAAAATGGCTTTAAAATGGATTTGGAGCATGGAGACGATTATCTCGGGATTGCAAGATAACCAAACAAAACTTTTAGTGGATTTCTACTTATTTTATTAAATATCATCTCCACCAAACAGGACAAGCTTGCATCTGTTATAGTTTTAAAGAAAAATGTGTTCATTTCATTTATGCGTGAAATGCCTTAGAAATGGGTTTTAAGAGCATTTGAAGCATGGAGACGATTATCTCGAGATTGCAAGATAACCAAACAAAACTTTTAGTGGATTTCTACTTATTTTATTAAATATCATCTCCACCAAACAGGACAAGCTTGCATCTGTTATAGTTTTGGAGAAAAATGTGTTCATTTCATGTATGCGCGAAATGCCTTAAAAATGGCTTTAAAATGGATATGGAGCATGGAGACGATTATCTCAGGATTGCAAGATAACCAAACAAAACTTTTAGTGGATTTCTACTTATTTTATTAAATATCATCTCCACCAAACAGGACAAGCTTGCATCTGTTATAGTTTTGGAGAAAAATGTGTTAATTTCATTTATGCGCGAAATACCTTAGAAATGGGTTTTAATAGCATTTGAAGCATGGAGACGATTATCTCGAGATTGCAAGATAACCAAACAAAACTTTTAGTGGATTTCTACTTATTTTATTAAATATCATCTCCATCAAACAGGACAAGCTTGCATCTGTTATAGTTTTGGAGAAAAATGTGTTCATTTCATGTATGCGCGAAATGCCTTAAAAAGGGCTTTAAAATGGATTTGGAGCATGGAGACGATTATCTCGGGATTGCAAGATAACCAAACAAAACTTTTAGTGGATTTCTACTTATTTTATTAAATATCATCTCCACCAAACAGGACAAGCTTGCATCTCTTATAGTTTTGGAGAAAAATGTGTTCATTTCATGTATGCGCAAAATGCCTTTGAAATGGCTTTAAAATGGATTTGGAGCATGGAGACGATTATCTCAGGATGGCAATATAAACAAACGAAACTTTTAGTAGATTTCTACTTATTTTATTAAATATTATCTCCACCAAACAGGACAAGCTTGCATCTGTTATAGTTTTGGAGAAAAATGTGTTCATTTCATGTATGCGCGAAATGCCTTAAAAATGGCTTTAAAATGGATATGGAGCATGGAGACGATTATCTCAGGATTGCAAGATAACCAAACAAAACTTTTAGTGGATTTCTACTTATTTTATTAAATATCATCTCCACCAAACAGGACAAGCTTGCATCTGTTATAGTTTTGGAGAAAAATGTGTTAATTTCATTTATGCGCGAAATACCTTAGAAATGGGTTTTAATAGCATTTGAAGCATGGAGACGATTATCTCGAGATTGCAAGATAACCAAACAAAACTTTTAGTGGATTTCTACTTATTTTATTAAATATCATCTCCATCAAACAGGACAAGCTTGCATCTGTTATAGTTTTGGAGAAAAATGTGTTCATTTCATGTATGCGCGAAATGCCTTAAAAAGGGCTTTAAAATGGATTTGGAGCATGGAGACGATTATCTCGGGATTGCAAGATAACCAAACAAAACTTTTAGTGGATTTCTACTTATTTTATTAAATATCATCTCCACCAAACAGGACAAGCTTGCATCTCTTATAGTTTTGGAGAAAAATGTGTTCATTTCATGTATGCGCAAAATGCCTTTGAAATGGCTTTAAAATGGATTTGGAGCATGGAGACGATTATCTCAGGATGGCAATATAAACAAACGAAACTTTTAGTAGATTTCTACTTATTTTATTAAATATTATCTCCACCAAACAGGACAAGCTTGCATCTGTTATAGTTTTGGAGAAAAATGTGTTCATTTCATGTATGCGCGAAATGCCTTAAAAATGGCTTTAAAATGGATTTGGAGCATGGAGACGATTATCTCGGGATTGCAAGATAACCAAACAAAACTTTTAGTGGATTTCTACTTATTTTATTAAATATCATCTCCACCAAACAGGACAAGCTTGCATCTGTTATAGTTTTGGAGAAAAATGTGTTCATTTCATGTATGCGCGAAATGCCTTAAAAATGGCTTTAAAATGGATTTGGAGCATGGAGACGATTATCTCGGGATTGCAAGATAACCAAACAAAACTTTTAGTGGATTTCTACTTATTTTATTAAATATCATCTCCACCAAACAGGACAAGCTTGCATCTGTTATAGTTTTGGAGAAAAATGTGTTCATTTCATTTATGCGCGAAATGCCTTAGAAATGGGTTTTAATAGCATTTGAAGCATGGAGACGATTATCTCGAGATTGCAAGTTAACCAAACAAAACTTTTAGTGGATTTCTACTTATTTTATTAAATATCATCTCCACCAAACAGGACAAGCTTGCATCTGTTATAGTTTTGGAGAAAAATGTGTTCATTTCATGTATGCGCGAAATGCCTTAAAAATGGCTTTAAAATGGATTTGGAGCATGGAGACGATTATCTCGGGATTGCAAGATAACCAAACAAAACTTTTAGTGGATTTCTACTTATTTTATTAAATATCATCTCCACCAAACAGGACAAGCTTGCATGTGTTATAGTTTTGGAGAAAAATGTGTTCATTTCATGTATGCGCAAAATGCCTTTGAAATGGCTTTAAAATGGATTTGGAGCATGGAGACGATTATCTCAGGATGGCAATATAAACAAACGAAACTTTTAGTAGATTTCTACTTATTTTATTAAATATTATCTCCACCAAACAGGACAAGCTTGCATCTGTTATAGTTTTGGAGAAAAATGTGTTCATTTCATGTATGCGCGAAATGCCTTAAAAATGGCTTTAAAATGGATTTGGAGCTTGGAGACGATTATCTCGGGATTGCAAGATAACCAAACAAAACTTTTAGTGGATTTCTACTTATTTTATTAAATATCATCTCCACCAAACAGGACAAGCTTGCATCTGTTATAGTTTTGGAGAAAAATGTGTTCATTTCATGTATGCGCGAAATGCCTTAAAAATGGCTTTAAAATGGATTTGGAGCATGGAGACGATTATCTCGGGATTGCAAGATAACCAAACAAAACGTTTAGTGGATTTCTACTTATTTTATTAAATATCATCTCCACCAAACAGGACAAGCTTGCATCTGTTATAGTTTTGGAGAAAAATGTGTTCATTTCATGTATGCGCAAAATGCCTTTGAAATGGCTTTAAAATGGATTTGGAGCATGGACACGATTATCTCAGGATGGCAATATAAATAAACGACACTTTTAGTAGATTTCTACTTATTTTATTAAATATTATCTCCACCAAACAGGACAAGCTTGCATCTGTTATAGTTTTGGAGAAAAATGTGTTCATTTCATGTATGCGCGAAATGCCTTAAAAATGGCTTTAAAATGGATTTGGAGCATGGAGACGATTATCTCGCGATTGCAAGATAACCAAACAAAACTTTTAGTGGATTTCTACTTATTTTATTAAATATCATCTCCACCAAACAGGACAAGCTTGCATCTAGTATAGTTTTAAAGAAAAATGTGTTCATTTCATTTATGCGCGAAATGCCTTAGAAATGGGTTTTAAGAGCATTTGAAGCATGGAGACGATTATCTCGAGATTGCAAGATAACCAAACAAAACTTTTAGTGGATTTCTACTTATTTTATTAAATATCATCTCCACCAAACAGGACAAGCTTGCATCTGTTATAGTTTTGGAGAAAAATGTGTTCATTTCATGTATGCGCGAAATGCCTTAAAAATGGCTTTAAAATGGATTTGGAGCATGGAGACGATTATCTCGGGATTGCAAGATAACCAAACAAAACTTTTAGTGGATTTCTACTTATTTTATTAAATATCATCTCCACCAAACAGGACAAGCTTGCATCTGTTATAGTTTTGGAGAAAAATGTGTTCATTTCATTTATGCGCGAAATGCCTTAGAAATGGGTTTTAATAGCATTTGAAGCATGGAGACGATTATCTCGAGATTGCAAGATAACCAAACAAAACTTTTAGTGGATTTCTACTTATTTTATTAAATATCATCTCCACCAAACAGGACAAGCTTGCATCTGTTATAGTTTTGGAGAAAAATGTGTTCATTTCATGTATGCGCGAAATGCCTTAAAAATGGCTTTAAAATGGATTTGGAGCATGGAGACGATTATCTCGGGATTGCAAGATAACCAAACAAAACTTTTAGTGGATTTCTACTTATTTTATTAAATATCATCTCCACCAAACAGGACAAGCTTGCATGTGTTATAGTTTTGGAGAAAAATGTGTTCATTTCATGTATGCGCAAAATGCCTTTGAAATGGCTTTAAAATGGATTTGGAGCATGGAGACGATTATCTCAGGATGGCAATATAAACAAACGAAACTTTTAGTAGATTTCTACTTATTTTATTAAATATTATCTCCACCAAACAGGACAAGCTTGCATCTGTTATAGTTTTGGAGAAAAATGTGTTCATTTCATGTATGCGCGAAATGCCTTAAAAATGGCTTTAAAATGGATTTGGAGCATGGAGACGATTATCTCGGGATTGCAAGATAACCAAACTAAACTTTTAGTGGATTTCTACTTATTTTATTAAATATCATCTCCACCAAACAGGACAAGCTTGCATCTGTTATAGTTTTGGAGAAAAATGTGTTCATTTCATGTATGCGCGAAATGCCTTAAAAATGGCTTTAAAATGGATTTGGAGCATGGAGACGATTATCTCGGGATTGCAAGATAACCAAACAAAACTTTTAGTGGATTTCTACTTATTTTATTAAATATCATCTCCACCAAACAGGACAAGCTTGCATCTGTTATAGTTTTGGAGAAAAATGTGTTCATTACATGTATGCGCAAAATGCCTTTGAAATGGCTTTAAAATGGATTTGGAGCATGGAGACGATTATCTCAGGATGGCAATATAAACAAACGAAACTTTTAGTAGATTTCTACTTATTTTATTAAATATTATCTCCACCAAACAGGACAAGCTTGCATCTGTTATAGTTTTGAAGAAAAATGTGTTCATTTCATGTATGCGCGAAATGCCTTAAAAATGGCTTTAAAATGGATTTGGAGCATGGAGACGATTATCTCGGGATTGCAAGATAACCAAACAAAACTTTTAGTGGATTTCTATTTATTTTATTAAATATCATCTCCACCAAACAGGACAAGCTTGCATCTGTTCTAGTTTTAAAGAAAAATGTGTTCATTTCATTTATGCGCGAAATGCCTTAGAAATGGGTTTTAAGAGCATTTGAAGCATGGAGACGATTATCTCGAGATTGCAAGATAACCAAACAAAACTTTTAGTGGATTTCTACTTATTTTATTAAATATCATCTCCACCAAACAGGACAAGCTTGCATCTGTTATAGTTTTGGAGAAAAATGTGTTCATTTCATGTATGCGCGAAATGCCTTAAAAATGGCTTTAAAATGGATTTGGAGCATGGAGACGATTATCTCGGGATTGCAAGATAACCAAACAAAACTTTTAGTGGATTTCTACTTATTTTATTAAATATCATCTCCACCAAACAGGACAAGCTTGCATCTGTTATAGTTTTGGAGAAAAATGTGTTCATTTCATTTATGCGCGAAATGCCTTAGAAATGGGTTTTAATAGCATTTGAAGCATGGAGACGATTATCTCGAGATTGCAAGATAACCAAACAAAACTTTTAGTGGATTTCTACTTATTTTATTAAATATCATCTCCACCAAACAGGACAAGCTTGCATCTGTTATAGTTTTGGAGAAAAATGTGTTCATTTCATGTATGCGCGAAATGCCTTAAAAATGGCTTTAAAATGGATTTGGAGCATGGAGACGATTATCTCGGGATTGCAAGATAACCAAACAAAACTTTTAGTGGATTTCTACTTATTTTATTAAATATCATCTCCACCAAACAGGACAAGCTTGCATCTGTTATAGTTTGGGAGAAAAATGTGTTCATTTCATGTATGCGCGAAATGCCTTAAAAATGGCTTTAAAATGGATTTGGAGCATGGAGACGATTATCTCGGGATTGCAAGATAACCAAACAAAACTTTTAGTGGATTTCTACTTATTTTATTAAATATCATCTCCACCAAACAGGACAAGCTTGCATGTGTTATAGTTTTGGAGAAAAATGTGTTCATTTCATGTATGCGCAAAATGCCTTTGAAATGGCTTTAAAATGGATTTGGAGCATGGAGACGATTATCTCAGGATGGCAATATAAACAAAGGAAACTTTTAGTAGATTTCTACTTGTTTTATTAAATATTATCTCCACCAAACAGGACAAGCTTGCATCTGTTATAGTTTTGGAGAAAAATGTGTTCATTTCATGTTTGCGCGAAATGCCTTAAAAATGGCTTTAAAATGGATTTGGAGCATGGAGACGATTATCTCGGGATTGCAAGATAACCAAACAAAACTTTTAGTGGATTTCTACTTATTTTATTAAATATCATCTCCACCAAACAGGACAAGCTTGCATCTGTTATAGTTTTAAAGAAAAATGTGTTCATTTCATTTATGCGTGAAATGCCTTAGAAATGGGTTTTAAGAGCATTTGAAGCATGGAGACGATTATCTCGAGATTGCAAGATAACCAAACAAAACTTTTAGTGGATTTCTACTTATTTTATTAAATATCATCTCCACCAAACAGGACAAGCTTGCATCTGTTATAGTTTTGGAGAAAAATGTGTTCATTTCATGTATGCGCGAAATGCCTTAAAAATGGCTTTAAAATGGATATGGAGCATGGAGACGATTATCTCAGGATTGCAAGATAACCAAACAAAACTTTTAGTGGATTTCTACTTATTTTATTAAATATCATCTCCACCAAACAGGACAAGCTTGCATCTGTTATAGTTTTGGAGAAAAATGTGTTAATTTCATTTATGCGCCAAATACCTTAGAAATGGGTTTTAATAGCATTTGAAGCATGGAGACGATTATCTCGAGATTGCAAGATAACCAAACAAAACTTTTAGTGGATTTCTACTTATTTTATTAAATATCATCTCCATCAAACAGGACAAGCTTGCATCTGTTATAGTTTTGGAGAAAAATGTGTTCATTTCATGTATGCGCGAAATGCCTTAAAAAGGGCTTTAAAATGGATTTGGAGCATGGAGACGATTATCTCGGGATTGCAAGATAACCAAACAAAACTTTTAGTGGATTTCTACTTATTTTATTAAATATCATCTCCACCAAACAGGACAAGCTTGCATCTCTTATAGTTTTGGAGAAAAATGTGTTCATTTCATGTATGCGCAAAATGCCTTTGAAATGGCTTTAAAATGGATTTGGAGCATGGAGACGATTATCTCAGGATGGCAATATAAACAAACGAAACTTTTAGTAGATTTCTACTTATTTTATTAAATATTATCTCCACCAAACAGGACAAGCTTGCATCTGTTATAGTTTTGGAGAAAAATGTGTTCATTTCATGTATGCGCGAAATGCCTTAAAAATGGCTTTAAAATGGATTTGGAGCATGGAGACGATTATCTCGGGATTGCAAGATAACCAAACAAAACTTTTAGTGGATTTCTACTTATTTTATTAAATATCATCTCCACCAAACAGGACAAGCTTGCATCTGTTATAGTTTTGGAGAAAAATGTGTTCATTTCATGTATGCGCGAAATGCCTTAAAAATGGCTTTAAAATGGATTTGGAGCATGGAGACGATTATCTCGGGATTGCAAGATAACCAAACAAAACTTTTAGTGGATTTCTACTTATTTTATTAAATATCATCTCCACCAAACAGGACAAGCTTGCATCTGTTATAGTTTTGGAGAAAAATGTGTTCATTTCATTTATGCGCGAAATGCCTTAGAAATGGGTTTTAATAGCATTTGAAGCATGGAGACGATTATCTCGAGATTGCAAGTTAACCAAACAAAACTTTTAGTGGATTTCTACTTATTTTATTAAATATCATCTCCACCAAACAGGACAAGCTTGCATCTGTTATAGTTTTGGAGAAAAATGTGTTCATTTCATGTATGCGCGAAATGCCTTAAAAATGGCTTTAAAATGGATTTGGAGCATGGAGACGATTATCTCGGGATTGCAAGATAACCAAACAAAACTTTTAGTGGATTTCTACTTATTTTATTAAATACCATCTCCACCAAACAGGACAAGCTTGCATGTGTTATAGTTTTGGAGAAAAATGTGTTCATTTCATGTATGCGCAAAATGCCTTTGAAATGGCTTTAAAATGGATTTGGAGCATGGAGACGATTATCTCAGGATGGCAATATAAACAAACGAAACTTTTAGTAGATTTCTACTTATTTTATTAAATATTATCTCCACCAAACAGGACAAGCTTGCATCTGTTATAGTTTTGGAGAAAAATGTGTTCATTTCATGTATGCGCGAAATGCCTTAAAAATGGCTTTAAAATGGATTTGGAGCTTGGAGACGATTATCTCGGGATTGCAAGATAACCAAACAAAACTTTTAGTGGATTTCTACTTATTTTATTAAATATCATCTCCACCAAACAGGACAAGCTTGCATCTGTTATAGTTTTGGAGAAAAATGTGTTCATTTCATGTATGCGCGAAATGCCTTAAAAATGGCTTTAAAATGGATTTGGAGCATGGAGACGATTATCTCGGGATTGCAAGATAACCAAACAAAACTTTTAGTGGATTTCTACTTATTTTATTAAATATCATCTCCACCAAACAGGACAAGCTTGCATCTGTTATAGTTTTGGAGAAAAATGTGTTCATTTCATTTATGCGCGAAATGCCTTAGAAATGGGTTTTAATAGCATTTGAAGCATGGAGACGATTATCTCGAGATTGCAAGTTAACCAAACAAAACTTTTAGTGGATTTCTACTTATTTTATTAAATATCATCTCCACCAAACAGGACAAGCTTGCATCTGTTATAGTTTTGGAGAAAAATGTGTTCATTTCATGTATGCGCGAAATGCCTTAAAAATGGCTTTAAAATGGATTTGGAGCATGGAGACGATTATCTCGGGATTGCAAGATAACCAAACAAAACTTTTAGTGGATTTCTACTTATTTTATTAAATACCATCTCCACCAAACAGGACAAGCTTGCATGTGTTATAGTTTTGGAGAAAAATGTGTTCATTTCATGTATGCGCAAAATGCCTTTGAAATGGCTTTAAAATGGATTTGGAGCATGGAGACGATTATCTCAGGATGGCAATATAAACAAACGAAACTTTTAGTAGATTTCTACTTATTTTATTAAATATTATCTCCACCAAACAGGACAAGCTTGCATCTGTTATAGTTTTGGAGAAAAATGTGTTCATTTCATGTATGCGCGAAATGCCTTAAAAATGGCTTTAAAATGGATTTGGAGCTTGGAGACGATTATCTCGGGATTGCAAGATAACCAAACAAAACTTTTAGTGGATTTCTACTTATTTTATTAAATATCATCTCCACCAAACAGGACAAGCTTGCATGTGTTATAGTTTTGGAGAAAAATGTGTTCATTTCATGTATGCGCAAAATGCCTTTGAAATGGCTTTAAAATGGATTTGGAGCATGGAGACGATTATCTCGGGATTGCAAGATAACCAAACAAAACTTTTAGTGGATTTCTACTTATTTTATTAAATATCATCTCCACCAAACAGGACAAGCTTGCATCTGTTATAGTTTTGGAGAAAAATGTGTTCATTTCATTTATGCGCGAAATGCCTTAGAAATGGGTTTTAATAGCATTTGAAGCATGGAGACGATTATCTCGAGATTGCAAGATAACCAAACAAAACTTTTAGTGGATTTCTACTTATTTTATTAAATATCATCTCCACCAAACAGGACAAGCTTGCATCTGTTATAGTTTTGGAGAAAAATGTGTTCATTTCATGTATGCGCGAAATGCCTTAAAAATGGCTTTAAAATGGATTTGGAGCATGGAGACGATTATCTCGGGATTGCAAGATAACCAAACAAAACTTTTAGTGGATTTCTACTTATTTTATTAAATATCATCTCCACCAAACAGGACAAGCTTGCATCTGTTATAGTTTGGGAGAAAAATGTGTTCATTTCATGTATGCGCGAAATGCCTTAAAAATGGCTTTAAAATGGATTTGGAGCATGGAGACGATTATCTCGGGATTGCAAGATAACCAAACAAAACTTTTAGTGGATTTCTACTTATTTTATTAAATATCATCTCCACCAAACAGGACAAGCTTGCATGTGTTATAGTTTTGGAGAAAAATGTGTTCATTTCATGTATGCGCAAAATGCCTTTGAAATGGCTTTAAAATGGATTTGGAGCATGGAGACGATTATCTCAGGATGGCAATATAAACAAAGGAAACTTTTAGTAGATTTCTACTTGTTTTATTAAATATTATCTCCACCAAACAGGACAAGCTTGCATCTGTTATAGTTTTGGAGAAAAATGTGTTCATTTCATGTTTGCGCGAAATGCCTTAAAAATGGCTTTAAAATGGATTTGGAGCATGGAGACGATTATCTCGGGATTGCAAGATAACCAAACAAAACTTTTAGTGGATTTCTACTTATTTTATTAAATATCATCTCCACCAAACAGGACAAGCTTGCATCTGTTATAGTTTTAAAGAAAAATGTGTTCATTTCATTTATGCGTGAAATGCCTTAGAAATGGGTTTTAAGAGCATTTGAAGCATGGAGACGATTATCTCGAGATTGCAAGATAACCAAACAAAACTTTTAGTGGATTTCTACTTATTTTATTAAATATCATCTCCACCAAACAGGACAAGCTTGCATCTGTTATAGTTTTGGAGAAAAATGTGTTCATTTCATGTATGCGCGAAATGCCTTAAAAATGGCTTTAAAATGGATATGGAGCATGGAGACGATTATCTCAGGATTGCAAGATAACCAAACAAAACTTTTAGTGGATTTCTACTTATTTTATTAAATATCATCTCCACCAAACAGGACAAGCTTGCATCTGTTATAGTTTTGGAGAAAAATGTGTTAATTTCATTTATGCGCCAAATACCTTAGAAATGGGTTTTAATAGCATTTGAAGCATGGAGACGATTATCTCGAGATTGCAAGATAACCAAACAAAACTTTTAGTGGATTTCTACTTATTTTATTAAGTATCATCTCCATCAAACAGGACAAGCTTGCATCTGTTATAGTTTTGGAGAAAAATGTGTTCATTTCATGTATGCGCGAAATGCCTTAAAAAGGGCTTTAAAATGGATTTGGAGCATGGAGACGATTATCTCGGGATTGCAAGATAACCAAACAAAACTTTTAGTGGATTTCTACTTATTTTATTAAATATCATCTCCACCAAACAGGACAAGCTTGCATCTCTTATAGTTTTGGAGAAAAATGTGTTCATTTCATGTATGCGCAAAATGCCTTTGAAATGGCTTTAAAATGGATTTGGAGCATGGAGACGATTATCTCAGGATGGCAATATAAACAAACGAAACTTTTAGTAGATTTCTACTTATTTTATTAAATATTATCTCCACCAAACAGGACAAGCTTGCATCTGTTATAGTTTTGGAGAAAAATGTGTTCATTTCATGTATGCGCGAAATGCCTTAAAAATGGCTTTAAAATGGATTTGGAGCATGGAGACGATTATCTCGGGATTGCAAGATAACCAAACAAAACTTTTAGTGGATTTCTACTTATTTTATTAAATATCATCTCCACCAAACAGGACAAGCTTGCATCTGTTATAGTTTTGGAGAAAAATGTGTTCATTTCATGTATGCGCGAAATGCCTTAAAAATGGCTTTAAAATGGATTTGGAGCATGGAGACGATTATCTCGGGATTGCAAGATAACCAAACAAAACTTTTAGTGGATTTCTACTTATTTTATTAAATATCATCTCCACCAAACAGGACAAGCTTGCATCTGTTATAGTTTTGGAGAAAAATGTGTTCATTTCATTTATGCGCGAAATGCCTTAGAAATGGGTTTTAATAGCATTTGAAGCATGGAGACGATTATCTCGAGATTGCAAGTTAACCAAACAAAACTTTTAGTGGATTTCTACTTATTTTATTAAATATCATCTCCACCAAACAGGACAAGCTTGCATCTGTTATAGTTTTGGAGAAAAATGTGTTCATTTCATGTATGCGCGAAATGCCTTAAAAATGGCTTTAAAATGGATTTGGAGCATGGAGACGATTATCTCGGGATTGCAAGATAACCAAACAAAACTTTTAGTGGATTTCTACTTATTTTATTAAATACCATCTCCACCAAACAGGACAAGCTTGCATGTGTTATAGTTTTGGAGAAAAATGTGTTCATTTCATGTATGCGCAAAATGCCTTTGAAATGGCTTTAAAATGGATTTGGAGCATGGAGACGATTATCTCAGGATGGCAATATAAACAAACGAAACTTTTAGTAGATTTCTACTTATTTTATTAAATATTATCTCCACCAAACAGGACAAGCTTGCATCTGTTATAGTTTTGGAGAAAAATGTGTTCATTTCATGTATGCGCGAAATGCCTTAAAAATGGCTTTAAAATGGATTTGGAGCTTGGAGACGATTATCTCGGGATTGCAAGATAACCAAACAAAACTTTTAGTGGATTTCTACTTATTTTATTAAATATCATCTCCACCAAACAGGACAAGCTTGCATCTGTTATAGTTTTGGAGAAAAATGTGTTCATTTCATGTATGCGCGAAATGCCTTAAAAATGGCTTTAAAATGGATTTGGAGCATGGAGACGATTATCTCGGGATTGCAAGATAACCAAACAAAACTTTTAGTGGATTTCTACTTATTTTATTAAATATCATCTCCACCAAACAGGACAAGCTTGCATCTGTTATAGTTTTGGAGAAAAATGTGTTCATTTCATGTATGCGCAAAATGCCTTTGAAATGGCTTTAAAATGGATTTGGAGCATGGACACGATTATCTCAGGATGGCAATATAAATAAACGAAACTTTTAGTAGATTTCTACTTATTTTATTAAATATTATCTCCACCAAACAGGACAAGCTTGCATCTGTTATAGTTTTGGAGAAAAATGTGTTCATTTCATGTATGCGCGAAATGCCTTAAAAATGGCTTTAAAATGGATTTGGAGCATGGAGACGATTATCTCGCGATTGCAAGATAACCAAACAAAACTTTTAGTGGATTTCTACTTATTTTATTAAATATCATCTCCACCAAACAGGACAAGCTTGCATCTGTTATAGTTTTAAAGAAAAATGTGTTCATTTCATTTATGCGCGAAATGCCTTAGAAATGGGTTTTAAGAGCATTTGAAGCATGGAGACGATTATCTCGAGATTGCAAGATAACCAAACAAAACTTTTAGTGGATTTCTACTTATTTTATTAAATATCATCTCCACCAAACAGGACAAGCTTGCATCTGTTATAGTTTTGGAGAAAAATGTGTTCATTTCATGTATGCGCGAAATGCCTTAAAAATGGCTTTAAAATGGATTTGGAGCATGGAGACGATTATCTCGGGATTGCAAGATAACCAAACAAAACTTTTAGTGGATTTCTACTTATTTTATTAAATATCATCTCCACCAAACAGGACAAGCTTGCATCTGTTATAGTTTTGGAGAAAAATGTGTTCATTTCATTTATGCGCGAAATGCCTTAGAAATGGGTTTTAATAGCATTTGAAGCATGGAGACGATTATCTCGAGATTGCAAGATAACCAAACAAAACTTTTAGTGGATTTCTACTTATTTTATTAAATATCATCTCCACCAAACAGGACAAGCTTGCATCTGTTATAGTTTTGGAGAAAAATGTGTTCATTTCATGTATGCGCGAAATGCCTTAAAAATGGCTTTAAAATGGATTTGGAGCATGGAGACGATTATCTCGGGATTGCAAGATAACCAAACAAAACTTTTAGTGGATTTCTACTTATTTTATTAAATATCATCTCCACCAAACAGGACAAGCTTGCATCTGTTATAGTTTGGGAGAAAAATGTGTTCATTTCATGTATGCGCGAAATGCCTTAAAAATGGCTTTAAAATGGATTTGGAGCATGGAGACGATTATCTCGGGATTGCAAGATAACCAAACAAAACTTTTAGTGGATTTCTACTTATTTTATTAAATATCATCTCCACCAAACAGGACAAGCTTGCATGTGTTATAGTTTTGGAGAAAAATGTGTTCATTTCATGTATGCGCAAAATGCCTTTGAAATGGCTTTAAAATGGATTTGGAGCATGGAGACGATTATCTCGGGATTGCAAGATAACCAAACAAAACTTTTAGTGGATTTCTACTTATTTTATTAAATATCATCTCCACCAAACAGGACAAGCTTGCATCTGTTATAGTTTGGGAGAAAAATGTGTTCATTTCATGTATGCGCGAAATGCCTTAAAAATGGCTTTAAAATGGATTTGGAGCATGGAGACGATTATCTCGGGATTGCAAGATAACCAAACAAAACTTTTAGTGGATTTCTACTTATTTTATTAAATATCATCTCCACCAAACAGGACAAGCTTGCATCTGTTATAGTTTTAAAGAAAAATGTGTTCATTTCATTTATGCGCGAAATGCCTTAGAAATGGGTTTTAAGAGCATTTGAAGCATGGAGACGATTATCTCGAGATTGCAAGATAACCAAACAAAACTTTTAGTGGATTTCTACTTATTTTATTAAATATCATCTCCACCAAACAGGACAAGCTTGCATCTGTTATAGTTTTGGAGAAAAATGTGTTCATTTCATTTATGCGCGAAATACCTTAGAAATGGGTTTTAATAGCATTTGAAGCATGGAGACGATTATCTCGAGATTGCAAGATAACCAAACAAAACTTTTAGTGGATTTCTACTTATTTTATTAAATATCATCTCCATCAAACAGGACAAGCTTGCATCTGTTATAGTTTTGGAGAAAAATGTGTTCATTTCATGTATGCGCGAAATGCCTTAAAAATGGCTTTAAAATGGATTTGGAGCATGGAGACGATTATCTCGGGATTGCAAGATAACCAAACAAAACTTTTAGTGGATTTCTACTTATTTTATTAAATATCATCTCCACCAAACAGGACAAGCTTGCATCTGTTATAGTTTTGGAGAAAAATGTGTTCATTTCATTTATGCGCGAAATGCCTTAGAAATGGGTTTTAATAGCATTTGAAGCATGGAGACGATTATCTCGAGATTGCAAGATAACCAAACAAAACTTTTAGTGGATTTCTACTTATTTTATTAAATATCATCTCCACCAAACAGGACAAGCTTGCATCTGTTATAGTTTTGGAGAAAAATGTGTTCATTTCATGTATGCGCGAAATGCCTTAAAAATGGCTTTAAAATGGATTTGGAGCATGGAGACGATTATCTCGGGATTGCAAGATAACCAAACAAAACTTTTAGTGGATTTCTACTTATTTTATTAAATATCATCTCCACCAAACAGGACAAGCTTGCATCTGTTATAGTTTGGGAGAAAAATGTGTTCATTTCATGTATGCGCGAAATGCCTTAAAAATGGCTTTAAAATGGATTTGGAGCATGGAGACGATTATCTCGGGATTGCAAGATAACCAAACAAAACTTTTAGTGGATTTCTACTTATTTTATTAAATATCATCTCCACCAAACAGGACAAGCTTGCATGTGTTATAGTTTTGGCGAAAAATGTGTTCATTTCATGTATGCGCAAAATGCCTTTGAAATGGCTTTAAAATGGATTTGGAGCATGGAGACGATTATCTCAGGATGGCAATATAAACAAACGAAACTTTTAGTAGATTTCTACTTATTTTATTAAATATTATCTCCACCAAACAGGACAAGCTTGCATCTGTTATAGTTTTGGAGAAAAATGTGTTCATTTCATGTATGCGCGAAATGCCTTAAAAATGGCTTTAAAATGGATTTGGAGCATGGAGACGATTATCTCGGGATTGCAAGATAACCAAACAAAACTTTTAGTGGATTTCTACTTATTTTATTAAATATCATCTCCACCAAACAGGACAAGCTTGCATCTGTTATAGTTTTAAAGAAAAATGTGTTCATTTCATTTATGCGCGAAATGCCTTAGAAATGGGTTTTAAGAGCATTTGAAGCATGGAGACGATTATCTCGAGATTGCAAGATAACCAAACAAAACTTTTAGTGGATTTCTACTTATTTTATTAAATATCATCTCCACCAAACAGGACAAGCTTGCATCTGTTATAGTTTTGGAGAAAAATGTGTTCATTTCATGTATGCGCGAAATGCCTTTAAAATGGCTTTAAAATGGATATGGAGCATGGAGACGATTATCTCAGGATTGCAAGATAACCAAACAAAACTTTTAGTGGATTTCTACTTATTTTATTAAATATCATCTCCACCAAACAGCACAAGCTTGCATCTGTTATAGTTTTGGAGAAAAATGTGTTCATTTCATTTATGCGCGAAATACCTTAGAAATGGGTTTTAATAGCATTTGAAGCATGGAGACGATTATCTCGAGATTGCAAGATAACCAAACAAAACTTTTAGTGGATTTCTACTTATTTTATTAAATATCATCTCCATCAAACAGGACAAGCTTGCATCTGTTATAGTTTTGGAGAAAAATGTGTTCATTTCATGTATGCGCGAAATGCCTTAAAAAGGGCTTTAAAATGGATTTGGAGCATGGAGACGATTATCTCGGGATTGCAAGATAACCAAACAAAACTTTTAGTGGATTTCTACTTATTTTATTAAATATCATCTCCACCAAACAGGACAAGCTTGCATCTGTTATAGTTTTGGAGAAAAATGTGTTCATTTCATGTATGCGCAAAATGCCTTTGAAATGGCTTTAAAATGGATTTGGAGCATGGAGACGATTATCTCAGGATGGCAATATAAACAAACGAAACTTTTAGTCGATTTCTACTTATTTTATTAAATATTATCTCCACCAAACAGGACAAGCTTGCATCTGTTATAGTTTTGGAGAAAAATGTGTTCATTTCATGTATGCGCGAAATGCCTTAAAAATGGCTTTAAAATGGATTTGGAGCATGGAGACGATTATCTCGGGATTGCAAGATAACCAAACAAAACTTTTAGTGGATTTCTACTTATTTTATTAAATATCATCTCCACCAAACAGGACAAGCTTGCATCTGTTATAGTTTTGGAGAAAAATGTGTTCATTTCATGTATGCGCGAAATGCCTTAAAAATGGCTTTAAAATGGATTTGGAGCATGGAGACGATTATCTCGGGATTGCAAGATAACCAAACAAAACTTTTAGTGGATTTCTACTTATTTTATTAAATATCATCTCCACCAAACAGGACAAGCTTGCATCTGTTATAGTTTTGGAGAAAAATGTGTTCATTTCATTTATGCGCGAAATGCCTTAGAAATGGGTTTTAATAGCATTTGAAGCATGGAGACGATTATCTCGAGATTGCAAGTTAACCAAACAAAACTTTTAGTGGATTTCTACTTATTTTATTAAATATCATCTCCACCAAACAGGACAAGCTTGCATCTGTTATAGTTTTGGAGAAAAATGTGTTCATTTCATGTATGCGCGAAATGCCTTAAAAATGGCTTTAAAATGGATTTGGAGCATGGAGACGATTATCTCGGGATTGCAAGATAACCAAACAAAACTTTTAGTGGATTTCTACTTATTTTATTAAATATCATCTCCACCAAACAGGACAAGCTTGCATCTGTTATAGTTTTGGAGAAAAATGTGTTCATTTCATTTATGCGCGAAATGCCTTAGAAATGGGTTTTAATAGCATTTGAAGCATGGAGACGATTATCTCGAGATTGCAAGATAACCAAACAAAACTTTTAGTGGATTTCTACTTATTTTATTAAATATCATCTCCACCAAACAGGACAAGCTTGCATCTGTTATAGTTTTGGAGAAAAATGTGTTCATTTCATGTATGCGCGAAATGCCTTAAAAATGGCTTTAAAATGGATTTGGAGCATGGAGACGATTATCTCGGGATTGCAAGCTAACCAAACAAAACTTTTAGTGGATTTCTACTTATTTTATTAAATATCATCTCCACCAAACAGGACAAGCTTGCATCTGTTATAGTTTTGGAGAAAAATGTGTTCATTTCATGTATGCGCAAAATGCCTTTGAAATGGCTTTAAAATGGATTTGGAGCATGGAGACGATTATCTCAGGATGGCAATATAAACAAACGAAACTTTTAGTCGATTTCTACTTATTTTATTAAATATTATCTCCACCAAACAGGACAAGCTTGCATCTGTTATAGTTTTGGAGAAAAATGTGTTCATTTCATGTATGCGCGAAATGCCTTAAAAATGGCTTTAAAATGGATTTGGAGCATGGAGACGATTATCTCGGGATTGCAAGATAACCAAACAAAACTTTTAGTGGATTTCTACTTATTTTATTAAATATCATCTCCACCAAACAGGACAAGCTTGCATCTGTTATAGTTTTGGAGAAAAATGTGTTCATTTCATGTATGCGCGAAATGCCTTAAAAATGGCTTTAAAATGGATTTGGAGCATGGAGACGATTATCTCGGGATTGCAAGATAACCAAACAAAACTTTTAGTGGATTTCTACTTATTTTATTAAATATCATCTCCACCAAACAGGACAAGCTTGCATCTGTTATAGTTTTGGAGAAAAATGTGTTCATTTCATTTATGCGCGAAATGCCTTAGAAATGGGTTTTAATAGCATTTGAAGCATGGAGACGATTATCTCGAGATTGCAAGTTAACCAAACAAAACTTTTAGTGGATTTCTACTTATTTTATTAAATATCATCTCCACCAAACAGGACAAGCTTGCATCTGTTATAGTTTTGGAGAAAAATGTGTTCATTTCATGTATGCGCGAAATGCCTTAAAAATGGCTTTAAAATGGATTTGGAGCATGGAGACGATTATCTCGGGATTGCAAGATAACCAAACAAAACTTTTAGTGGATTTCTACTTATTTTATTAAATATCATCTCCACCAAACAGGACAAGCTTGCATGTGTTATAGTTTTGGAGAAAAATGTGTTCATTTCATGTATGCGCAAAATGCCTTTGAAATGGCTTTAAAATGGATTTGGAGCATGGAGACGATTATCTCAGGATGGCAATATAAACAAACGAAACTTTTAGTAGATTTCTACTTATTTTATTAAATATTATCTCCACCAAACAGGACAATCTTGCATCTGTTATAGTTTTGGAGAAAAATGTGTTCATTTCATGTAGGCGCGAAATGCCTTAAAAATGGCTTTAAAATGGATTTGGAGCATGGAGACGATTATCTCGGGATTGCAAGATAACCAAACAAAACTTTTAGTGGATTTCTACTTATTTTATTAAATATCATCTCCACCAAACAGGACAAGCTTGCATCTGTTATAGTTTTAAAGAAAAATGTGTTCATTTCATTTATGCGCGAAATGCCTTAGAAATGGGTTTTAATAGCATTTGAAGCATGGAGACGATTATCTCGAGATTGCAAGATAACCAAACCAAACTTTTAGTGGATTTCTACTTATTTTATTAAATATCATCTCCACCAAACAGGACAAGCTTGCATCTGTTATAGTTTTGGAGAAAAATGTGTTCATTTCATGTATGCGCGAAATGCCTTAAAAATGGCTTTAAAATGGATTTGGAGCATGGAGACGATTATCTCGGGATTGCAAGATAACCAAACAAAACTTTTAGTGGATTTCTACGTATTTTATTAAATATCATCTCCACCAAACAGGACAAGCTTGCATCTGTTATAGTTTTGGAGAAAAATGTGTTCATTTCATTTATGCGCGAAATGCCTTAGAAATGGGTTTTAATAGCATTTGAAGCATGGAGACGATTATCTCGAGATTGCAAGATAACCAAACAAAACTTTTAGTGGATTTCTACTTATTTTATTAAATATCATCTCCACCAAACAGGACAAGCTTGCATCTGTTATAGTTTTGGAGAAAAATGTGTTCATTTCATGTATGCGCGAAATGCCTTAAAAATGGCTTTAAAATGGATTTGGAGCATGGAGACGATTATCTCGGGATTTCAAGCTAACCAAACAAAACTTTTAGTGGATTTCTACTTATTTTATTAAATATCATCTCCACCAAACAGGACAAGCTTGCATGTGTTATAGTTTTGGAGAAAAATGTGTTCATTTCATGTATGCGCAAAATGCCTTTGAAATGGCTTTAAAATGGATTTGGAGCATGGAGACGATTATCTCAGGATGGCAATATAAACAAACGAAACTTTTAGTAGATTTCTACTTATTTTATTAAATATTATCTCCACCAAACAGGACAAGCTTGCATCTGTTATAGTTTTGGAGAAAAATGTGTTCATTTCATGTATGCGCGAAATGCCTTAAAAATGGCTTTAAAATGGATTTGGAGCATGGAGACGATTATCTCGCGATTGCAAGATAACCAAACAAAACTTTTAGTGGATTTCTACTTATTTTATTAAATATCATCTCCACCAAACAGGACAAGCTTGCATCTGTTATAGTTTTAAAGAAAAATGTGTTCATTTCATTTATGCGCGAAATGCCTTAGAAATGGGTTTTAAGAGCATTTGAAGCATGGAGACGATTATCTCGAGATTGCAAGATAACCAAACAAAACTTTTAGTGGATTTCTACTTATTTTATTAAATATCATCTCCACCAAACAGGACAAGCTTGCATCTGTTATAGTTT
Source organism: Anomaloglossus baeobatrachus (assembly GCF_048569485.1). Classification (NCBI taxonomy): domain Eukaryota; kingdom Metazoa; phylum Chordata; class Amphibia; order Anura; family Aromobatidae; genus Anomaloglossus; species Anomaloglossus baeobatrachus. The sequence continues at coordinate 837,675 of NW_027442210.1, read as the reverse complement.
TGGAGAAAAATGTGTTCATTTCATTTATGCGCGAAATGCCTTAGAAATGGGTTTTAATAGCATTTGAAGCATGGAGACGATTATCTCGAGATTGCAAGATAACCAAACAAAACTTTTAGTGGATTTCTACTTATTTTATTAAATATCATCTCCACCAAACAGGACAAGCTTGCATCTGTTATAGTTTTGGAGAAAAATGTGTTCATTTCATGTATGCGCGAAATGCCTTAAAAATGGCTTTAAAATGGATTTGGAGCATGGAGACGATTATCTCGGGATTGCAAGCTAACCAAACAAAACTTTTAGTGGATTTCTACTTATTTTATTAAATATCATCTCCACCAAACAGGACAAGCTTGCATGTGTTATAGTTTTGGAGAAAAATGTGTTCATTTCATGTATGCGCAAAATGCCTTTGAAATGGCTTTAAAATGGATTTGGAGCATGGAGACGATTATCTCAGGATGGCAATATAAACAAACGAAACTTTTAGTAGATTTCTACTTATTTTATTAAATATTATCTCCACCAAACAGGACAAGCTTGCATCTGTTATAGTTTTGGAGAAAAATGTGTTCATTTCATGTAGGCGCGAAATGCCTTAAAAATGGCTTTAAAATGGATTTGGAGCATGGAGACGATTATCTCGGGATTGCAAGATAACCAAACAAAACTTTTAGTGGATTTCTACTTATTTTATTAAATATCATCTCCACCAAACAGGACAAGCTTGCATCTGTTATAGTTTTAAAGAAAAATGTGTTCATTTCATTTATGCGCGAAATGCCTTAGAAATGGGTTTTAATAGCATTTGAAGCATGGAGACGATTATCTCGAGATTGCAAGATAACCAAACCAAACTTTTAGTGGATTTCTACTTATTTTATTAAATATCATCTCCACCAAACAGGACAAGCTTGCATCTGTTATAGTTTTGGAGAAAAATGTGTTCATTTCATGTATGCGCAAAATGCCTTAAAAATGGCTTTAAAATGGATTTGGAGCATGGAGACGATTATCTCGGGATTGCAAGATAACCAAACAAAACTTTTAGTGGATTTCTACTTATTTTATTAAATATCATCTCCACCAAACAGGACAAGCTTGCATCTGTTATAGTTTTGGAGAAAAATGTGTTCATTTCATGTATGCGCGAAATGCCTTAAAAATGGCTTTAAAATGGATTTGGAGCATGGAGACGATTATCTCGGGATTGCAAGCTAACCAAACAAAACTTTTAGTGGATTTCTACTTATTTTATTAAATATCATCTCCACCAAACAGGACAAGCTTGCATCTGTTATAGTTTTGGAGAAAAATGTGTTCATTTCATGTATGCGCAAAATGCCTTTGAAATGGCTTTAAAATGGATTTGGAGCATGGAGACGATTATCTCAGGATGGCAATATAAACAAACGAAACTTTTAGTCGATTTCTACTTATTTTATTAAATATTATCTCCACCAAACAGGACAAGCTTGCATCTGTTATAGTTTTGGAGAAAAATGTGTTCATTTCATGTATGCGCGAAATGCCTTAAAAATGGCTTTAAAATGGATTTGGAGCATGGAGACGATTATCTCGGGATTGCAAGATAACCAAACAAAACTTTTAGTGGATTTCTACTTATTTTATTAAATATCATCTCCACCAAACAGGACAAGCTTGCATCTGTTATAGTTTTGGAGAAAAATGTGTTCATTTCATGTATGCGCGAAATGCCTTAAAAATGGCTTTAAAATGGATTTGGAGCATGGAGACGATTATCTCGGGATTGCAAGATAACCAAACAAAACTTTTAGTGGATTTCTACTTATTTTATTAAATATCATCTCCACCAAACAGGACAAGCTTGCATCTGTTATAGTTTTGGAGAAAAATGTGTTCATTTCATTTATGCGCGAAATGCCTTAGAAATGGGTTTTAATAGCATTTGAAGCATGGAGACGATTATCTCGAGATTGCAAGTTAACCAAACAAAACTTTTAGTGGATTTCTACTTATTTTATTAAATATCATCTCCACCAAACAGGACAAGCTTGCATCTGTTATAGTTTTGGAGAAAAATGTGTTCATTTCATGTATGCGCGAAATGCCTTAAAAATGGCTTTAAAATGGATTTGGAGCATGGAGACGATTATCTCGGGATTGCAAGATAACCAAACAAAACTTTTAGTGGATTTCTACTTATTTTATTAAATATCATCTCCACCAAACAGGACAAGCTTGCATGTGTTATAGTTTTGGAGAAAAATGTGTTCATTTCATGTATGCGCAAAATGCCTTTGAAATGGCTTTAAAATGGATTTGGAGCATGGAGACGATTATCTCAGGATGGCAATATAAACAAACGAAACTTTTAGTAGATTTCTACTTATTTTATTAAATATTATCTCCACCAAACAGGACAAGCTTGCATCTGTTATAGTTTTGGAGAAAAATGTGTTCATTTCATGTAGGCGCGAAATGCCTTAAAAATGGCTTTAAAATGGATTTGGAGCATGGAGACGATTATCTCGGGATTGCAAGATAACCAAACAAAACTTTTAGTGGATTTCTACTTATTTTATTAAATATCATCTCCACCAAACAGGACAAGCTTGCATCTGTTATAGTTTTAAAGAAAAATGTGTTCATTTCATTTATGCGCGAAATGCCTTAGAAATGGGTTTTAATAGCATTTGAAGCATGGAGACGATTATCTCGAGATTGCAAGATAACCAAACCAAACTTTTAGTGGATTTCTACTTATTTTATTAAATATCATCTCCACCAAACAGGACAAGCTTGCATCTGTTATAGTTTTGGAGAAAAATGTGTTCATTTCATGTATGCGCGAAATGCCTTAAAAATGGCTTTAAAATGGATTTGGAGCATGGAGACGATTATCTCGGGATTGCAAGATAACCAAACAAAACTTTTAGTGGATTTCTACGTATTTTATTAAATATCATCTCCACCAAACAGGACAAGCTTGCATCTGTTATAGTTTTGGAGAAAAATGTGTTCATTTCATTTATGCGCGAAATGCCTTAGAAATGGGTTTTAATAGCATTTGAAGCATGGAGACGATTATCTCGAGATTGCAAGATAACCAAACAAAACTTTTAGTGGATTTCTACTTATTTTATTAAATATCATCTCCACCAAACAGGACAAGCTTGCATCTGTTATAGTTTTGGAGAAAAATGTGTTCATTTCATGTATGCGCGAAATGCCTTAAAAATGGCTTTAAAATGGATTTGGAGCATGGAGACGATTATCTCGGGATTTCAAGCTAACCAAACAAAACTTTTAGTGGATTTCTACTTATTTTATTAAATATCATCTCCACCAAACAGGACAAGCTTGCATGTGTTATAGTTTTGGAGAAAAATGTGTTCATTTCATGTATGCGCAAAATGCCTTTGAAATGGCTTTAAAATGGATTTGGAGCATGGAGACGATTATCTCAGGATGGCAATATAAACAAACGAAACTTTTAGTAGATTTCTACTTATTTTATTAAATATTATCTCCACCAAACAGGACAAGCTTGCATCTGTTATAGTTTTGGAGAAAAATGTGTTCATTTCATGTATGCGCGAAATGCCTTAAAAATGGCTTTAAAATGGATTTGGAGCATGGAGACGATTATCTCGCGATTGCAAGATAACCAAACAAAACTTTTAGTGGATTTCTACTTATTTTATTAAATATCATCTCCACCAAACAGGACAAGCTTGCATCTGTTATAGTTTTAAAGAAAAATGTGTTCATTTCATTTATGCGCGAAATGCCTTAGAAATGGGTTTTAAGAGCATTTGAAGCATGGAGACGATTATCTCGAGATTGCAAGATAACCAAACAAAACTTTTAGTGGATTTCTACTTATTTTATTAAATATCATCTCCACCAAACAGGACAAGCTTGCATCTGTTATAGTTTTGGAGAAAAATGTGTTCATTTCATTTATGCGCGAAATGCCTTAGAAATGGGTTTTAATAGCATTTGAAGCATGGAGACGATTATCTCGAGATTGCAAGATAACCAAACAAAACTTTTAGTGGATTTCTACTTATTTTATTAAATATCATCTCCACCAAACAGGACAAGCTTGCATCTGTTATAGTTTTGGAGAAAAATGTGTTCATTTCATGTATGCGCGAAATGCCTTAAAAATGGCTTTAAAATGGATTTGGAGCATGGAGACGATTATCTCGGGATTGCAAGCTAACCAAACAAAACTTTTAGTGGATTTCTACTTATTTTATTAAATATCATCTCCACCAAACAGGACAAGCTTGCATGTGTTATAGTTTTGGAGAAAAATGTGTTCATTTCATGTATGCGCAAAATGCCTTTGAAATGGCTTTAAAATGGATTTGGAGCATGGAGACGATTATCTCAGGATGGCAATATAAACAAACGAAACTTTTAGTAGATTTCTACTTATTTTATTAAATATTATCTCCACCAAACAGGACAAGCTTGCATCTGTTATAGTTTTGGAGAAAAATGTGTTCATTTCATGTAGGCGCGAAATGCCTTAAAAATGGCTTTAAAATGGATTTGGAGCATGGAGACGATTATCTCGGGATTGCAAGATAACCAAACAAAACTTTTAGTGGATTTCTACTTATTTTATTAAATATCATCTCCACCAAACAGGACAAGCTTGCATCTGTTATAGTTTTAAAGAAAAATGTGTTCATTTCATTTATGCGCGAAATGCCTTAGAAATGGGTTTTAATAGCATTTGAAGCATGGAGACGATTATCTCGAGATTGCAAGATAACCAAACCAAACTTTTAGTGGATTTCTACTTATTTTATTAAATATCATCTCCACCAAACAGGACAAGCTTGCATCTGTTATAGTTTTGGAGAAAAATGTGTTCATTTCATGTATGCGCAAAATGCCTTAAAAATGGCTTTAAAATGGATTTGGAGCATGGAGACGATTATCTCGGGATTGCAAGATAACCAAACAAAACTTTTAGTGGATTTCTACTTATTTTATTAAATATCATCTCCACCAAACAGGACAAGCTTGCATCTGTTATAGTTTTGGAGAAAAATGTGTTCATTTCATTTATGCGCGAAATGCCTTAGAAATGGGTTTTAATAGCATTTGAAGCATGGAGACGATTATCTCGAGATTGCAAGATAACCAAACAAAACTTTTAGTGGATTTCTACTTATTTTATTAAATATCATCTCCACCAAACAGGACAAGCTTGCATCTGTTATAGTTTTGGAGAAAAATGTGTTCATTTCATGTATGCGCGAAATGCCTTAAAAATGGCTTTAAAATGGATTTGGAGCATGGAGACGATTATCTTGGGATTGCAAGCTAACCAAACAAAACTTTTAGTGGATTTCTACTTATTTTATTAAATATCATCTCCACCAAACAGGACAAGCTTGCATGTGTTATAGTTTTGGAGAAAAATGTGTTCATTTCATGTATGCGCAAAATGCCTTTGAAATGGCTTTAAAATGGATTTGGAGCATGGAGACGATTATCTCAGGATGGCAATATAAACAAACGAAACTTTTAGTAGATTTCTACTTATTTTATTAAATATTATCTCCACCAAACAGGACAAGCTTGCATCTGTTATAGTTTTGGAGAAAAATGTGTTCATTTCATGTATGCGCGAAATGCCTTAAAAATGGCTTTAAAATGGATTTGGAGCATGGAGACGATTATCTCGGGATTGCAAGATAACCAAACAAAACTTTTAGTGGATTTCTACTTATTTTATTAAATATCATCTCCACCAAACAGGACAAGCTTGCATCTGTTATAGTTTTGGAGAAAAATGTGTTCATTTCATGTATGCGCGAAATGCCTTAAAAATGGCTTTAAAATGGATTTGGAGCATGGAGACGATTATCTCGGGATTGCAAGATAACCAAACAAAACTTTTAGTGGATTTCTACTTATTTTATTAAATATCATCTCCACCAAACAGGACAAGCTTGCATCTGTTATAGTTTTTGAGAAAAATGTGTTCATTTCATGTATGCGCAAAATGCCTTTGAAATGGCTTTAAAATGGATTTGGAGCATGGAGACGATTATCTCAGGATGGCAATATAAACAAACGAAACTTTTAGTAGATTTCTACTTATTTTATTAAATATTATCTCCACCAAACAGGACAAGCTTGCATCTGTTATAGTTTTGGAGAAAAATGTGTTCATTTCATGTATGCGCGAAATGCCTTAAAAATGGCTTTAAAATGGATTTGGAGCATGGAGACGATTATCTCGGGATTGCAAGATAACCAAACAAAACTTTTAGTGGATTTCTACTTATTTTATTAAATATCATCTCCACCAAACAGGACAAGCTTGCATCTGTTATAGTTTTAAAGAAAAATGTGTTCATTTCATTCATGCGCGAAATGCCTTAGAAATGGGTTTTAAGAGCATTTGAAGCATGGAGACGATTATCTCGAGATTGCAAGATAACCAAACAAAACTTTTAGTGGATTTCTACTTATTTTATTAAATATCATCTCCACCAAACAGGACAAGCTTGCATCTGTTATAGTTTTGGAGAAAAATGTGTTCATTTCATGTATGCGCGAAATGCCTTAAAAATGGCTTTAAAATGGATTTGGAGCATGGAGACGATTATCTCGGGATTGCAAGATAACCAAACAAAACTTTTAGTGGATTTCTACTTATTTTATTAAATATCATCTCCACCAAACAGGACAAGCTTGCATCTGTTATAGTTTTGGAGAAAAATGTGTTCATTTCATGTATGCGCGAAATGCCTTAAAAATGGCTTTAAAATGGATTTGGAGCATGGAGACGATTATCTCGGGATTGCAAGATAACCAAACAAAACTTTTAGTGGATTTCTACTTATTTTATTAAATATCATCTCCACCAAACAGGACAAGCTTGCATCTGTTATAGTTTTGGAGAAAAATGTGTTCATTTCATGTATGCGCGAAATGCCTTAAAAATGGCTTTAAAATGGATTTGGAGCATGGAGACGATTATCTCGGGATTGCAAGATAACCAAACAAAACTTTTAGTGGATTTCTACTTATTTTATTAAATATCATCTCCACCAAACAGGACAAGCTTGCATCTGTTATAGTTTTGGAGAAAAATGTGTTCATTTCATGTATGCGCGAAATACCTTAAAAATGGCTTTAAAATGGATTTGGAGCATGGAGACGATTATCTCGGGATTGCAAGATAACCAAACAAAACTTTTAGTGGATTTCTACTTATTTTATTAAATATCATCTCCACCAAACAGGACAAGCTTGCATGTGTTATAGTTTTGGAGAAAAATGTGTTCATTTCATGTATGCGCAAAATGCCTTTGAAATGGCTTTAAAATGGATTTGGAGCATGGAGACGATTATCTCAGGATGGCAATATAAACAAACGAAACTTTTAGTAGATTTCTACTTATTTTATTAAATATTATCTCCACCAAACAGGACAAGCTTGCATCTGTTATAGTTTTGGAGAAAAATGTGTTCATTTCATGTATGCGCGAAATGCCTTAAAAATGGCTTTAAAATGGATTTGGAGCATGGAGACGATTATCTCGGGATTGCAATATAACCAAAAAAACTTTTAGTGGATTTCTACTTATTTTATTAAATATCATCTCCACCAAACAGGACAAGCTTGCATCTGTTATAGTTTTGGAGAAAAATGTGTTTATTTCATGTATGCGCGAAATGCCTTAAAAATGGCTTTAAAATGGATTTGGAGCATGGAGACGATTATCTCGGGATTGCAAGATAACCAAACAAAAATTTTAGTGGATTTCTACTTATTTTATTAAATATCATCTCCACCAAACAGGACAAGCTTGCATCTGTTATAGTTTTGGAGAAAAATGTGTTCATTTCATGTATGCGCGAAATGCCTTAAAAATGGCTTTAAAATGGATTTGGAGCATGGAGACGATTTATCTCGGGATTGCAAGATAACCAAACAAAACTTTTAGTGGATTTCTACTTATTTTATTAAATATCATCTCCACCAAACAGGACAAGCTTGCATCTGTTATAGTTTTGGAGAAAAATGTGTTCATTTCATGTATGCGCGAAATGCCTTAAAAATGGCTTTAAAATGGATTTGGAGCATGGAGACGATTATCTCGGGATTGCAAGATAACCAAACAAAACTTTTAGTGGATTTCTACTTATTTTATTAAATATCATCTCCACCAAACAGGACAAGCTTGCATGTGTTATAGTTTTGGAGAAAAATGTGTTCATTTCATGTATGCGCCAAATGCCTTTGAAATGGCTTTAAAATGGATTTGGAGCATGGAGACGATTATCTCGGGATTGCAAGATAACCAAACAAAAATTTTAGTGGATTTCTACTTATGTTATTAAATATCATCTCCACCAAACAGGACAAGCTTGCATCTGTTATAGTTTTGGAGAAAAATGTGTTCATTTCATGTATGCGCGAAATGCCTTAAAAATGGCTTTAAAATGGATTTGGAGCATGGAGACGATTATCTCGGGATTGCAAGATAACCAAACAAAACTTTTAGTGGATTTCTACTTATTTTATTAAATATCATCTCCACCAAACAGGACAAGTTTGCATCTGTTATAGTTTTGGAGAAAAATGTGTTCATTTCATGTATGCGCGAAATGCCTTAAAAATGGCTTTAAAATGGATTTGGAGCATGGAGACGATTATCTCGGGATTGCAAGATAACCAAACAAAACTTTTAGTGGATTTCTACTTATTTTATTAAATATCATCTCCACCAAGCAGGACAAGCTTGCATCTGTTATAGTTTTGGAGAAAAATGTGTTCATTTCATGTATACGCGAAATGCCTTAAAAATGGCTTTAAAATGGATTTGGAGCATGGAGACGATTATCTCGGGATTGCAAGATAACCAAACAAAACTTTTAGTGGATTTCTACTTATTTTATTAAATATCATCTCCACCAAACAGGACAAGCTTGCATCTGTTATAGTTTTGGAGAAAAATGTGTTCATTTCATGTATGCGCGAAATGCCTTAAAAATGGCTTTAAAATGGATTTGAAGCATGGAGACGATTATCTCGGGATTGCAAGATAACCAAACAAAACTTTTAGTGGATTTCTACTTATTTTATTAAATATCATCTCCACCAAACAGGACAAGCTTGCATGTGTTATAGTTTTGGAGAAAAATGTGTTCATTTCATGTATGCGCAAAATGCCTTTGAAATGGCTTTAAAATGGATTTGGAGCATGGAGACGATTATCTCAGGATGGCAATATAAACAAACGAAACTTTTAGTAGATTTCTACTTATTTTATTAAATATTATCTCCACCAAACAGGACAAGCTTGCATCTGTTATAGTTTTGGAGAAAAATGTGTTCATTTCATGTATGCGCGAAATGCCTTAAAAATGGCTTTAAAATGGATGTGGAGCATGGAGACGATTATCTCGGGATTGCAATATAACCAAACAAAACTTTTAGTGGATTTCTACTTATTTTATTAAATATCATCTCCACCAAACAGGACAAGCTTGCATCTGTTATAGTTTTGGAGAAAAATGTGTTCATTTCATGTATGCGCGAAATGCCTTAAAAATGGTTTTAAAATGGATTTGGAGCATGGAGACGATTATCTCGGGATTGCAAGATAACCAAACAAAAATTTTAGTGGATTTCTACTTCTTTTATTAAATATCATCTCCACCAAACAGGACAAGCTTGCATCTGTTATAGTTTTGGAGAAAAATGTGTTCATTTCATGTATGCGCGAAATGCCTTAAAAATGGCTTTAAAATGGATTTGGAGCATGGAGACGATTATCTCGGGATTGCAAGATAACCAAACAAAACTTTTAGTGGATTTCTACTTATTTTATTAAATATCATCTCCACCAAACAGGACAAGCTTGCATCTGTTATAGTTTTGGAGAAAAATGTGTTCATTTCATGTATGCGCGAAATGCCTTAAAAATGGCTTTAAAATGGATTTGGAGCATGGAGACGAATATCTCGGGATTGCAAGATAACCAAACAAAACTTTTAGTGGATTTCTACTTATTTTATTAAATATCATCTCCACCAAACAGGACAAGCTTGCATGTGTTATAGTTTTGGAGAAAAATGTGTTCATTTCATGTATGCGCGAAATGCCTTAAAAATGGCTTTAAAATGGATTTGGAGCATGGAGACGATTATCTCGGGATTGCAAGATAACCAAACAAAACTTTTAGTGGATTTCTACTTATTTTATTAAATATCATCTCCACCAAACAGGACAAGCTTGCATCTGTTATAGTTTTGGAGAAAAATGTGTTCATTTCATGTATGCGCGAAATGCCTTAAAAATGGCTTTAAAATGGATTTGGAGCATGGAGACGATTATCTCGGGATTGCAAGATAACAAAACAAAACTTTTAGTGGATTTCTACTTATTTTATTAAATATCATCTCCACCAAACAGGACAAGCTTGCATCTGTTATAGTTTTGGAGAAAAATGTGTTCATTTCATGTATGCGCGAAATGCCTTAAAAATGGCTTTAAAATGGATTTGGAGCATGGAGACGATTATCTCGGGATTGCAAGATAACCAAACAAAACTTTTAGTGGATTTCTACTTATTTTATTAATAATCATCTCCACCAAACAGGACAAGCTTGCATCTGTTATAGTTTTGGAGAAAAATGTGTTCATTTCATGTATGCGCGAAATGCCTTAAAAATGGCTTTAAAATGGATTTGGAGCATGGAGACGATTATCTCGGGATTGCAAGATAACCAAACAAAACTTTTAGTGGATTTCTACTTATTTTATTAAATATCATCTCCACCAAACAGGACAAGCTTGCATCTGTTATAGTTTTGGAGAAAAATGTGTTCATTTCATGTATGCGCGAAATGCCTTAAAAATGGCTTTAAAATGGATTTGGAGCATGGAGACGATTATCTCGGGATTGCAAGATAACCAAATAAAACTTTTAGTGGATTTCTACTTATTTTATTAAATATCATCTCCACCAAACAGGACAAGCTTGCATCTGTTATAGTTTTGGGGAAAAATGTGTTCATTTCATGTATGCGCGAAATGCCTTTGAAATGGCTTTAAAATGGATTTGGAGCATGGAGACGATTATCTCAGGATGGCAATATAAGCAAACAAAACTTTTAGTGGATTTCTACTTATTTTATTAAATATTATCTCCACCAAACAGGACAAGCTTGCATCTGTTATAGTTTTGGAGAAAAATGTGTTCATTTCATGTATGCGCGAAATGCCTTAAAAATGGCTTTAAAATGGATTTGGAGCATGGAGACGATTATCTCGGGATTGCAATATAAGCAAACAAAACTTTTAGTGGATTTCTACTTATTTTATTAAATATCATCTCCACCAAACAGGACAAGCTTGCATCTGTTATAGTTTTGGAGAAAAATGTGTTCATTTCATGTATGCGCGAAATGCCTTAAAAATGGCCTTAAAATGGATTTGGAGCATGGAGACGATTATCTCGGAATTGCAAGATAACCAAACAAAAATTTTAGTGGATTTCTACTTATTTTATTAATAATCATCTCCACCAAACAGGACAAGCTTGCATCTGTTATAGTTTTGGAGAAAAATGTGTTCATTTCATGTATGCGCGAAATGCCTTAAAAATGGCTTTAAAATGGATTTGGAGCATGGAGACGATTATCTCGGGATTGCAAGATAACCAAACAAAACTTTTAGTGGATTTCTACTTATTTTATTAAATATCATCTCCACCAAACAGGACAAGCTTGCATCTGTTATAGTTTTGGAGAAAAATGTGTTCATTTCATGTATGCGCGAAATGCCTTAAAAATGGCTTTAAAATGGATTTGGAGCATGGAGACGATTATCTCGGGATTGCAAGATAACCAAATAAAACTTTTAGTGGATTTCTACTTATTTTATTAAATATCATCTCCACCAAACAGGACAAGCTTGCATCTGTTATAGTTTTGGGGAAAAATGTGTTCATTTCATGTATGCGCGAAATGCCTTAAAAATGGCTTTAAAATGGATTTGGAGCATGGAGACGATTATCTCGGGATTGCAAGATAACCAAACAAAACTTTTAGTGGATTTCTACTTATTTTATTAAATATCATCTCCACCAAACAGGACAAGCTCGCATCTGTTATAGTTTTGGAGAAAAATGTGTTCATTTCATGTATGCGCGAAATGCCTTAAAAATGGCTTTAAAATGGATTTGGAGCATGGAGACGATTATCTCGGGATTGCAAGATAACCAAACAAAACTTTTAGTGGATTTCTACTTATTTTATTAAATATCATCTCCACCAAACAGGACAAGCTTGCATCTGTTATAGTTTTGGAGAAAAATGTGTTCATTTCATGTATGCGCGAAATGCCTTAAAAATGGCTTTAAAATGGATTTGGAGCATGGAGACGATTATCTCGGGATTGCAATATAACCAAACAAAACTTTTAGTGGATTTCTACTTATTTTATTAAATATCATCTCCACCAAACAGGACAAGCTTGCATCTGTTATAGTTTTGGAGAAAAATGTGTTCATTTCATGTATGCGCGAAATGCCTTAAAAATGGCTTTAAAATGGATTTGGAGCATGGAGACGATTATCTCGGGATTGCAAGATAACCAAACAAAACTTTTAGTGGATTTCTACTTATTTTATTAAATATCATCTCCACCAAACAGGACAAGCTTGCATCTGTTATAGTTTTGGAGAAAAATGTGTTCATTTCATGTATGCGCGAAATGCCTTAAAAATGGCTTTAAAATGGATTTGGAGCATGGAGACGATTATCTCGGGATTGCAAGATAACCAAATAAAACTTTTAGTGGATTTCTACTTATTTTATTAAATATCATCTCCACCAAACAGGACAAGCTTGCATCTGTTATAGTTTTGGGGAAAAATGTGTTCATTTCATGTATGCGCGAAATGCCTTAAAAATGGCTTTAAAATGGATTTGGAGCATGGAGACGATTATCTCGGGATTGCAAGATAACCAAACAAAACTTTTAGTGGATTTCTACTTATTTTATTAAATATCATCTCCACCAAACAGGACAAGCTTGCATCTGTTATAGTTTTGGAGAAAAATGTGTTCATTTCATGTATGCGCGAAATGCCTTAAAAATGGCTTTAAAATGGATTTGGAGCATGGAGACGATTATCTCGGGATTGCAAGATAACCAAACAAAACTTTTAGTGGATTTCTACTTATTTTATTAAATATCATCTCCACCAAACAGGACAAGCTTGCATCTGTTATAGTTTTGGAGAAAAATGTGTTCATTTCATGTATGCGCGAAATGCCTTAAAAATGGCTTTAAAATGGATTTGGAGCATGGAGACGATTATCTCGGGATTGCAAGATAACCAAACAAAACTTTTAGTGGATTTCTACTTATTTTATTAAATATCATCTCCACCAAACAGGACAAGCTTGCATCTGTTATAGTTTTGGAGAAAAATGTGTTCATTTCATGTATGCGCGAAATGCCTTAAAAATGGCTTTAAAATGGATTTGGAGCATGGAGACGATTATCTCGGGATTGCAAGATAACCAAACAAAACTTTTAGTGGATTTCTACTTATTTTATTAAATATCATCTCCACAAAACAGGACAAGCTTGCATCTGTTATAGTTTTGGAGAAAAATGTGTTCATTTCATGTATGCGCGAAATGCCTTAAAAATGGCTTTAAAATGGATTTGGAGCATGGAGACGATTATCTCGGGATTGCAAGATAATCAAACAAAACTTTTAGTGGATTTCTACTTATTTTATTAAATATCATCTCCACCAAACAGGACAAGCTTGCATGTGTTATAGTTTTGGAGAAAAATGTGTTCATTTTATGTATGCGCACAATGCCTTTGAAATGGCTTTAAAATGGATTTGGAGCATGGAGACGATTATCTCAGGATGGCAATATAAACAAACGAAACTTTTAGTAGATTTCTACTTATTTTATTAAATATTATCTCCACCAAACAGGACAAGCTTGCATCTGTTATAGTTTTGGAGAAAAATGTGTTCATTTCATGTATGCGCGAAATGCCTTAAAAATGGCTTTAAAATGGATTTGGAGCATGGAGACGATTATCTCGGGATTGCAAGATAACCAAACAAAACTTTTAGTGGATTTCTACTTATTTTATTAAATATCATCTCCACCAAACAGGACAAGCTTGCATCTGTTATAGTTTTGGAGAAAAATGTGTTCATTTCATGTATGCGCGAAATGCCTTAAAAATGGCTTTAAAATGGATTTGGAGCATGGAGACGATTATCTCGGAATTGCAAGATAACCAAACAAAAATTTTAGTGGATTTCTACTTATTTTATTAAATATCATCTCCACCAAACAGGACAAGCTTGCATCTGTTATAGTTTTGGAGAAAAATGTGTTCATTTCATGTATGCGCGAAATGCCTAAAAAATGGCTTTAAAATGGATTTGGAGCATGGAGACGATTATCTCGGGATTGCAAGATAACCAAACAAAACTTTTAGTGGATTTCTACTTATTTTATTAAATATCATCTCCACCAAACAGGACAAGCTTGCATCTGTTATAGTTTTGAAAAAAATGTGTTCATTTCATGTATGCGCGAAATGCCTTAAAAATGGCTTTAAAATGGATTTGGAGCATGGAGACGATTATCTCGGGATTGCAAGATAACCAAACAAAACTTTTAGTGGATTTCTACTTATTTTATTAAATATCATCTCCACCAAACAGGACAAGCTTGCATCTGTTATAGTTTTGGGGAAAAATGTGTTCATTTCATGTATGCGCGAAATGCCTTAAAAATGGCTTTAAAATGGATTTGGAGCATGGAGACGATTATCTCGCGATTGCAAGATAACCAAACAAAACTTTTAGTGGATTTCTACTTATTTTATTAAATATCATCTCCACCAAACAGGACAAGCTTGCATCTGTTATAGTTTTAAAGAAAAATGTGTTCATTTCATTTATGCGCGAAATGCCTTAGAAATGGGTTTTAAGAGCATTTGAAGCATGGAGACGATTATCTCGAGATTGCAAGATAACCAAACAAAACTTTTAGTGGATTTCTACTTATTTTATTAAATATCATCTCCACCAAACAGGACAAGCTTGCATCTGTTATAGTTTTGGAGAAAAATGTGTTCATTTCATTTATGCGCGAAATGCCTTAGAAATGGGTTTTAATAGCATTTGAAGCATGGAGACGATTATCTCGAGATTGCAAGATAACCAAACAAAACTTTTAGTGGATTTCTACTTATTTTATTAAATATCATCTCCACCAAACAGGACAAGCTTGCATCTGTTATAGTTTTGGAGAAAAATGTGTTCATTTCATGTATGCGCGAAATGCCTTAAAAATGGCTTTAAAATGGATTTGGAGCATGGAGACGATTATCTCGGGATTGCAAGCTAACCAAACAAAACTTTTAGTGGATTTCTACTTATTTTATTAAATATCATCTCCACCAAACAGGACAAGCTTGCATGTGTTATAGTTTTGGAGAAAAATGTGTTCATTTCATGTATGCGCAAAATGCCTTTGAAATGGCTTTAAAATGGATTTGGAGCATGGAGACGATTATCTCAGGATGGCAATATAAACAAACGAAACTTTTAGTAGATTTCTACTTATTTTATTAAATATTATCTCCACCAAACAGGACAAGCTTGCATCTGTTATAGTTTTGGAGAAAAATGTGTTCATTTCATGTAGGCGCGAAATGCCTTAAAAATGGCTTTAAAATGGATTTGGAGCATGGAGACGATTATCTCGGGATTGCAAGATAACCAAACAAAACTTTTAGTGGATTTCTACTTATTTTATTAAATATCATCTCCACCAAACAGGACAAGCTTGCATCTGTTATAGTTTTAAAGAAAAATGTGTTCATTTCATTTATGCGCGAAATGCCTTAGAAATGGGTTTTAATAGCATTTGAAGCATGGAGACGATTATCTCGAGATTGCAAGATAACCAAACCAAACTTTTAGTGGATTTCTACTTATTTTATTAAATATCATCTCCACCAAACAGGACAAGCTTGCATCTGTTATAGTTTTGGAGAAAAATGTGTTCATTTCATGTATGCGCAAAATGCCTTAAAAATGGCTTTAAAATGGATTTGGAGCATGGAGACGATTATCTCGGGATTGCAAGATAACCAAACAAAACTTTTAGTGGATTTCTACTTATTTTATTAAATATCATCTCCACCAAACAGGACAAGCTTGCATCTGTTATAGTTTTGGAGAAAAATGTGTTCATTTCATTTATGCGCGAAATGCCTTAGAAATGGGTTTTAATAGCATTTGAAGCATGGAGACGATTATCTCGAGATTGCAAGATAACCAAACAAAACTTTTAGTGGATTTCTACTTATTTTATTAAATATCATCTCCACCAAACAGGACAAGCTTGCATCTGTTATAGTTTTGGAGAAAAATGTGTTCATTTCATGTATGCGCGAAATGCCTTAAAAATGGCTTTAAAATGGATTTGGAGCATGGAGACGATTATCTTGGGATTGCAAGCTAACCAAACAAAACTTTTAGTGGATTTCTACTTATTTTATTAAATATCATCTCCACCAAACAGGACAAGCTTGCATGTGTTATAGTTTTGGAGAAAAATGTGTTCATTTCATGTATGCGCAAAATGCCTTTGAAATGGCTTTAAAATGGATTTGGAGCATGGAGACGATTATCTCAGGATGGCAATATAAACAAACGAAACTTTTAGTAGATTTCTACTTATTTTATTAAATATTATCTCCACCAAACAGGACAAGCTTGCATCTGTTATAGTTTTGGAGAAAAATGTGTTCATTTCATGTATGCGCGAAATGCCTTAAAAATGGCTTTAAAATGGATTTGGAGCATGGAGACGATTATCTCGGGATTGCAAGATAACCAAACAAAACTTTTAGTGGATTTCTACTTATTTTATTAAATATCATCTCCACCAAACAGGACAAGCTTGCATCTGTTATAGTTTTGGAGAAAAATGTGTTCATTTCATGTATGCGCGAAATGCCTTAAAAATGGCTTTAAAATGGATTTGGAGCATGGAGACGATTATCTCGGGATTGCAAGATAACCAAACAAAACTTTTAGTGGATTTCTACTTATTTTATTAAATATCATCTCCACCAAACAGGACAAGCTTGCATCTGTTATAGTTTTTGAGAAAAATGTGTTCATTTCATGTATGCGCAAAATGCCTTTGAAATGGCTTTAAAATGGATTTGGAGCATGGAGACGATTATCTCAGGATGGCAATATAAACAAACGAAACTTTTAGTAGATTTCTACTTATTTTATTAAATATTATCTCCACCAAACAGGACAAGCTTGCATCTGTTATAGTTTTGGAGAAAAATGTGTTCATTTCATGTATGCGCGAAATGCCTTAAAAATGGCTTTAAAATGGATTTGGAGCATGGAGACGATTATCTCGGGATTGCAAGATAACCAAACAAAACTTTTAGTGGATTTCTACTTATTTTATTAAATATCATCTCCACCAAACAGGACAAGCTTGCATCTGTTATAGTTTTAAAGAAAAATGTGTTCATTTCATTCATGCGCGAAATGCCTTAGAAATGGGTTTTAAGAGCATTTGAAGCATGGAGACGATTATCTCGAGATTGCAAGATAACCAAACAAAACTTTTAGTGGATTTCTACTTATTTTATTAAATATCATCTCCACCAAACAGGACAAGCTTGCATCTGTTATAGTTTTGGAGAAAAATGTGTTCATTTCATGTATGCGCGAAATGCCTTAAAAATGGCTTTAAAATGGATTTGGAGCATGGAGACGATTATCTCGGGATTGCAAGATAACCAAACAAAACTTTTAGTGGATTTCTACTTATTTATTAAATATCATCTCCACCAAACAGGACAAGCTTGCATCTGTTATAGTTTTGGAGAAAAATGTGTTCATTTCATGTATGCGCGAAATGCCTTAAAAATGGCTTTAAAATGGATTTGGAGCATGGAGACGATTATCTCGGGATTGCAAGATAACCAAACAAAACTTTTAGTGGATTTCTACTTATTTTATTAAATATCATCTCCACCAAACAGGACAAGCTTGCATCTGTTATAGTTTTGGAGAAAAATGTGTTCATTTCATTTATGCGCGAAATGCCTTAGAAATGGGTTTTAATAGCATTTGAAGCATGTAGACGATTATCTCGAGATTGCAAGATAACCAAACAAAACTTTTAGTGGATTTCTACTTATTTTATTAAATATCATCTCCACCAAACAGGACAAGCTTGCATCTGTTATAGTTTTGGAGAAAAATGTGTTCATTTCATGTATGCACGAAATGCCTTAAAAATGGCTTTAAAATGGATTTGGAGCATGGAGACGATTATCTCGGGATTGCAAGATAACCAAACAAAACTTTTAGTGGATTTATACTTATTTTATTAAATATCATCTCCACCAAACAGGACAAGCTTGCATCTGTTATAGTTTTAAAGAAAAATGTGTTCATTTCATTTATGCGCGAAATGCCTTAGAAATGGGTTTTAAGAGCATTTGAAGCATGGAGACGATTATCTCGAGATTGCAAGATAACCAAACAAAACTTTTAGTGGATTTCTACTTATTTTATTAAATATCATCTCCACCAAACAGGACAAGCTTGCATCTGTTATAGTTTTGGAGAAAAATGTGTTCATTTCATGTATGCGCGAAATGCCTTAAAAATGGCTTTAAAATGGATTTGGAGCATGGAGACGATTATCTCGGGATTGCAAGATAACCAAACAAAACTTTTAGTGGATTTCTACTTATTTTATTAAATATCATCTCCACCAAACAGGACAAGCTTGCATCTGTTATAGTTTTGGAGAAAAATGTGTTCATTTCATTTATGCGCGAAATGCCTTAGAAATGGGTTTTAATAGCATTTGAAGCATGTAGACGATTATCTCGAGATTGCAAGATAACCAAACAAAACTTTTTGTGGATTTCTACTTATTTTATTAAATATCATCTCCACCAAACAGGACAAGCTTGCATCTGTTATAGTTTTGGAGAAAAATGTGTTCATTTCATGTATGCGCGAAATGCCTTAAAAATGGCTTTAAAATGGATTTGGAGCATGGAGACGATTATCTCGGGATTGCAAGATAACCAAACAAAACTTTTAGTGGATTTCTACTTATTTTATTAAATATCATCTCCACCAAACAGGACAAGCTTGCATGTGTTATAGTTTTGGAGAAAAATGTGTTCATTTCATGTATGCGCAAAATGCCTTTGAAATGGCTTTAAAATGGATTTGGAGCATGGAGACGATTATCTCAGGATGGCAATATAAACAAACGAAACTTTTAGTAGATTTCTACTTATTTTATTAAATATTATCTCCACCAAACAGGACAAGCTTGCATCTGTTATAGTTTTGGAGAAAAATGTGTTCATTTCTTGTATGCGCGAAATGCCTTAAAAATGGCTTTAAAATGGATTTGGAGCATGGAGACGATTATCTCGGGATTGCAAGATAACCAAACTAAACTTTTAGTGGATTTCTACTTATTTTATTAAATATCATCTCCACCAAATAGGACAAGCTTGCATCTGTTATAGTTTTGGAGAAAAATGTGTTCATTTCATGTATGCGCGAAATGCCTTAAAAATGGCTTTAAAATGGATTTGGAGCATGGAGACGATTATCTCGGGATTGCAAGATAACCAAACAAAACTTTTAGTGGATTTCTACTTATTTTATTAAATATCATCTCCACCAAACAGGACAAGCTTGCATCTGTTATAGTTTTTGAGAAAAATGTGTTCATTTCATGTATGCGCAAAATGCCTTTGAAATGGCTTTAAAATGGATTTGGAGCATGGAGACGATTATCTCAGGATGGCAATATAAACAAACGAAACTTTTAGTAGATTTCTACTTATTTTATTAAATATTATCTCCACCAAACAGGACAAGCTTGCATCTGTTATAGTTTTGGAGAAAAATGTGTTCATTTCATGTATGCGCGAAATGCCTTAAAAATGGCTTTAAAATGGATTTGGAGCATGGAGACGATTATCTCGGGATTGCAAGATAACCAAACAAAACTTTTAGTGGATTTCTACTTATTTTATTAAATATCATCTCCACCAAACAGGACAAGCTTGCATCTGTTATAGTTTTAAAGAAAAATGTGTTCATTTCATTCATGCGCGAAATGCCTTAGAAATGGGTTTTAAGAGCATTTGAAGCATGGAGACGATTATCTCGAGATTGCAAGATAACCAAACAAAACTTTTAGTGGATTTCTACTTATTTTATTAAATATCATCTCCACCAAACAGGACAAGCTTGCATCTGTTATAGTTTTGGAGAAAAATGTGTTCATTTCATGTATGCGCGAAATGCCTTAAAAATGGCTTTAAAATGGATTTGGAGCATGGAGACGATTATCTCGGGATTGCAAGATAACCAAACAAAACTTTTAGTGGATTTCTACTTATTTATTAAATATCATCTCCACCAAACAGGACAAGCTTGCATCTGTTATAGTTTTGGAGAAAAATGTGTTCATTTCATGTATTCGTGAAATGCCTTAAAAATGGCTTTAAAATGGATTTGGAGCATGGAGACGATTATCTCGGGATTGCAAGATAACCAAACAAAACTTTTAGTGGATTTCTACTTATTTTATTAAATATCATCTCCACCAAACAGGACAAGCTTGCATCTGTTATAGTTTTGTAGAAAAATGTGTTCATTTCATTTATGCGCGAAATGCCTTAGAAATGGGTTTTAATAGCATTTGAAGCATGTAGACGATTATCTCGAGATTGCAAGATAACCAAACAAAACTTTTAGTGGATTTCTACTTATTTTATTAAATATCATCTCCACCAAACAGGACAAGCTTGCATCTGTTATAGTTTTGGAGAAAAATGTGTTCATTTCATGTATGCGCGAAATGCCTTAAAAATGGCTTTAAAATGGATTTGGAGCATGGAGACGATTATCTCGGGATTGCAAGATAACCAAACAAAACTTTTAGTGGATTTCTACCTATTTTATTAAATATCATCTCCACCAAACAGGACAAGCTTGCATGTGTTATAGTTTTGGAGAAAAATGTGTTCATTTCATGTATGCGCAAAATGCCTTTGAAATGGCTTTAAAATGGATTTGGAGCATGGAGACGATTATCTCAGGATGGCAATATAAACAAACGAAACTTTTAGTAGATTTCTACTTATTTTATTAAATATTATCTCCACCAAACAGGACAAGCTTGCATCTGTTATAGTTTTGGAGAAAAATGTGTTCATTTCATGTATGCGCGAAATGCCTTAAAAATGGCTTTAAAATGGATTTGGAGCATGGAGACGATTATCTCGGGATTGCAAGATAACCAAACAAAACTTTTAGTGGATTTCTACTTATTTTATTAAATATCATCTCCACCAAACAGGACAAGCTTGCATCTGTTATAGTTTTGGAGAAAAATGTGTTCATTTCATGTATGCGCAAAATGCCTTTGAAATGGCTTTAAAATGGATTTGGAGCATGGAGACGATTATCTCAGGATGGCAATATAAACAAACGAAACTTTTAGTAGATTTCTACTTATTTTATTAAATATTATCTCCACCAAACAGGACAAGCTTGCATCTGTTATAGTTTTGGAGAAAAATGTGTTCATTTCATGTATGCGCGAAATGCCTTAAAAATGGCTTTAAAATGGATTTGGAGCATGGAGACGATTATCTCGGGATTGCAAGATAACCAAACAAAACTTTTAGTGGATTTATACTTATTTTATTAAATATCATCTCCACCAAACAGGACAAGCTTGCATCTGTTATAGTTTTGGAGAAAAATGTGTTCATTTCATGTATGCGCGAAATGCCTTAAAAATGGCTTTAAAATGGACTTGGAGCATGGAGACGATTATCTCGGGATTGCAAGATAACCAAACAAAACTTTTAGTGGATTTCTACTTATTTTATTAAATATCATCTCCACCAAACAGGACAAGCTTGCATCTGTTATAGTTTTGGAGAAAAATGTGTTCATTTCATGTATGCGCAAAATGCCTTTGAAATGGCTTTAAAATGGATTTGGAGCATGGAGACGATTATCTCAGGATGGCAATATAAACAAACGAAACTTTTAGTAGATTTCTACTTATTTTATTAAATATTATCTCCACCAAACAGGACAAGCTTGCATCTGTTGTAGTTTTGGAGAAAAATGTGTTCATTTCATGTATGCACGAAATGCCTTAAAAATGGCTTTAAAATGGATTTGGAGCATGGAGACGATTATCTCGGGATTGCAAGATAACCAAACAAAACTTTTAGTGGATTTCTACTTATTTTATTAAATATCATCTCCACCAAACAGGACAAGCTTGCATCTGTTATAGTTTTAAAGAAAAATGTGTTCATTTCATTTATGCGCGAAATGCCTTAGAAATGGGTTTTAAGAGCATTTGAAGCATGGAGACGATTATCTCGAGATTGCAAGATAACCAAACAAAACTTTTAGTGGATTTCTACTTATTTTATTAAATATCATCTCCACCAAACAGGACAAGCTTGCATCTGTTATAGTTTTGGAGAAAAATGTGTTCATTTCATGTATGCGCGAAATGCCTTAAAAATGGCTTTAAAATGGATTTGGAGCATGGAGACGATTATCTCGGGATTGCAAGATAACCAAACAAAACTTTTAGTGGATTTCTACTTATTTTATTAAATATCATCTCCACCAAACAGGACAAGCTTGCATCTGTTATAGTTTTGGAGAAAAATGTGTTCATTTCATTTATGCGCGAAATGCCTTAGAAATGGGTTTTAATAGCATTTGAAGCATGGAGACGATTATCTCGAGATTGCAAGATAACCAAACAAAACTTTTTGTGGATTTCTACTTATTTTATTAAATATCATCTCCACCAAACAGGACAAGCTTGCATCTGTTATAGTTTTGGAGAAAAATGTGTTCATTTCATGTATGCGCGAAATGCCTTAAAAATGGCTTTAAAATGGATTTGGAGCATGGAGACGATTATCTCGGGATTGCAAGATAACCAAACAAAACTTTTAGTGGATTTCTACTTATTTTATTAAATATCATCTCCACCAAACAGGACAAGCTTGCATGTGTTATAGTTTTGGAGAAAAATGTGTTCATTTCATGTATGCGCAAAATGCCTTTGAAATGGCTTTAAAATGGATTTGGAGCATGGAGACGATTATCTCAGGATGGCAATATAAACAAACGAAACTTTTAGTAGATTTCTACTTATTTTATTAAATATTATCTCCACCAAACAGGACAAGCTTGCATCTGTTATAGTTTTGGAGAAAAATGTGTTCATTTCATGTATGCGCGAAATGCCTTAAAAATGGCTTTAAAATGGATTTGGAGCATGGAGACGATTATCTCGGGATTGCAAGATAACCAAACTAAACTTTTATTGGTTTTATACTTATTTTATTAAATATCATCTCCACCAAATAGGACAAGCTTGCATCTGTTATAGTTTTGGAGAAAAATGTGTTCATTTCATGTATGCGCGAAATGCCTTAAAAATGGCTTTAAAATGGATTTGGAGCATGGAGACGATTATCTCGGGATTGCAAGATAACCAAACAAAACTTTTAGTGGATTTCTACTTATTTTATTAAATATCATCTCCACCAAACAGGACAAGCTTGCATGTGTTATAGTTTTGGAGAAAAATGTGTTCATTTCATGTGTGCGCAAAATGCCTTTGAAATGGCTTTAAAATGGATTTGGAGCATGGAGACGATTATCTCAGGATGGCAATATAAACAAACGAAACTTTTAGTAGATTTCTACTTATTTTATTAAATATTATCTCCACCAAACAGGACAAGCTTGCATCTGTTATAGTTTTGGAGAAAAATGTGTTCATTTCATGTATGCGCGAAATGCCTTAAAAATGGCTTTAAAATGGATTTGGAGCATGGAGACGATTATCTCGGGATTGCAAGATAACCAAACAAAACTTTTAGTGGATTTCTACTTATTTTATTAAATATCATCTCCACCAAACAGGACAAGCTTGCATCTGTTATAGTTTTGGAGAAAAATGTGTTCATTTCATGTATGCGCAAAATGCCTTTGAAATGGCTTTAAAATGGATTTGGAGCATGGAGACGATTATCTCAGGATGGCAATATAAACAAACGAAACTTTTAGTAGATTTCTACTTATTTTATTAAATATTATCTCCACCAAACAGGACAAGCTTGCATCTGTTATAGTTTTGGAGAAAAATGTGTTCATTTCATGTATGCGCGAAATGCCTTAAAAATGGCTTTAAAATGGATTTGGAGCATGGAGACGATTATCTCGGGATTGCAAGATAACCAAACAAAACTTTTAGTGGATTTATACTTATTTTATTAAATATCATCTCCACCAAACAGGACAAGCTTGCATCTGTTATAGTTTTGGAGAAAAATGTGTTCATTTCATGTATGCGCGAAATGCCTTAAAATGGCTTTAAAATGGATTTGGAGCATGGAGACGATTATCTCGGGATTGCAAGATAACCAAACAAAACTTTTAGTGGATTTCTACTTATTTTATTAAATATCATCTCCACCAAACAGGACAAGCTTGCATCTGTTATAGTTTTGGAGAAAAATGTGTTCATTTCATGTATGCGCAAAATGCCTTTGAAATGGCTTTAAAATGGATTTGGAGCATGAAGACGATTATCTCAGGATGGCAATATAAACAAACGAAACTTTTAGTAGATTTCTACTTATTTTATTAAATATTATCTCCACCAAACAGGACAAGCTTGCATCTGTTATAGTTTTGGAGAAAAATGTGTTCATTTCATGTATGCGCGAAATGCCTTAAAAATGGCTTTAAAATGGATTTGGAGCATGGAGACGATTATCTCGGGATTGCAAGATAACCAAACTAAACTTTTAGTGGATTTCTACTTATTTTATTAAATATCATCTCCACCAAATAGGACAAGCTTGCATCTGTTATAGTTTTGGAGAAAAATGTGTTCATTTCATGTATGCGCGAAATGCCTTAAAAATGGCTTTAAAATGGATTTGGAGCATGGAGACGATTATCTCGGGATTGCAAGATAACCAAACAAAACTTTTAGTGGATTTCTACTTATTTTATTAAATATCATCTCCACCAAACAGGACAAGCTTGCATGTGTTATAGTTTTGGAGAAAAATGTGTTCATTTCATGTGTGCGCAAAATGCCTTTGAAATGGCTTTAAAATGGATTTGGAGCATGGAGACGATTATCTCAGGATGGCAATATAAACAAACGAAACTTTTAGTAGATTTCTACTTATTTTATTAAATATTATCTCCACCAAACAGGACAAGCTTGCATCTGTTATAGTTTTGGAGAAAAATGTGTTCATTTCATGTATGCGCGAAATGCCTTAAAAATGGCTTTAAAATGGATTTGGAGCATGGAGACGATTATCTCGGGATTGCAAGATAACCAAACAAAACTTTTAGTGGATTTCTACTTATTTTATTAAATATCATCTCCACCAAACAGGACAAGCTTGCATCTGTTATAGTTTTGGAGAAAAATGTGTTCATTTCATGTATGCGCAAAATGCCTTTGAAATGGCTTTAAAATGGATTTGGAGCATGGAGACGATTATCTCAGGATGGCAATATAAACAAACGAAACTTTTAGTAGATTTCTACTTATTTTATTAAATATTATCTCCACCAAACAGGACAAGCTTGCATCTGTTATAGTTTTGGAGAAAAATGTGTTCATTTCATGTATGCGCGAAATGCCTTAAAAATGGCTTTAAAATGGATTTGGAGCATGGAGACGATTATCTCGGGATTGCAAGATAACCAAACAAAACTTTTAGTGGATTTATACTTATTTTATTAAATATCATCTCCACCAAACAGGACAAGCTTGCATCTGTTATAGTTTTGGAGAAAAATGTGTTCATTTCATGTATGCGCGAAATGCCTTAAAATGGCTTTAAAATGGATTTGGAGCATGGAGACGATTATCTCGGGATTGCAAGATAACCAAACAAAACTTTTAGTGGATTTCTACTTATTTTATTAAATATCATCTCCACCAAACAGGACAAGCTTGCATCTGTTATAGTTTTGGAGAAAAATGTGTTCATTTCATGTATGCGCAAAATGCCTTTGAAATGGCTTTAAAATGGATTTGGAGCATGAAGACGATTATCTCAGGATGGCAATATAAACAAACGAAACTTTTAGTAGATTTCTACTTATTTTATTAAATATTATCTCCACCAAACAGGACAAGCTTGCATATGTTGTAGTTTTGGAGAAAAATGTGTTCATTTCATGTATGCACGAAATGCCTTAAAAATGGCTTTAAAATGGATTTGGAGCATGGAGACGATTATCTCGTGATTGCAAGATAACCAAACAAAACTTTTAGTGGATTTCTACTTATTTTATTAAATATCATCTCCACCAAACAGGACAAGCTTGCATCTGTTATAGTTTTAAAGAAAAATGTGTTCATTTCATTTATGCGCGAAATGCCTTAGAAATGGGTTTTAAGAGCATTTGAAGCATGGAGACGATTATCTCGAGATTGCAAGATAACCAAACAAAACTTTTAGTGGATTTCTACTTATTTTATTAAATATTATCTCCACCAAACAGGACAAGCTTGCATCTGTTATAGTTTTGGAGAAAAATGTGTTCATTTCATGTATGCGCGAAATGCCTTAAAAATGGCTTTAAAATGGATTTGGAGCATGGAGACGATTATCTCGGGATTGCAAGATAACCAAACAAAACTTTTAGTGGATTTCTACTTATTTTATTAAATATCATCTCCACCAAACAGGACAAGCTTGCATCTGTTATAGTTTTGGAGAAAAATGTGTTCATTTCATTTATGCGCGAAATGCCTTAGAAATGGGTTTTAATAGCATTTGAAGCATGGAGACGATTATCTCGAGATTGCAAGATAACCAAACAAAACTTTTAGTGGATTTCTACTTATTTTATTAAATATCATCTCCACCAAACAGGACAAGCTTGCATCTGTTATAGTTTTGGAGAAAAATGTGTTCATTTCATGTATGCGCGAAATGCCTTAAAAATGGCTTTAAAATGGATTTGGAGCATGGAGACGATTATCTCGGGATTGCAAGATAACCAAACAAAACTTTTAGTGGATTTCTACTTATTTTATTAAATATCATCTCCACCAAACAGGACAAGCTTGCATGTGTTATAGTTTTGGAGAAAAATGTGTTCATTTCATGTATGCGCAAAATGCCTTTGAAATGGTTTTAAAATGGATTTGGAGCATGGAGACGATTATCTCAGGATGGCAATATAAACAAACGAAACTTTTAGTAGATTTCTACTTATTTTATTAAATATTATCTCCACCAAACAGGACAAGCTTGCATCTGTTATAGTTTTGGAGAAAAATGTGTTCATTTCATGTATGCGCAAAATGCCTTAAAAATGGCTTTAAAATGGATTTGGAGCATGGAGACGATTATCTCGGGATTGCAAGATAACCAAACTAAACTTTTAGTGGATTTCTACTTATTTTATTAAATATCATCTCCACCAAACAGGACAAGCTTGCATCTGTTATAGTTTTGGAGAAAAATGTGTTCATTTCATGTATGCGCGAAATGCCTTAAAAATGGCTTTAAAATGGATTTGGAGCATGGAGACGATTATCTCGGGATTGCAAGATAACCAAACAAAACTTTTAGTGGATTTCTACTTATTTTATTAAATATCATCTCCACCAAACAGGACAAGCTTGCATCTGTTATAGTTTTGGAGAAAAATGTGTTCATTACATGTATGCGCAAAATGCCTTTGAAATGGCTTTAAAATGGATTTGGAGCATGGAGACGATTATCTCAGGATGGCAATATAAACAAACGAAACTTTTAGTAGATTTCTACTTATTTTATTAAATATTATCTCCACCAAACAGGACAAGCTTGCATCTGTTATAGTTTTGAAGAAAAATGTGTTCATTTCATGTATGCGCGAAATGCCTTAAAAATGGCTTTAAAATGGATTTGGAGCATGGAGACGATTATCTCGGGATTGCAAGATAACCAAACAAAACTTTTAGTGGATTTCTACTTATTTTATTAAATATCATCTCCACCAAACAGGACAAGCTTGCATCTGTTCTAGTTTTAAAGAAAAATGTGTTCATTTCATTTATGCGCGAAATGCCTTAGAAATGGGTTTTAAGAGCATTTGAAGCATGGAGACGATTATCTCGAGATTGCAAGATAACCAAACAAAACTTTTAGTGGATTTCTACTTATTTTATTAAATATCATCTCCACCAAACAGGACAAGCTTGCATCTGTTATAGTTTTGGAGAAAAATGTGTTCATTTCATGTATGCGCGAAATGCCTTAAAAATGGCTTTAAAATTGATTTGGAGCATGGAGACGATTATCTCGGGATTGCAAGATAACCAAACAAAACTTTTAGTGGATTTCTACTTATTTTATTAAATATCATCTCCACCAAACAGGACAAGCTTGCATCTGTTATAGTTTTGGAGAAAAATGTGTTCATTTCATTTATGCGCGAAATGCCTTAGAAATGGGTTTTAATAGCATTTGAAGCATGGAGACGATTATCTCGAGATTGCAAGATAACCAAACAAAACGTTTAGTGGATTTCTACTTATTTTATTAAATATCATCTCCACCAAACAGGACAAGCTTGCATCTGTTATAGTTTTGGAGAAAAATGTGTTCATTTCATGTATGCGCGAAATGCCTTAAAAATGGCTTTAAAATGGATTTGGAGCATGGAGACGATTATCTCGGGATTGCAAGATAACCAAACAAAACTTTTAGTGGATTTCTACTTATTTTATTAAATATCATCTCCACCAAACAGGACAAGCTTGCATCTGTTATAGTTTGGGAGAAAAATGTGTTCATTTCATGTATGCGCGAAATGCCTTAAAAATGGCTTTAAAATGGATTTGGAGCATGGAGACGATTATCTCGGGATTGCAAGATAACCAAACAAAACTTTTAGTGGATTTCTACTTATTTTATTAAATATCATCTCCACCAAACAGGACAAGCTTGCATGTGTTATAGTTTTGGAGAAAAATGTGTTCATTTCATGTATGCGCAAAATGCCTTTGAAATGGCTTTAAAATGGATTTGGAGCATGGAGACGATTATCTCAGGATGGCAATATAAACAAACGAAACTTTTAGTAGATTTCTACTTATTTTATTAAATATTATCTCCACCAAACAGGACAAGCTTGCATCTGTTATAGTTTTGGAGAAAAATGTGTTCATTTCATGTATGCGCGAAATGCCTTAAAAATGGCTTTAAAATGGATTTCGAGCATGGAGACGATTATCTCGGGATTGCAAGATAACCAAACAAAACTTTTAGTGGATTTCTACTTATTTTATTAAATATCATCTCCACCAAACAGGACAAGCTTGCATCTGTTATAGTTTTAAAGAAAAATGTGTTCATTTCATTTATGCGCGAAATGCCTTAGAAATGGGTTTTAAGAGCATTTGAAGCATGGAGACGATTATCTCGAGATTGCAAGATAACCAAACAAAACTTTTAGTGGATTTCTACTTATTTTATTAAATATCATCTCCACCAAACAGGACAAGCTTGCATCTGTTATAGTTTTGGAGAAAAATGTGTTCATTTCATGTATGCGCGAAATGCCTTAAAAATGGCTTTAAAATGGATATGGAGCATGGAGACGATTATCTCGGGATTGCAAGATAACCAAACAAAACTTTTAGTGGATTTCTACTTATTTTATTAAATATCATCTCCACCAAACAGGACAAGCTTGCATCTGTTATAGTTTTGGAGAAAAATGTGTTCACTTCATTTATGCGCGAAATGCCTTAGAAATGGGTTTTAATAGCATTTGAAGCATGGAGACGATTATCTCGAGATTGCAAGATAACCAAACAAAACTTTTAGTGGATTTCTACTTATTTTATTAAATATCATCTCCACCAAACAGGACAAGCTTGCATCTGTTATAGTTTTGGAGAAAAATGTGTTCATTTCATGTATGCGCGAAATGCCTTAAAAATGGCTTTAAAATGGATTTGGAGCATGGAGACGATTATCTCGGGATTGCAAGATAACCAAACAAAACTTTTAGTGGATTTCTACTTATTTTATTAAATATCATCTCCACCAAACAGGACAAGCTTGCATCTGTTATAGTTTTGAAGAAAAATGTGTTCATTTCATGTATGCGCGAAATGCCTTAAAAATGGCTTTAAAATGGATATGGAGCATGGAGACGATTATCTCAGGATTGCAAGATAACCAAACAAAACTTTTAGTGGATTTCTACTTATTTTATTAAATATCATCTCCACCAAACAGGACAAGCTTGCATCTGTTATAGTTTTGGAGAAAAATGTGTTCATTTCATTTATGCGCGAAATACCTTAGAAATGGGTTTTAATAGCATTTGAAGCATGGAGACGATTATCTCGAGATTGCAAGATAACCAAACAAAACTTTTAGTGGATTT
Source organism: Anomaloglossus baeobatrachus (assembly GCF_048569485.1). Classification (NCBI taxonomy): domain Eukaryota; kingdom Metazoa; phylum Chordata; class Amphibia; order Anura; family Aromobatidae; genus Anomaloglossus; species Anomaloglossus baeobatrachus. Next base: position 807,073 of record NW_027442210.1, on the reverse strand, counting down.
CTACTTATTTTATTAAATATCATCTCCATCAAACAGGACAAGCTTGCATCTGTTATAGTTTTGGAGAAAAATGTGTTCATTTCATGTATGCGCGAAATGCCTTAAAAAGGGCTTTAAAATGGATTTGGAGCATGGAGACGATTATCTCGGGATTGCAAGATAACCAAACAAAACTTTTAGTGGATTTCTACTTATTTTATTAAATATCATCTCCACCAAACAGGACAAGCTTGCATCTGTTATAGTTTTGGAGAAAAATGTGTTCATTTCATGTATGCGCAAAATGCCTTTGAAATGGCTTTAAAATGGATTTGGAGCATGGAGACGATTATCTCAGGATGGCAATATAAACAAACGAAACTTTTAGTAGATTTCTACTTATTTTATTAAATATTATCTCCACCAAACAGGACAAGCTTGCATCTGTTATAGTTTTGGAGAAAAATGTGTTCATTTCATGTATGCGCGAAATGCCTTAAAAATGGCTTTAAAATGGATTTGGAGCATGGAGACGATTATCTCGGGATTGCAAGATAACCAAACAAAACTTTTAGTGGATTTCTACTTTTTTTATTAAATATCATCTCCACCAAACAGGACAAGCTTGCATCTGTTATAGTTTTGGAGAAAAATGTGTTCATTTCATGTATGCGCGAAATGCCTTAAAAATGGCTTTAAAATGGATTTGGAGCATGGAGACGATTATCTCGGGATTGCAAGATAACCAAACAAAACTTTTAGTGGATTTCTACTTATTTTATTAAATATCATCTCCACCAAACAGGACAAGCTTGCATCTGTTATAGTTTTGGAGAAAAATGTGTTCATTTCATGTATGCGCGAAATGCCTTAAAAATGGCTTTAAAATGGACATGGAGCATGGAGACGATTATCTCGGGATTGCAAGATAACCAAACAAAACTTTTAGTGGATTTCTACTTATTTTATTAAATATCATCTCCACCAAACAGGACAAGCTTGCATCTGTTATAGTTTTGGAGAAAAATGTGTTCACTTCATTTATGCGCGAAATGCCTTAGAAATGGGTTTTAATAGCATTTGAAGCATGGAGACGATTATCTCGAGATTGCAAGATAACCAAACAAAACTTTTAGTGGATTTCTACTTATTTTATTAAATATCATCTCCACCAAACAGGACAAGCTTGCATCTGTTATAGTTTTGGAGAAAAATGTGTTCATTTCATGTATGCGCGAAATGCCTTAAAAATGGCTTTAAAATGGATTTGGAGCATGGAGACGATTATCTCGGGATTGCAAGATAACCAAACAAAACTTTTAGTGGATTTCTACTTATTTTATTAAATATCATCTCCACCAAACAGGACAAGCTTGCATCTGTTATAGTTTTGAAGAAAAATGTGTTCATTTCATGTATGCGCGAAATGCCTTAAAAATGGCTTTAAAATGGATATGGAGCATGGAGACGATTATCTCAGGATTGCAAGATAACCAAACAAAACTTTTAGTGGATTTCTACTTATTTTATTAAATATCATCTCCACCAAACAGGACAAGCTTGCATCTGTTATAGTTTTGGAGAAAAATGTGTTCATTTCATTTATGCGCGAAATACCTTAGAAATGGGTTTTAATAGCATTTGAAGCATGGAGACGATTATCTCGAGATTGCAAGATAACCAAACAAAACTTTTAGTGGATTTCTACTTATTTTATTAAATATCATCTCCATCAAACAGGACAAGCTTGCATCTGTTATAGTTTTGGAGAAAAATGTGTTCATTTCATGTATGCGCGAAATGCCTTAAAAAGGGCTTTAAAATGGATTTGGAGCATGGAGACGATTATCTCGGGATTGCAAGATAACCAAACAAAACTTTTAGTGGATTTCTACTTATTTTATTAAATATCATCTCCACCAAACAGGACAAGCTTGCATCTGTTATAGTTTTGGAGAAAAATGTGTTCATTTCATGTATGCGCAAAATGCCTTTGAAATGGCTTTAAAATGGATTTGGAGCATGGAGACTATTATCTCAGGATGGCAATATAAACAAACGAAACTTTTAGTAGATTTCTACTTATTTTATTAAATATTATCTCCACCAAACAGGACAAGCTTGCATCTGTTATAGTTTTGGAGAAAAATGTGTTCATTTCATGTATGCGCGAAATGCCTTAAAAATGGCTTTAAAATGGATTTGGAGCATGGAGACGATTATCTCGGGATTGCAAGATAACCAAACAAAACTTTTAGTGGATTTCTACTTATTTTATTAAATATCATCTCCACCAAACAGGACAAGCTTGCATCTGTTATAGTTTTGGAGAAAAATGTGTTCATTTCATGTATGCGCGAAATGCCTTAAAAATGGCTTTAAAATGGATTTGGAGCATGGAGACGATTATCTCGGGATTGCAAGATAACCAAACAAAACTTTTAGTGGATTTCTACTTATTTTATTAAATATCATCTCCACCAAACAGGACAAGCTTGCATCTGTTATAGTTTTGGAGAAAAATGTGTTCATTTCATTTATGCGCGAAATGCCTTAGAAATGGGTTTTAATAGCATTTGAAGCATGGAGACGATTATCTCGAGATTGCAAGTTAACCAAACAAAACTTTTAGTGGATTTCTACTTATTTTATTAAATATCATCTCCACCAAACAGGACAAGCTTGCATCTGTTATAGTTTTGGAGAAAAATGTGTTCATTTCATGTATGCGCGAAATTCCTTAAAAATGGCTTTAAAATGGATTTGGAGCATGGAGACGATTATCTCGGGATTGCAAGATAACCAAACAAAACTTTTAGTGGATTTCTACTTATTTTATTAAATATCATCTCCACCAAACAGGACAAGCTTGCATGTGTTATAGTTTTGGAGAAAAATGTGTTCATTTCATGTATGCGCAAAATGCCTTTGAAATGGCTTTAAAATGGATTTGGAGCATGGAGACGATTATCTCAGGATGGCAATATAAACAAACGAAACTTTTAGTAGATTTCTACTTATTTTATTAAATATTGTCTCCACCAAACAGGACAAGCTTGCATCTGTTATAGTTTTGGAGAAAAATGTGTTCATTTCATGTATGCGCGAAATGCCTTAAAAATGGCTTTAAAATGGATTTGGAGCATGGAGACGATTATCTCGGGATTGCAAGATAACCAAACAAAACTTTTAGTGGATTTCTACTTATTTTATTAAATATCATCTCCACCAAACAGGACAAGCTTGCATCTGTTATAGTTTTGGAGAAAAATGTGTTCATTTCATGTATGCGCGAAATGCCTTAAAAATGGCTTTAAAATGGATTTGGAGCATGGAGACGATTATCTCGGGATTGCAAGATAACCAAACAAAACTTTTAGTGGATTTCTACTTATTTTATTAAATATCATCTCCACCAAACAGGACAAGCTTGCATCTGTTATAGTTTTGGAGAAAAATGTGTTCATTTCATGTATGCGCAAAATGCCTTTGAAATGGCTTTAAAATGGATTTGGAGCATGGAGACGATTATCTCAGGATGGCAATATAAACAAACGAAACTTTTAGTAGATTTCTACTTATTTTATTAAATATTATCTCCACCAAACAGGACAAGCTTGCATCTGTTATAGTTTTGGAGAAAAATGTGTTCATTTCATGTATGCGCGAAATGCCTTAAAAATGGCTTTAAAATGGATTTGGAGCATGGAGACGATTATCTCGCGATTGCAAGATAACCAAACAAAACTTTTAGTGGATTTCTACTTATTTTATTAAATATCATCTCCACCAAACAGGACAAGCTTGCATCTGTTATAGTTTTAAAGAAAAATGTGTTCATTTCATTTATGCGCGAAATGCCTTAGAAATGGGTTTTAAGAGCATTTGAAGCATGGAGACGATTATCTCGAGATTGCAAGATAACCAAACAAAACTTTTAGTGGATTTCTACTTATTTTATTAAATATCATCTCCACCAAACAGGACAAGCTTGCATCTGTTATAGTTTTGGAGAAAAATGTGTTCATTTCATTTATGCGCGAAATGCCTTAAAAATGGCTTTAAAATGGATTTGGAGCATGGAGACGATTATCTCGGGATTGCAAGATAACCAAACAAAACTTTTAGTGGATTTCTACTTATTTTATTAAATATCATCTCCACCAAACAGGACAAGCTTGCATCTGTTATAGTTTTGGAGAAAAATGTGTTCATTTCATTTATGCGCGAAATGCCTTAGAAATGGGTTTTAATAGCATTTGAAGCATGGAGACGATTATCTCGAGATTGCAAGATAACCAAACAAAACTTTTAGTGGATTTCTACTTATTTTATTAAATATCATCTCCACCAAACAGGACAAGCTTGCATCTGTTATAGTTTTGGAGAAAAATGTGTTCATTTCATGTATGCGCGAAATGCCTTAAAAATGGCTTTAAAATGGATTTGGAGCATGGAGACGATTATCTCGGGATTGCAAGCTAACCAAACAAAACTTTTAGTGGATTTCTACTTATTTTATTAAATATCATCTCCACCAAACAGGACAAGCTTGCATGTGTTATAGTTTTGGAGAAAAATGTGTTCATTTCATGTATGCGCAAAATGCCTTTGAAATTGCTTTAAAATGGATTTGGAGCATGGAGACGATTATCTCAGGATGGCAATATAAACAAACGAAACTTTTAGTAGATTTCTACTTATTTTATTAAATATTATCTCCACCAAACAGGACAAGCTTGCATCTGTTATAGTTTTGGAGAAAAATGTGTTCATTTCATGTAGGCGCGAAATGCCTTAAAAATGGCTTTAAAATGGATTTGGAGCATGGAGACGATTATCTCGGGATTGCAAGATAACCAAACAAAACTTTTAGTGGATTTCTACTCATTTTATTAAATATCATCTCCACCAAACAGGACAAGCTTGCATCTGTTATAGTTTTGGAGAAAAATGTGTTCATTTCATGTATGCGCAAAATGCCTTTGAAATGGCTTTAAAATGGATTTGGAGCATGGAGACGATTATCTAAGGATGGCAATATAAACAAACGAAACTTTTAGTAGATTTCTACTTATTTTATTAAATATTATCTCCACCAAACAGGACAAGCTTGCATCTGTTATAGTTTTGGAGAAAAATGTGTTCATTTCATGTATGCGCGAAATGCCTTAAAAATGGCTTTAAAATGGATTTGGAGCATGGAGACGATTATCTCGGGATTGCAAGATAACCAAACAAAACTTTTAGTGGATTTCTACTTATTTTATTAAATATCATCTCCACCAAACAGGACAAGCTTGCATCTGTTATAGTTTTGGAGAAAAATGTGTTCATTTCATGTATGCGCGAAATGCCTTAAAAATGGCTTTAAAATGGATTTGGAGCATGGAGACGATTATCTCGGGATTGCAAGATAACCAAACAAAACTTTTAGTGGATTTCTACTTATTTTATTAAATATCATCTCCACCAAACAGGACAAGCTTGCATCTGTTATAGTTTTAAAGAAAAATGTGTTCATTTCATTCATGCGCGAAATGCCTTAGAAATGGGTTTTAAGAGCATTTGAAGCATGGAGACGATTATCTCGAGATTGCAAGATAACCAAACAAAACTTTTAGTGGATTTCTACTTATTTTATTAAATATCATCTCCACCAAACAGGACAAGCTTGCATCTGTTATAGTTTTGGAGAAAAATGTGTTCATTTCATGTATGCGCGAAATGCCTTAAAAATGGCTTTAAAATGGATTTGGAGCATGGAGACGATTATCTCGGGATTGCAAGATAACCAAACAAATTTTTTAGTGGATTTCTACTTATTTTATTAAATATCATCTCCACCAAACAGGACAAGCTTGCATGTGTTATAGTTTTGGAGAAAAATGTGTTCATTTCATGTATGCGCAAAATGCCTTTGAAATGGCTTTAAAATGGATTTGGAGCATGGAGACGATTATCTCAGGATGGCAATATAAACAAACGAAACTTTTAGTAGATTTCTACTTATTTTATTAAATATTATCTCCACCAAACAGGACAAGCTTGCATCTGTTATAGTTTTGGAGAAAAATGTGTTCATTTCATGTATGCGCGAAATGCCTTAAAAATGGCTTTAAAATGGATTTGGAGCATGGAGACGATTATCTCGGGATTGCAAGATAACCAAACAAAACTTTTAGTGGATTTCTACTTATTTTATTAAATATCATCTCCACCAAACAGGACAAGCTTGCATCTGTTATAGTTTTGGAGAAAAATGTGTTCATTTCATGTATGCGCGAAATGCCTTAAAAATGGCTTTAAAATGGATTTGGAGCATGGAGACGATTATCTCGGGATTGCAAGATAACCAAACAAAACTTTTAGTGGATTTCTACTTATTTTATTAAATATCATCTCCACCAAACAGGACAAGCTTGCATGTGTTATAGTTTTGGAGAAAAATGTGTTCATTTCATGTATGCGCAAAATGCCTTTGAAATGGCTTTAAAATGGATTTGGAGCATGGAGACGATTATCTCAGGATGGCAATATAAACAAACGAAACTTTTAGTAGATTTCTACTTATTTTATTAAATATTATCTCCACCAAACAGGACAAGCTTGCATCTGTTATAGTTTTGGAGAAAAATGTGTTCATTTCATGTATGCGCGAAATGCCTTAAAAATGGCTTTAAAATGGATTTGGAGCATGGAGACGATTATCTCGGGATTGCAAGATAACCAAACAAATTTTTTAGTGGATTTCTACTTATTTTATTAAATATCATCTCCACCAAACAGGACAAGCTTGCATCTGTTATAGTTTTGGAGAAAAATGTGTTCATTTCATGTATGCGCGAAATGCCTTAAAAATGGCTTTAAAATGGATTTGGAGCATGGAGACGATTATCTCGGGATTGCAAGATAACCAAACAAAACTTTTAGTGGATTTTTACTTATTTTATTAAATATCATCTCCACCAAACAGGACAAGCTTGCATCTGTTATAGTTTTGGAGAAAAATGTGTTCATTTCATGTATGCGCGAAATGCCTTAAAAATGGCTTTAAAATGGATTTGGAGCATGGAGACGATTATCTCGGGATTGCAAGATAACCAAACAAAACGTTTAGTGGATTTCTACTTATTTTATTAAATATCATCTCCACCAAACAGGACAAGCTTGCATCTGTTATAGTTTTGGAGAAAAATGTGTTCATTTCATGTATGCGCAAAATGCCTTTGAAATGGCTTTAAAATGGATTTGGAGCATGGAGACGATTATCTCAGGATGGCAATATAAACAAACGAAACTTTTAGTAGATTTCTACTTATTTTATTAAATATTATCTCCACCAAACAGGACAAGCTTGCATCTGTTATAGTTTTGGAGAAAAATGTGTTCATTTCATGTATGCGCGAAATGCCTTAAAAATGGCTTTAAAATGGATTTGGAGCATGGAGACGATTATCTCGGGATTGCAAGATAACCAAACAAAACTTTTAGTGGATTTCTACTTATTTTATTAAATATCATCTCCACCAAACAGGACAAGCTTGCATCTGTTATAGTTTTGGAGAAAAATGTGTTCATTTTATGTATGCGCGAAATGCCTTAAAAATGGCTTTAAAATAGATTTGGAGCATGGAGACGATTATCTCGGGATTGCAAGATAACCAAACAAAACTTTTAGTGGATTTCTACTTATTTTATTAAATATCATCTCCACCAAACAGGACAAGCTTGCATGTGTTATAGTTTTGGAGAAAAATGTGTTCATTTCATGTATGCGCAAAATGCCTTTGAAATGGCTTTAAAATGGATTTGGAGCATGGAGACGATTATCTCAGGATGGCAATATAAACAAACGAAACTTTTAGTAGATTTCTACTTATTTTATTAAATATTATCTCCACCAAACAGGACAAGCTTGCATCTGTTATAGTTTTAAAGAAAAATGTGTTCATTTCATGTATGCGCGAAATGCCTTAAAAATGGCTTTAAAATGGATTTGGAGCATGGAGACGATTATCTCGGGATTGCAAGATAACCAAACAAAACTTTTAGTGGATTTCTACTTATTTTATTAAATATCATCTCCACCAAACAGGACAAGCTTGCATCTGTTATAGTTTTGGAGAAAAATGTGTTCATTTCATGTATGCGCGAAATGCCTTAAAAATGGCTTTAAAATGGATTTGGAGCATGGAGACGATTATCTCGGGATTGCAAGATAACCAAACAAAACTTTTAGTGGATTTCTACTTATTTTATTAAATATCATCTCCACCAAACAGGACAAGCTTGCATCTGTTATAGTTTTGGAGAAAAATGTGTTCATTTCATGTATGCGCGAAATGCCTTAAAAATGGCTTTAAAATGGATTTGGAGCATGGAGACGATTATCTCGGGATTGCAAGATAACCAAACAAAACTTTTAGTGGATTTCTACTTATTTTATTAAATATCATCTCCACCAAACAGGACAAGCTTGCATGTGTTATAGTTTTGGAGAAAAATGTGTTCATTTCATGTATGCGCAAAATGCCTTTGAAATGGCTTTAAAATGGATTTGGAGCATGGAGACGATTATCTCAGGATGGCAATATAAACAAACGAAACTTTTAGTAGATTTCTACTTATTTTATTAAATATTATCTCCACCAAACAGGACAAGCTTGCATCTGTTATAGTTTTGGAGAAAAATGTGTTCATTTCATGTATGCGCGAAATGCCTTAAAAATGGCTTTAAAATGGATTTGGAGCATGGAGACGATTATCTCGGGATTGCAAGATAACCAAACAAAACTTTTAGTGGATTTCTACTTATTTTATTAAATATCATCTCCACCAAACAGGACAAGCTTGCATCTGTTATAGTTTTGGAGAAAAATGTGTTCATTTCATGTATGCGCGAAATGCCTTAAAAATGGCTTTAAAATGGATTTGGAGCATGGAGACGATTATCTCGGGATTGCAAGATAACCAAACAACACTTTTAGTGGATTTCTACTTATTTTATTAAATATCATCTCCACCAAACAGGACAAGCTTGCATCTGTTATAGTTTTAAAGAAAAATGTGTTCATTTCATTCATGCGCGAAATGCCTTAGAAATGGGTTTTAAGAGCATTTGAAGCATGGAGACGATTATCTCGAGATTGCAAGATAACCAAACAAAACTTTTAGTGGATTTCTACTTATTTTATTAAATATCATCTCCACCAAACAGGACAAGCTTGCATCTGTTATAGTTTTGGAGAAAAATGTGTTCATTTCATGTATGCGCGAAATGCCTTAAAAATGGCTTTAAAATGGATTTGGAGCATGGAGACGATTATCTCGGGATTGCAAGATAACCAAACAAATTTTTTAGTGGATTTCTACTTATTTTATTAAATATCATCTCCACCAAACAGGACAAGCTTGCATGTGTTATAGTTTTGGAGAAAAATGTGTTCATTTCATGTATGCGCAAAATGCCTTTGAAATGGCTTTAAAATGGATTTGGAGCATGGAGACGATTATCTCAGGATGGCAATATAAACAAACGAAACTTTTAGTAGATTTCTACTTATTTTATTAAATATTATCTCCACCAAACAGGACAAGCTTGCATCTGTTATAGTTTTGGAGAAAAATGTGTTCATTTCATGTATGCGCGAAATGCCTTAAAAATGGCTTTAAAATGGATTTGGAGCATGGAGACGATTATCTCGGGATTGCAAGATAACCAAACAAAACTTTTAGTGGATTTCTACTTATTTTATTAAATATCATCTCCACCAAACAGGACAAGCTTGCATCTGTTATAGTTTTGGAGAAAAATGTGTTCATTTCATGTATGCGCGAAATGCCTTAAAAATGGCTTTAAAATGGATTTGGAGCATGGAGACGATTATCTCGGGATTGCAAGATAACCAAACAAAACTTTTAGTGGATTTCTACTTATTTTATTAAATATCATCTCCACCAAACAGGACAAGCTTGCATGTGTTATAGTTTTGGAGAAAAATGTGTTCATTTCATGTATGCGCAAAATGCCTTTGAAATGGCTTTAAAATGGATTTGGAGCATGGAGACGATTATCTCAGGATGGCAATATAAACAAACGAAACTTTTAGTAGATTTCTACTTATTTTATTAAATATTATCTCCACCAAACAGGACAAGCTTGCATCTGTTATAGTTTTGGAGAAAAATGTGTTCATTTCATGTATGCGCGAAATGCCTTAAAAATGGCTTTAAAATGGATTTGGAGCATGGAGACGATTATCTCGGGATTGCAAGATAACCAAACAAATTTTTTAGTGGATTTCTACTTATTTTATTAAATATCATCTCCACCAAACAGGACAAGCTTGCATCTGTTATAGTTTTGGAGAAAAATGTGTTCATTTCATGTATGCGCGAAATGCCTTAAAAATGGCTTTAAAATGGATTTGGAGCATGGAGACGATTATCTCGGGATTGCAAGATAACCAAACAAAACTTTTAGTGGATTTTTACTTATTTTATTAAATATCATCTCCACCAAACAGGACAAGCTTGCATCTGTTATAGTTTTGGAGAAAAATGTGTTCATTTCATGTATGCGCGAAATGCCTTAAAAATGGCTTTAAAATGGATTTGGAGCATGGAGACGATTATCTCGGGATTGCAAGATAACCAAACAAAACGTTTAGTGGATTTCTACTTATTTTATTAAATATCATCTCCACCAAACAGGACAAGCTTGCATCTGTTATAGTTTTGGAGAAAAATGTGTTCATTTCATGTATGCGCAAAATGCCTTTGAAATGGCTTTAAAATGGATTTGGAGCATGGAGACGATTATCTCAGGATGGCAATATAAACAAACGAAACTTTTAGTAGATTTCTACTTATTTTATTAAATATTATCTCCACCAAACAGGACAAGCTTGCATCTGTTATAGTTTTGGAGAAAAATGTGTTCATTTCATGTATGCGCGAAATGCCTTAAAAATGGCTTTAAAATGGATTTGGAGCATGGAGACGATTATCTCGGGATTGCAAGATAACCAAACAAAACTTTTAGTGGATTTCTACTTATTTTATTAAATATCATCTCCACCAAACAGGACAAGCTTGCATCTGTTATAGTTTTGGAGAAAAATGTGTTCATTTTATGTATGCGCGAAATGCCTTAAAAATGGCTTTAAAATAGATTTGGAGCATGGAGACGATTATCTCGGGATTGCAAGATAACCAAACAAAACTTTTAGTGGATTTCTACTTATTTTATTAAATATCATCTCCACCAAACAGGACAAGCTTGCATGTGTTATAGTTTTGGAGAAAAATGTGTTCATTTCATGTATGCGCAAAATGCCTTTGAAATGGCTTTAAAATGGATTTGGAGCATGGAGACGATTATCTCAGGATGGCAATATAAACAAACGAAACTTTTAGTAGATTTCTACTTATTTTATTAAATATTATCTCCACCAAACAGGACAAGCTTGCATCTGTTATAGTTTTAAAGAAAAATGTGTTCATTTCATGTATGCGCGAAATGCCTTAAAAATGGCTTTAAAATGGATTTGGAGCATGGAGACGATTATCTCGGGATTGCAAGATAACCAAACAAAACTTTTAGTGGATTTCTACTTATTTTATTAAATATCATCTCCACCAAACAGGACAAGCTTGCATCTGTTATAGTTTTGGAGAAAAATGTGTTCATTTCATGTATGCGCGAAATGCCTTAAAAATGGCTTTAAAATGGATTTGGAGCATGGAGACGATTATCTCGGGATTGCAAGATAACCAAACAAAACTTTTAGTGGATTTCTACTTATTTTATTAAATATCATCTCCACCAAACAGGACAAGCTTGCATCTGTTATAGTTTTGGAGAAAAATGTGTTCATTTCATGTATGCGCGAAATGCCTTAAAAATGGCTTTAAAATGGATTTGGAGCATGGAGACGATTATCTCGGGATTGCAAGATAACCAAACAAAACTTTTAGTGGATTTCTACTTATTTTATTAAATATCATCTCCACCAAACAGGACAAGCTTGCATGTGTTATAGTTTTGGAGAAAAATGTGTTCATTTCATGTATGCGCAAAATGCCTTTGAAATGGCTTTAAAATGGATTTGGAGCATGGAGACGATTATCTCAGGATGGCAATATAAACAAACGAAACTTTTAGTAGATTTCTACTTATTTTATTAAATATTATCTCCACCAAACAGGACAAGCTTGCATCTGTTATAGTTTTGGAGAAAAATGTGTTCATTTCATGTATGCGCGAAATGCCTTAAAAATGGCTTTAAAATGGATTTGGAGCATGGAGACGATTATCTCGGGATTGCAAGATAACCAAACAAAACTTTTAGTGGATTTCTACTTATTTTATTAAATATCATCTCCACCAAACAGGACAAGCTTGCATCTGTTATAGTTTTGGAGAAAAATGTGTTCATTTCATGTATGCGCGAAATGCCTTAAAAATGGCTTTAAAATGGATTTGGAGCATGGAGACGATTATCTCGGGATTGCAAGATAACCAAACAAAACTTTTAGTGGATTTCTACTTATTTTATTAAATATCATCTCCACCAAACAGGACAAGCTTGCATGTGTTATAGTTTTGGAGAAAAATGTGTTCATTTCATGTATGCGCAAAATGCCTTTGAAATGGCTTTAAAATGGATTTGGAGCATGGAGACGATTATCTCAGGATGGCAATATAAACAAACGAAACTTTTAGTAGATTTCTACTTATTTTATTAAATATTATCTCCACCAAACAGGACATGCTTGCATCTGTTATAGTTTTGGAGAAAAATGTGTTCATTTCATGTATGCGCGAAATGCCTTAAAAATGGCTTTAAAATGGATTTGGAGCATGGAGACGATTATCTCAGGATGGCAATATAAACAAACGAAACTTTTAGTAGATTTCTACTTATTTTATTAAATATTATCTCCACCAAACAGGACAAGCTTGCATCTGTTATAGTTTTAAAGAAAAATGTGTTCATTTCATGTATGCGCGAAATGCCTTAAAAATGGCTTTAAAATGGATTTGGAGCATGGAGACGATTATCTCGGGATTGCAAGATAACCAAACAAAACTTTTAGTGGATTTCTACTTATTTTATTAAATATCATCTCCACCAAACAGGACAAGCTTGCATGTGTTATAGTTTTGGAGAAAAATGTGTTCATTTCATGTATGCGCAAAATGCCTTTGAAATGGCTTTAAAATGGATTTGGAGCATGGAGACGATTATCTCAGGATGGCAATATAAACAAACGAAACTTTTAGTAGATTTCTACTTATTTTATTAAATATTATCTCCACCAAACAGGACAAGCTTGCATCTGTTATAGTTTTAAAGAAAAATGTGTTCATTTCATGTATGCGCGAAATGCCTTAAAAATGGCTTTAAAATGGATTTGGAGCATGGAGACGATTATCTCGGGATTGCAAGATAACCAAACAAAACTTTTAGTGGATTTCTACTTATTTTATTAAATATCATCTCCACCAAACAGGACAAGCTTGCATCTGTTATAGTTTTGGAGAAAAATGTGTTCATTTCATGTATGCGCGAAATGCCTTAAAAATGGCTTTAAAATGGATTTGGAGCATGGAGACGATTATCTCGGGATTGCAAGATAACCAAACAAAACTTTTAGTGGATTTCTACTTATTTTATTAAATATCATCTCCACCAAACAGGACAAGCTTGCATCTGTTATAGTTTTGGAGAAAAATGTGTTCATTTCATGTATGCGCGAAATGCCTTAAAAATGGCTTTAAAATGGATTTGGAGCATGGAGACGATTATCTCGGGATTGCAAGATAACCAAACAAAACTTTTAGTGGATTTCTACTTATTTTATTAAATATCATCTCCACCAAACAGGACAAGCTTGCATGTGTTATAGTTTTGGAGAAAAATGTGTTCATTTCATGTATGCGCAAAATGCCTTTGAAATGGCTTTAAAATGGATTTGGAGCATGGAGACGATTATCTCAGGATGGCAATATAAACAAACGAAACTTTTAGTAGATTTCTACTTATTTTATTAAATATTATCTCCACCAAACAGGACAAGCTTGCATCTGTTATAGTTTTGGAGAAAAATGTGTTCATTTCATGTATGCGCGAAATGCCTTAAAAATGGCTTTAAAATGGATTTGGAGCATGGAGACGATTATCTCGGGATTGCAAGATAACCAAACAAAACTTTTAGTGGATTTCTACTTATTTTATTAAATATCATCTCCACCAAACAGGACAAGCTTGCATCTGTTATAGTTTTGGAGAAAAATGTGTTCATTTCATGTATGCGCGAAATGCCTTAAAAATGGCTTTAAAATGGATTTGGAGCATGGAGACGATTATCTCGGGATTGCAAGATAACCAAACAAAACTTTTAGTGGATTTCTACTTATTTTATTAAATATCATCTCCACCAAACAGGACAAGCTTGCATGTGTTATAGTTTTGGAGAAAAATGTGTTCATTTCATGTATGCGCAAAATGCCTTTGAAATGGCTTTAAAATGGATTTGGAGCATGGAGACGATTATCTCAGGATGGCAATATAAACAAACGAAACTTTTAGTAGATTTCTACTTATTTTATTAAATATTATCTCCACCAAACAGGACATGCTTGCATCTGTTATAGTTTTGGAGAAAAATGTGTTCATTTCATGTATGCGCGAAATGCCTTAAAAATGGCTTTAAAATGGATTTGGAGCATGGAGACGATTATCTCGGGATTGCAAGATAACCAAACAAAACTTTTAGTGGATTTTTACTTATTTTATTAAATATCATCTCCACCAAACAGGACAAGCTTGCATCTGTTATAGTTTTGGAGAAAAATGTGTTCATTTCATGTATGCGCGAAATGCCTTAAAAATGGCTTTAAAATGGATTTGGAGCATGGAGACGATTATCTCGGGATTGCAAGATAACCAAACAAAACGTTTAGTGGATTTCTACTTATTTTATTAAATATCATCTCCACCAAACAGGACAAGCTTGCATCTGTTATAGTTTTGGAGAAAAATGTGTTCATTTCATGTATGCGCAAAATGCCTTTGAAATGGCTTTAAAATGGATTTGGAGCATGGAGACGATTATCTCAGGATGGCAATATAAACAAACGAAACTTTTAGTAGATTTCTACTTATTTTATTAAATATTATCTCCACCAAACAGGACAAGCTTGCATCTGTTATAGTTTTGGAGAAAAATGTGTTCATTTCATGTATGCGCGAAATGCCTTAAAAATGGCTTTAAAATGGATTTGGAGCATGGAGACGATTATCTCGGGATTGCAAAATAACCAAACAAAACTTTTAGTGGATTTCTACTTATTTTATTAAATATCATCTCCACCAAACAGGACAAGCTTGCATCTGTTATAGTTTTGGAGAAAAATGTGTTCATTTCATGTATGCGCGAAATGCCTTAAAAATGGCTTTAAAATGGATTTGGAGCATGGAGACGATTATCTCGGGATTGCAAGATAACCAAACAAAACTTTTAGTGGATTTCTACTTATTTTATTAAATATCATCTCCACCAAACAGGACAAGCTTGCATCTGTTATAGTTTTGGAGAAAAATGTGTTCATTTCATGTATGCGCGAAATGCCTTAAAAATGGCTTTAAAATGGATTTGGAGCATAAAGACGATTATCTCGGGATTGCAAGATAACCAAACAAAACTTTTAGTGGATTTCTACTTATTTTATTAAATATCATCTCCACCAAACAGGACAAGCTTGCATCTGTTATAGTTTTGGAGAAAAATGTGTTCATTTCATGTATGCGCGAAATGCCTTAAAAATGGCTTTAAAATGGATTTGGAGCATGGAGACGATTATCTCGGGATTGCAAGATAACCAAACAAAACTTTTAGTGGATTTCTACTTATTTTATTAAATATCATCTCCACCAAACAGGACAAGCTTGCATCTGTTATAGTTTTGGAGAAAAATGTGATCATTTCATTTATGCGCGAAATGCCTTAGAAATGGCTTTTAAGAGGATTTGAAGCATGGAGACGATTATCTCGGGATTGCAAGATAACCAAACAAAACTTTTAGTGGATTTCCACTTATTTTATTAAATATCATCTCCACCAAACAGGACAAGCTTGCATCTGTTATAGTTTTGGAGAAAAATGTGATCATTTCATTTATGCGCGAAATGCCTTAGAAATGGCTTTTAAGAGGATTTGAAGCATGGAGACGATTATCTCGGGATTGCAAGATAACCAAACAAAACTTTTAGTGTATTTCTACTTATTTTATTAAATATCATCTCCACCAAACAGGACAAGCTTGCATCTGTTATAGTTTTGGAGAAAAATGTGATCATTTAATTAATGCGCGAAATGCCTTAGAAATGGCTTTTAAGAGGATTTGAAGCATGGAGACGATTATCTCGGGATTGCAAGATAACCAAACAAAACTATTAGTGTATTTTTACTTATTTTATTAAATATCATCTCCACCAAACAGGACAAGCTTGCATCTTTTATAGTTTTTTAGAAAAATGTGATCATGTCATTTATGCGCGAAATGCCTTAGAAATGGCTTTTAAGAGGATTTGAAGCATGGAGATGATTATCTCGGGATTGCAAGATAACCAAACAAAACTTTTAGTGTATTTCTACTTATTTTATTAAATATCATATCCACTAAACAGGACAAGCTTGCATCTGTTATAGTTTTGGAGAAAAATGTGATCATTTCATTTATGCGCGAAATGCCTTAGAAATGGCTTTTAAGAGGATTTGAAGCATGGAGACGATTATCTCGAGATTGCAAGATAAACAAACGATACTTTTAGTGGATTTCTACTTATTTTATTAAATATTATCTCCACAAAACAGGACAAGCTTGCATCTGTTATAGTTTTGGAGAAAAATGTGATCATTTCATTTATGCGCGAAATGCCTTAGAAATGGCTTTTAAGAGGATTTGAGGCATGGAGACGATTATCTCGGGATTGCAAGATAACCAAACAAAATTTTGGTGGATTTCTACTTATTTTATTAAATATCATCTCCACCAAACAGGACAAGCTTGCATCTGTTATAGTTTTGGAGAAAAATGTGATCATTTCATTTATGCGCGAAATGCCTTAGAAATGGCTTTTAAGAGGATTTGAAGCATGGAGACGATTATCTCAGGATTGCAAGATAACCAAACAAAACTTTTAGTGTATTTCTACTTATTTTATTAAATGTCATCTCCACCAAACAGGACAAGCTTGCATCTGTTATAGTTTTGGAGAAAAATGTGATCATTTCATTTATGCGCGAAATGCCTTAGAAATGGCTTTTAAGAGGATTTGAAGCATGGAGACGATTATCTCGGGATTGCAAGATAACCAAACAAAACTTTTAGTGTATTTCTACTTATTTTATTAAATATCATATCCACCAAACAGGACAAGCTTGCATCTGTTATAGTTTTTTAGAAAAATGTGATCATTTCATTTATGCGCGAAATGCTTTAGAAATGGCTTTTAAGAGGATTTGAAGCATGGAGACGATTATCTCGGGATTGCAAGATAACCAAACAAAACTTTTAGTGTATTTCTACTTATTTTATTAAATATCATATCCACCAAACAGGACAAGCTTGCATCTGTTATAGTTTTCGAGAAAAATGTGATCATTTCATTTATGCGCGAAATGCCTTAGAAATGGCTTTTAAGAGGATTTGAAGCATGGAGACGATTATCTCGGGATTGCAAGATAACCAAACAAAACTTTTAGTGGATTTTTACTTATTTTATTAAATGTCATCTCCACCAAACAGGACAAGCTTGCATCTGTTATAGTTTTGGAGAAAAATGTGATCATTTCATTTATGCGCGAAATGCCTTAGAAATGGCTTTTAAGAGGATTTAAAGCATGGAGACGTATATCTCGGGATTGCAAGATAACCAAACAAAACTTTTAGTGGATTTCTACTTATTTTATTAAATGTCATCTCCACCAAACAGGACAAGCTTGCATCTGTTATAGTTTTGGAGAAAAATGTGATCATTTCATTTATGCGCGAAATGCCTTAGAAATGGCTTTTAAGAGGATTTAAAGCATGGAGACGTATATCTCGGGATTGCAAGATAACCAAACAAAACTTTTAGTGGATTTCTACTTATTTTATTAAATATCATATCCACCAAACAGGACAAGCTTGCATCTGTTATAGTTTTGGAGAAAAATGTGATCATTTCATTTATGCGCGAAATGCCTTAGAAATGGCTTTTAAGAGGATATGAAGCATGGAGACGATTATCTCGGGATTGCAAGATAACCAAACAAAACTATTAGTGTATTTCTACTTATTTTATTAAATATCATCTCCACCAAACAGGACAAGCTTGCATCTGTTATAGTTTTGGAGAAAAATGTGATCATTTCATTCATGCGCGAAATGCCTTAGAAATGGCTTTAAAGAGGATTTGAAGCATGGAGACGATTATCTCGGGATTGCAAGATAACCAAACAAAACTTTTAGTGGATTTCTACTTATTTTTTTAAATATTATCTCCACCAAACAGGACAAGCTTGCATCTGTTATAGTTTTGGAGAAAATGTGATCATTTCATTTATGCGCGAAATGCCTTAGAAATGGCTTTTAAGAGGATTTGAAGCATGGAGACGATTATCTCGGGATTGCAAGATAACCAAACGATACTTTTAGTGGATTTCTACTTATTTTATTAAATATTATCTCCACCAAACAGGACAAGCTTGCATCTGTTATAGTTTTGGAGAAAAATGTGATCATTTCATTTATGCGCGAAATGCCTTAGAAATGGCTTTTAAGAGGATTTGAGGCATGGAGACGATTATCTCGGGATTGCAAGATAACCAAACAAAATTTTGGTGGATTTCTACTTATTTTATTAAATATCATCTCCACCAAATAGGACAAGCTTGCATCTGTTATAGTTTTGGAGAAAAATGTGATCATTTCATTTATGCGCGAAATGCCTTAGAAATGGCTTTTAAGAGGATTTGAAGCATGGAGACGATTATCTCGGGATTGCAAGATAACCAAACGATACTTTTAGTGGATTTCTACTTATTTTATTAAATATTATCTCCACCAAACAGGACAAGCTTGCATCTGTTATAGTTTTGGAGAAAAATGTGATCATTTCATTTATGCGCGAAATGCCTTAGAAATGGCTTTTAAGAGGATTTGAGGCATGGAGACGATTATCTCGGGATTGCAAGATAACCAAACAAAATTTTGGTGGATTTCTACTTATTTTATTAAATATCATCTCCACCAAACAGGACAAGCTTGCATCTGTTATAGTTTTGAAAAAAAAAATGTGATCATTTCATTTATGCGCGAAATGCCTTAGAAATGGCTTTTAAGAGGATTTGAAGCATGGAGACGATTATCTCGGGATTGCAAGATAACCAAACAAAACTTTTAGTGTATTTCTACTTATTTTATTAAATATCATATCCACCAAACAGGACAAGCTTGCATCTGTTATAGTTTTGGAGAAAAATGTGATCATTTCATTTATGCGCGAAATGCCTTAGAAATGGCTTTTAAGAGGATTTGAAGCATGGAGACGATTATCTCGGGATTGCAAGATAACCAAACAAAACTTTTAGTGGAGTTTTACTTATTTTATTAAATATCATCTCCCCCAAACAGGACAAGCTTGCATCTGTTATAGTTTTGGAGAAAATGTGATCATTTCATTTATGCGCGAAATGCCTTAGAAATGGCTTTTAAGAGGATTTGAAGCATGGAGACGATTATCTCAGGATTGCAAGATAACCAAACAAAACTTTTAGTGTATTTCTACTTATTTTATTAAATGTCATCTCCACCAAACAGGACAAGCTTGCATCTGTTATAGTTTTGGAGAAAAATGTGATCATTTCATTTATGCGCGAAATGCCTTAGAAATGGCTTTTAAGAGGATTTGAAGCATGGAGACGATTATCTCGGGATTGCAAGATAACCAAACAAAACTTTTAGTGGATTTCTACTTATTTTATTAAATATCATCTCCACCAAACAGGACAAGCTTGCATCTGTTATAGTTTTGGAGAAAAATGTGATCATTTCATTTATGCGCAAAATGCCTTAGAAATGGCTTTTAAGAGGATTTGAAGCATGGAGACGATTATCTCGGGATTGCAAGATAACCAAACAAAACTTTTAGTGTATTTCTACTTATTTTATTAAATATCATATCCACCAAACAGGACAAGCTTGCATCTGTTATAGTTTTAGAGAAAAATGTGATCATTTCATTTATGCGCGAAATGCCTTGGAAATGGCTTTTAAGAGGATTTGAAGCATGGAGACGATTATCTCGTGATTGCAAGATAACCAAACGATACTTTTAGTGGATTTCTACTTATTTTATTAAATATTATCTCCACCAAACAGGACAAGCTTGCATCTGTTATAGTTTTGGAGAAAAATGTGATCATTTCATTTATGCGCGAAATGCCTTAGAAATGGCTTTTAAGAGGATTTGAGGCATGGAGACGATTATCTCGGGATTGCAAGATAACCAAACAAAATTTTAGTGGATTTCTACTTATTTTATTAAATATCATCTCCACCAAACAGGACAAGCTTGCATCTGTTATAGTTTTGGAGAAAAATGTGATCATTTCATTCATGCGCGAAATGCCTTAGAAATGGCTTTTAAGAGGATTTGAAGCATGGAGACGATTATCTTGGGATTGCAAGATAACCAAACAAAACTTTTAGTGGATTTCTACTTATTTTATTAAATATCATCTCCACCAAACAGGACAAGCTTGCATCTGTTATAGTTTTGGAGAAAAATGTGATCATTTCATTTATGCGCGAAATGCCTTAGAAATGGCTTTTAAGAGGATTTGAAGCATGGAGACGATTTTCTCGGGATTGCAAGATAACCAAACAAAACTTTTAGTGTATTTCTACTTATTTTATTAAATATCATCTCCACCAAACAGGACAAGCTTGCATCTGTTATAGTTTTGGAGAAAAATGTGATCATTTCATTTATGCGCGAAATGCCTTAGAAATGGCTTTTAAGAGGATTTGAGGCATGGAGACGATTATCTCGGGATTGCAAGAAAACCAAACGAAATTTTAGTGGATTTCTACTTATTTTATTAAATATAATCTCCACCAAACAGGACAAGCTTGCATCTGTTATAGTTTTGGAGAAAATGTGATCATTTCAGTTATGCGCGAAATGCCTTAGAAATGGCTTTTAAGAGGATTTGAAGCATGGAGACGATTATCTCGGGATTGCAAGATAACCAAACAAAACTTTTAGTGGAGTTTTACTTATTTTATTAAATATCATCTCCCCCAAACAGGACAAGCTTGCATCTGTTATAGTTTTGGAGAAAATGTGATCATTTCATTTATGCGCGAAATGCCTTAGAAATGGCTTTTAAGAGGATTTGAAGCATGGAGACGATTATCTCGGGATTGCAAGATAACCAAACAAAACTTTTAGTGGAGTTTTACTTATTTTATTAAATATCATCTCCCCCAAACAGGACAAGCTTGCATCTGTTATAGTTTTGGAGAAAATGTGATCATTTCATTTATGCGCGAAATGCCTTAGAAATGGCTTTTAAGAGGATTTGAAGCATGGAGACGATTATCTCAGGATTGCAAGATAACCAAACAAAACTTTTAGTGTATTTCTACTTATTTTATTAAATGTCATCTCCACCAAACAGGACAAGCTTGCATCTGTTATAGTTTTGGAGAAAAATGTGATCATTTCATTTATGCGCGAAATGCCTTAGAAATGGCTTTTAAGAGGATTTGAAGCATGGAGACGATTATCTCGGGATTGCAAGATAACCAAACAAAACTTTTAGTGGATTTCTACTTATTTTATTAAATATCATCTCCACCAAACAGGACAAGCTTGCATCTGTTATAGTTTTGGAGAAAAATGTGATCATTTCATTTATGCGCAAAATGCCTTAGAAATGGCTTTTAAGAGGATTTGAAGCATGGAGACGATTATCTCGGGATTGCAAGATAACCAAACAAAACTTTTAGTGTATTTCTACTTATTTTATTAAATATCATATCCACCAAACAGGACAAGCTTGCATCTGTTATAGTTTTAGAGAAAAATGTGATCATTTCATTTATGCGCGAAATGCCTTGGAAATGGCTTTTAAGAGGATTTGAAGCATGGAGACGATTATCTCGTGATTGCAAGATAACCAAACGATACTTTTAGTGGATTTCTACTTATTTTATTAAATATTATCTCCACCAAACAGGACAAGCTTGCATCTGTTATAGTTTTCGAGAAAAATGTGATCATTTCATTTATGCGCGAAATGCCTTAGAAATGGCTTTTAAGAGGATTTGAGGCATGGAGACGATTATCTCGGGATTGCAAGATAACCAAACAAAATTTTAGTGGATTTCTACTTATTTTATTAAATATCATCTCCACCAAACAGGACAAGCTTGCATCTGTTATAGTTTTGGAGAAAAATGTGATCATTTCATTCATGCGCGAAATGCCTTAGAAATGGCTTTTAAGAGGATTTGAAGCATGGAGACGATTATCTTGGGATTGCAAGATAACCAAACAAAACTTTTAGTGGATTTCTACTTATTTTATTAAATATCATCTCCACCAAACAGGACAAGCTTGCATCTGTAATAGTTTTGGAGAAAAATGTGATCATTTCATTTATGCGCGAAATGCCTTAGAAATGGCTTTTAAGAGGATTTGAAGCATGGAGACGATTTTCTCGGGATTGCAAGATAACCAAACAAAACTTTTAGTGCATTTCTACTTATTTTATTAAATATCATCTCCACCAAACAGGACAAGCTTGCATCTGTTATAGTTTTGGAGAAAAATGTGATCATTTCATTTATGCGCGAAATGCCTTAGAAATGGCTTTTAAGAGGATTTGAGGCATGGAGACGATTATCTCGGGATTGCAAGAAAACCAAACGAAATTTTAGTGGATTTCTACTTATTTTATTAAATATAATCTCCACCAAACAGGACAAGCTTGCATCTGTTATAGTTTTGGAGAAAATGTGATCATTTCAGTTATGCGCGAAATGCCTTAGAAATGGCTTTTAAGAGGATTTGAAGCATGGATACGATTATCTCGGGATTGCAAGATAACCAAACAAAACTTTTAGTGTATTTCTACTTATTTTATTAAATATCATCTCCACCAAACAGGACAAGCTTGCATCTGTTATAGTTTTGGAGAAAAATGTGATCATTTCATTTATGTGCGAAATGCCTTAGAATGGCTTTAAAGAAGATTTGAAGCATGGAGACGATTATCTCGGGATTGCAAGATAACCAAACAAAACTTTTAGTGTATTTCTACTTATTTTATTAAATATCATATCCACCAAACAGGACAAGCTTGCATCTGTTATAGTTTTGGAGAAAAATGTGATCATTTCATTTATGCGCGAAATGCCTTAGAAATGGCTTTTAAGAGGATTTGAAGCATGGAGACGATTATCTCGGGATTGCAAGATAACCAAACAAAACTTTTAGTGTATTTCTACTTATTTTATTAAATATCATATCCACCAAACAGGACAAGCTTGCATCTGTTATAGTTTTTTAGAAAAATGTGATCATTTCATTTATGCGCGAAATGCTTTAGAAATGGCTTTTAAGAGGATTTGAAGCATGGAGACGATTATCTCGGGATTGCAAGATAACCAAACAAAACTTTTAGTGTATTTCTACTTATTTTATTAAATATCATATCCACCAAACAGGACAAGCTTGCATCTGTTATAGTTTTCGAGAAAAATGTGATCATTTCATTTATGCGCGAAATGCCTTAGAAATGGCTTTTAAGAGGATTTGAAGCATGGAGACGATTATCTCGGGATTGCAAGATAACCAAACAAAACTTTTAGTGGATTTTTACTTATTTTATTAAATGTCATCTCCACCAAACAGGACAAGCTTGCATCTGTTATAGTTTTGGAGAAAAATGTGATCATTTCATTTATGCGCGAAATGCCTTAGAAATGGCTTTTAAGAAGATTTAAAGCATGGAGACGTATATCTCGGGATTGCAAGATAACCAAACAAAACTTTTAGTGGATTTCTACTTATTTTATTAAATATCATCTCCACCAAACAGGACAAGCTTGCATCTGTTATAGTTTTGGAGAAAAATGTAATCATTTCATTTATGCGCGAAATGCCTTAGAAATGGCTTTTAAGAGGATTTGAAGCATGGAGACGATTATCTCGGGATTGCAAGATAACCAAACAAAACTTTTAGTGTATTTCTACTTATTTTATTAAATATCATATCCACCAAACAGGACAAGCTTGCATCTGTTATAGTTTTGGAGAAAAATGTGATCATTTCATTTATGCGCGAAATGCCTTAGAAATGGCTTTTAAGAGGATTTGAAGCATGGAGACGATTATCTCGGGATTGCAAGATAACCAAACAAAACTATTAGTGTATTTCTACTTATTTTATTAAATATCATCTCCACCAAACAGGACAAGCTTGCATCTGTTATAGTTTTGGAGAAAAATGTGATCATTTCATTCATGCGCGAAATGCCTTAGAAATGGCTTTAAAGAGGATTTGAAGCATGGAGACGATTATCTCGGGATTGCAAGATAACCAAACAAAACTTTTAGTGGATTTCTACTTATTTTTTTAAATATTATCTCCACCAAACAGGACAAGCTTGCATCTGTTATAGTTTTGGAGAAAATGTGATCATTTCATTTATGCGCGAAATGCCTTAGAAATGGCTTTTAAGAGGATTTGAAGCATGGAGACGATTATCTCGGGATTGCAAGATAACCAAACGATACTTTTAGTGGATTTCTACTTATTTTATTAAATATTATCTCCACCAAACAGGACAAGCTTGCATCTGTTATAGTTTTGGAGAAAAATGTGATCATTTCATTTATGCGCGAAATGCCTTAGAAATGGCTTTTAAGAGGATTTGAGGCATGGAGACGATTATCTCGGGATTGCAAGATAACCAAACAAAATTTTGGTGGATTTCTACTTATTTTATTAAATATCATCTCCACCAAATAGGACAAGCTTGCATCTGTTATAGTTTTGGAGAAAAATGTGATCATTTCATTTATGCGCGAAATGCCTTAGAAATGGCTTTTAAGAGGATTTGAAGCATGGAGACGATTATCTCGGGATTGCAAGATAACCAAACGATACTTTTAGTGGATTTCTACTTATTTTATTAAATATTATCTCCACCAAACAGGACAAGCTTGCATCTGTTATAGTTTTGGAGAAAAATGTGATCATTTCATTTATGCGCGAAATGCCTTAGAAATGGCTTTTAAGAGGATTTGAGGCATGGAGACGATTATCTCGGGATTGCAAGATAACCAAACAAAATTTTGGTGGATTTCTACTTATTTTATTAAATATCATCTCCACCAAACAGGACAAGCTTGCATCTGTTATAGTTTTGAAAAAAAAAATGTGATCATTTCATTTATGCGCGAAATGCCTTAGAAATGGCTTTTAAGAGGATTTGAAGCATGGAGACGATTATCTCGGGATTGCAAGATAACCAAACAAAACTTTTAGTGTATTTCTACTTATTTTATTAAATATCATATCCACCAAACAGGACAAGCTTGCATCTGTTATAGTTTTGGAGAAAAATGTGATCATTTCATTTATGCGCGAAATGCCTTAGAAATGGCTTTTAAGAGGATTTGAAGCATGGAGACGATTATCTCGGGATTGCAAGATAACCAAACAAAACTTTTAGTGGAGTTTTACTTATTTTATTAAATATCATCTCCCCCAAACAGGACAAGCTTGCATCTGTTATAGTTTTGGAGAAAATGTGATCATTTCATTTATGCGCGAAATGCCTTAGAAATGGCTTTTAAGAGGATTTGAAGCATGGAGACGATTATCTCAGGATTGCAAGATAACCAAACAAAACTTTTAGTGTATTTCTACTTATTTTATTAAATGTCATCTCCACCAAACAGGACAAGCTTGCATCTGTTATAGTTTTGGAGAAAAATGTGATCATTTCATTTATGCGCGAAATGCCTTAGAAATGGCTTTTAAGAGGATTTGAAGCATGGAGACGATTATCTCGGGATTGCAAGATAACCAAACAAAACTTTTAGTGGATTTCTACTTATTTTATTAAATATCATCTCCACCAAACAGGACAAGCTTGCATCTGTTATAGTTTTGGAGAAAAATGTGATCATTTCATTTATGCGCAAAATGCCTTAGAAATGGCTTTTAAGAGGATTTGAAGCATGGAGACGATTATCTCGGGATTGCAAGATAACCAAACAAAACTTTTAGTGTATTTCTACTTATTTTATTAAATATCATATCCACCAAACAGGACAAGCTTGCATCTGTTATAGTTTTAGAGAAAAATGTGATCATTTCATTTATGCGCGAAATGCCTTGGAAATGGCTTTTAAGAGGATTTGAAGCATGGAGACGATTATCTCGTGATTGCAAGATAACCAAACGATACTTTTAGTGGATTTCTACTTATTTTATTAAATATCATATCCACCAAACAGGACAAGCTTGCATCTGTTATAGTTTTGGAGAAAAATGTGATCATTTCATTTATGCGCGAAATGCCTTAGAAATGGCTTTTAAGAGGATTTGAGGCATGGAGACGATTATCTCGGGATTGCAAGATAACCAAACAAAATTTTAGTGGATTTCTACTTATTTTATTAAATATCATCTCCACCAAACAGGACAAGCTTGCATCTGTTATAGTTTTGGAGAAAAATGTGATCATTTCATTCATGCGCGAAATGCCTTAGAAATGGCTTTTAAGAGGATTTGAAGCATGGAGACGATTATCTTGGGATTGCAAGATAACCAAACAAAACTTTTAGTGGATTTCTACTTATTTTATTAAATATCATCTCCACCAAACAGGACAAGCTTGCATCTGTTATAGTTTTGGAGGAAAATGTGATCATTTCATTTATGCGCGAAATGCCTTAGAAATGGCTTTTAAGAGGATTTGAAGCATGGAGACGATTTTCTCGGGATTGCAAGATAACCAAACAAAACTTTTAGTGTATTTCTACTTATTTTATTAAATATCATCTCCACCAAACAGGACAAGCTTGCATCTGTTATAGTTTTGGAGAAAAATGTGATCATTTCATTTATGCGCGAAATGCCTTAGAAATGGCTTTTAAGAGGATTTGAGGCATGGAGACGATTATCTCGGGATTGCAAGAAAACCAAACGAAATTTTAGTGGATTTCTACTTATTTTATTAAATATAATCTCCACCAAACAGGACAAGCTTGCATCTGTTATAGTTTTGGAGAAAATGTGATCATTTCAGTTATGCGCGAAATGCCTTAGAAATGGCTTTTAAGAGGATTTGAAGCATGGATACGATTATCTCGGGATTGCAAGATAACCAAACAAAACTTTTAGTGTATTTCTACTTATTTTATTAAATATCATCTCCACCAAACAGGACAAGCTTGCATCTGTTATAGTTTTGGAGAAAAATGTGATCATTTCATTTATGTGCGAAATGCCTTAGAATGGCTTTAAAGAAGATTTGAAGCATGGAGACGATTATCTCGGGATTGCAAGATAACCAAACAAAACTTTTAGTGTATTTCTACTTATTTTATTAAATATCATATCCACCAAACAGGACAAGCTTCCATCTGTTATAGTTTTGGAGAAAAATGTGATCATTTCATTTATGCGCGAAATGCCTTAGAAATGGCTAAGAGGATTTGAAGCATGGAGACGATTATCTTGGGATTGCAAGATAACCAAACGATACTTTTAGTGGATTTCTTCTTATTTTATTAAATATAATCTCCACCAAACAGGACAAGCTTGCATCTGTTATAGTTTTGGAAAAAAAAATGTGATCATTTCATTTCTGCGCGAAATGCCTTAGAAATGGCTTTTAAGAGGATTTGAGGCATGGAGACGATTATCTCGGGATTGCAAGATAACCAAACAAAATTTTAGTTGATTTTTACTTATTTTATTAAATATCATCTCCACCAAACAGGACAAGCTTGCATCTGTTATAGTTTTGGAGAAAAATGTGATCATTTCATTTATGCGCGAAATGCCTTAGAAATGGCTTTTAAGAGGATTTGAGGCATGGAGACGATTATCTCGGGATTGCAAGATAACCAAACAAAACTTTTAGTGTATTTCTACTTATTTTATTAAATATCATCTCCACCAAACAGGACAAGCTTGCATCTGTTATAGTTTTGGAGAAAAATGTGATCATTTCATTTATGTGCGAAATGCCTTAGAATGGCTTTAAAGAAGATTTGAAGCATGGAGACGATTATCTCGGGATTGCAAGATAACCAAACAAAACTTTTAGTGTATTTCTACTTATTTTATTAAATATCATATCCACCAAACAGGACAAGCTTGCATCTGTTATAGTTTTGGAGAAAAATGTGATCATTTCATTTATGCGCGAAATGCCTTAGAAATGGCTAAGAGGATTTGAGGCATGGAGACGATTATCTCGGGATTGCAAGATAACCAAACAAAATTTTAGTGGATTTCTACTTATTTTATTAAATATCATCTCCACCAAACAGGACAAGCTTGCATCTGTTATAGTTTTGGAGAAAATGTGATCATTTCATTTATGCGCGAAATGCCTTAGAAATGGCTTTTAAGAGGATTTGAGGCATGGAGACGATTATCTCGGGATTGCAAGATAACCAAACAAAATTTTAGTGGATTTCTACTTATTTTATTAAATATCATCTCCACCAAACAGGACAAGCTTGCATCTGTTATAGTTTTGGAGAAAATGTGATCATTTCATTTATGCGCGAAATGCCTTAGAAATGGCTTTTAAGAGGATTTGAAGCATGGAGACGATTATCTCGGGATTGCAAGATAACCAAACAAAACTTTTAATGGATTTTTACTTATTTTATTAAATATCATCTCCACCAAACAGGACAAGCTTGCATCTGTTATAGTTTTGGAGAAAATGTGATCATTTCATTTATGCGCGAAATGCCTTAGAAATGGCTTTTAAGAGGATTTGAAGCATGGAGACGATTATTTCGGGATTGCAAGATAACCAAACAAAACTTTTAGTGGATTTTTACTTATTTTATTAAATATCATCTTTACCAAACAGGACAATCTTGCATCTTTCATAGTTTTTTAGAAAAATGTGATCATTTCATTTATGCGCGAAATGCCTTAGAATGGCTTTAAAGAAGATTTGAAGCATGGAGACGATTATCTCGGGATTGCAAGATAACCAAACAAAACTTTTAGTGTATTTCTACTTATTTTATTAAATATCATATCCACCAAACAGGACAAGCTTGCATCTGTTATAGTTTTGGAGAAAAATGTGATCATTTCATTTATGTGCGAAATGCCTTAGAATGGCTTTAAAGAAGATTTGAAGCATGGAGACGATTATCTCGGGATTGCAAGATAACCAAACAAAACTTTTAGTGTATTTCTACTTATTTTATTAAATATCATATCCACCAAACAGGACAAGCTTGCATCTGTTATAGTTTTGGAGAAAAATGTGATCATTTCATTTATGCGCGAAATGCCTTAGAAATGGCTAAGAGGATTTGAGGCATGGAGACGATTATCTCGGGATTGCAAGATAACCAAACAAAATTTTAGTGGATTTCTACTTATTTTATTAAATATCATCTCCACCAAACAGGACAAGCTTGCATCTGTTATAGTTTTGGAGAAAATGTGATCATTTCATTTATGCGCGAAATGCCTTAGAAATGGCTTTTAAGAGGATTTGAGGCATGGAGACGATTATCTCGGGATTGCAAGATAACCAAACAAAATTTTAGTGGATTTCTACTTATTTTATTAAATATCATCTCCACCAAACAGGACAAGCTTGCATCTGTTATAGTTTTGGAGAAAATGTGATCATTTCATTTATGCGCGAAATGCCTTAGAAATGGCTTTTAAGAGGATTTGAAGCATGGAGACGATTATCTCGGGATTGCAAGATAACCAAACAAAACTTTTAGTGGATTTTTACTTATTTTATTAAATATCATCTCCACCAAACAGGACAAGCTTGCATCTGTTATAGTTTTGGAGAAAATGTGATCATTTCATTTATGCGCGAAATGCCTTAGAAATGGCTTTTAAGAGGATTTGAAGCATGGAGACGATTATTTCGGGATTGCAAGATAACCAAACAAAACTTTTAGTGGATTTTTACTTATTTTATTAAATATCATCTCCACCAAACAGGACAATCTTGCATCTTTCATAGTTTTTTAGAAAAATGTGATCATTTCATTTATGCGCGAAATGCCTTAGAAATGGCTTTTAAGAGGATTTGAAGCATGGAGACGATTATCTCGGGATTGCAAGATAACCAAACGAAATTTTAGTGGATTTCTACTTATTTTATTAAATATCATCTCCACCAAACAGGACAAGCTTGCATCTGTTATAGTTTTGGAGAAAAATGTAATCATTTTATTTATGCGCGAAATGCCTTAGAAATGGCTTTTAAGAGGATTTGAAGCATGGAGACGATTATCTCGGGATTGCAAGATAACCAAACAAAACTTTTAGTGGATTTTTACTTATTTTATTAAATGTCATCTCCACCAAACAGGACAAGCTTGCATCTGTTATAGTTTTGGAGAAAAATGTGATCATTTCATTTATGCGCGAAATGCCTTAGAAATGGCTTTTAAGAGGATTTAAAGCATGGAGACGTATATCTCGGGATTGCAAGATAACCAAACAAAACTTTTAGTGGATTTCTACTTATTTTATTAAATATCATCTCCACCAAACAGGACAAGCTTGCATCTGTTATAGTTTTGGAGAAAAATGTAATCATTTCATTTATGCGCGAAATGCCTTAGAAATGGCTTTTAAGAGGATTTGAAGCATGGAGACGATTATCTCGGGATTGCAAGATAACCAAACAAAACTTTTAGTGTATTTCTACTTATTTTATTAAATATCATATCCACCAAACAGGACAAGCTTGCATCTGTTATAGTTTTGGAGAAAAATGTGATCATTTCATTTATGCGCGAAATGCCTTAGAAATGGCTTTTAAGAGGATTTGAAGCATGGAGACGATTATCTCGGGATTGCAAGATAACCAAACAAAACTATTAGTGTATTTCTACTTATTTTATTAAATATCATCTCCACCAAACAGGACAAGCTTGCATCTGTTATAGTTTTGGAGAAAAATGTGATCATTTCATTCATGCGCGAAATGCCTTAGAAATGGCTTTAAAGAGGATTTGAAGCATGGAGACGATTATCTCGGGATTGCAAGATAACCAAACAAAACTTTTAGTGGATTTCTACTTATTTTTTTAAATATTATCTCCACCAAACAGGACAAGCTTGCATCTGTTATAGTTTTGGAGAAAATGTGATCATTTCATTTATGCGCGAAATGCCTTAGAAATGGCTTTTAAGAGGATTTGAAGCATGGAGACGATTATCTCGGGATTGCAAGATAACCAAACGATACTTTTAGTGGATTTCTACTTATTTTATTAAATATTATCTCCACCAAACAGGACAAGCTTGCATCTGTTATAGTTTTGGAGAAAAATGTGATCATTTCATTTATGCGCGAAATGCCTTAGAAATGGCTTTTAAGAGGATTTGAGGCATGGAGACGATTATCTCGGGATTGCAGGATAACCAAACAAAATTTTGGTGGATTTCTACTTATTTTATTAAATATCATCTCCACCAAATAGGACAAGCTTGCATCTGTTATAGTTTTGGAGAAAAATGTGATCATTTCATTTATGCGCGAAATGCCTTAGAAATGGCTTTTAAGAGGATTTGAAGCATGGAGACGATTATCTCGGGATTGCAAGATAACCAAACGATACTTTTAGTGGATTTCTACTTATTTTATTAAATATTATCTCCACCAAACAGGACAAGCTTGCATCTGTTATAGTTTTGGAGAAAAATGTGATCATTTCATTTATGCGCGAAATGCCTTAGAAATGGCTTTTAAGAGGATTTGAGGCATGGAGACGATTATCTCGGGATTGCAAGATAACCAAACAAAATTTTGGTGGATTTCTACTTATTTTATTAAATATCATCTCCACCAAACAGGACAAGCTTGCATCTGTTATAGTTTTGAAAAAAAAAATGTGATCATTTCATTTATGCGCGAAATGCCTTAGAAATGGCTTTTAAGAGGATTTGAAGCATGGAGACGATTATCTCGGGATTGCAAGATAACCAAACAAAACTTTTAGTGTATTTCTACTTATTTTATTAAATATCATATCCACCAAACAGGACAAGCTTGCATCTGTTATAGTTTTGGAGAAAAATGTGATCATTTCATTTATGCGCGAAATGCCTTAGAAATGGCTTTTAAGAGGATTTGAAGCATGGAGACGATTATCTCGGGATTGCAAGATAACCAAACAAAATTTTAGTGGATTTCTACTTATTTTATTAAATATCATCTCCACCAAACAGGACAAGCTTGCATCTGTTATAGTTTTGGAGAAAATGTGATCATTTCATTTATGCGCGAAATGCCTTAGAAATGGCTTTTAAGAGGATTTGAAGCATGGAGACGATTATCTCGGGATTGCAAGATAACCAAACAAAACTTTTAGTGGATTTTTACTTATTTTATTAAATATCATCTCCACCAAACAGGACAAGCTTGCATCTGTTATAGTTTTGGAGAAAATGTGATCATTTCATTTATGCGCGAAATGCCTTAGAAATGGCTTTTAAGAGGATTTGAAGCATGGAGACGATTATTTCGGGATTGCAAGATAACCAAACAAAACTTTTAGTGGATTTTTACTTATTTTATTAAATATCATCTCCACCAAACAGGACAATCTTGCATCTTTCATAGTTTTTTAGAAAAATGTGATCATTTCATTTATGCGCGAAATGCCTTAGAAATGGCTTTTAAGAGGATTTGAAGCATGGAGACGATTATCTCGGGATTGCAAGATAACCAAACGAAATTTTAGTGGATTTCTACTTATTTTATTAAATATCATCTCCACCAAACAGGACAAGCTTGCATCTGTTATAGTTTTGGAGAAAAATGTAATCATTTTATTTATGCGCGAAATGCCTTAGAAATGGCTTTTAAGAGGATTTGAAGCATGGAGACGATTATCTCGGGATTGCAAGATAACCAAACAAAACTTTTAGTGGATTTTTACTTATTTTATTAAATGTCATCTCCACCAAACAGGACAAGCTTGCATCTGTTATAGTTTTGGAGAAAAATGTGATCATTTCATTTATGCGCGAAATGCCTTAGAAATGGCTTTTAAGAGGATTTAAAGCATGGAGACGTATATCTCGGGATTGCAAGATAACCAAACAAAACTTTTAGTGGATTTCTACTTATTTTATTAAATATCATCTCCACCAAACAGGACAAGCTTGCATCTGTTATAGTTTTGGAGAAAAATGTAATCATTTCATTTATGCGCGAAATGCCTTAGAAATGGCTTTTAAGAGGATTTGAAGCATGGAGACGATTATCTCGGGATTGCAAGATAACCAAACAAAACTTTTAGTGTATTTCTACTTATTTTATTAAATATCATATCCACCAAACAGGACAAGCTTGCATCTGTTATAGTTTTGGAGAAAAATGTGATCATTTCATTTATGCGCGAAATGCCTTAGAAATGGCTTTTAAGAGGATTTGAAGCATGGAGACGATTATCTCGGGATTGCAAGATAACCAAACAAAACTATTAGTGTATTTCTACTTATTTTATTAAATATCATCTCCACCAAACAGGACAAGCTTGCATCTGTTATAGTTTTGGAGAAAAATGTGATCATTTCATTCATGCGCGAAATGCCTTAGAAATGGCTTTAAAGAGGATTTGAAGCATGGAGACGATTATCTCGGGATTGCAAGATAACCAAACAAAACTTTTAGTGGATTTCTACTTATTTTTTTTAAATATTATCTCCACCAAACAGGACAAGCTTGCATCTGTTATAGTTTTGGAGAAAATGTGATCATTTCATTTATGCGCGAAATGCCTTAGAAATGGCTTTTAAGAGGATTTGAAGCATGGAGACGATTATCTCGGGATTGCAAGATAACCAAACGATACTTTTAGTGGATTTCTACTTATTTTATTAAATATTATCTCCACCAAACAGGACAAGCTTGCATCTGTTATAGTTTTGGAGAAAAATGTGATCATTTCATTTATGCGCGAAATGCCTTAGAAATGGCTTTTAAGAGGATTTGAGGCATGGAGACGATTATCTCGGGATTGCAGGATAACCAAACAAAATTTTGGTGGATTTCTACTTATTTTATTAAATATCATCTCCACCAAATAGGACAAGCTTGCATCTGTTATAGTTTTGGAGAAAAATGTGATCATTTCATTTATGCGCGAAATGCCTTAGAAATGGCTTTTAAGAGGATTTGAAGCATGGAGACGATTATCTCGGGATTGCAAGATAACCAAACGATACTTTTAGTGGATTTCTACTTATTTTATTAAATATTATCTCCACCAAACAGGACAAGCTTGCATCTGTTATAGTTTTGGAGAAAAATGTGATCATTTCATTTATGCGCGAAATGCCTTAGAAATGGCTTTTAAGAGGATTTGAGGCATGGAGACGATTATCTCGGGATTGCAAGATAACCAAACAAAATTTTGGTGGATTTCTACTTATTTTATTAAATATCATCTCCACCAAACAGGACAAGCTTGCATCTGTTATAGTTTTGAAAAAAAAAATGTGATCATTTCATTTATGCGCGAAATGCCTTAGAAATGGCTTTTAAGAGGATTTGAAGCATGGAGACGATTATCTCGGGATTGCAAGATAACCAAACAAAACTTTTAGTGTATTTCTACTTATTTTATTAAATATCATATCCACCAAACAGGACAAGCTTGCATCTGTTATAGTTTTGGAGAAAAATGTGATCATTTCATTTATGCGCGAAATGCCTTAGAAATGGCTTTTAAGAGGATTTGAAGCATGGAGACGATTATCTCGGGATTGCAAGATAACCAAACAAAACTTTTAGTGGAGTTTTACTTATTTTATTAAATATCATCTCCCCCAAACAGGACAAGCTTGCATCTGTTATAGTTTTGGAGAAAATGTGATCTTTTCATTTATGCGCGAAATGCCTTAGAAATGGCTTTTAAGAGGATTTGAAGCATGGAGACGATTATCTCAGGATTGCAAGATAACCAAACAAAACTTTTAGTGTATTTCTACTTATTTTATTAAATGTCATCTCCACCAAACAGGACAAGCTTGCATCTGTTATAGTTTTGGAGAAAAATGTGATCATTTCATTTATGCGCGAAATGCCTTAGAAATGGCTTTTAAGAGGATTTGAAGCATGGAGACGATTATCTCGGGATTGCAAGATAACCAAACAAAACTTTTAGTGGATTTCTACTTATTTTATTAAATATCATCTCCACCAAACAGGACAAGCTTGCATCTGTTATAGTTTTGGAGAAAAATGTGATCATTTCATTTATGCGCGAAATGCCTTAGAAATGGCTTTTAAGAGGATTTGAAGCATGGAGACGATTATCTCGGGATTGCAAGATAACCAAACAAAACTTTTAGTGTATTTCTACTTATTTTATTAAATATCATATCCACCAAACAGGACAAGCTTGCATCTGTTATAGTTTTAGAGAAAAATGTGATCATTTCATTTATGCGCGAAATGCCTTGGAAATGGCTTTTAAGAGGATTTGAAGCATGGAGACGATTATCTCGTGATTGCAAGATAACCAAACGATACTTTTAGTGGATTTCTACTTATTTTATTAAATATTATCTCCACCAAACAGGACAAGCTTGCATCTGTTATAGTTTTGGAGAAAAATGTGATCATTTCATTTATGCGCGAAATGCCTTAGAAATGGCTTTTAAGAGGATTTGAGGCATGGAGACGATTATCTCGGGATTGCAAGATAACCAAACAAAATTTTAGTGGATTTCTACTTATTTTATTAAATATCATCTCCACCAAACAGGACAAGCTTGCATCTGTTATAGTTTTGGAGAAAAATGTGATCATTTCATTCATGCGCGAAATGCCTTAGAAATGGCTTTTAAGAGGATTTGAAGCATGGAGACGATTATCTTGGGATTGCAAGATAACCAAACAAAACTTTTAGTGGATTTCTACTTATTTTATTAAATATCATCTCCACCAAACAGGACAAGCTTGCATCTGTTATAGTTTTGGAGAAAAATGTGATCATTTCATTTATGCGCGAAATGCCTTAGAAATGGCTTTTAAGAGGATTTGAAGCATGGAGACGATTTTCTCGGGATTGCAAGATAACCAAACAAAACTTTTAGTGTATTTCTACTTATTTTATTAAATATCATCTCCACCAAACAGGACAAGCTTGCATCTGTTATAGTTTTGGAGAAAAATGTGATCATTTCATTTATGCGCGAAATGCCTTAGAAACGGCTTTTAAGAGGATTTGAGGCATGGAGACGATTATCTCGGGATTGCAAGAAAACCAAACGAAATTTTAGTGGATTTCTACTTATTTTATTAAATATAATCTCCACCAAACAGGACAAGCTTGCATCTGTTATAGTTTTGGAGAAAATGTGATCATTTCAGTTATGCGCGAAATGCCTTAGAAATGGCTTTTAAGAGGATTTGAAGCATGGATACGATTATCTCGGGATTGCAAGATAACCAAACAAAACTTTTAGTGTATTTCTACTTATTTTATTAAATATCATCTCCACCAAACAGGACAAGCTTGCATCTGTTATAGTTTTGGAGAAAAATGTGATCATTTCATTTATGTGCGAAATGCCTTAGAATGGCTTTAAAGAAGATTTGAAGCATGGAGACGATTATCTCGGGATTGCAAGATAACCAAACAAAACTTTTAGTGTATTTCTACTTATTTTATTAAATATCATATCCACCAAACAGGACAAGCTTCCATCTGTTATAGTTTTGGAGAAAAATGTGATCATTTCATTTATGCGCGAAATGCCTTAGAAATGGCTAAGAGGATTTGAAGCATGGAGACGATTATCTTGGGATTGCAAGATAACCAAACGATACTTTTAGTGGATTTCTTCTTATTTTATTAAATATAATCTCCACCAAACAGGACAAGCTTGCATCTGTTATAGTTTTGGAAAAAAAAATGTGATCATTTCATTTCTGCGCGAAATGCCTTAGAAATGGCTTTTAAGAGGATTTGAGGCATGGAGACGATTATCTCGGGATTGCAAGATAACCAAACAAAATTTTAGTTGATTTTTACTTATTTTATTAAATATCATCTCCACCAAACAGGACAAGCTTGCATCTGTTATAGTTTTGGAGAAAAATGTGATCATTTCATTTATGCGCGAAATGCCTTAGAAATGGCTTTTAAGAGGATTTGAGGCATGGAGACGATTATCTCGGGATTGCAAGATAACCAAACAAAACTTTTAGTGTATTTCTACTTATTTTATTAAATATCATCTCCACCAAACAGGACAAGCTTGCATCTGTTATAGTTTTGGAGAAAAATGTGATCATTTCATTTATGTGCGAAATGCCTTAGAATGGCTTTAAAGAAGATTTGAAGCATGGAGACGATTATCTCGGGATTGCAAGATAACCAAACAAAACTTTTAGTGTATTTCTACTTATTTTATTAAATATCATATCCACCAAACAGGACAAGCTTGCATCTGTTATAGTTTTGGAGAAAAATGTGATCATTTCATTTATGCGCGAAATGCCTTAGAAATGGCTAAGAGGATTTGAGGCATGGAGACGATTATCTCGGGATTGCAAGATAACCAAACAAAATTTTAGTGGATTGCTACTTATTTTATTAAATATCATCTCCACCAAACAGGACAAGCTTGCATCTGTTATAGTTTTGGAGAAAATGTGATCATTTCATTTATGCGCGAAATGCCTTAGAAATGGCTTTTAAGAGGATTTGAGGCATGGAGACGATTATCTCGGGATTGCAAGATAACCAAACAAAATTTTAGTGGATTTCTACTTATTTTATTAAATATCATCTCCACCAAACAGGACAAGCTTGCATCTGTTATAGTTTTGGAGAAAATGTGATCATTTCATTTATGCGCGAAATGCCTTAGAAATGGCTTTTAAGAGGATTTGAAGCATGGAGACGATTATCTCGGGATTGCAAGATAGCCAAACAAAACTTTTAATGGATTTTTACTTATTTTATTAAATATCATCTCCACCAAACAGGACAAGCTTGCATCTGTTATAGTTTTGGAGAAAATGTGATCATTTCATTTATGCGCGAAATGCCTTAGAAATGGCTTTTAAGAGGATTTGAAGCATGGAGACGATTATTTCGGGATTGCAAGATAACCAAACAAAACTTTTAGTGGATTTTTACTTATTTTATTAAATATCATCTCCACCAAACAGGACAATCTTGCATCTTTCATAGTTTTTTAGAAAAATGTGATCATTTCATTTATGCGCGAAATGCCTTAGAATGGCTTTAAAGAAGATTTGAAGCATGGAGACGATTATCTCGGGATTGCAAGATAACCAAACAAAACTTTTAGTGTATTTCTACTTATTTTATTAAATATCATATCCACCAAACAGGACAAGCTTGCATCTGTTATAGTTTTGGAGAAAAATGTGATCATTTCATTTATGTGCGAAATGCCTTAGAATGGCTTTAAAGAAGATTTGAAGCATGGAGACGATTATCTCGGGATTGCAAGATAACCAAACAAAACTTTTAGTGTATTTCTACTTATTTTATTAAATATCATATCCACCAAACAGGACAAGCTTGCATCTGTTATAGTTTTGGAGAAAAATGTGATCATTTCATTTATGCGCGAAATGCCTTAGAAATGGCTAAGAGGATTTGAGGCATGGAGACGATTATCTCGGGATTGCAAGATAACCAAACAAAATTTTAGTGGATTTCTACTTATTTTATTAAATATCATCTCCACCAAACAGGACAAGCTTGCATCTGTTATAGTTTTGGAGAAAATGTGATCATTTCATTTATGCGCGAAATGCCTTAGAAATGGCTTTTAAGAGGATTTGAGGCATGGAGACAATTATCTCGGGATTGCAAGATAACCAAACAAAATTTTAGTGGATTTCTACTTATTTTATTAAATATCATCTCCACCAAACAGGACAAGCTTGCATCTGTTATAGTTTTGGAGAAAATGTGATCATTTCATTTATGCGCGAAATGCCTTAGAAATGGCTTTTAAGAGGATTTGAAGCATGGAGACGATTATCTCGGGATTGCAAGATAACCAAACAAAACTTTTAGTGGATTTTTACTTATTTTATTAAATATCATCTCCACCAAACAGGACAAGCTTGCATCTGTTATAGTTTTGGAGAAAATGTGATCATTTCATTTATGCGCGAAATGCCTTAGAAATGGCTTTTAAGAGGATTTGAAGCATGGAGACGATTATTTCGGGATTGCAAGATAACCAAACAAAACTTTTAGTGTATTTTTACTTATTTTATTAAATATCATCTCCACCAAACAGGACAATCTTGCATCTTTCATAGTTTTTTAGAAAAATGTGATCATTTCATTTATGCGCGAAATGCCTTAGAAATGGCTTTTAAGAGGATTTGAAGCATGGAGACGATTATCTCGGGATTGCAAGATAACCAAACGAAATTTTAGTGGATTTCTACTTATTTTATTAAATATCATCTCCACCAAACAGGACAAGCTTGCATCTGTTATAGTTTTGGAGAAAAATGTGATCATTTCATTTATGTGCGAAATGCCTTAGAATGGCTTTAAAGAAGATTTGAAGCATGGAGACGATTATCTCGGGATTGCAAGATAACCAAACAAAACTTTTAGTGTATTTCTACTTATTTTATTAAATATCATATCCACCAAACAGGACAAGCTTGCATCTGTTATAGTTTTGGAGAAAAATGTGATCATTTCATTTATGCGCGAAATGCCTTAGAAATGGCTAAGAGGATTTGAGGCATGGAGACGATTATCTCGGGATTGCAAGATAACCAAACAAAATTTTAGTGGATTTCTACTTATTTTATTAAATATCATCTCCACCAAACAGGACAAGCTTGCATCTGTTATAGTTTTGGAGAAAATGTGATCATTTCATTTATGCGCGAAATGCCTTAGAAATGGCTTTTAAGAGGATTTGAGGCATGGAGACAATTATCTCGGGATTGCAAGATAACCAAACAAAATTTTAGTGGATTTCTACTTATTTTATTAAATATCATCTCCACCAAACAGGACAAGCTTGCATCTGTTATAGTTTTGGAGAAAATGTGATCATTTCATTTATGCGCGAAATGCCTTAGAAATGGCTTTTAAGAGGATTTGAAGCATGGAGACGATTATCTCGGGATTGCAAGATAACCAAACAAAACTTTTAGTGGATTTTTACTTATTTTATTAAATATCATCTCCACCAAACAGGACAAGCTTGCATCTGTTATAGTTTTGGAGAAAATGTGATCATTTCATTTATGCGCGAAATGCCTTAGAAATGGCTTTTAAGAGGATTTGAAGCATGGAGACGATTATTTCGGGATTGCAAGATAACCAAACAAAACTTTTAGTGGATTTTTACTTATTTTATTAAATATCATCTCCACCAAACAGGACAATCTTGCATCTTTCATAGTTTTTTAGAAAAATGTGATCATTTCATTTATGCGCGAAATGCCTTAGAAATGGCTTTTAAGAGGATTTGAAGCATGGAGACGATTATCTCGGGATTGCAAGATAACCAAACGAAATTTTAGTGGATTTCTACTTATTTTATTAAATATCATCTCCACCAAACAGGACAAGCTTGCATCTGTTATAGTTTTGGAGAAAAATGTGATCATTTCATTTATGCGCGAAATGCCTTAGAAATGGCTTTTAAGAGGATTTGAGGCATGGAGACGATTATCTCGGGATTGCAAGATAACCAAACGAAATTTTAGTGGATTCCTACTTATTTTATTAAATATCATCACCAAACAGGACGTTTGTATCTGTTATAGTTTTGGAGAAAATGTGATCATTTCATTTATGCACGAAATGCCTTAGAAATGGCTTTTAAGAGGATTTGAGGCATGGAGACGATTATCTCGGGATTGCAAGATAACCAAACAAAATTTTAGTGGATTTCTACTTATTTTATTAAATATCATCTCCACCAAACAGGACAAGCTTGCATCTGTTATAGTTTTGGAGAAAATGTGATCATTTCATTTATGCGCGAAATGCCTTAGAAATGGCTTTTAAGAGGATTTGAAGCATGGAGACGATTATCTCGGGATTGCAAGATAACCAAACGAAATTTTAGTGGATTTCTACTTATTTTATTAAATATCATCTCCACCAAACAGGACAAGCTTGCATCTGTTATAGTTTTGGAGAAAAATGTGATCATTTCATTTATGCGCGAAATGCCTTAGAAATGGCTTTTAAGAGGATTTGAGGCATGGAGACGATTATCTCGGGATTGCAAGATAACCAAACAAAATTTTAGTGGATTTCTACTTATTTTATTAAATATCATCTCCACCAAACAGGACAAGCTTGCATCTGTTATAGTTTTGGAGAAAATGTGATCATTTCATTTATGCGCGAAATGCCTTAGAAATGGCTTTTAAGAGGATTTGAAGCATGGAGACGATTATCTCGGGATTGCAAGATAACCAAACAAAACTTTTAGTGGATTTTTACTTATTTTATTAAATATCATCTCCACCAAACAGGACAAGCTTGCATCTGTTATAGTTTTGGAGAAAATGTGATCATTTCATTTATGCGCGAAATGCCTTAGAAATGGCTTTTAAGAGGATTTGAAGCATGGAGACGATTATCTCGGGATTGCAAGATAACCAAACAAAACTTTTAGTGGATTTTTACTTATTTTATTAAATATCATCTCCACCAAACAGGACAATCTTGCATCTTTCATAGTTTTGGAGAAAAATGTGATCATTTCATTTATGCGCGAAATGCCTTAGAAATGGCTAAGAGGATTTGAGGCATGGAGACGATTATCTCGGGATTGCAAGATAACCAAACAAACTTTTAGTGGATTTCTACTTATTTTATTAAATATCATCTCCACCAAACAGGACAAGCTTGCATCTGTTATAGTTTTGGAGAAAATGTGATCATTTCATTTATGCGCGAAATGCCTTAGAAATGGCTTTTAAGAGGATTTGAGGCATGGAGACGATTATCTCGGGATTGCAAGATAACCAAACAAAATTTTAGTGGATTTCTACTTATTTTATTAAATATCATCTCCACCAAACAGGACAAGCTTGCATCTGTTATAGTTTTGGAGAAAATGTGATCATTTCATTTATGCGCGAAATGCCTTAGAAATGGCTTTTAAGAGGATTTGAAGCATGGAGACGATTATCTCGGGATTGCAAGATAACCAAACAAAACTTTTAGTGGATTTTTACTTATTTTATTAAATATCATCTCCACCAAACAGGACAAGCTTGCATCTGTTATAGTTTTGGAGAAAATGTGATCATTTCATTTATGCGCGAAATGCCTTAGAAATGGCTTTTAAGAGGATTTCAAGCATGGAGACGATTATTTCGGGATTGCAAGATAACCAAACAAAACTTTTAGTGGATTTTTACTTATTTTATTAAATATCATCTCCACCAAACAGGACAATCTTGCATCTTTCATAGTTTTTTAGAAAAATGTGATCATTTCATTTATGCGCGAAATGCCTTAGAAATGGCTTTTAAGAGGATTTGAAGCATGGAGACGATTATCTCGGGATTGCAAGATAACCAAACGAAATTTTAGTGGATTTCTACTTATTTTATTAAATATCATCTCCACCAAACAGGACAAGCTTGCATCTGTTATAGTTTTGGAGAAAAACGTGATCATTTCAATTATGCGCGAAATGCCTTAGAAATGGCTTTTAAGAGGATTTGAGGCATGGAGACGATTATCTCGGGATTGCAAGATAACCAAACGAAATTTTAGTGGATTTCTACTTATTTTATTAAATATCATCTCCACCAAACAGGACAAGCTTGCATCTGTTATAGTTTTGGAGAAAAATGTGATCATTTCATTTATGCGCGAAATGCCTTAGAAATGGCTTTTAAGAGGATTTGAGGCATGGAGACGATTATCTCGGGATTGCAAGATAACCAAACAAAATTTTAGTGGATTTCTACTTATTTTATTAAATATCATTTCCACCAAACAGGACAAGCTTGCATCTGTTATAGTTTTGGAGAAAATGTGATCATTTCATTTATGCGCGAAATGCCTTAGAAATGGCTTTTAAGAGGATTT
Organism: Anomaloglossus baeobatrachus; assembly: GCF_048569485.1. Lineage (NCBI taxonomy): Eukaryota > Metazoa > Chordata > Amphibia > Anura > Aromobatidae > Anomaloglossus > Anomaloglossus baeobatrachus. The sequence continues at coordinate 763,670 of NW_027442210.1, read as the reverse complement.
GAAGCATGGAGACGATTATCTCGGGATTGCAAGATAACCAAAAAAACTTTTAGTGGATTTTTACTTATTTTATTAAATATCATCTCCACCAAACAGGACAAGCTTGCATCTGTTATAGTTTTGGAGAAAATGTGATCATTTCATTTATGCGCGAAATGCCTTAGAAATGGCTTTTAAGAGGATTTGAAGCATGGAGACGATTATCTCGGGATTGCAAGATAACCAAACAAAACTTTTAGTGGATTTTTACTTATTTTATTAAATATCATCTCCACCAAACAGGACAATCTTGCATCTTTCATAGTTTTTTAGAAAAATGTGATCATTTCATTTATGCGCGAAATGCCTTAGAAATGGCTTTTAAGAGGATTTGAAGCATGGAGACGATTATCTCGGGATTGCAAGATAACCAAACGAAATTTTAGTGGATTTCTACTTATTTTATTAAATATCATCTCCACCAAACAGGACAAGCTTGCATCTGTTATAGTTTTGGAGAAAAATGTGATCATTTCATTTATGCGCGAAATGCCTTAGAAATGGCTTTTAAGAGGATTTGAAGCATGGAGACGATTATTTCGGGATTGCAAGATAACCAAACAAAACTTTTAGTGGATTTTTACTTATTTTATTAAATATCATCTCCACCAAACAGGACAATCTTGCATCTTTCATAGTTTTTTAGAAAAATGTGATCATTTCATTTATGCGCGAAATGCCTTAGAAATGGCTTTTAAGAGGATTTGAAGCATGGAGACGATTATCTCGGGATTGCAAGATAACCAAACGAAATTTTAGTGGATTTCTACTTATTTTATTAAATATCATCTCCACCAAACAGGACAAGCTTGCATCTGTTATAGTTTTGGAGAAAAATGTGATCATTTCATTTATGCGCGAAATGCCTTAGAAATGGCTTTTAAGAGGATTTGAGGCATGGAGACGATTATCTCGGGATTGCAAGATAACCAAACGAAATTTTAGTGGATTCCTACTTATTTTATTAAATATCATCACCAAACAGGACGTTTGTATCTGTTATAGTTTTGGAGAAAATGTGATCATTTCATTTATGCACGAAATGCCTTAGAAATGGCTTTTAAGAGGATTTGAGGCATGGAGACGATTATCTCGGGATTGCAAGATAACCAAACAAAATTTTAGTGGATTTCTACTTATTTTATTAAATATCATCTCCACCAAACAGGACAAGCTTGCATCTGTTATAGTTTTGGAGAAAATGTGATCATTTCATTTATGCGCGAAATGCCTTAGAAATGGCTTTTAAGAGGATTTGAAGCATGGAGACGATTATCTCGGGATTGCAAGATAACCAAACGAAATTTTAGTGGATTTCTACTTATTTTATTAAATATCATCTCCACCAAACAGGACAAGCTTGCATCTGTTATAGTTTTGGAGAAAAATGTGATCATTTCATTTATGCGCGAAATGCCTTAGAAATGGCTTTTAAGAGGATTTGAGGCATGGAGACGATTATCTCGGGATTGCAAGATAACCAAACAAAATTTTAGTGGATTTCTACTTATTTTATTAAATATCATCTCCACCAAACAGGACAAGCTTGCATCTGTTATAGTTTTGGAGAAAATGTGATCATTTCATTTATGCGCGAAATGCCTTAGAAATGGCTTTTAAGAGGATTTGAAGCATGGAGACGATTATCTCGGGATTGCAAGATAACCAAACAAAACTTTTAGTGGATTTTTACTTATTTTATTAAATATCATCTCCACCAAACAGGACAAGCTTGCATCTGTTATAGTTTTGGAGAAAATGTGATCATTTCATTTATGCGCGAAATGCCTTAGAAATGGCTTTTAAGAGGATTTGAAGCATGGAGACGATTATCTCGGGATTGCAAGATAACCAAACAAAACTTTTAGTGGATTTTTACTTATTTTATTAAATATCATCTCCACCAAACAGGACAATCTTGCATCTTTCATAGTTTTGGAGAAAAATGTGATCATTTCATTTATGCGCGAAATGCCTTAGAAATGGCTAAGAGGATTTGAGGCATGGAGACGATTATCTCGGGATTGCAAGATAACCAAACAAACTTTTAGTGGATTTCTACTTATTTTATTAAATATCATCTCCACCAAACAGGACAAGCTTGCATCTGTTATAGTTTTGGAGAAAATGTGATCATTTCATTTATGCGCGAAATGCCTTAGAAATGGCTTTTAAGAGGATTTGAGGCATGGAGACGATTATCTCGGGATTGCAAGATAACCAAACAAAATTTTAGTGGATTTCTACTTATTTTATTAAATATCATCTCCACCAAACAGGACAAGCTTGCATCTGTTATAGTTTTGGAGAAAATGTGATCATTTCATTTATGCGCGAAATGCCTTAGAAATGGCTTTTAAGAGGATTTGAAGCATGGAGACGATTATCTCGGGATTGCAAGATAACCAAACAAAACTTTTAGTGGATTTTTACTTATTTTATTAAATATCATCTCCACCAAACAGGACAAGCTTGCATCTGTTATAGTTTTGGAGAAAATGTGATCATTTCATTTATGCGCGAAATGCCTTAGAAATGGCTTTTAAGAGGATTTCAAGCATGGAGACGATTATTTCGGGATTGCAAGATAACCAAACAAAACTTTTAGTGGATTTTTACTTATTTTATTAAATATCATCTCCACCAAACAGGACAATCTTGCATCTTTCATAGTTTTTTAGAAAAATGTGATCATTTCATTTATGCGCGAAATGCCTTAGAAATGGCTTTTAAGAGGATTTGAAGCATGGAGACGATTATCTCGGGATTGCAAGATAACCAAACGAAATTTTAGTGGATTTCTACTTATTTTATTAAATATCATCTCCACCAAACAGGACAAGCTTGCATCTGTTATAGTTTTGGAGAAAAACGTGATCATTTCAATTATGCGCGAAATGCCTTAGAAATGGCTTTTAAGAGGATTTGAGGCATGGAGACGATTATCTCGGGATTGCAAGATAACCAAACGAAATTTTAGTGGATTTCTACTTATTTTATTAAATATCATCTCCACCAAACAGGACAAGCTTGCATCTGTTATAGTTTTGGAGAAAAATGTGATCATTTCATTTATGCGCGAAATGCCTTAGAAATGGCTTTTAAGAGGATTTGAGGCATGGAGACGATTATCTCGGGATTGCAAGATAACCAAACAAAATTTTAGTGGATTTCTACTTATTTTATTAAATATCATTTCCACCAAACAGGACAAGCTTGCATCTGTTATAGTTTTGGAGAAAATGTGATCATTTCATTTATGCGCGAAATGCCTTAGAAATGGCTTTTAAGAGGATTTGAAGCATGGAGACGATTATCTCGGGATTGCAAGATAACCAAAAAAACTTTTAGTGGATTTTTACTTATTTTATTAAATATCATCTCCACCAAACAGGACAAGCTTGCATCTGTTATAGTTTTGGAGAAAATGTGATCATTTCATTTATGCGCGAAATGCCTTAGAAATGGCTTTTAAGAGGATTTGAAGCATGGAGACGATTATCTCGGGATTGCAAGATAACCAAACAAAACTTTTAGTGGATTTTTACTTATTTTATTAAATATCATCTCCACCAAACAGGACAATCTTGCATCTTTCATAGTTTTTTAGAAAAATGTGATCATTTCATTTATGCGCGAAATGCCTTAGAAATGGCTTTTAAGAGGATTTGAAGCATGGAGACGATTATCTCGGGATTGCAAGATAACCAAACGAAATTTTAGTGGATTTCTACTTATTTTATTAAATATCATCTCCACCAAACAGGACAAGCTTGCATCTGTTATAGTTTTGGAGAAAAATGTGATCATTTCATTTATGCGCGAAATGCCTTAGAAATGGCTTTTAAGAGGATTTGAGGCATGGAGACGATTATCTCGGGATTGCAAGATAACCAAACGAAATTTTAGTGGATTCCTACTTATTTTATTAAATATCATCACCAAACAGGACGTTTGTATCTGTTATAGTTTTGGAGAAAATGTGATCATTTCATTTATGCGCGAAATGCCTTGGAAATGGCTTTTAAGAGGATTTGAAGCATGGATACGATTATCTCGGGATTGCAAGATAACCAAACAAAACTTTTAGTGCATTTCTACTTATTTTATTAAATATCATCTCCACCAAACAGGACAAGCTTGCATCTGTAATAGTTTTGGAGAAAAATGTGATCATTTCATTTATGTGCGAAATGCCTTAGAATGGCTTTAAAGAAGATTTGAAGCATGGAGACGATTATCTCGGGATTGCAAGATAACCAAACAAAACTTTTAGTGTATTTCTACTTATTTTATTAAATATCATATCCACCAAACAGGACAAGCTTCCATCTGTTATAGTTTTAGAGAAAAATGTGATCATTTCATTTATGCGCGAAATGCCTTAGAAATGGCTAAGAGGATTTGAAGCATGGAGACGATTATCTTGGGATTGCAAGATAACCAAACGATACTTTTAGTGGATTTTTACTTATTTTATTAAATACTATCTCCACCAAACAGGACAAGCTTGCATCTGTTATAGTTTTGGAAAAAAAAATTTGATCATTTCATTTCTGCGCGAAATGCCTTAGAAATGGCTTTTAAGAGGATTTGAGGCATGGAGACGATTATCTCGGGATTGCAAGATAACCAAACGAAATTTTAGTGGATTCCTACTTATTTTATTAAATATCATCACCAAACAGGACGTTTGTATCTGTTATAGTTTTGGAGAAAATGTGATCATTTCATTTATGCGCGAAATGCCTTGGAAATGGCTTTTAAGAGGATTTGAAGCATGGATACGATTATCTCGGGATTGCAAGATAACCAAACAAAACTTTTAGTGCATTTCTACTTATTTTATTAAATATCATCTCCACCAAACAGGACAAGCTTGCATCTGTAATAGTTTTGGAGAAAAATGTGATCATTTCATTTATGTGCGAAATGCCTTAGAATGGCTTTAAAGAAGATTTGAAGCATGGAGACGATTATCTCGGGATTGCAAGATAACCAAACAAAACTTTTAGTGTATTTCTACTTATTTTATTAAATATCATATCCACCAAACAGGACAAGCTTCCATCTGTTATAGTTTTAGAGAAAAATGTGATCATTTCATTTATGCGCGAAATGCCTTAGAAATGGCTAAGAGGATTTGAAGCATGGAGACGATTATCTTGGGATTGCAAGATAACCAAACGATACTTTTAGTGGATTTTTACTTATTTTATTAAATACTATCTCCACCAAACAGGACAAGCTTGCATCTGTTATAGTTTTGGAAAAAAAAATTTGATCATTTCATTTCTGCGCGAAATGCCTTAGAAATGGCTTTTAAGAGGATTTGAGGCATGGAGACGATTATCTCGGGATTGCAAGATAACCAAACAAAATTTTAGTTGATTTTTACTTATTTTATTAAATATCATCTCCACCAAACAGGACAAGCTTGCATCTGTTATAGTTTTGGAGAAAAATGTGATCATTTCATTTATGCGCGAAATGCCTTAGAAATGGCTTTTAAGAGGATTTGAGGCATGGAGACGATTATCTCGGGATTGCAAGATAACCAAACAAAATTTTAGTGGATTTCTACTTATTTTATTAAATATCATCTCCACCAAACAGGACAAGCTTGCATCTGTTATAGTTTTGGAGAAAATGTGATCATTTCATTTATGCGCGAAATGCCTTAGAAATGGCTTTTAAGAGGATTTGAAGCATGGATACGATTATCTCGGGATTGCAAGATAACCAAACAAAACTTTTAGTGTATTTCTACTTATTTTATTAAATATCATCTCCACCAAACAGGACAAGCTTGCATCTGTTATAGTTTTGGAGAAAAATGTGATCATTTCATTTATGTGCGAAATGCCTTAGAATGGCTTTAAAGAAGATTTGAAGCATGGAGACAATTATCTCGGGATTGCAAGATAACCAAACAAAACTTTTAGTGTATTTCTACTTATTTTATTAAATATCATATCCACCAAACAGGACAAGCTTGCATCTGTTATAGTTTTGGAGAAAAATGTGATCATTTCATTTATGCGCGAAATGCCTTAGAAATGGCTAAGAGGATTTGAGGCATGGAGACGATTATCTCGGGATTGCAAGATAACCAAACAAAATTTTAGTGGATTTCTACTTATTTTATTAAATATCATCTCCACCAAACAGGACAAGCTTGCATCTGTTATAGTTTTGGAGAAAATGTGATCATTTCATTTATGCGCGAAATGCCTTAGAAATGGCTTTTAAGAGGATTTGAAGCATGGAGACGATTATCTCGGGATTGCAAGATAACCAAACAAAACTTTTAGTGGATTTTTACTTATTTTATTAAATATCATCTCCACCAAACAGGACAATCTTGCATCTTTCATAGTTTTTTAGAAAAATGTGATCATTTCATTTATGCGCGAAATGCCTTAGAAATGGCTTTTAAGAGGATTTGAAGCATGGAGACGATTATCTCGGGATTGCAAGATAACCAAACGAAATTTTAGTGGATTTCTACTTATTTTATTAAATATCATCTCCACCAAACAGGACAAGCTTGCATCTGTTATAGTTTTGGAGAAAAATGTGATCATTTCATTTATGCGCGAAATGCCTTAGAAATGGCTTTTAAGAGGATTTGAGGCATGGAGACGATTATCTCGGGATTGCAAGATAACCAAACGAAATTTTAGTGGATTCCTACTTATTTTATTAAATATCATCACCAAACAGGACGTTTGTATCTGTTATAGTTTTGGAGAAAATGTGATCATTTCATTTATGGGCGAAATGCCTTAGAAATGGCTTTTAAGAGGATTTGAAGCATGGATACGATTATCTCGGGATTGCAAGATAACCAAACAAAACTTTTAGTGTATTTCTACTTATTTTATTAAATATCATCTCCACCAAACAGGACAAGCTTGCATCTGTTATAGTTTTGGAGAAAAATGTGATCATTTCATTTATGTGCGAAATGCCTTAGAATGGCTTTAAAGAAGATTTGAAGCATGGAGACGATTATCTCGGGATTGCAAGATAACCAAACAAAACTTTTAGTGTATTTCTACTTATTTTATTAAATATCATATCCACCAAACAGGACAAGCTTCCATCTGTTATAGTTTTGGAGAAAAATGTGATCATTTCATTTATGCGCGAAATGCCTTAGAAATGGCTAAGAGGATTTGAAGCATGGAGACGATTATCTTGGGATTGCAAGATAACCAAACGATACTTTTAGTGGATTTCTACTTATTTTATTAAATACTATCTCGACCAAACAGGACAAGCTTGCATCTGTTATAGTTTTGGAAAAAAAAATGTGATCAGTTCATTTCTGCGCGAAATGCCTTAGAAATGGCTTTTAAGAGGATTTGATGCATGGAGACGATTATCTCGGGATTGCAAGATAACCAAACAAAATTTTAGTTGATTTTTACTTATTTTATTAAATATCATCTCCACCAAACAGGACAAGCTTGCATCTGTTATAGTTTTGGAGAAAAATGTGATCATTTCATTTATGCGCGAAATGCCTTAGAAATGGCTTTTAAGAGGATTTGAGGCATGGAGACGATTATCTCGGGATTGCAAGATAACCAAACAAAATTTTAGTTGATTTCTACTTATTTTATTAAATATCATCTCCACCAAACAGGACAAGCTTGCATCTGTTATAGTTTTGGAGAAAATGTGATCATTTCATTTATGCGCGAAATGCCTTAGAAATGGCTTTTAAGAGGATTTTAGGCATGGAGACGATTATCTCGGGATTGCAAGATAACCAAACAAAATTTTAGTGGATTTCTACTTATTTTATTAAATATCATCTCCACCAAACAGGACAAGCTTGCATCTGTTATAGTTTTGGAGAAAATGTGATCATTTCATTTATGCGCGAAATGCCTTAGAAATGGCTTTTAAGAGGATTTGAAGCATGGAGACGATTATCTCGGGATTGCAAGATAACCAAACAAAACTTTTAGTGGATTTCTACTTATTTTATTAAATATCACCTCCACCAAACAGGACAATCTTGCATCTTTCATAGTTTTTTAGAAAAATGTGATCATTTCATTTATGCGCGAAATGCCTTAGAAATGGCTTTTAAGAGGATTTGAAGCATGGAGACGATTATCTCGGGATTGCAAGATAACCAAACGAAATTTTAGTGGATTTCTACTTATTTTATTAAATATCATCTCCACCAAACAGGACAAGCTTGCATCTGTTATAGTTTTGGAGAAAAATGTGATCATTTCATTTATGCGCAAAATGCCTTAGAAATGGCTTTTAAGAGGATTTGAGGCATGGAGACGATTATCTCGGGATTGCAAGATAACCAAACAAAACTTTTAGTGTATTTCTACTTATTTTATTAAATATCATCTCCACCAAACAGGACAAGCTTGCATCTGTTATAGTTTTGGAGAAAAATGTGATCATTTCATTTATGTGCGAAATGCCTTAGAATGGCTTTAAAGAAGATTTGAAGCATGGAGACGATTATCTCGGGATTGCAAGATAACCAAACAAAACTTTTAGTGTATTTCTACTTATTTTATTAAATATCATATCCACCAAACAGGACAAGCTTCCATCTGTTATAGTTTTGGAGAAAAATGTGATCATTTCATTTATGCGCGAAATGCCTTAGAAATGGCTAAGAGGATTTGAAGCATGGAGACGATTATCTTGGGATTGCAAGATAACCAAACGATACTTTTAGTGGATTTCTACTTATTTTATTAAATACTATCTCCACCAAACAGGACAAGCTTGCATCTGTTATAGTTTTGGAAAAAAAATGTGATCATTTTATTTCTGCGCGAAATGCCTTAGAAATGGCTTTTAAGAGGATTTGAGGCATGGAGACGATTATCTCGGGATTGCAAGATAACCAAACAAAATTTTAGTTGATTTTTACTTATTTTATTAAATATCATCTCCACCAAACAGGACAAGCTTGCATCTGTTATAGTTTTGGAGAAAAATGTGATCATTTCATTTATGCGCGAAATGCCTTAGAAATGGCATTAAGAGGATTTGAGGCATGGAGACGATTATCTCGGGATTGCAAGATAACCAAACAAAATTTAAGTGGATTTCTACTTATTTTATTAAATATCATCTCCACCAAACAGGACAAGCTTGCATCTGTTATAGTTTTGGAGAAAATGTGATCATTTCATTTATGCGCGAAATGCCTTAGAAATGGCTTTTAAGAGGATTTGAGGCATGGAGACGATTATCTCGGGATTGCAAGATAACCAAACAAAATTTTAGTGGATTTCTACTTATTTTATTAAATATCATCTCCACCAAACAGGACAAGCTTGCATCTGTTATAGTTTTGGAGAAAATGTGATCATTTCATTTATGCGCGAAATGCCTTAGAAATGGCTTTTAAGAGGATTTGAGGCATGGAGACGATTATCTCGGGATTGCAAGATAACCAAACAAAATTTTAGTGGATTTCTACTTATTTTATTAAATATCATCTCCACCAAACAGGACAAGCTTGCATCTGTTATAGTTTTGGAGAAAATGTGATCATTTCATTTATGCGCGAAATGCCTTAGAAATGGCTTTTAAGAGGATTTGAAGCATGGAGACGATTATCTCGGGATTGCAAGATAACCAAACAAAACTTTTAGTGGATTTTTACTTATTTTATTAAATATCATCTCCACCAAACAGGACAAGCTTGCATCTGTTATAGTTTTTGAGAAAAATGTGATCATTTCATTTATGCGCGAAATGCCTTAGAAATGGCTTTTAAGAGGATTTGAGGCATGGAGACGATTATCTCGGGATTGCAAGATAACCAAACGAAATTTTAGTGGATTCCTACTTATTTTATTAAATATCATCACCAAACAGGACGTTTGTATCTGTTATAGTTTTGGAGAAAATGTGATCATTTCATTTATGCGCGAAATGCCTTAGAAATGGCTTTTAAGAGGATTTGAGGCATGGAGACGATTATCTCGGGATTGCAAGAAAACCAAACGAAATTTTAGTGGATTTCTACTTATTTTATTAAATATAATCTCCACCAAACAGGACAAGCTTGCATCTGTTATAGTTTTGGAGAAAATGTGATCATTTCATTTATGCGCGAAATGCCTTAGAAATGGCTTTTAAGAGGATTTGAAGCATGGATACGATTATCTCGGGATTGCAAGATAACCAAACAAAACTTTTAGTGTATTTCTACTTATTTTATTAAATATCATCTCCACCAAACAGGACAAGCTTGCATCTGTTATAGTTTTGGAGAAAAATGTGATCATTTCATTTATGTGCGAAATGCCTTAGAATGGCTTTAAAGAAGATTTGAAGCATGGAGACAATTATCTCGGGATTGCAAGATAACCAAACAAAACTTTTAGTGTATTTCTACTTATTTTATTAAATATCATATCCACCAAACAGGACAAGCTTGCATCTGTTATAGTTTTGGAGAAAAATGTGATCATTTCATTTATGCGCGAAATGCCTTAGAAATGGCTAAGAGGATTTGAGGCATGGAGACGATTATCTCGGGATTGCAAGATAACCAAACAAAATTTTAGTGGATTTCTACTTATTTTATTAAATATCATCTCCACCAAACAGGACAAGCTTGCATCTGTTATAGTTTTGGAGAAAATGTGATCATTTCATTTATGCGCGAAATGCCTTAGAAATGGCTTTTAAGAGGATTTGAAGCATGGAGACGATTATCTCGGGATTGCAAGATAACCAAACAAAACTTTTAGTGGATTTTTACTTATTTTATTAAATATCATCTCCACCAAACAGGACAATCTTGCATCTTTCATAGTTTTTTAGAAAAATGTGATCATTTCATTTATGCGCGAAATGCCTTAGAAATGGCTTTTAAGAGGATTTGAAGCATGGAGACGATTATCTCGGGATTGCAAGATAACCAAACGAAATTTTAGTGGATTTCTACTTATTTTATTAAATATCATCTCCACCAAACAGGACAAGCTTGCATCTGTTATAGTTTTGGAGAAAAATGTGATCATTTCATTTATGCGCGAAATGCCTTAGAAATGGCTTTTAAGAGGATTTGAGGCATGGAGACGATTATCTCGGGATTGCAAGATAACCAAACGAAATTTTAGTGGATTCCTACTTATTTTATTAAATATCATCACCAAACAGGACGTTTGTATCTGTTATAGTTTTGGAGAAAATGTGATCATTTCATTTATGGGCGAAATGCCTTAGAAATGGCTTTTAAGAGGATTTGAAGCATGGATACGATTATCTCGGGATTGCAAGATAACCAAACAAAACTTTTAGTGTATTTCTACTTATTTTATTAAATATCATCTCCACCAAACAGGACAAGCTTGCATCTGTTATAGTTTTGGAGAAAAATGTGATCATTTCATTTATGTGCGAAATGCCTTAGAATGGCTTTAAAGAAGATTTGAAGCATGGAGACGATTATCTCGGGATTGCAAGATAACCAAACAAAACTTTTAGTGTATTTCTACTTATTTTATTAAATATCATATCCACCAAACAGGACAAGCTTCCATCTGTTATAGTTTTGGAGAAAAATGTGATCATTTCATTTATGCGCGAAATGCCTTAGAAATGGCTAAGAGGATTTGAAGCATGGAGACGATTATCTTGGGATTGCAAGATAACCAAACGATACTTTTAGTGGATTTCTACTTATTTTATTAAATACTATCTCGACCAAACAGGACAAGCTTGCATCTGTTATAGTTTTGGAAAAAAAAATGTGATCAGTTCATTTCTGCGCGAAATGCCTTAGAAATGGCTTTTAAGAGGATTTGATGCATGGAGACGATTATCTCGGGATTGCAAGATAACCAAACAAAATTTTAGTTGATTTTTACTTATTTTATTAAATATCATCTCCACCAAACAGGACAAGCTTGCATCTGTTATAGTTTTGGAGAAAAATGTGATCATTTCATTTATGCGCGAAATGCCTTAGAAATGGCTTTTAAGAGGATTTGAGGCATGGAGACGATTATCTCGGGATTGCAAGATAACCAAACAAAATTTTAGTTGATTTCTACTTATTTTATTAAATATCATCTCCACCAAACAGGACAAGCTTGCATCTGTTATAGTTTTGGAGAAAATGTGATCATTTCATTTATGCGCGAAATGCCTTAGAAATGGCTTTTAAGAGGATTTTAGGCATGGAGACGATTATCTCGGGATTGCAAGATAACCAAACAAAATTTTAGTGGATTTCTACTTATTTTATTAAATATCATCTCCACCAAACAGGACAAGCTTGCATCTGTTATAGTTTTGGAGAAAATGTGATCATTTCATTTATGCGCGAAATGCCTTAGAAATGGCTTTTAAGAGGATTTGAAGCATGGAGACGATTATCTCGGGATTGCAAGATAACCAAACAAAACTTTTAGTGGATTTCTACTTATTTTATTAAATATCACCTCCACCAAACAGGACAATCTTGCATCTTTCATAGTTTTTTAGAAAAATGTGATCATTTCATTTATGCGCGAAATGCCTTAGAAATGGCTTTTAAGAGGATTTGAAGCATGGAGACGATTATCTCGGGATTGCAAGATAACCAAACGAAATTTTAGTGGATTTCTACTTATTTTATTAAATATCATCTCCACCAAACAGGACAAGCTTGCATCTGTTATAGTTTTGGAGAAAAATGTGATCATTTCATTTATGCGCAAAATGCCTTAGAAATGGCTTTTAAGAGGATTTGAGGCATGGAGACGATTATCTCGGGATTGCAAGATAACCAAACAAAACTTTTAGTGTATTTCTACTTATTTTATTAAATATCATCTCCACCAAACAGGACAAGCTTGCATCTGTTATAGTTTTGGAGAAAAATGTGATCATTTCATTTATGTGCGAAATGCCTTAGAATGGCTTTAAAGAAGATTTGAAGCATGGAGACGATTATCTCGGGATTGCAAGATAACCAAACAAAACTTTTAGTGTATTTCTACTTATTTTATTAAATATCATATCCACCAAACAGGACAAGCTTCCATCTGTTATAGTTTTGGAGAAAAATGTGATCATTTCATTTATGCGCGAAATGCCTTAGAAATGGCTAAGAGGATTTGAAGCATGGAGACGATTATCTTGGGATTGCAAGATAACCAAACGATACTTTTAGTGGATTTCTACTTATTTTATTAAATACTATCTCCACCAAACAGGACAAGCTTGCATCTGTTATAGTTTTGGAAAAAAAATGTGATCATTTTATTTCTGCGCGAAATGCCTTAGAAATGGCTTTTAAGAGGATTTGAGGCATGGAGACGATTATCTCGGGATTGCAAGATAACCAAACAAAATTTTAGTTGATTTTTACTTATTTTATTAAATATCATCTCCACCAAACAGGACAAGCTTGCATCTGTTATAGTTTTGGAGAAAAATGTGATCATTTCATTTATGCGCGAAATGCCTTAGAAATGGCATTAAGAGGATTTGAGGCATGGAGACGATTATCTCGGGATTGCAAGATAACCAAACAAAATTTAAGTGGATTTCTACTTATTTTATTAAATATCATCTCCACCAAACAGGACAAGCTTGCATCTGTTATAGTTTTGGAGAAAATGTGATCATTTCATTTATGCGCGAAATGCCTTAGAAATGGCTTTTAAGAGGATTTGAGGCATGGAGACGATTATCTCGGGATTGCAAGATAACCAAACAAAATTTTAGTGGATTTCTACTTATTTTATTAAATATCATCTCCACCAAACAGGACAAGCTTGCATCTGTTATAGTTTTGGAGAAAATGTGATCATTTCATTTATGCGCGAAATGCCTTAGAAATGGCTTTTAAGAGGATTTGAGGCATGGAGACGATTATCTCGGGATTGCAAGATAACCAAACAAAATTTTAGTGGATTTCTACTTATTTTATTAAATATCATCTCCACCAAACAGGACAAGCTTGCATCTGTTATAGTTTTGGAGAAAATGTGATCATTTCATTTATGCGCGAAATGCCTTAGAAATGGCTTTTAAGAGGATTTGAAGCATGGAGACGATTATCTCGGGATTGCAAGATAACCAAACAAAACTTTTAGTGGATTTTTACTTATTTTATTAAATATCATCTCCACCAAACAGGACAAGCTTGCATCTGTTATAGTTTTTGAGAAAAATGTGATCATTTCATTTATGCGCGAAATGCCTTAGAAATGGCTTTTAAGAGGATTTGAGGCATGGAGACGATTATCTCGGGATTGCAAGATAACCAAACGAAATTTTAGTGGATTCCTACTTATTTTATTAAATATCATCACCAAACAGGACGTTTGTATCTGTTATAGTTTTGGAGAAAATGTGATCATTTCATTTATGCGCGAAATGCCTTAGAAATGGCTTTTAAGAGGATTTGAGGCATGGAGACGATTATCTCGGGATTGCAAGAAAACCAAACGAAATTTTAGTGGATTTCTACTTATTTTATTAAATATAATCTCCACCAAACAGGACAAGCTTGCATCTGTTATAGTTTTGGAGAAAATGTGATCATTTCATTTATGCGCGAAATGCCTTAGAAATGGCTTTTAAGAGGATTTGAAGCATGGATACGATTATCTCGGGATTGCAAGATAACCAAACAAAACTTTTAGTGTATTTCTACTTATTTTATTAAATATCATCTCCACCAAACAGGACAAGCTTGCATCTGTTATAGTTTTGGAGAAAAATGTGATCATTTCATTTATGTGCGAAATGCCTTAGAATGGCTTTAAAGAAGATTTGAAGCATGGAGACGATTATCTCGGGATTGCAAGATAACCAAACAAAACTTTTAGTGTATTTCTACTTATTTTATTAAATATCATATCCACCAAACAGGACAAGCTTCCATCTGTTATAGTTTTGGAGAAAAATGTGATCATTTCATTTATGCGCGAAATGCCTTAGAAATGGCTAAGAGGATTTGAAGCATGGAGACGATTATCTTGGGATTGCAAGATAACCAAACGATACTTTTAGTGGATTTCTACTTATTTTATTAAATACTATCTCCACCAAACAGGACAAGCTTGCATCTGTTATAGTTTTGGAAAAAAAAATGTGATCATTTCATTTCTGCGCGAAATGCCTTAGAAATGGCTTTTAAGAGGATTTGAGGCATGGAGACGATTATCTCGGGATTGCAAGATAACCAAACAAAATTTTAGTTGATTTTTACTTATTTTATTAAATATCATCTCCACCAAACAGGACAAGCTTGCATCTGTTATAGTTTTGGAGAAAAATGTGATCATTTCATTTATGCGCGAAATGCCTTAGAAATGGCTTTTAAGAGGATTTGAGGCATGGAGACGATTATCTCGGGATTGTAAGATAACCAAACAAAATTTTAGTGGATTTCTACTTATTTTATTAAATATCATCTCCACCAAACAGGACAAGCTTGCATCTGTTATAGTTTTGGAGAAAATGTGATCATTTCATTTATGCGCGAAATGCCTTAGAAATGGCTTTTAAGAGGATTTGAAGCATGGAGACGATTATCTCGGGATTGCAAGATAACCAAACAAAACTTTTAGTGGATTTTTACTTATTTTATTAAATATCATCTCCACCAAACAGGACAATCTTGCATCTTTCATAGTTTTTTAGAAAAATGTGATCATTTCATTTATGCGCGAAATGCCTTAGAAATGGCTTTTAAGAGGATTTGAAGCATGGATACGATTATCTCGGGATTGCAAGATAACCAAACAAAACTTTTAGTGTATTTCTACTTATTTTATTAAATATCATCTCCACCAAACAGGACAAGCTTGCATCTGTTATAGTTTTGGAGAAAAATGTGATCATTTCATTTATGTGCGAAATGCCTTAGAATGGCTTTAAAGAAGATTTGAAGCATGGAGACGATTATCTCGGGATTGCAAGATAACCAAACAAAACTTTTAGTGTATTTCTACTTATTTTATTAAATATCATATCCACCAAACAGGACAAGCTTCCATCTGTTATAGTTTTGGAGAAAAATGTGATCATTTCATTTATGCGCGAAATGCCTTAGAAATGGCTTTTAAGAGGATTTGAGGCATGGAGACGATTATCTCGGGATTGCAAGAAAACCAAACGAAATTTTAGTGGATTTCTACTTATTTTATTAAATATAATCTCCACCAAACAGGACAAGCTTGCATCTGTTATAGTTTTGGAAAAAAAATGTGATCATTTCATTTCTGCGCGAAATGCCTTAGAAATGGCTTTTAAGAGGATTTGAGGCATGGAGACGATTATCTCGGGATTGCAAGAAAACCAAACGAAATTTTAGTGGATTTCTACTTATTTTATTAAATATAATCTCCACCAAACAGGACAAGCTTGCATCTGTTATAGTTTTGGAGAAAATGTGATCATTTCATTTATGCGCGAAATGCCTTAGAAATGGCTTTTAAGAGGATTTGAAGCATGGATACGATTATCTCGGGATTGCAAGATGACCAAACAAAACTTTTAGTGTATTTCTACTTATTTTATTAAATATCATCTCCACCAAACAGGACAAGCTTGCATCTGTTATAGTTTTGGAGAAAAATGTGATCATTTCATTTATGTGCGAAATGCCTTAGAATGGCTTTAAAGAAGATTTGAAGCATGGAGACGATTATCTCGGGATTGCAAGATAACCAAACAAAACTTTTAGTGTATTTCTACTTATTTTATTAAATATCATATCCACCAAACAGGACAAGCTTCCATCTGTTATAGTTTTGGAGAAAAATGTGATCATTTCATTTATGCGCGAAATGCCTTAGAAATGGCTAAGAGGATTTGAAGCATGGAGACGATTATCTTGGGATTGCAAGATAACCAAACGATACTTTTAGTGGATTTCTACTTATTTTATTAAATACTATCTCCACCAAACAGGACAAGCTTGCATCTGTTATAGTTTTGGAAAAAAAAATGTGATCATTTCATTTCTGCGCGAAATGCCTTAGAAATGGCTTTTAAGAGGATTTGAGGCATGGAGACGATTATCTCGGGATTGCAAGATAACCAAACAAAATTTTAGTTTATTTTTACTTATTTTATTAAATATCATCTCCACCAAACAGGACAAGCTTGCATCTGTTATAGTTTTGGAGAAAAATGTGATCATTTCATTTATGCGCGAAATGCCTTAGAAATGGCTTTTAAGAGGATTTGAGGCATGGAGACGATTATCTCGGGATTGCAAGATAACCAAACAAAATTTTAGTGGATTTCTACTTATTTTATTAAATATCATCTCCACCAAACAGGACAAGCTTGCATCTGTTATAGTTTTGGAGAAAATGTGATCATTTCATTTATGCGCGAAATGCCTTAGAAATGGCTTTTAAGAGGATTTGAAGCATGGATACGATTATCTCGGGATTGCAAGATAACCAAACAAAACTTTTAGTGTATTTCTACTTATTTTATTAAATATCATCTCCACCAAACAGGACAAGCTTGCATCTGTTATAGTTTTGGAGAAAAATGTGATCATTTCATTTATGCGCGAAATGCCTTAGAAATGGCTTTTAAGAGGATTTGAGGCATGGAGACGATTATCTCGGGATTGCAAGATAACCAAACAAAATTTTAGTGGATTTCTACTTATTTTATTAAATATCATCTCCACCAAACAGGACAAGCTTGCATCTGTTATAGTTTTGGAGAAAATGTGATCATTTCATTTATGCGCGAAATGCCTTAGAAATGGCTTTTAAGAGGATTTGAAGCATGGAGACGATTATCTCGGGATTGCAAGATAACCAAACAAAACTTTTAGTGGATTTTTACTTATTTTATTAAATATCATCTCCACCAAACAGGACAATCTTGCATCTTTCATAGTTTTTTAGAAAAATGTGATCATTTCATTTATGCGCGAAATGCCTTAGAAATGACTTTTAAGAGGATTTGAAGCATGGAGACGATTATCTCGGGATTGCAAGATAACCAAACGAAATTTTAGTGGATTTCTACTTATTTTATTAAATATCATCTCCACCAAACAGGACAAGCTTGCATCTGTTATAGTTTTGGAGAAAAATGTGATCATTTCATTTATGTGCGAAATGCCTTAGAATGGCTTTAAAGAAGATTTGAAGCATGGAGACGATTATCTCGGGATTGCAAGATAACCAAACAAAACTTTTAGTGTATTTCTACTTATTTTATTAAATATCATATCCACCAAACAGGACAAGCTTCCATCTGTTATAGTTTTGGAGAAAAATGTGATCATTTCATTTATGCGCGAAATGCCTTAGAAATGGCTAAGAGGATTTGAAGCATGGAGACGATTATCTTGGGATTGCAAGATAACCAAACGATACTTTTAGTGGATTTCTACTTATTTTATTAAATACTATCTCCACCAAACAGGACAAGCTTGCATCTGTTATAGTTTTGGGAAAAAAAATGTGATCATTTCATTTTTGCGCGAAATGCCTTAGAAATGGCTTTTAAGAGGATTTGAGGCATGGAGACGATTATCTCGGGATTGCAAGATAACCAAACAAAATTTTAGTGGATTTCTACTTATTTTATTAAATATCATCTCCACCAAACAGGACAAGCTTGCATCTGTTATAGTTTTGGAGAAAATGTGATCATTTCATTTATGCGCGAAATGCCTTAGAAATGGCTTTTAAGAGGATTTGAAGCATGGATACGATTATCTCGGGATTGCAAGATAACCAAACAAAACTTTTAGTGTATTTCTACTTATTTTATTAAATATCATCTCCACCAAACAGGACAAGCTTGCATCTGTTATAGTTTTGGAGAAAATGTGATCATTTCATTTATGCGCGAAATGCCTTAGAAATGGCTTTTAAGAGGATTTGAAGCATGGAGACGATTATCTCGGGATTGCAAGATAACCAAACAAAACTTTTAGTGGATTTTTACTTATTTTAATAAATATCATCTCCACCAAACAGGACAATCTTGCATCTTTCATAGTTTTTTAGAAAAATGTGATCATTTCATTTATGCGCGAAATGCCTTAGAAATGGCTTTTAAGAGGATTTGAAGCATGGAGACGATTATCTCGGGATTGCAAGATAACCAAACGAAATTTTAGTGGATTTCTACTTATTTTATTAAATATCATCTCCACCAAACAGGACAAGCTTGCATCTGTTATAGTTTTGGAGAAAAATGTGATCATTTCATTTTTGCGCGAAATGCCTTAGAAATGGCTTTTAAGAGGATTTGAGGCATGGAGACGATTATCTCGGGATTGCAAGATAACCAAACAAAATTTTAGTTGATTTTTACTTATTTTATTAAATATCATCTCCACCAAACAGGACAAGCTTGCATCTGTTATAGTTTTGGAGAAAAATGTGATCATTTCATTTATGCGCGAAATGCCTTAGAAATGGCTTTTAAGAGGATTTGAGGCATGGAGACGATTATCTCGGGATTGCAAGATAACCAAACAAAATTTTAGTGGATTTCTACTTATTTTATTAAATATCATCTCCACCAAACAGGACAAGCTTGCATCTGTTATAGTTTTGGAGAAAATGTGATCATTTCATTTATGCGCGAAATGCCTTAGAAATGGCTTTTAAGAGGATTTGAAGCATGGATACGATTATCTCGGGATTGCAAGATAACCAAACAAAACTTTTAGTGTATTTCTACTTATTTTATTAAATATCATCTCCACCAAACAGGACAAGCTTGCATCTGTTATAGTTTTGGAGAAAATGTGATCATTTCATTTATGCGCGAAATGCCTTAGAAATGGCTTTTAAGAGGATTTGAAGCATGGAGACGATTATCTCGGGATTGCAAGATAACCAAACAAAACTTTTAGTGGATTTTTACTTATTTTATTAAATATCATCTCCACCAAACAGGACAATCTTGCATCTTTCATAGTTTTTTAGAAAAATGTGATCATTTAATTTATGCGCGAAATGCCTTAGAAATGGCTTTTAAGAGGATTTGAGGCATGGAGACGATTATCTCGGGATTGCAAGATAACCAAACAAAATTTTAGTGGATTTCTACTTATTTTATTAAATATCATCTCCACCAAACAGGACAAGCTTGCATCTGTTATAGTTTTGGAGAAAAATGTGATCATTTCATTTATGCGCGAAATGCCTTAGAAATGGCTTTTAAGAGGATTTGAGGCATGGAGACGATTATCTCGGGATTGCAAGATAACCAAACAAAATTTTAGTGGATTTCTACTTATTTTATTAAATATCATCTCCACCAAACAGGACAAGCTTGCATCTGTTATAGTTTTGGAGAAAATGTGATCATTTCATTTATGCGCGAAATGCCTTAGAAATGGCTTTTAAGAGGATTTGAAGCATGGAGACGATTATCTCGGGATTGCAAGATAACCAAACAAAACTTTTAGTGGATTTTTACTTATTTTATTAAATATCATCTCCACCAAACAGGACAATCTTGCATCTTTCATAGTTTTTTAGAAAAATGTGATCATTTCATTTATGCGCGAAATGCCTTAGAAATGACTTTTAAGAGGATTTGAAGCATGGAGACGATTATCTCGGGATTGCAAGATAACCAAACGAAATTTTAGTGGATTTCTACTTATTTTATTAAATATCATCTCCACCAAACAGGACAAGCTTGCATCTGTTATAGTTTTGGAGAAAAATGTGATCATTTCATTTATGTGCGAAATGCCTTAGAATGGCTTTAAAGAAGATTTGAAGCATGGAGACGATTATCTCGGGATTGCAAGATAACCAAACAAAACTTTTAGTGTATTTCTACTTATTTTATTAAATATCATATCCACCAAACAGGACAAGCTTCCATCTGTTATAGTTTTGGAGAAAAATGTGATCATTTCATTTATGCGCGAAATGCCTTAGAAATGGCTAAGAGGATTTGAAGCATGGAGACGATTATCTTGGGATTGCAAGATAACCAAACGATACTTTTAGTGGATTTCTACTTATTTTATTAAATACTATCTCCACCAAATAGGACAAGCTTGCATCTGTTATAGTTTTGGGAAAAAAAATGTGATCATTTCATTTTTGCGCGAAATGCCTTAGAAATGGCTTTTAAGAGGATTTGAGGCATGGAGACGATTATCTCGGGATTGCAAGATAACCAAACAAAATTTTAGTGGATTTCTACTTATTTTATTAAATATCATCTCCACCAAACAGGACAAGCTTGCATCTGTTATAGTTTTGGAGAAAATGTGATCATTTCATTTATGCGCGAAATGCCTTAGAAATGGCTTTTAAGAGGATTTGAAGCATGGATACGATTATCTCGGGATTGCAAGATAACCAAACAAAACTTTTAGTGTATTTCTACTTATTTTATTAAATATCATCTCCACCAAACAGGACAAGCTTGCATCTGTTATAGTTTTGGAGAAAATGTGATCATTTCATTTATGCGCGAAATGCCTTAGAAATGGCTTTTAAGAGGATTTGAAGCATGGAGACGATTATCTCGGGATTGCAAGATAACCAAACAAAACTTTTAGTGGATTTTTACTTATTTTAATAAATATCATCTCCACCAAACAGGACAATCTTGCATCTTTCATAGTTTTTTAGAAAAATGTGATCATTTCATTTATGCGCGAAATGCCTTAGAAATGGCTTTTAAGAGGATTTGAAGCATGGAGACGATTATCTCGGGATTGCAAGATAACCAAACGAAATTTTAGTGGATTTCTACTTATTTTATTAAATATCATCTCCACCAAACAGGACAAGCTTGCATCTGTTATAGTTTTGGAGAAAAATGTGATCATTTCATTTTTGCGCGAAATGCCTTAGAAATGGCTTTTAAGAGGATTTGAGGCATGGAGACGATTATCTCGGGATTGCAAGATAACCAAACAAAATTTTAGTTGATTTTTACTTATTTTATTAAATATCATCTCCACCAAACAGGACAAGCTTGCATCTGTTATAGTTTTGGAGAAAAATGTGATCATTTCATTTATGCGCGAAATGCCTTAGAAATGGCTTTTAAGAGGATTTGAGGCATGGAGACGATTATCTCGGGATTGCAAGATAACCAAACAAAATTTTAGTGGATTTCTACTTATTTTATTAAATATCATCTCCACCAAACAGGACAAGCTTGCATCTGTTATAGTTTTGGAGAAAATGTGATCATTTCATTTATGCGCGAAATGCCTTAGAAATGGCTTTTAAGAGGATTTGAAGCATGGATACGATTATCTCGGGATTGCAAGATAACCAAACAAAACTTTTAGTGTATTTCTACTTATTTTATTAAATATCATCTCCACCAAACAGGACAAGCTTGCATCTGTTATAGTTTTGGAGAAAATGTGATCATTTCATTTATGCGCGAAATGCCTTAGAAATGGCTTTTAAGAGGATTTGAAGCATGGAGACGATTATCTCGGGATTGCAAGATAACCAAACAAAACTTTTAGTGGATTTTTACTTATTTTATTAAATATCATCTCCACCAAACAGGACAATCTTGCATCTTTCATAGTTTTTTAGAAAAATGTGATCATTTCATTTATGCGCGAAATGCCTTAGAAATGGCTTTTAAGAGGATTTGAGGCATGGAGACGATTATCTCGGGATTGCAAGATAACCAAACAAAATTTTAGTGGATTTCTACTTATTTTATTAAATATCATCTCCACCAAACAGGACAAGCTTGCATCTGTTATAGTTTTGGAGAAAAATGTGATCATTTCATTTATGCGCGAAATGCCTTAGAAATGGCTTTTAAGAGGATTTGAAGCATGGAGACGATTATCTCGGGATTGCAAGATAACCAAACAAAACTTTTAGTGTATTTCTACTTATTTTATTAAATATCATATCCACCAAACAGGACAAGCTTGCATCTGTTATAGTTTTAGAGAAAAATGTGATCATTTCATTTATGCGCGAAATGCCTTAGAAATGGCTTTTAAGAGGATTTGAGGCATGGAGACGATTATCTCGGGATTGCAAGATAACCAAACAAAATTTTAGTGGATTTCTACTTATTTTATTAAATATCATCTCCACCAAACAGGACAAGCTTGCATCTGTTATAGTTTTGGAGAAAAATGTGATCATTTCATTCATGCGCGAAATGCCTTAGAAATGGCTTTTAAGAGGATTTGAAGCATGGAGACGATTATCTTGGGATTGCAAGATAACCAAACGATACTTTTAGTGGATTT
Source organism: Anomaloglossus baeobatrachus (assembly GCF_048569485.1). Taxonomy (NCBI): domain Eukaryota; kingdom Metazoa; phylum Chordata; class Amphibia; order Anura; family Aromobatidae; genus Anomaloglossus; species Anomaloglossus baeobatrachus. The sequence continues at coordinate 740,413 of NW_027442210.1, read as the reverse complement.
CTACTTATTTTATTAAATACTATCTCCACCAAACAGGACAAGCTTGCATCTGTTATAGTTTTGGAAAAAAAAATGTGATCATTTCATTTCTGCGCGAAATGCCTTAGAAATGGCTTTTAAGAGGATTTGAGGCATGGAGACGATTATCTCGAGATTGCAAGATAACCAAACAAAATTTTAGTTGATTTTTACTTATTTTATTAAATATCATCTCCACCAAACAGGACAAGCTTGCATATGTTATAGTTTTGGAGAAAAATGTGATCATTTCATTTATGCGCGAAATGCCTTAGAAATGGCTTTTAAGAGGATTTGAGGCATGGAGACGATTATCTCGGGATTGCAAGATAACCAAACAAAATTTTAGTGGATTTCTACTTATTTTATTAAATATCATCTCCACCAAACAGGACAAGCTTGCATCTGTTATAGTTTTGGAGAAAATGTGATCATTTCATTTATGCGCGAAATGCCTTAGAAATGGCTTTTAAGAGGATTTGAGGTATGGAGACGATTATCTCGGGATTGCAAGATAACCAAACAAAATTTTAGTGGATTTCTACTTATTTTATTAAATATCATCTCCACCAAACAGGACAAGCTTGCATCTGTTATAGTTTTGGAGAAAATGTGATCATTTCATTTATGCGCGAAATGCCTTAGAAATGGCTTTTAAGAGGATTTGAAGCATGGAGACGATTATCTCGGGATTGCAAGATAACCAAACAAAACTTTTAGTGGATTTTTACTTATTTTATTAAATATCATCTCCACCAAACAGGACAATCTTGCATCTTTCATAGTTTTTTAGAAAAATGTGATCATTTCATTTATGCGCGAAATGCCTTAGAAATGGCTTTTAAGAGGATTTGAAGCATGGAGACGATTATCTCGGGATTGCAAGATAACCAAACGAAATTTTAGTGGATTTCTACTTATTTTATTAAATATCATCTCCACCAAACAGGACAAGCTTGCATCTGTTATAGTTTTGGAGAAAAATGTGATCATTTCATTTATGCGCGAAATGCCTTAGAAATGGCTGTTAAGAGGATTTGAGGCATGGAGACGATTATCTCGGGATTGCAAGATAACCAAACGAAATTTTAGTGGATTCCTACTTATTTTATTAAATATCATCACTAAACAGGACGTTTGTATCTGTTATAGTTTTGGAGAAAATGTGATCATTTCATTTATGCGCGAAATGCCTTAGAAATGGCTTTTAAGAGGATTTGAAGCATGGATACGATTATCTCGGGATTGCAAGATAACCAAACAAAACTTTTAGTGTATTTCTACTTATTTTATTAAATATCATCTCCACCAAACAGGACAAGCTTGCATCTGTTATAGTTTTGGAGAAAAATGTGATCATTTCATTTATGTGCAAAATGCCTTAGAATGGCTTTAAAGAAGATTTGAAGCATGGAGACGATTATCTCGGGATTGCAAGATAACCAAACAAAACTTTTAGTGTATTTCTACTTATTTTATTAAATATCATATCCACCAAACAGGACAAGCTTGCATCTGGTATAGTTTTGGAAAAAAAAATGTGATCATTTCATTTCTGCGCGAAATGCCTTAGAAATGGCTTTTAAGAGGATTTGAGGCATGGAGACGATTATCTCGGGATTGCAAGATAACCAAACAAAATTTTAGTTGATTTTTACTTATTTTATTAAATATCATCTCCACCAAACAGGACAAGCTTGCATCTGTTATAGTTTTGGAGAAAAATGTGATCATTTCATTTATGCGCGAAATGCCTTAGAAATGGCTTTTAAGAGGATTTGAGGCATGGAGACGATTATCTCGGGATTGCAAGATAACCAAACAAAACTTTTAGTGTATTTCTACTTATTTTATTAAATATCATCTCCACCAAAAAGGACAAGCTTGCATCTGTTATAGTTTTGGAGAAAAATGTGATCATTTCATTTATGCGCGAAATGCCTTAGAAATGGCTTTTAAGAGGATTTGAGGCATGGAGACGATTATCTCGGGATTGCAAGATAACCAAACAAAATTTTAGTGGATTTCTACTTATTTTATTAAATATCATCTCCACCAAACAGGACAAGCTTGCATCTGTTATAGTTTTGGAGAAAATGTGATCATTTCATTTATGCGCGAAATGCCTTAGAAATGGCTTTTAAGAGGATTTGAAGCATGGAGACGATTATCTCGGGATTGCAAGATAACCAAACAAAACTTTTAGTGGATTTTTACTTATTTTATTAAATATCATCTCCACCAAACAGGACAATCTTGCATCTTTCATAGTTTTTTAGAAAAATGTGATCATTTCATTTATGCGCGAAATGCCTTAGAAATGGCTTTTAAGAGGATTTGAAGCATGGATACGATTATCTCGGGATTGCAAGATAACCAAACGAAATTTTAGTGGATTTCTACTTATTTTATTAAATATCATCTCCACCAAACAGGACAAGCTTGCATCTGTTATAGTTTTGGAGAAAAATGTGATCATTTCATTTATGCGCGAAATGCCTTAGAAATGGCTTTTAAGAGGATTTGAGGCATGGAGACGATTATCTCGGGATTGCAAGATAACCAAACAAAATTTTAGTGGATTTCTACTTATTTTATTAAATATCATCTCCACCAAACAGGACAAGCTTGCATCTGGTATAGTTTTGGAGAAAAATGTGATCATTTCATTTATGCGCGAAATGCCTTAGAAATGGCTTTTAAGAGGATTTGAAGCATGGAGACGATTATCTCGGGATTGCAAGATAACCAAACAAAACTTTTAGTGTATTTCTACTTATTTTATTAAATATCATATCCACCAAACAGGACAAGCTTGCATCTGATATAGTTTTAGAGAAAAATGTGATCATTTCATTTATGCGCGAAATGCCTTGGAAATGGCTTTTAAGAGGATTTGAAGCATGGAGACGATTATCTCGGGATTGCAAGATAACCAAACGATACTTTTAGTGGATTTCTACTTATTTTATTAAATATTATCTCCACCAAACAGGACAAGCTTGCATCTGTTATAGTTTTGGAGAAAAATGTGATCATTTCATTTATGCGCGAAATGCCTTAGAAATGGCTTTTAAGAGGATTTGAGGCATGGAGACGATTATCTCGGGATTGCAAGATAACCAAACAAAATTTTAGTGGATTTCTACTTATTTTATTAAATATCATCTCCACCAAACAGGACAAGCTTGCATCTGTTATAGTTTTGGAGAAAAATGTGATCATTTCATTCATGCGCGAAATGCCTTAGAAATGGCTTTTAAGAGGATTTGAAGCATGGAGACGATTATCTTGGGATTGCAAGATAACCAAACAAAACTTTTAGTGGATTTCTACTTATTTTATTAAATATCATCTCCACCAAACAGGACAAGCTTGCATCTGTTATAGTTTTGGAGAAAAATGTGATCATTTCATTTATGCGCGAAATGCCTTTGAAATGGCTTTTAAGAGGATTTGAATCATGGAGACGATTTTCTCGGGATTGCAAGATAACCAAACAAAACTTTTAGTGTATTTCTACTTATTTTATTAAATATCATCTCCACCAAACAGGACAAGCTTGCATCTGTTATAGTTTTGGAGAAAAATGTGATCATTTCATTTATGCGCGAAATGCCTTAGAAATGGCTTTTAAGAGGATTTGAGGCATGGAGACGATTATCTCGGGATTGCAAGAAAACCAAACGAAATTTTAGTGGATTTCTACTTATTTTATTAAATATAATCTCCACCAAACAGGACAAGCTTGCATCTGTTATAGTTTTGGAGAAAATGTGATCATTTCATTTATGCGCGAAATGCCTTAGAAATGGCTTTTAAGAGGATTTGAAGCATGGATACGATTATCTCGGGATTGCAAGATAACCAAACAAAACTTTTAGTGTATTTCTACTTATTTTATTAAATATCATCTCCACCAAACAGGACAAGCTTGCATCTGTTATAGTTTTGGAGAAAAATGTGATCATTTCATTTATGTGCGAAATGCCTTAGAATGGCTTTAAAGAAGATTTGAAGCATGGAGACGATTATCTCGGGATTGCAAGATAACCAAACAAAACTTTTAGTGTATTTCTACTTATTTTATTAAATATCATATCCACCAAACAGGACAAGCTTCCATCTGTTATAGTTTTGGAGAAAAATGTGATCATTTCATTTATGCGCGAAATGCCTTAGAAATGGCTAAGAGGATTTGAAGCATGGAGACGATTATCTTGGGATTGCAAGATAACCAAACGATACTTTTAGTGGATTTCTACTTATTTTATTAAATACTATCTCCACCAAACAGGACAAGCTTGCATCTGTTATAGTTTTGGAAAAAAAAGTGTGATCATTTCATTTCTGCGCGAAATGCCTTAGAAATGGCTTTTAAGAGGATTTGAGGCATGGAGACGATTATCTCGGGATTGCAAGATAACCAAACAAAATTTTAGTTGATTTTTACTTATTTTATTAAATATCATCTCCACCAAACAGGACAAGCTTGCATCTGTTATTTTTTTGGAGAAAAATGTGATCATTTCATTTATGCGCGAAATGCCTTAGAAATGGCTTTTAAGAGGATTTGAGGCATGGAGACGATTATCTCGGGATTGCAAGATAACCAAACAAAATTTTAGTGGATTTCTACTTATTTTATTAAATATCATCTCCACCAAACAGGACAAGCTTGCATCTGTTATAGTTTTGGAGAAAATGTGATCATTTCATTTATGCGCGAAATGCCTTGGAAATGGCTTTTAAGAGGATTTGAAGCATGGATACAATTATCTCGGGATTGCAAGATAACCAAACAAAAATTTTAGTGTATTTCTACTTATTTTATTAAATATCATATCCACCAAACAGGACAAGCTTGCATCTGTTATAGTTTTGGAGAAAAATGTGATCATTTCATTTATGCGCGAAATGCCTTAGAAATGGCTAAGAGGATTTGAGGCATGGAGACGATTATCTCGGGATTGCAAGATAACCAAACAAAATTTTAGTGGATTTCTACTTATTTTATTAAATATCATCTCCACCAAACAGGACAAGCTTGCATCTGTTATAGTTTTGGAGAAAATGTGATCATTTCATTTATGCGCGAAATGCCTTAGAAATGGCTTTTAAGAGGATTTGAGGCATGGAGACGATTATCTCGGGATTGCAAGATAACCAAACAAAATTTTAGTGGATTTCTACTTATTTTATTAAATATCATCTCCACCAAACAGGACAAGCTTGCATCTGTTATAGTTTTGGAGAAAATGTGATCATTTCATTTATGCGCGAAATGCCTTAGAAATGGCTTTTAAGAGGATTTGAAGCATGGAGACGATTATCTCGGGATTGCAAGATAACCAAACAAAACTTTTAATGGATTTTTACTTATTTTATTAAATATCATCTCCACCAAACAGGACAAGCTTGCATCTGTTATAGTTTTGGAGAAAATGTGATCATTTCATTTATGCGCGAAATGCCTTAGAAATGGCTTTTAAGAGGATTTGAAGCATGGAGACGATTATTTCGGGATTGCAAGATAACCAAACAAAACTTTTAGTGGATTTTTACTTATTTTATTAAATATCATCTTTACCAAACAGGACAATCTTGCATCTTTCATAGTTTTTTAGAAAAATGTGATCATTTCATTTATGCGCGAAATGCCTTAGAATGGCTTTAAAGAAGATTTGAAGCATGGAGACGATTATCTCGGGATTGCAAGATAACCAAACAAAACTTTTAGTGTATTTCTACTTATTTTATTAAATATCATATCCACCAAACAGGACAAGCTTGCATCTGTTATAGTTTTGGAGAAAAATGTGATCATTTCATTTATGTGCGAAATGCCTTAGAATGGCTTTAAAGAAGATTTGAAGCATGGAGACGATTATCTCGGGATTGCAAGATAACCAAACAAAACTTTTAGTGTATTTCTACTTATTTTATTAAATATCATATCCACCAAACAGGACAAGCTTGCATCTGTTATAGTTTTGGAGAAAAATGTGATCATTTCATTTATGCGCGAAATGCCTTAGAAATGGCTAAGAGGATTTGAGGCATGGAGACGATTATCTCGGGATTGCAAGATAACCAAACAAAATTTTAGTGGATTTCTACTTATTTTATTAAATATCATCTCCACCAAACAGGACAAGCTTGCATCTGTTATAGTTTTGGAGAAAATGTGATCATTTCATTTATGCGCGAAATGCCTTAGAAATGGCTTTTAAGAGGATTTGAGGCATGGAGACGATTATCTCGGGATTGCAAGATAACCAAACAAAATTTTAGTGGATTTCTACTTATTTTATTAAATATCATCTCCACCAAACAGGACAAGCTTGCATCTGTTATAGTTTTGGAGAAAATGTGATCATTTCATTTATGCGCGAAATGCCTTAGAAATGGCTTTTAAGAGGATTTGAAGCATGGAGACGATTATCTCGGGATTGCAAGATAACCAAACAAAACTTTTAGTGGATTTTTACTTATTTTATTAAATATCATCTCCACCAAACAGGACAAGCTTGCATCTGTTATAGTTTTGGAGAAAATGTGATCATTTCATTTATGCGCGAAATGCCTTAGAAATGGCTTTTAAGAGGATTTGAAGCATGGAGACGATTATTTCGGGATTGCAAGATAACCAAACAAAACTTTTAGTGGATTTTTACTTATTTTATTAAATATCATCTCCACCAAACAGGACAATCTTGCATCTTTCATAGTTTTTTAGAAAAATGTGATCATTTCATTTATGCGCGAAATGCCTTAGAAATGGCTTTTAAGAGGATTTGAAGCATGGAGACGATTATCTCGGGATTGCAAGATAACCAAACGAAATTTTAGTGGATTTCTACTTATTTTATTAAATATCATCTCCACCAAACAGGACAAGCTTGCATCTGTTATAGTTTTGGAGAAAAATGTAATCATTTTATTTATGCGCGAAATGCCTTAGAAATGGCTTTTAAGAGGATTTGAAGCATGGAGACGATTATCTCGGGATTGCAAGATAACCAAACAAAACTTTTAGTGGATTTTTACTTATTTTATTAAATGTCATCTCCACCAAACAGGACAAGCTTGCATCTGTTATAGTTTTGGAGAAAAATGTGATCATTTCATTTATGCGCGAAATGCCTTAGAAATGGCTTTTAAGAGGATTTAAAGCATGGAGACGTATATCTCGGGATTGCAAGATAACCAAACAAAACTTTTAGTGGATTTCTACTTATTTTATTAAATATCATCTCCACCAAACAGGACAAGCTTGCATCTGTTATAGTTTTGGAGAAAAATGTAATCATTTCATTTATGCGCGAAATGCCTTAGAAATGGCTTTTAAGAGGATTTGAAGCATGGAGACGATTATCTCGGGATTGCAAGATAACCAAACAAAACTTTTAGTGTATTTCTACTTATTTTATTAAATATCATATCCACCAAACAGGACAAGCTTGCATCTGTTATAGTTTTGGAGAAAAATGTGATCATTTCATTTATGCGCGAAATGCCTTAGAAATGGCTTTTAAGAGGATTTGAAGCATGGAGACGATTATCTCGGGATTGCAAGATAACCAAACAAAACTATTAGTGTATTTCTACTTATTTTATTAAATATCATCTCCACCAAACAGGACAAGCTTGCATCTGTTATAGTTTTGGAGAAAAATGTGATCATTTCATTCATGCGCGAAATGCCTTAGAAATGGCTTTAAAGAGGATTTGAAGCATGGAGACGATTATCTCGGGATTGCAAGATAACCAAACAAAACTTTTAGTGGATTTCTACTTATTTTTTTAAATATTATCTCCACCAAACAGGACAAGCTTGCATCTGTTATAGTTTTGGAGAAAATGTGATCATTTCATTTATGCGCGAAATGCCTTAGAAATGGCTTTTAAGAGGATTTGAAGCATGGAGACGATTATCTCGGGATTGCAAGATAACCAAACGATACTTTTAGTGGATTTCTACTTATTTTATTAAATATTATCTCCACCAAACAGGACAAGCTTGCATCTGTTATAGTTTTGGAGAAAAATGTGATCATTTCATTTATGCGCGAAATGCCTTAGAAATGGCTTTTAAGAGGATTTGAGGCATGGAGACGATTATCTCGGGATTGCAGGATAACCAAACAAAATTTTGGTGGATTTCTACTTATTTTATTAAATATCATCTCCACCAAATAGGACAAGCTTGCATCTGTTATAGTTTTGGAGAAAAATGTGATCATTTCATTTATGCGCGAAATGCCTTAGAAATGGCTTTTAAGAGGATTTGAAGCATGGAGACGATTATCTCGGGATTGCAAGATAACCAAACGATACTTTTAGTGGATTTCTACTTATTTTATTAAATATTATCTCCACCAAACAGGACAAGCTTGCATCTGTTATAGTTTTGGAGAAAAATGTGATCATTTCATTTATGCGCGAAATGCCTTAGAAATGGCTTTTAAGAGGATTTGAGGCATGGAGACGATTATCTCGGGATTGCAAGATAACCAAACAAAATTTTGGTGGATTTCTACTTATTTTATTAAATATCATCTCCACCAAACAGGACAAGCTTGCATCTGTTATAGTTTTGAAAAAAAAAATGTGATCATTTCATTTATGCGCGAAATGCCTTAGAAATGGCTTTTAAGAGGATTTGAAGCATGGAGACGATTATCTCGGGATTGCAAGATAACCAAACAAAACTTTTAGTGTATTTCTACTTATTTTATTAAATATCATATCCACCAAACAGGACAAGCTTGCATCTGTTATAGTTTTGGAGAAAAATGTGATCATTTCATTTATGCGCGAAATGCCTTAGAAATGGCTTTTAAGAGGATTTGAAGCATGGAGACGATTATCTCGGGATTGCAAGATAACCAAACAAAATTTTAGTGGATTTCTACTTATTTTATTAAATATCATCTCCACCAAACAGGACAAGCTTGCATCTGTTATAGTTTTGGAGAAAATGTGATCATTTCATTTATGCGCGAAATGCCTTAGAAATGGCTTTTAAGAGGATTTGAAGCATGGAGACGATTATCTCGGGATTGCAAGATAACCAAACAAAACTTTTAGTGGATTTTTACTTATTTTATTAAATATCATCTCCACCAAACAGGACAAGCTTGCATCTGTTATAGTTTTGGAGAAAATGTGATCATTTCATTTATGCGCGAAATGCCTTAGAAATGGCTTTTAAGAGGATTTGAAGCATGGAGACGATTATTTCGGGATTGCAAGATAACCAAACAAAACTTTTAGTGGATTTTTACTTATTTTATTAAATATCATCTCCACCAAACAGGACAATCTTGCATCTTTCATAGTTTTTTAGAAAAATGTGATCATTTCATTTATGCGCGAAATGCCTTAGAAATGGCTTTTAAGAGGATTTGAAGCATGGAGACGATTATCTCGGGATTGCAAGATAACCAAACGAAATTTTAGTGGATTTCTACTTATTTTATTAAATATCATCTCCACCAAACAGGACAAGCTTGCATCTGTTATAGTTTTGGAGAAAAATGTAATCATTTTATTTATGCGCGAAATGCCTTAGAAATGGCTTTTAAGAGGATTTGAAGCATGGAGACGATTATCTCGGGATTGCAAGATAACCAAACAAAACTTTTAGTGGATTTTTACTTATTTTATTAAATGTCATCTCCACCAAACAGGACAAGCTTGCATCTGTTATAGTTTTGGAGAAAAATGTGATCATTTCATTTATGCGCGAAATGCCTTAGAAATGGCTTTTAAGAGGATTTAAAGCATGGAGACGTATATCTCGGGATTGCAAGATAACCAAACAAAACTTTTAGTGGATTTCTACTTATTTTATTAAATATCATCTCCACCAAACAGGACAAGCTTGCATCTGTTATAGTTTTGGAGAAAAATGTAATCATTTCATTTATGCGCGAAATGCCTTAGAAATGGCTTTTAAGAGGATTTGAAGCATGGAGACGATTATCTCGGGATTGCAAGATAACCAAACAAAACTTTTAGTGTATTTCTACTTATTTTATTAAATATCATATCCACCAAACAGGACAAGCTTGCATCTGTTATAGTTTTGGAGAAAAATGTGATCATTTCATTTATGCGCGAAATGCCTTAGAAATGGCTTTTAAGAGGATTTGAAGCATGGAGACGATTATCTCGGGATTGCAAGATAACCAAACAAAACTATTAGTGTATTTCTACTTATTTTATTAAATATCATCTCCACCAAACAGGACAAGCTTGCATCTGTTATAGTTTTGGAGAAAAATGTGATCATTTCATTCATGCGCGAAATGCCTTAGAAATGGCTTTAAAGAGGATTTGAAGCATGGAGACGATTATCTCGGGATTGCAAGATAACCAAACAAAACTTTTAGTGGATTTCTACTTATTTTTTTAAATATTATCTCCACCAAACAGGACAAGCTTGCATCTGTTATAGTTTTGGAGAAAATGTGATCATTTCATTTATGCGCGAAATGCCTTAGAAATGGCTTTTAAGAGGATTTGAAGCATGGAGACGATTATCTCGGGATTGCAAGATAACCAAACGATACTTTTAGTGGATTTCTACTTATTTTATTAAATATTATCTCCACCAAACAGGACAAGCTTGCATCTGTTATAGTTTTGGAGAAAAATGTGATCATTTCATTTATGCGCGAAATGCCTTAGAAATGGCTTTTAAGAGGATTTGAGGCATGGAGACGATTATCTCGGGATTGCAGGATAACCAAACAAAATTTTGGTGGATTTCTACTTATTTTATTAAATATCATCTCCACCAAATAGGACAAGCTTGCATCTGTTATAGTTTTGGAGAAAAATGTGATCATTTCATTTATGCGCGAAATGCCTTAGAAATGGCTTTTAAGAGGATTTGAAGCATGAAGACGATTATCTCGGGATTGCAAGATAACCAAACGATACTTTTAGTGGATTTCTACTTATTTTATTAAATATTATCTCCACCAAACAGGACAAGCTTGCATCTGTTATAGTTTTGGAGAAAAATGTGATCATTTCATTTATGCGCGAAATGCCTTAGAAATGGCTTTTAAGAGGATTTGAGGCATGGAGACGATTATCTCGGGATTGCAAGATAACCAAACAAAATTTTGGTGGATTTCTACTTATTTTATTAAATATCATCTCCACCAAACAGGACAAGCTTGCATCTGTTATAGTTTTGAAAAAAAAAATGTGATCATTTCATTTATGCGCGAAATGCCTTAGAAATGGCTTTTAAGAGGATTTGAAGCATGGAGACGATTATCTCGGGATTGCAAGATAACCAAACAAAACTTTTAGTGTATTTCTACTTATTTTATTAAATATCATATCCACCAAACAGGACAAGCTTGCATCTGTTATAGTTTTGGAGAAAAATGTGATCATTTCATTTATGCGCGAAATGCCTTAGAAATGGCTTTTAAGAGGATTTGAAGCATGGAGACGATTATCTCGGGATTGCAAGATAACCAAACAAAACTTTTAGTGGAGTTTTACTTATTTTATTAAATATCATCTCCCCCAAACAGGACAAGCTTGCATCTGTTATAGTTTTGGAGAAAATGTGATCTTTTCATTTATGCGCGAAATGCCTTAGAAATGGCTTTTAAGAGGATTTGAAGCATGGAGACGATTATCTCAGGATTGCAAGATAACCAAACAAAACTTTTAGTGTATTTCTACTTATTTTATTAAATGTCATCTCCACCAAACAGGACAAGCTTGCATCTGTTATAGTTTTGGAGAAAAATGTGATCATTTCATTTATGCGCGAAATGCCTTAGAAATGGCTTTTAAGAGGATTTGAAGCATGGAGACGATTATCTCGGGATTGCAAGATAACCAAACAAAACTTTTAGTGGATTTCTACTTATTTTATTAAATATCATCTCCACCAAACAGGACAAGCTTGCATCTGTTATAGTTTTGGAGAAAAATGTGATCATTTCATTTATGCGCGAAATGCCTTAGAAATGGCTTTTAAGAGGATTTGAAGCATGGAGACGATTATCTCGGGATTGCAAGATAACCAAACAAAACTTTTAGTGTATTTCTACTTATTTTATTAAATATCATATCCACCAAACAGGACAAGCTTGCATCTGTTATAGTTTTAGAGAAAAATGTGATCATTTCATTTATGCGCGAAATGCCTTGGAAATGGCTTTTAAGAGGATTTGAAGCATGGAGACGATTATCTCGTGATTGCAAGATAACCAAACGATACTTTTAGTGGATTTCTACTTATTTTATTAAATATTATCTCCACCAAACAGGACAAGCTTGCATCTGTTATAGTTTTGGAGAAAAATGTGATCATTTCATTTATGCGCGAAATGCCTTAGAAATGGCTTTTAAGAGGATTTGAGGCATGGAGACGATTATCTCGGGATTGCAAGATAACCAAACAAAATTTTAGTGGATTTCTACTTATTTTATTAAATATCATCTCCACCAAACAGGACAAGCTTGCATCTGTTATAGTTTTGGAGAAAAATGTGATCATTTCATTCATGCGCGAAATGCCTTAGAAATGGCTTTTAAGAGGATTTGAAGCATGGAGACGATTATCTTGGGATTGCAAGATAACCAAACAAAACTTTTAGTGGATTTCTACTTATTTTATTAAATATCATCTCCACCAAACAGGACAAGCTTGCATCTGTTATAGTTTTGGAGAAAAATGTGATCATTTCATTTATGCGCGAAATGCCTTAGAAATGGCTTTTAAGAGGATTTGAAGCATGGAGACGATTTTCTCGGGATTGCAAGATAACCAAACAAAACTTTTAGTGTATTTCTACTTATTTTATTAAATATCATCTCCACCAAACAGGACAAGCTTGCATCTGTTATAGTTTTGGAGAAAAATGTGATCATTTCATTTATGCGCGAAATGCCTTAGAAATGGCTTTTAAGAGGATTTGAGGCATGGAGACGATTATCTCGGGATTGCAAGAAAACCAAACGAAATTTTAGTGGATTTCTACTTATTTTATTAAATATAATCTCCACCAAACAGGACAAGCTTGCATCTGTTATAGTTTTGGAGAAAATGTGATCATTTCAGTTATGCGCGAAATGCCTTAGAAATGGCTTTTAAGAGGATTTGAAGCATGGATACGATTATCTCGGGATTGCAAGATAACCAAACAAAACTTTTAGTGTATTTCTACTTATTTTATTAAATATCATCTCCACCAAACAGGACAAGCTTGCATCTGTTATAGTTTTGGAGAAAAATGTGATCATTTCATTTATGTGCGAAATGCCTTAGAATGGCTTTAAAGAAGATTTGAAGCATGGAGACGATTATCTCGGGATTGCAAGATAACCAAACAAAACTTTTAGTGTATTTCTACTTATTTTATTAAATATCATATCCACCAAACAGGACAAGCTTCCATCTGTTATAGTTTTGGAGAAAAATGTGATCATTTCATTTATGCGCGAAATGCCTTAGAAATGGCTAAGAGGATTTGAAGCATGGAGACGATTATCTTGGGATTGCAAGATAACCAAACGATACTTTTAGTGGATTTCTTCTTATTTTATTAAATATAATCTCCACCAAACAGGACAAGCTTGCATCTGTTATAGTTTTGGAAAAAAAAATGTGATCATTTCATTTCTGCGCGAAATGCCTTAGAAATGGCTTTTAAGAGGATTTGAGGCATGGAGACGATTATCTCGGGATTGCAAGATAACCAAACAAAATTTTAGTTGATTTTTACTTATTTTATTAAATATCATCTCCACCAAACAGGACAAGCTTGCATCTGTTATAGTTTTGGAGAAAAATGTGATCATTTCATTTATGCGCGAAATGCCTTAGAAATGGCTTTTAAGAGGATTTGAGGCATGGAGACGATTATCTCGGGATTGCAAGATAACCAAACAAAACTTTTAGTGTATTTCTACTTATTTTATTAAATATCATCTCCACCAAACAGGACAAGCTTGCATCTGTTATAGTTTTGGAGAAAAATGTGATCATTTCATTTATGTGCGAAATGCCTTAGAATGGCTTTAAAGAAGATTTGAAGCATGGAGACGATTATCTCGGGATTGCAAGATAACCAAACAAAACTTTTAGTGTATTTCTACTTATTTTATTAAATATCATATCCACCAAACAGGACAAGCTTGCATCTGTTATAGTTTTGGAGAAAAATGTGATCATTTCATTTATGCGCGAAATGCCTTAGAAATGGCTAAGAGGATTTGAGGCATGGAGACGATTATCTCGGGATTGCAAGATAACCAAACAAAATTTTAGTGGATTGCTACTTATTTTATTAAATATCATCTCCACCAAACAGGACAAGCTTGCATCTGTTATAGTTTTGGAGAAAATGTGATCATTTCATTTATGCGCGAAATGCCTTAGAAATGGCTTTTAAGAGGATTTGAGGCATGGAGACGATTATCTCGGGATTGCAAGATAACCAAACAAAATTTTAGTGGATTTCTACTTATTTTATTAAATATCATCTCCACCAAACAGGACAAGCTTGCATCTGTTATAGTTTTGGAGAAAATGTGATCATTTCATTTATGCGCGAAATGCCTTAGAAATGGCTTTTAAGAGGATTTGAAGCATGGAGACGATTATCTCGGGATTGCAAGATAGCCAAACAAAACTTTTAATGGATTTTTACTTATTTTATTAAATATCATCTCCACCAAACAGGACAAGCTTGCATCTGTTATAGTTTTGGAGAAAATGTGATCATTTCATTTATGCGCGAAATGCCTTAGAAATGGCTTTTAAGAGGATTTGAAGCATGGAGACGATTATTTCGGGATTGCAAGATAACCAAACAAAACTTTTAGTGGATTTTTACTTATTTTATTAAATATCATCTCCACCAAACAGGACAATCTTGCATCTTTCATAGTTTTTTAGAAAAATGTGATCATTTCATTTATGCGCGAAATGCCTTAGAATGGCTTTAAAGAAGATTTGAAGCATGGAGACGATTATCTCGGGATTGCAAGATAACCAAACAAAACTTTTAGTGTATTTCTACTTATTTTATTAAATATCATATCCACCAAACAGGACAAGCTTGCATCTGTTATAGTTTTGGAGAAAAATGTGATCATTTCATTTATGTGCGAAATGCCTTAGAATGGCTTTAAAGAAGATTTGAAGCATGGAGACGATTATCTCGGGATTGCAAGATAACCAAACAAAACTTTTAGTGTATTTCTACTTATTTTATTAAATATCATATCCACCAAACAGGACAAGCTTGCATCTGTTATAGTTTTGGAGAAAAATGTGATCATTTCATTTATGCGCGAAATGCCTTAGAAATGGCTAAGAGGATTTGAGGCATGGAGACGATTATCTCGGGATTGCAAGATAACCAAACAAAATTTTAGTGGATTTCTACTTATTTTATTAAATATCATCTCCACCAAACAGGACAAGCTTGCATCTGTTATAGTTTTGGAGAAAATGTGATCATTTCATTTATGCGCGAAATGCCTTAGAAATGGCTTTTAAGAGGATTTGAGGCATGGAGACAATTATCTCGGGATTGCAAGATAACCAAACAAAATTTTAGTGGATTTCTACTTATTTTATTAAATATCATCTCCACCAAACAGGACAAGCTTGCATCTGTTATAGTTTTGGAGAAAATGTGATCATTTCATTTATGCGCGAAATGCCTTAGAAATGGCTTTTAAGAGGATTTGAAGCATGGAGACGATTATCTCGGGATTGCAAGATAACCAAACAAAACTTTTAGTGGATTTTTACTTATTTTATTAAATATCATCTCCACCAAACAGGACAAGCTTGCATCTGTTATAGTTTTGGAGAAAATGTGATCATTTCATTTATGCGCGAAATGCCTTAGAAATGGCTTTTAAGAGGATTTGAAGCATGGAGACGATTATTTCGGGATTGCAAGATAACCAAACAAAACTTTTAGTGTATTTTTACTTATTTTATTAAATATCATCTCCACCAAACAGGACAATCTTGCATCTTTCATAGTTTTTTAGAAAAATGTGATCATTTCATTTATGCGCGAAATGCCTTAGAAATGGCTTTTAAGAGGATTTGAAGCATGGAGACGATTATCTCGGGATTGCAAGATAACCAAACGAAATTTTAGTGGATTTCTACTTATTTTATTAAATATCATCTCCACCAAACAGGACAAGCTTGCATCTGTTATAGTTTTGGAGAAAAATGTGATCATTTCATTTATGTGCGAAATGCCTTAGAATGGCTTTAAAGAAGATTTGAAGCATGGAGACGATTATCTCGGGATTGCAAGATAACCAAACAAAACTTTTAGTGTATTTCTACTTATTTTATTAAATATCATATCCACCAAACAGGACAAGCTTGCATCTGTTATAGTTTTGGAGAAAAATGTGATCATTTCATTTATGCGCGAAATGCCTTAGAAATGGCTAAGAGGATTTGAGGCATGGAGACGATTATCTCGGGATTGCAAGATAACCAAACAAAATTTTAGTGGATTTCTACTTATTTTATTAAATATCATCTCCACCAAACAGGACAAGCTTGCATCTGTTATAGTTTTGGAGAAAATGTGATCATTTCATTTATGCGCGAAATGCCTTAGAAATGGCTTTTAAGAGGATTTGAGGCATGGAGACAATTATCTCGGGATTGCAAGATAACCAAACAAAATTTTAGTGGATTTCTACTTATTTTATTAAATATCATCTCCACCAAACAGGACAAGCTTGCATCTGTTATAGTTTTGGAGAAAATGTGATCATTTCATTTATGCGCGAAATGCCTTAGAAATGGCTTTTAAGAGGATTTGAAGCATGGAGACGATTATCTCGGGATTGCAAGATAACCAAACAAAACTTTTAGTGGATTTTTACTTATTTTATTAAATATCATCTCCACCAAACAGGACAAGCTTGCATCTGTTATAGTTTTGGAGAAAATGTGATCATTTCATTTATGCGCGAAATGCCTTAGAAATGGCTTTTAAGAGGATTTGAAGCATGGAGACGATTATTTCGGGATTGCAAGATAACCAAACAAAACTTTTAGTGGATTTTTACTTATTTTATTAAATATCATCTCCACCAAACAGGACAATCTTGCATCTTTCATAGTTTTTTAGAAAAATGTGATCATTTCATTTATGCGCGAAATGCCTTAGAAATGGCTTTTAAGAGGATTTGAAGCATGGAGACGATTATCTCGGGATTGCAAGATAACCAAACGAAATTTTAGTGGATTTCTACTTATTTTATTAAATATCATCTCCACCAAACAGGACAAGCTTGCATCTGTTATAGTTTTGGAGAAAAATGTGATCATTTCATTTATGCGCGAAATGCCTTAGAAATGGCTTTTAAGAGGATTTGAGGCATGGAGACGATTATCTCGGGATTGCAAGATAACCAAACGAAATTTTAGTGGATTCCTACTTATTTTATTAAATATCATCACCAAACAGGACGTTTGTATCTGTTATAGTTTTGGAGAAAATGTGATCATTTCATTTATGCACGAAATGCCTTAGAAATGGCTTTTAAGAGGATTTGAGGCATGGAGACGATTATCTCGGGATTGCAAGATAACCAAACAAAATTTTAGTGGATTTCTACTTATTTTATTAAATATCATCTCCACCAAACAGGACAAGCTTGCATCTGTTATAGTTTTGGAGAAAATGTGATCATTTCATTTATGCGCGAAATGCCTTAGAAATGGCTTTTAAGAGGATTTGAAGCATGGAGACGATTATCTCGGGATTGCAAGATAACCAAACGAAATTTTAGTGGATTTCTACTTATTTTATTAAATATCATCTCCACCAAACAGGACAAGCTTGCATCTGTTATAGTTTTGGAGAAAAATGTGATCATTTCATTTATGCGCGAAATGCCTTAGAAATGGCTTTTAAGAGGATTTGAGGCATGGAGACGATTATCTCGGGATTGCAAGATAACCAAACAAAATTTTAGTGGATTTCTACTTATTTTATTAAATATCATCTCCACCAAACAGGACAAGCTTGCATCTGTTATAGTTTTGGAGAAAATGTGATCATTTCATTTATGCGCGAAATGCCTTAGAAATGGCTTTTAAGAGGATTTGAAGCATGGAGACGATTATCTCGGGATTGCAAGATAACCAAACAAAACTTTTAGTGGATTTTTACTTATTTTATTAAATATCATCTCCACCAAACAGGACAAGCTTGCATCTGTTATAGTTTTGGAGAAAATGTGATCATTTCATTTATGCGCGAAATGCCTTAGAAATGGCTTTTAAGAGGATTTGAAGCATGGAGACGATTATCTCGGGATTGCAAGATAACCAAACAAAACTTTTAGTGGATTTTTACTTATTTTATTAAATATCATCTCCACCAAACAGGACAATCTTGCATCTTTCATAGTTTTGGAGAAAAATGTGATCATTTCATTTATGCGCGAAATGCCTTAGAAATGGCTAAGAGGATTTGAGGCATGGAGACGATTATCTCGGGATTGCAAGATAACCAAACAAACTTTTAGTGGATTTCTACTTATTTTATTAAATATCATCTCCACCAAACAGGACAAGCTTGCATCTGTTATAGTTTTGGAGAAAATGTGATCATTTCATTTATGCGCGAAATGCCTTAGAAATGGCTTTTAAGAGGATTTGAGGCATGGAGACGATTATCTCGGGATTGCAAGATAACCAAACAAAATTTTAGTGGATTTCTACTTATTTTATTAAATATCATCTCCACCAAACAGGACAAGCTTGCATCTGTTATAGTTTTGGAGAAAATGTGATCATTTCATTTATGCGCGAAATGCCTTAGAAATGGCTTTTAAGAGGATTTGAAGCATGGAGACGATTATCTCGGGATTGCAAGATAACCAAACAAAACTTTTAGTGGATTTTTACTTATTTTATTAAATATCATCTCCACCAAACAGGACAAGCTTGCATCTGTTATAGTTTTGGAGAAAATGTGATCATTTCATTTATGCGCGAAATGCCTTAGAAATGGCTTTTAAGAGGATTTCAAGCATGGAGACGATTATTTCGGGATTGCAAGATAACCAAACAAAACTTTTAGTGGATTTTTACTTATTTTATTAAATATCATCTCCACCAAACAGGACAATCTTGCATCTTTCATAGTTTTTTAGAAAAATGTGATCATTTCATTTATGCGCGAAATGCCTTAGAAATGGCTTTTAAGAGGATTTGAAGCATGGAGACGATTATCTCGGGATTGCAAGATAACCAAACGAAATTTTAGTGGATTTCTACTTATTTTATTAAATATCATCTCCACCAAACAGGACAAGCTTGCATCTGTTATAGTTTTGGAGAAAAACGTGATCATTTCAATTATGCGCGAAATGCCTTAGAAATGGCTTTTAAGAGGATTTGAGGCATGGAGACGATTATCTCGGGATTGCAAGATAACCAAACGAAATTTTAGTGGATTTCTACTTATTTTATTAAATATCATCTCCACCAAACAGGACAAGCTTGCATCTGTTATAGTTTTGGAGAAAAATGTGATCATTTCATTTATGCGCGAAATGCCTTAGAAATGGCTTTTAAGAGGATTTGAGGCATGGAGACGATTATCTCGGGATTGCAAGATAACCAAACAAAATTTTAGTGGATTTCTACTTATTTTATTAAATATCATTTCCACCAAACAGGACAAGCTTGCATCTGTTATAGTTTTGGAGAAAATGTGATCATTTCATTTATGCGCGAAATGCCTTAGAAATGGCTTTTAAGAGGATTTGAAGCATGGAGACGATTATCTCGGGATTGCAAGATAACCAAAAAAACTTTTAGTGGATTTTTACTTATTTTATTAAATATCATCTCCACCAAACAGGACAAGCTTGCATCTGTTATAGTTTTGGAGAAAATGTGATCATTTCATTTATGCGCGAAATGCCTTAGAAATGGCTTTTAAGAGGATTTGAAGCATGGAGACGATTATCTCGGGATTGCAAGATAACCAAACAAAACTTTTAGTGGATTTTTACTTATTTTATTAAATATCATCTCCACCAAACAGGACAATCTTGCATCTTTCATAGTTTTTTAGAAAAATGTGATCATTTCATTTATGCGCGAAATGCCTTAGAAATGGCTTTTAAGAGGATTTGAAGCATGGAGACGATTATCTCGGGATTGCAAGATAACCAAACGAAATTTTAGTGGATTTCTACTTATTTTATTAAATATCATCTCCACCAAACAGGACAAGCTTGCATCTGTTATAGTTTTGGAGAAAAATGTGATCATTTCATTTATGCGCGAAATGCCTTAGAAATGGCTTTTAAGAGGATTTGAGGCATGGAGACGATTATCTCGGGATTGCAAGATAACCAAACGAAATTTTAGTGGATTCCTACTTATTTTATTAAATATCATCACCAAACAGGACGTTTGTATCTGTTATAGTTTTGGAGAAAATGTGATCATTTCATTTATGCGCGAAATGCCTTGGAAATGGCTTTTAAGAGGATTTGAAGCATGGATACGATTATCTCGGGATTGCAAGATAACCAAACAAAACTTTTAGTGCATTTCTACTTATTTTATTAAATATCATCTCCACCAAACAGGACAAGCTTGCATCTGTAATAGTTTTGGAGAAAAATGTGATCATTTCATTTATGTGCGAAATGCCTTAGAATGGCTTTAAAGAAGATTTGAAGCATGGAGACGATTATCTCGGGATTGCAAGATAACCAAACAAAACTTTTAGTGTATTTCTACTTATTTTATTAAATATCATATCCACCAAACAGGACAAGCTTCCATCTGTTATAGTTTTAGAGAAAAATGTGATCATTTCATTTATGCGCGAAATGCCTTAGAAATGGCTAAGAGGATTTGAAGCATGGAGACGATTATCTTGGGATTGCAAGATAACCAAACGATACTTTTAGTGGATTTTTACTTATTTTATTAAATACTATCTCCACCAAACAGGACAAGCTTGCATCTGTTATAGTTTTGGAAAAAAAAATTTGATCATTTCATTTCTGCGCGAAATGCCTTAGAAATGGCTTTTAAGAGGATTTGAGGCATGGAGACGATTATCTCGGGATTGCAAGATAACCAAACAAAATTTTAGTTGATTTTTACTTATTTTATTAAATATCATCTCCACCAAACAGGACAAGCTTGCATCTGTTATAGTTTTGGAGAAAAATGTGATCATTTCATTTATGCGCGAAATGCCTTAGAAATGGCTTTTAAGAGGATTTGAGGCATGGAGACGATTATCTCGGGATTGCAAGATAACCAAACAAAATTTTAGTGGATTTCTACTTATTTTATTAAATATCATCTCCACCAAACAGGACAAGCTTGCATCTGTTATAGTTTTGGAGAAAATGTGATCATTTCATTTATGCGCGAAATGCCTTAGAAATGGCTTTTAAGAGGATTTGAAGCATGGATACGATTATCTCGGGATTGCAAGATAACCAAACAAAACTTTTAGTGTATTTCTACTTATTTTATTAAATATCATCTCCACCAAACAGGACAAGCTTGCATCTGTTATAGTTTTGGAGAAAAATGTGATCATTTCATTTATGTGCGAAATGCCTTAGAATGGCTTTAAAGAAGATTTGAAGCATGGAGACAATTATCTCGGGATTGCAAGATAACCAAACAAAACTTTTAGTGTATTTCTACTTATTTTATTAAATATCATATCCACCAAACAGGACAAGCTTGCATCTGTTATAGTTTTGGAGAAAAATGTGATCATTTCATTTATGCGCGAAATGCCTTAGAAATGGCTAAGAGGATTTGAGGCATGGAGACGATTATCTCGGGATTGCAAGATAACCAAACAAAATTTTAGTGGATTTCTACTTATTTTATTAAATATCATCTCCACCAAACAGGACAAGCTTGCATCTGTTATAGTTTTGGAGAAAATGTGATCATTTCATTTATGCGCGAAATGCCTTAGAAATGGCTTTTAAGAGGATTTGAAGCATGGAGACGATTATCTCGGGATTGCAAGATAACCAAACAAAACTTTTAGTGGATTTTTACTTATTTTATTAAATATCATCTCCACCAAACAGGACAATCTTGCATCTTTCATAGTTTTTTAGAAAAATGTGATCATTTCATTTATGCGCGAAATGCCTTAGAAATGGCTTTTAAGAGGATTTGAAGCATGGAGACGATTATCTCGGGATTGCAAGATAACCAAACGAAATTTTAGTGGATTTCTACTTATTTTATTAAATATCATCTCCACCAAACAGGACAAGCTTGCATCTGTTATAGTTTTGGAGAAAAATGTGATCATTTCATTTATGCGCGAAATGCCTTAGAAATGGCTTTTAAGAGGATTTGAGGCATGGAGACGATTATCTCGGGATTGCAAGATAACCAAACGAAATTTTAGTGGATTCCTACTTATTTTATTAAATATCATCACCAAACAGGACGTTTGTATCTGTTATAGTTTTGGAGAAAATGTGATCATTTCATTTATGGGCGAAATGCCTTAGAAATGGCTTTTAAGAGGATTTGAAGCATGGATACGATTATCTCGGGATTGCAAGATAACCAAACAAAACTTTTAGTGTATTTCTACTTATTTTATTAAATATCATCTCCACCAAACAGGACAAGCTTGCATCTGTTATAGTTTTGGAGAAAAATGTGATCATTTCATTTATGTGCGAAATGCCTTAGAATGGCTTTAAAGAAGATTTGAAGCATGGAGACGATTATCTCGGGATTGCAAGATAACCAAACAAAACTTTTAGTGTATTTCTACTTATTTTATTAAATATCATATCCACCAAACAGGACAAGCTTCCATCTGTTATAGTTTTGGAGAAAAATGTGATCATTTCATTTATGCGCGAAATGCCTTAGAAATGGCTAAGAGGATTTGAAGCATGGAGACGATTATCTTGGGATTGCAAGATAACCAAACGATACTTTTAGTGGATTTCTACTTATTTTATTAAATACTATCTCGACCAAACAGGACAAGCTTGCATCTGTTATAGTTTTGGAAAAAAAAATGTGATCAGTTCATTTCTGCGCGAAATGCCTTAGAAATGGCTTTTAAGAGGATTTGATGCATGGAGACGATTATCTCGGGATTGCAAGATAACCAAACAAAATTTTAGTTGATTTTTACTTATTTTATTAAATATCATCTCCACCAAACAGGACAAGCTTGCATCTGTTATAGTTTTGGAGAAAAATGTGATCATTTCATTTATGCGCGAAATGCCTTAGAAATGGCTTTTAAGAGGATTTGAGGCATGGAGACGATTATCTCGGGATTGCAAGATAACCAAACAAAATTTTAGTTGATTTCTACTTATTTTATTAAATATCATCTCCACCAAACAGGACAAGCTTGCATCTGTTATAGTTTTGGAGAAAATGTGATCATTTCATTTATGCGCGAAATGCCTTAGAAATGGCTTTTAAGAGGATTTTAGGCATGGAGACGATTATCTCGGGATTGCAAGATAACCAAACAAAATTTTAGTGGATTTCTACTTATTTTATTAAATATCATCTCCACCAAACAGGACAAGCTTGCATCTGTTATAGTTTTGGAGAAAATGTGATCATTTCATTTATGCGCGAAATGCCTTAGAAATGGCTTTTAAGAGGATTTGAAGCATGGAGACGATTATCTCGGGATTGCAAGATAACCAAACAAAACTTTTAGTGGATTTCTACTTATTTTATTAAATATCACCTCCACCAAACAGGACAATCTTGCATCTTTCATAGTTTTTTAGAAAAATGTGATCATTTCATTTATGCGCGAAATGCCTTAGAAATGGCTTTTAAGAGGATTTGAAGCATGGAGACGATTATCTCGGGATTGCAAGATAACCAAACGAAATTTTAGTGGATTTCTACTTATTTTATTAAATATCATCTCCAC
Source organism: Anomaloglossus baeobatrachus (assembly GCF_048569485.1). NCBI lineage: Eukaryota > Metazoa > Chordata > Amphibia > Anura > Aromobatidae > Anomaloglossus > Anomaloglossus baeobatrachus. The sequence goes on along the minus strand of NW_027442210.1, from coordinate 716,408 downwards.
CAAACAGGACAAGCTTGCATCTGTTATAGTTTTGGAGAAAAATGTGATCATTTCATTTATGCGCGAAATGCCTTAGAAATGGCTTTTAAGAGGATTTGAGGCATGGAGACGATTATCTCGGGATTGCAAGATAACCAAACAAAACTTTTAGTGTATTTCTACTTATTTTATTAAATATCATCTCCACCAAACAGGACAAGCTTGCATCTGTTATAGTTTTGGAGAAAAATGTGATCATTTCATTTATGTGCGAAATGCCTTAGAATGGCTTTAAAGAAGATTTGAAGCATGGAGACGATTATCTCGGGATTGCAAGATAACCAAACAAAACTTTTAGTGTATTTCTACTTATTTTATTAAATATCATATCCACCAAACAGGACAAGCTTCCATCTGTTATAGTTTTGGAGAAAAATGTGATCATTTCATTTATGCGCGAAATGCCTTAGAAATGGCTAAGAGGATTTGAAGCATGGAGACGATTATCTTGGGATTGCAAGATAACCAAACGATACTTTTAGTGGATTTCTACTTATTTTATTAAATACTATCTCCACCAAACAGGACAAGCTTGCATCTGTTATAGTTTTGGAAAAAAAATGTGATCATTTTATTTCTGCGCGAAATGCCTTAGAAATGGCTTTTAAGAGGATTTGAGGCATGGAGACGATTATCTCGGGATTGCAAGATAACCAAACAAAATTTTAGTTGATTTTTACTTATTTTATTAAATATCATCTCCACCAAACAGGACAAGCTTGCATCTGTTATAGTTTTGGAGAAAAATGTGATCATTTCATTTATGCGCGAAATGCCTTAGAAATGGCATTAAGAGGATTTGAGGCATGGAGACGATTATCTCGGGATTGCAAGATAACCAAACAAAATTTAAGTGGATTTCTACTTATTTTATTAAATATCATCTCCACCAAACAGGACAAGCTTGCATCTGTTATAGTTTTGGAGAAAATGTGATCATTTCATTTATGCGCGAAATGCCTTAGAAATGGCTTTTAAGAGGATTTGAGGCATGGAGACGATTATCTCGGGATTGCAAGATAACCAAACAAAATTTTAGTGGATTTCTACTTATTTTATTAAATATCATCTCCACCAAACAGGACAAGCTTGCATCTGTTATAGTTTTGGAGAAAATGTGATCATTTCATTTATGCGCGAAATGCCTTAGAAATGGCTTTTAAGAGGATTTGAGGCATGGAGACGATTATCTCGGGATTGCAAGATAACCAAACAAAATTTTAGTGGATTTCTACTTATTTTATTAAATATCATCTCCACCAAACAGGACAAGCTTGCATCTGTTATAGTTTTGGAGAAAATGTGATCATTTCATTTATGCGCGAAATGCCTTAGAAATGGCTTTTAAGAGGATTTGAAGCATGGAGACGATTATCTCGGGATTGCAAGATAACCAAACAAAACTTTTAGTGGATTTTTACTTATTTTATTAAATATCATCTCCACCAAACAGGACAAGCTTGCATCTGTTATAGTTTTTGAGAAAAATGTGATCATTTCATTTATGCGCGAAATGCCTTAGAAATGGCTTTTAAGAGGATTTGAGGCATGGAGACGATTATCTCGGGATTGCAAGATAACCAAACGAAATTTTAGTGGATTCCTACTTATTTTATTAAATATCATCACCAAACAGGACGTTTGTATCTGTTATAGTTTTGGAGAAAATGTGATCATTTCATTTATGCGCGAAATGCCTTAGAAATGGCTTTTAAGAGGATTTGAGGCATGGAGACGATTATCTCGGGATTGCAAGAAAACCAAACGAAATTTTAGTGGATTTCTACTTATTTTATTAAATATAATCTCCACCAAACAGGACAAGCTTGCATCTGTTATAGTTTTGGAGAAAATGTGATCATTTCATTTATGCGCGAAATGCCTTAGAAATGGCTTTTAAGAGGATTTGAAGCATGGATACGATTATCTCGGGATTGCAAGATAACCAAACAAAACTTTTAGTGTATTTCTACTTATTTTATTAAATATCATCTCCACCAAACAGGACAAGCTTGCATCTGTTATAGTTTTGGAGAAAAATGTGATCATTTCATTTATGTGCGAAATGCCTTAGAATGGCTTTAAAGAAGATTTGAAGCATGGAGACGATTATCTCGGGATTGCAAGATAACCAAACAAAACTTTTAGTGTATTTCTACTTATTTTATTAAATATCATATCCACCAAACAGGACAAGCTTCCATCTGTTATAGTTTTGGAGAAAAATGTGATCATTTCATTTATGCGCGAAATGCCTTAGAAATGGCTAAGAGGATTTGAAGCATGGAGACGATTATCTTGGGATTGCAAGATAACCAAACGATACTTTTAGTGGATTTCTACTTATTTTATTAAATACTATCTCCACCAAACAGGACAAGCTTGCATCTGTTATAGTTTTGGAAAAAAAAATGTGATCATTTCATTTCTGCGCGAAATGCCTTAGAAATGGCTTTTAAGAGGATTTGAGGCATGGAGACGATTATCTCGGGATTGCAAGATAACCAAACAAAATTTTAGTTGATTTTTACTTATTTTATTAAATATCATCTCCACCAAACAGGACAAGCTTGCATCTGTTATAGTTTTGGAGAAAAATGTGATCATTTCATTTATGCGCGAAATGCCTTAGAAATGGCTTTTAAGAGGATTTGAGGCATGGAGACGATTATCTCGGGATTGTAAGATAACCAAACAAAATTTTAGTGGATTTCTACTTATTTTATTAAATATCATCTCCACCAAACAGGACAAGCTTGCATCTGTTATAGTTTTGGAGAAAATGTGATCATTTCATTTATGCGCGAAATGCCTTAGAAATGGCTTTTAAGAGGATTTGAAGCATGGAGACGATTATCTCGGGATTGCAAGATAACCAAACAAAACTTTTAGTGGATTTTTACTTATTTTATTAAATATCATCTCCACCAAACAGGACAATCTTGCATCTTTCATAGTTTTTTAGAAAAATGTGATCATTTCATTTATGCGCGAAATGCCTTAGAAATGGCTTTTAAGAGGATTTGAAGCATGGATACGATTATCTCGGGATTGCAAGATAACCAAACAAAACTTTTAGTGTATTTCTACTTATTTTATTAAATATCATCTCCACCAAACAGGACAAGCTTGCATCTGTTATAGTTTTGGAGAAAAATGTGATCATTTCATTTATGTGCGAAATGCCTTAGAATGGCTTTAAAGAAGATTTGAAGCATGGAGACGATTATCTCGGGATTGCAAGATAACCAAACAAAACTTTTAGTGTATTTCTACTTATTTTATTAAATATCATATCCACCAAACAGGACAAGCTTCCATCTGTTATAGTTTTGGAGAAAAATGTGATCATTTCATTTATGCGCGAAATGCCTTAGAAATGGCTTTTAAGAGGATTTGAGGCATGGAGACGATTATCTCGGGATTGCAAGAAAACCAAACGAAATTTTAGTGGATTTCTACTTATTTTATTAAATATAATCTCCACCAAACAGGACAAGCTTGCATCTGTTATAGTTTTGGAAAAAAAATGTGATCATTTCATTTCTGCGCGAAATGCCTTAGAAATGGCTTTTAAGAGGATTTGAGGCATGGAGACGATTATCTCGGGATTGCAAGAAAACCAAACGAAATTTTAGTGGATTTCTACTTATTTTATTAAATATAATCTCCACCAAACAGGACAAGCTTGCATCTGTTATAGTTTTGGAGAAAATGTGATCATTTCATTTATGCGCGAAATGCCTTAGAAATGGCTTTTAAGAGGATTTGAAGCATGGATACGATTATCTCGGGATTGCAAGATGACCAAACAAAACTTTTAGTGTATTTCTACTTATTTTATTAAATATCATCTCCACCAAACAGGACAAGCTTGCATCTGTTATAGTTTTGGAGAAAAATGTGATCATTTCATTTATGTGCGAAATGCCTTAGAATGGCTTTAAAGAAGATTTGAAGCATGGAGACGATTATCTCGGGATTGCAAGATAACCAAACAAAACTTTTAGTGTATTTCTACTTATTTTATTAAATATCATATCCACCAAACAGGACAAGCTTCCATCTGTTATAGTTTTGGAGAAAAATGTGATCATTTCATTTATGCGCGAAATGCCTTAGAAATGGCTAAGAGGATTTGAAGCATGGAGACGATTATCTTGGGATTGCAAGATAACCAAACGATACTTTTAGTGGATTTCTACTTATTTTATTAAATACTATCTCCACCAAACAGGACAAGCTTGCATCTGTTATAGTTTTGGAAAAAAAAATGTGATCATTTCATTTCTGCGCGAAATGCCTTAGAAATGGCTTTTAAGAGGATTTGAGGCATGGAGACGATTATCTCGGGATTGCAAGATAACCAAACAAAATTTTAGTTTATTTTTACTTATTTTATTAAATATCATCTCCACCAAACAGGACAAGCTTGCATCTGTTATAGTTTTGGAGAAAAATGTGATCATTTCATTTATGCGCGAAATGCCTTAGAAATGGCTTTTAAGAGGATTTGAGGCATGGAGACGATTATCTCGGGATTGCAAGATAACCAAACAAAATTTTAGTGGATTTCTACTTATTTTATTAAATATCATCTCCACCAAACAGGACAAGCTTGCATCTGTTATAGTTTTGGAGAAAATGTGATCATTTCATTTATGCGCGAAATGCCTTAGAAATGGCTTTTAAGAGGATTTGAAGCATGGATACGATTATCTCGGGATTGCAAGATAACCAAACAAAACTTTTAGTGTATTTCTACTTATTTTATTAAATATCATCTCCACCAAACAGGACAAGCTTGCATCTGTTATAGTTTTGGAGAAAAATGTGATCATTTCATTTATGCGCGAAATGCCTTAGAAATGGCTTTTAAGAGGATTTGAGGCATGGAGACGATTATCTCGGGATTGCAAGATAACCAAACAAAATTTTAGTGGATTTCTACTTATTTTATTAAATATCATCTCCACCAAACAGGACAAGCTTGCATCTGTTATAGTTTTGGAGAAAATGTGATCATTTCATTTATGCGCGAAATGCCTTAGAAATGGCTTTTAAGAGGATTTGAAGCATGGAGACGATTATCTCGGGATTGCAAGATAACCAAACAAAACTTTTAGTGGATTTTTACTTATTTTATTAAATATCATCTCCACCAAACAGGACAATCTTGCATCTTTCATAGTTTTTTAGAAAAATGTGATCATTTCATTTATGCGCGAAATGCCTTAGAAATGACTTTTAAGAGGATTTGAAGCATGGAGACGATTATCTCGGGATTGCAAGATAACCAAACGAAATTTTAGTGGATTTCTACTTATTTTATTAAATATCATCTCCACCAAACAGGACAAGCTTGCATCTGTTATAGTTTTGGAGAAAAATGTGATCATTTCATTTATGTGCGAAATGCCTTAGAATGGCTTTAAAGAAGATTTGAAGCATGGAGACGATTATCTCGGGATTGCAAGATAACCAAACAAAACTTTTAGTGTATTTCTACTTATTTTATTAAATATCATATCCACCAAACAGGACAAGCTTCCATCTGTTATAGTTTTGGAGAAAAATGTGATCATTTCATTTATGCGCGAAATGCCTTAGAAATGGCTAAGAGGATTTGAAGCATGGAGACGATTATCTTGGGATTGCAAGATAACCAAACGATACTTTTAGTGGATTTCTACTTATTTTATTAAATACTATCTCCACCAAACAGGACAAGCTTGCATCTGTTATAGTTTTGGGAAAAAAAATGTGATCATTTCATTTTTGCGCGAAATGCCTTAGAAATGGCTTTTAAGAGGATTTGAGGCATGGAGACGATTATCTCGGGATTGCAAGATAACCAAACAAAATTTTAGTGGATTTCTACTTATTTTATTAAATATCATCTCCACCAAACAGGACAAGCTTGCATCTGTTATAGTTTTGGAGAAAATGTGATCATTTCATTTATGCGCGAAATGCCTTAGAAATGGCTTTTAAGAGGATTTGAAGCATGGATACGATTATCTCGGGATTGCAAGATAACCAAACAAAACTTTTAGTGTATTTCTACTTATTTTATTAAATATCATCTCCACCAAACAGGACAAGCTTGCATCTGTTATAGTTTTGGAGAAAATGTGATCATTTCATTTATGCGCGAAATGCCTTAGAAATGGCTTTTAAGAGGATTTGAAGCATGGAGACGATTATCTCGGGATTGCAAGATAACCAAACAAAACTTTTAGTGGATTTTTACTTATTTTAATAAATATCATCTCCACCAAACAGGACAATCTTGCATCTTTCATAGTTTTTTAGAAAAATGTGATCATTTCATTTATGCGCGAAATGCCTTAGAAATGGCTTTTAAGAGGATTTGAAGCATGGAGACGATTATCTCGGGATTGCAAGATAACCAAACGAAATTTTAGTGGATTTCTACTTATTTTATTAAATATCATCTCCACCAAACAGGACAAGCTTGCATCTGTTATAGTTTTGGAGAAAAATGTGATCATTTCATTTTTGCGCGAAATGCCTTAGAAATGGCTTTTAAGAGGATTTGAGGCATGGAGACGATTATCTCGGGATTGCAAGATAACCAAACAAAATTTTAGTTGATTTTTACTTATTTTATTAAATATCATCTCCACCAAACAGGACAAGCTTGCATCTGTTATAGTTTTGGAGAAAAATGTGATCATTTCATTTATGCGCGAAATGCCTTAGAAATGGCTTTTAAGAGGATTTGAGGCATGGAGACGATTATCTCGGGATTGCAAGATAACCAAACAAAATTTTAGTGGATTTCTACTTATTTTATTAAATATCATCTCCACCAAACAGGACAAGCTTGCATCTGTTATAGTTTTGGAGAAAATGTGATCATTTCATTTATGCGCGAAATGCCTTAGAAATGGCTTTTAAGAGGATTTGAAGCATGGATACGATTATCTCGGGATTGCAAGATAACCAAACAAAACTTTTAGTGTATTTCTACTTATTTTATTAAATATCATCTCCACCAAACAGGACAAGCTTGCATCTGTTATAGTTTTGGAGAAAATGTGATCATTTCATTTATGCGCGAAATGCCTTAGAAATGGCTTTTAAGAGGATTTGAAGCATGGAGACGATTATCTCGGGATTGCAAGATAACCAAACAAAACTTTTAGTGGATTTTTACTTATTTTATTAAATATCATCTCCACCAAACAGGACAATCTTGCATCTTTCATAGTTTTTTAGAAAAATGTGATCATTTCATTTATGCGCGAAATGCCTTAGAAATGGCTTTTAAGAGGATTTGAGGCATGGAGACGATTATCTCGGGATTGCAAGATAACCAAACAAAATTTTAGTGGATTTCTACTTATTTTATTAAATATCATCTCCACCAAACAGGACAAGCTTGCATCTGTTATAGTTTTGGAGAAAAATGTGATCATTTCATTTATGCGCGAAATGCCTTAGAAATGGCTTTTAAGAGGATTTGAGGCATGGAGACGATTATCTCGGGATTGCAAGATAACCAAACAAAATTTTAGTGGATTTCTACTTATTTTATTAAATATCATCTCCACCAAACAGGACAAGCTTGCATCTGTTATAGTTTTGGAGAAAATGTGATCATTTCATTTATGCGCGAAATGCCTTAGAAATGGCTTTTAAGAGGATTTGAAGCATGGAGACGATTATCTCGGGATTGCAAGATAACCAAACAAAACTTTTAGTGGATTTTTACTTATTTTATTAAATATCATCTCCACCAAACAGGACAATCTTGCATCTTTCATAGTTTTTTAGAAAAATGTGATCATTTCATTTATGCGCGAAATGCCTTAGAAATGACTTTTAAGAGGATTTGAAGCATGGAGACGATTATCTCGGGATTGCAAGATAACCAAACGAAATTTTAGTGGATTTCTACTTATTTTATTAAATATCATCTCCACCAAACAGGACAAGCTTGCATCTGTTATAGTTTTGGAGAAAAATGTGATCATTTCATTTATGTGTGAAATGCCTTAGAATGGCTTTAAAGAAGATTTGAAGCATGGAGACGATTATCTCGGGATTGCAAGATAACCAAACAAAACTTTTAGTGTATTTCTACTTATTTTATTAAATATCATATCCACCAAACAGGACAAGCTTCCATCTGTTATAGTTTTGGAGAAAAATGTGATCATTTCATTTATGCGCGAAATGCCTTAGAAATGGCTAAGAGGATTTGAAGCATGGAGACGATTATCTTGGGATTGCAAGATAACCAAACGATACTTTTAGTGGATTTCTACTTATTTTATTAAATACTATCTCCACCAAACAGGACAAGCTTGCATCTGTTATAGTTTTGGGAAAAAAAATGTGATCATTTCATTTTTGCGCGAAATGCCTTAGAAATGGCTTTTAAGAGGATTTGAGGCATGGAGACGATTATCTCGGGATTGCAAGATAACCAAACAAAATTTTAGTGGATTTCTACTTATTTTATTAAATATCATCTCCACCAAACAGGACAAGCTTGCATCTGTTATAGTTTTGGAGAAAATGTGATCATTTCATTTATGCGCGAAATGCCTTAGAAATGGCTTTTAAGAGGATTTGAAGCATGGATACGATTATCTCGGGATTGCAAGATAACCAAACAAAACTTTTAGTGTATTTCTACTTATTTTATTAAATATCATCTCCACCAAACAGGACAAGCTTGCATCTGTTATAGTTTTGGAGAAAATGTGATCATTTCATTTATGCGCGAAATGCCTTAGAAATGGCTTTTAAGAGGATTTGAAGCATGGAGACGATTATCTCGGGATTGCAAGATAACCAAACAAAACTTTTAGTGGATTTTTACTTATTTTAATAAATATCATCTCCACCAAACAGGACAATCTTGCATCTTTCATAGTTTTTTAGAAAAATGTGATCATTTCATTTATGCGCGAAATGCCTTAGAAATGGCTTTTAAGAGGATTTGAAGCATGGAGACGATTATCTCGGGATTGCAAGATAACCAAACGAAATTTTAGTGGATTTCTACTTATTTTATTAAATATCATCTCCACCAAACAGGACAAGCTTGCATCTGTTATAGTTTTGGAGAAAAATGTGATCATTTCATTTTTGCGCGAAATGCCTTAGAAATGGCTTTTAAGAGGATTTGAGGCATGGAGACGATTATCTCGGGATTGCAAGATAACCAAACAAAATTTTAGTTGATTTTTACTTATTTTATTAAATATCATCTCCACCAAACAGGACAAGCTTGCATCTGTTATAGTTTTGGAGAAAAATGTGATCATTTCATTTATGCGCGAAATGCCTTAGAAATGGCTTTTAAGAGGATTTGAGGCATGGAGACGATTATCTCGGGATTGCAAGATAACCAAACAAAATTTTAGTGGATTTCTACTTATTTTATTAAATATCATCTCCACCAAACAGGACAAGCTTGCATCTGTTATAGTTTTGGAGAAAATGTGATCATTTCATTTATGCGCGAAATGCCTTAGAAATGGCTTTTAAGAGGATTTGAAGCATGGATACGATTATCTCGGGATTGCAAGATAACCAAACAAAACTTTTAGTGTATTTCTACTTATTTTATTAAATATCATCTCCACCAAACAGGACAAGCTTGCATCTGTTATAGTTTTGGAGAAAATGTGATCATTTCATTTATGCGCGAAATGCCTTAGAAATGGCTTTTAAGAGGATTTGAAGCATGGAGACGATTATCTCGGGATTGCAAGATAACCAAACAAAACTTTTAGTGGATTTTTACTTATTTTATTAAATATCATCTCCACCAAACAGGACAATCTTGCATCTTTCATAGTTTTTTAGAAAAATGTGATCATTTCATTTATGCGCGAAATGCCTTAGAAATGGCTTTTAAGAGGATTTGAGGCATGGAGACGATTATCTCGGGATTGCAAGATAACCAAACAAAATTTTAGTGGATTTCTACTTATTTTATTAAATATCATCTCCACCAAACAGGACAAGCTTGCATCTGTTATAGTTTTGGAGAAAAATGTGATCATTTCATTTATGCGCGAAATGCCTTAGAAATGGCTTTTAAGAGGATTTGAAGCATGGAGACGATTATCTCGGGATTGCAAGATAACCAAACAAAACTTTTAGTGTATTTCTACTTATTTTATTAAATATCATATCCACCAAACAGGACAAGCTTGCATCTGTTATAGTTTTAGAGAAAAATGTGATCATTTCATTTATGCGCGAAATGCCTTAGAAATGGCTTTTAAGAGGATTTGAGGCATGGAGACGATTATCTCGGGATTGCAAGATAACCAAACAAAATTTTAGTGGATTTCTACTTATTTTATTAAATATCATCTCCACCAAACAGGACAAGCTTGCATCTGTTATAGTTTTGGAGAAAAATGTGATCATTTCATTCATGCGCGAAATGCCTTAGAAATGGCTTTTAAGAGGATTTGAAGCATGGAGACGATTATCTTGGGATTGCAAGATAACCAAACGATACTTTTAGTGGATTTCTACTTATTTTATTAAATACTATCTCCACCAAACAGGACAAGCTTGCATCTGTTATAGTTTTGGAAAAAAAAATGTGATCATTTCATTTCTGCGCGAAATGCCTTAGAAATGGCTTTTAAGAGGATTTGAGGCATGGAGACGATTATCTCGAGATTGCAAGATAACCAAACAAAATTTTAGTTGATTTTTACTTATTTTATTAAATATCATCTCCACCAAACAGGACAAGCTTGCATATGTTATAGTTTTGGAGAAAAATGTGATCATTTCATTTATGCGCGAAATGCCTTAGAAATGGCTTTTAAGAGGATTTGAGGCATGGAGACGATTATCTCGGGATTGCAAGATAACCAAACAAAATTTTAGTGGATTTCTACTTATTTTATTAAATATCATCTCCACCAAACAGGACAAGCTTGCATCTGTTATAGTTTTGGAGAAAATGTGATCATTTCATTTATGCGCGAAATGCCTTAGAAATGGCTTTTAAGAGGATTTGAGGTATGGAGACGATTATCTCGGGATTGCAAGATAACCAAACAAAATTTTAGTGGATTTCTACTTATTTTATTAAATATCATCTCCACCAAACAGGACAAGCTTGCATCTGTTATAGTTTTGGAGAAAATGTGATCATTTCATTTATGCGCGAAATGCCTTAGAAATGGCTTTTAAGAGGATTTGAAGCATGGAGACGATTATCTCGGGATTGCAAGATAACCAAACAAAACTTTTAGTGGATTTTTACTTATTTTATTAAATATCATCTCCACCAAACAGGACAATCTTGCATCTTTCATAGTTTTTTAGAAAAATGTGATCATTTCATTTATGCGCGAAATGCCTTAGAAATGGCTTTTAAGAGGATTTGAAGCATGGAGACGATTATCTCGGGATTGCAAGATAACCAAACGAAATTTTAGTGGATTTCTACTTATTTTATTAAATATCATCTCCACCAAACAGGACAAGCTTGCATCTGTTATAGTTTTGGAGAAAAATGTGATCATTTCATTTATGCGCGAAATGCCTTAGAAATGGCTGTTAAGAGGATTTGAGGCATGGAGACGATTATCTCGGGATTGCAAGATAACCAAACGAAATTTTAGTGGATTCCTACTTATTTTATTAAATATCATCACTAAACAGGACGTTTGTATCTGTTATAGTTTTGGAGAAAATGTGATCATTTCATTTATGCGCGAAATGCCTTAGAAATGGCTTTTAAGAGGATTTGAAGCATGGATACGATTATCTCGGGATTGCAAGATAACCAAACAAAACTTTTAGTGTATTTCTACTTATTTTATTAAATATCATCTCCACCAAACAGGACAAGCTTGCATCTGTTATAGTTTTGGAGAAAAATGTGATCATTTCATTTATGTGCAAAATGCCTTAGAATGGCTTTAAAGAAGATTTGAAGCATGGAGACGATTATCTCGGGATTGCAAGATAACCAAACAAAACTTTTAGTGTATTTCTACTTATTTTATTAAATATCATATCCACCAAACAGGACAAGCTTGCATCTGGTATAGTTTTGGAAAAAAAAATGTGATCATTTCATTTCTGCGCGAAATGCCTTAGAAATGGCTTTTAAGAGGATTTGAGGCATGGAGACGATTATCTCGGGATTGCAAGATAACCAAACAAAATTTTAGTTGATTTTTACTTATTTTATTAAATATCATCTCCACCAAACAGGACAAGCTTGCATCTGTTATAGTTTTGGAGAAAAATGTGATCATTTCATTTATGCGCGAAATGCCTTAGAAATGGCTTTTAAGAGGATTTGAGGCATGGAGACGATTATCTCGGGATTGCAAGATAACCAAACAAAACTTTTAGTGTATTTCTACTTATTTTATTAAATATCATCTCCACCAAAAAGGACAAGCTTGCATCTGTTATAGTTTTGGAGAAAAATGTGATCATTTCATTTATGCGCGAAATGCCTTAGAAATGGCTTTTAAGAGGATTTGAGGCATGGAGACGATTATCTCGGGATTGCAAGATAACCAAACAAAATTTTAGTGGATTTCTACTTATTTTATTAAATATCATCTCCACCAAACAGGACAAGCTTGCATCTGTTATAGTTTTGGAGAAAATGTGATCATTTCATTTATGCGCGAAATGCCTTAGAAATGGCTTTTAAGAGGATTTGAAGCATGGAGACGATTATCTCGGGATTGCAAGATAACCAAACAAAACTTTTAGTGGATTTTTACTTATTTTATTAAATATCATCTCCACCAAACAGGACAATCTTGCATCTTTCATAGTTTTTTAGAAAAATGTGATCATTTCATTTATGCGCGAAATGCCTTAGAAATGGCTTTTAAGAGGATTTGAAGCATGGATACGATTATCTCGGGATTGCAAGATAACCAAACGAAATTTTAGTGGATTTCTACTTATTTTATTAAATATCATCTCCACCAAACAGGACAAGCTTGCATCTGTTATAGTTTTGGAGAAAAATGTGATCATTTCATTTATGCGCGAAATGCCTTAGAAATGGCTTTTAAGAGGATTTGAGGCATGGAGACGATTATCTCGGGATTGCAAGATAACCAAACAAAATTTTAGTGGATTTCTACTTATTTTATTAAATATCATCTCCACCAAACAGGACAAGCTTGCATCTGGTATAGTTTTGGAGAAAAATGTGATCATTTCATTTATGCGCGAAATGCCTTAGAAATGGCTTTTAAGAGGATTTGAAGCATGGAGACGATTATCTCGGGATTGCAAGATAACCAAACAAAACTTTTAGTGTATTTCTACTTATTTTATTAAATATCATATCCACCAAACAGGACAAGCTTGCATCTGATATAGTTTTAGAGAAAAATGTGATCATTTCATTTATGCGCGAAATGCCTTGGAAATGGCTTTTAAGAGGATTTGAAGCATGGAGACGATTATCTCGGGATTGCAAGATAACCAAACGATACTTTTAGTGGATTTCTACTTATTTTATTAAATATTATCTCCACCAAACAGGACAAGCTTGCATCTGTTATAGTTTTGGAGAAAAATGTGATCATTTCATTTATGCGCGAAATGCCTTAGAAATGGCTTTTAAGAGGATTTGAGGCATGGAGACGATTATCTCGGGATTGCAAGATAACCAAACAAAATTTTAGTGGATTTCTACTTATTTTATTAAATATCATCTCCACCAAACAGGACAAGCTTGCATCTGTTATAGTTTTGGAGAAAAATGTGATCATTTCATTCATGCGCGAAATGCCTTAGAAATGGCTTTTAAGAGGATTTGAAGCATGGAGACGATTATCTTGGGATTGCAAGATAACCAAACAAAACTTTTAGTGGATTTCTACTTATTTTATTAAATATCATCTCCACCAAACAGGACAAGCTTGCATCTGTTATAGTTTTGGAGAAAAATGTGATCATTTCATTTATGCGCGAAATGCCTTTGAAATGGCTTTTAAGAGGATTTGAATCATGGAGACGATTTTCTCGGGATTGCAAGATAACCAAACAAAACTTTTAGTGTATTTCTACTTATTTTATTAAATATCATCTCCACCAAACAGGACAAGCTTGCATCTGTTATAGTTTTGGAGAAAAATGTGATCATTTCATTTATGCGCGAAATGCCTTAGAAATGGCTTTTAAGAGGATTTGAGGCATGGAGACGATTATCTCGGGATTGCAAGAAAACCAAACGAAATTTTAGTGGATTTCTACTTATTTTATTAAATATAATCTCCACCAAACAGGACAAGCTTGCATCTGTTATAGTTTTGGAGAAAATGTGATCATTTCATTTATGCGCGAAATGCCTTAGAAATGGCTTTTAAGAGGATTTGAAGCATGGATACGATTATCTCGGGATTGCAAGATAACCAAACAAAACTTTTAGTGTATTTCTACTTATTTTATTAAATATCATCTCCACCAAACAGGACAAGCTTGCATCTGTTATAGTTTTGGAGAAAAATGTGATCATTTCATTTATGTGCGAAATGCCTTAGAATGGCTTTAAAGAAGATTTGAAGCATGGAGACGATTATCTCGGGATTGCAAGATAACCAAACAAAACTTTTAGTGTATTTCTACTTATTTTATTAAATATCATATCCACCAAACAGGACAAGCTTCCATCTGTTATAGTTTTGGAGAAAAATGTGATCATTTCATTTATGCGCGAAATGCCTTAGAAATGGCTAAGAGGATTTGAAGCATGGAGACGATTATCTTGGGATTGCAAGATAACCAAACGATACTTTTAGTGGATTTCTACTTATTTTATTAAATACTATCTCCACCAAACAGGACAAGCTTGCATCTGTTATAGTTTTGGAAAAAAAAGTGTGATCATTTCATTTCTGCGCGAAATGCCTTAGAAATGGCTTTTAAGAGGATTTGAGGCATGGAGACGATTATCTCGGGATTGCAAGATAACCAAACAAAATTTTAGTTGATTTTTACTTATTTTATTAAATATCATCTCCACCAAACAGGACAAGCTTGCATCTGTTATTTTTTTGGAGAAAAATGTGATCATTTCATTTATGCGCGAAATGCCTTAGAAATGGCTTTTAAGAGGATTTGAGGCATGGAGACGATTATCTCGGGATTGCAAGATAACCAAACAAAATTTTAGTGGATTTCTACTTATTTTATTAAATATCATCTCCACCAAACAGGACAAGCTTGCATCTGTTATAGTTTTGGAGAAAATGTGATCATTTCATTTATGCGCGAAATGCCTTGGAAATGGCTTTTAAGAGGATTTGAAGCATGGATACAATTATCTCGGGATTGCAAGATAACCAAACAAAAATTTTAGTGTATTTCTACTTATTTTATTAAATATCATCTCCACCAAACAGGACAAGCTTGCATCTGTTATAGTTTTGGAGAAAAATGTGATCATTTCATTTATGTGCGAAATGCCTTAGAATGGCTTTAAAGAAGATTTGAAGCATGGAGACGATTATCTCGGGATTGCAAGATAACCAAACAAAACTTTTAGTGTATTTCTACTTATTTTATTAAATATCATATCCACCAAACAGGACAAGCTTGCATCTGTTATAGTTTTGGAGAAAAATGTGATCATTTCATTTATGCGCGAAATGCCTTAGAAATGGCTTTTAAGAGGATTTGAAGCATGGAGACGATTATCTTGGGATTGCAAGATAACCAAACGATACTTTTAGTGGATTTCTACTTATTTTATTAAATACTATCTCCACCAAACAGGACAAGCTTGCATCTGTTATAGTTTTGGAAAAAAAAATGTGATCATTTCATTTCTGCGCGAAATGCCTTAGAAATGGCTTTTAAGAGGATTTGAGGCATGGAGACGATTATCTCGGGATTGCAAGATAACCAAACAAAATTTTAGTTGATTTTTACTTATTTTATTAAATATCATCTCCACCAAACAGGACAAGCTTGCATCTGTTATAGTTTTGGAGAAAAATGTGATCATTTCATTTATGCGCGAAATGCCTTAGAAATGGCTTTTAAGAGGATTTGAGGCATGGAGACGATTATCTCGGGATTGCAAGATAACCAAACAAAATTTTAGTGGATTTCTACTTATTTTATTAAATATCATCTCCACCAAACAGGACAAGCTTGCATCTGTTATAGTTTTGGAGAAAATGTGATCATTTCATTTATGCGCGAAATGCCTTAAAAATGGCTTTTAAGAGGATTTGAAGCATGGAGACGATTATCTCGGGATTGCAAGATAACCAAACAAAACTTTTAGTGGATTTTTACTTATTTTATTAATTATCATCTCCACCAACAGGACAATCTTGCATCTTTCATAGTTTTTTAGAAAAATGTGATCATTTCATTTATGCGCGAAATGCCTTAGAAATGGCTTTTAAGAGGATTTGAAGCATGGAGACGATTATCTCGGGATTGCAAGATAACCAAACGAAATTTTAGTGGATTTCTACTTATTTTATTAAATATCATCTCCACCAAACAGGACAAGCTTGCATCTGTTATAGTTTTGGAGAAAAATGTGATCATTTCATTTATGCGAGAAATGCCTTAGAAATGGCTTTTAAGAGGATTTAAGGCATGGAGACGATTATCTCGGGATTGCAAGATAACCAAACGAAATTTTAGTGGATTCCTACTTATTTTATTAAATATCATCACCAAACAGGACGTTTGTATCTGTTATAGTTTTGGAGAAAATGTGATCATTTCATTTATGCGCGAAATGCCTTAGAAATGGCTTTTAAGAGGATTTGAAGCATGGAGACGATTATCTCGGGATTGCAAGATAACCAAACAAACTTTTAGTGGATTTCTACTTATTTTATTAAATATTATCTCAACCAAACAGAACAAGCTTGCATCTGTTAAAGTTTTGGAGAAAAATGTGATCATTTCATTTATGCGCGAAATGCCTTAGAAATGGCTTTTAAGAGGATTTGAAGCATGGAGACGATTATCTCGGGATTGCAAGATAACCAAACAAAACTTTTAGTGGATTTCTACTTATTTTATTAAATTTCATCTCCACCAAACAGGACAAGCTTGCATCTGTTATAGTTTTGGAGAAAAATGTGTTCATTTTATGTATGCGCGAAATGCCTTAAAAATGGCTTTAAAATGGATTTGGAGCATGGAGACGATTATCTCGGGATTGCAAGATAACCAAACAAAACTTTTAGTGGATTTCTACTTATTTTATTAAATATCATCTCCACCAAACAGGACAAGCTTGCATCTGTTATAGTTTTGGAGAAAAATGTGATCATTTCATTTATGCGCGAAATGCCTTAGAAATGGCTGTTAAGAGGATTTGAGGCATGGAGACGATTATCTCGGGATTGCAAGATAACCAAACGAAATTTTAGTGGATTCCTACTTATTTTATTAAATATCATCACTAAACAGGACGTTTGTATCTGTTATAGTTTTGGAGAAAATGTGATCATTTCATTTATGCGCGAAATGCCTTAGAAATGGCTTTTAAGAGGATTTGAAGCATGGATACGATTATCTCGGGATTGCAAGATAACCAAACAAAACTTTTAGTGTATTTCTACTTATTTTATTAAATATCATCTCCACCAAACAGGACAAGCTTGCATCTGTTATAGTTTTGGAGAAAAATGTGATCATTTCATTTATGTGCAAAATGCCTTAGAATGGCTTTAAAGAAGATTTGAAGCATGGAGACGATTATCTCGGGATTGCAAGATAACCAAACAAAACTTTTAGTGTATTTCTACTTATTTTATTAAATATCATATCCACCAAACAGGACAAGCTTGCATCTGGTATAGTTTTGGAAAAAAAAATGTGATCATTTCATTTCTGCGCGAAATGCCTTAGAAATGGCTTTTAAGAGGATTTGAGGCATGGAGACGATTATCTCGGGATTGCAAGATAACCAAACAAAATTTTAGTTGATTTTTACTTATTTTATTAAATATCATCTCCACCAAACAGGACAAGCTTGCATCTGTTATAGTTTTGGAGAAAAATGTGATCATTTCATTTATGCGCGAAATGCCTTAGAAATGGCTTTTAAGAGGATTTGAGGCATGGAGACGATTATCTCGGGATTGCAAGATAACCAAACAAAACTTTTAGTGTATTTCTACTTATTTTATTAAATATCATCTCCACCAAAAAGGACAAGCTTGCATCTGTTATAGTTTTGGAGAAAAATGTGATCATTTCATTTATGCGCGAAATGCCTTAGAAATGGCTTTTAAGAGGATTTGAGGCATGGAGACGATTATCTCGGGATTGCAAGATAACCAAACAAAATTTTAGTGGATTTCTACTTATTTTATTAAATATCATCTCCACCAAACAGGACAAGCTTGCATCTGTTATAGTTTTGGAGAAAATGTGATCATTTCATTTATGCGCGAAATGCCTTAGAAATGGCTTTTAAGAGGATTTGAAGCATGGAGACGATTATCTCGGGATTGCAAGATAACCAAACAAAACTTTTAGTGGATTTTTACTTATTTTATTAAATATCATCTCCACCAAACAGGACAATCTTGCATCTTTCATAGTTTTTTAGAAAAATGTGATCATTTCATTTATGCGCGAAATGCCTTAGAAATGGCTTTTAAGAGGATTTGAAGCATGGATACGATTATCTCGGGATTGCAAGATAACCAAACGAAATTTTAGTGGATTTCTACTTATTTTATTAAATATCATCTCCACCAAACAGGACAAGCTTGCATCTGTTATAGTTTTGGAGAAAAATGTGATCATTTCATTTATGCGCGAAATGCCTTAGAAATGGCTTTTAAGAGGATTTGAGGCATGGAGACGATTATCTCGGGATTGCAAGATAACCAAACAAAATTTTAGTGGATTTCTACTTATTTTATTAAATATCATCTCCACCAAACAGGACAAGCTTGCATCTGGTATAGTTTTGGAGAAAAATGTGATCATTTCATTTATGCGCGAAATGCCTTAGAAATGGCTTTTAAGAGGATTTGAAGCATGGAGACGATTATCTCGGGATTGCAAGATAACCAAACAAAACTTTTAGTGTATTTCTACTTATTTTATTAAATATCATATCCACCAAACAGGACAAGCTTGCATCTGATATAGTTTTAGAGAAAAATGTGATCATTTCATTTATGCGCGAAATGCCTTGGAAATGGCTTTTAAGAGGATTTGAAGCATGGAGACGATTATCTCGGGATTGCAAGATAACCAAACGATACTTTTAGTGGATTTCTACTTATTTTATTAAATATTATCTCCACCAAACAGGACAAGCTTGCATCTGTTATAGTTTTGGAGAAAAATGTGATCATTTCATTTATGCGCGAAATGCCTTAGAAATGGCTTTTAAGAGGATTTGAGGCATGGAGACGATTATCTCGGGATTGCAAGATAACCAAACAAAATTTTAGTGGATTTCTACTTATTTTATTAAATATCATCTCCACCAAACAGGACAAGCTTGCATCTGTTATAGTTTTGGAGAAAAATGTGATCATTTCATTCATGCGCGAAATGCCTTAGAAATGGCTTTTAAGAGGATTTGAAGCATGGAGACGATTATCTTGGGATTGCAAGATAACCAAACAAAACTTTTAGTGGATTTCTACTTATTTTATTAAATATCATCTCCACCAAACAGGACAAGCTTGCATCTGTTATAGTTTTGGAGAAAAATGTGATCATTTCATTTATGCGCGAAATGCCTTTGAAATGGCTTTTAAGAGGATTTGAATCATGGAGACGATTTTCTCGGGATTGCAAGATAACCAAACAAAACTTTTAGTGTATTTCTACTTATTTTATTAAATATCATCTCCACCAAACAGGACAAGCTTGCATCTGTTATAGTTTTGGAGAAAAATGTGATCATTTCATTTATGCGCGAAATGCCTTAGAAATGGCTTTTAAGAGGATTTGAGGCATGGAGACGATTATCTCGGGATTGCAAGAAAACCAAACGAAATTTTAGTGGATTTCTACTTATTTTATTAAATATAATCTCCACCAAACAGGACAAGCTTGCATCTGTTATAGTTTTGGAGAAAATGTGATCATTTCATTTATGCGCGAAATGCCTTAGAAATGGCTTTTAAGAGGATTTGAAGCATGGATACGATTATCTCGGGATTGCAAGATAACCAAACAAAACTTTTAGTGTATTTCTACTTATTTTATTAAATATCATCTCCACCAAACAGGACAAGCTTGCATCTGTTATAGTTTTGGAGAAAAATGTGATCATTTCATTTATGTGCGAAATGCCTTAGAATGGCTTTAAAGAAGATTTGAAGCATGGAGACGATTATCTCGGGATTGCAAGATAACCAAACAAAACTTTTAGTGTATTTCTACTTATTTTATTAAATATCATATCCACCAAACAGGACAAGCTTCCATCTGTTATAGTTTTGGAGAAAAATGTGATCATTTCATTTATGCGCGAAATGCCTTAGAAATGGCTAAGAGGATTTGAAGCATGGAGACGATTATCTTGGGATTGCAAGATAACCAAACGATACTTTTAGTGGATTTCTACTTATTTTATTAAATACTATCTCCACCAAACAGGACAAGCTTGCATCTGTTATAGTTTTGGAAAAAAAAGTGTGATCATTTCATTTCTGCGCGAAATGCCTTAGAAATGGCTTTTAAGAGGATTTGAGGCATGGAGACGATTATCTCGGGATTGCAAGATAACCAAACAAAATTTTAGTTGATTTTTACTTATTTTATTAAATATCATCTCCACCAAACAGGACAAGCTTGCATCTGTTATTTTTTTGGAGAAAAATGTGATCATTTCATTTATGCGCGAAATGCCTTAGAAATGGCTTTTAAGAGGATTTGAGGCATGGAGACGATTATCTCGGGATTGCAAGATAACCAAACAAAATTTTAGTGGATTTCTACTTATTTTATTAAATATCATCTCCACCAAACAGGACAAGCTTGCATCTGTTATAGTTTTGGAGAAAATGTGATCATTTCATTTATGCGCGAAATGCCTTGGAAATGGCTTTTAAGAGGATTTGAAGCATGGATACAATTATCTCGGGATTGCAAGATAACCAAACAAAAATTTTAGTGTATTTCTACTTATTTTATTAAATATCATCTCCACCAAACAGGACAAGCTTGCATCTGTTATAGTTTTGGAGAAAAATGTGATCATTTCATTTATGTGCGAAATGCCTTAGAATGGCTTTAAAGAAGATTTGAAGCATGGAGACGATTATCTCGGGATTGCAAGATAACCAAACAAAACTTTTAGTGTATTTCTACTTATTTTATTAAATATCATATCCACCAAACAGGACAAGCTTGCATCTGTTATAGTTTTGGAGAAAAATGTGATCATTTCATTTATGCGCGAAATGCCTTAGAAATGGCTTTTAAGAGGATTTGAAGCATGGAGACGATTATCTTGGGATTGCAAGATAACCAAACGATACTTTTAGTGGATTTCTACTTATTTTATTAAATACTATCTCCACCAAACAGGACAAGCTTGCATCTGTTATAGTTTTGGAAAAAAAAATGTGATCATTTCATTTCTGCGCGAAATGCCTTAGAAATGGCTTTTAAGAGGATTTGAGGCATGGAGACGATTATCTCGGGATTGCAAGATAACCAAACAAAATTTTAGTTGATTTTTACTTATTTTATTAAATATCATCTCCACCAAACAGGACAAGCTTGCATCTGTTATAGTTTTGGAGAAAAATGTGATCATTTCATTTATGCGCGAAATGCCTTAGAAATGGCTTTTAAGAGGATTTGAGGCATGGAGACGATTATCTCGGGATTGCAAGATAACCAAACAAAATTTTAGTGGATTTCTACTTATTTTATTAAATATCATCTCCACCAAACAGGACAAGCTTGCATCTGTTATAGTTTTGGAGAAAATGTGATCATTTCATTTATGCGCGAAATGCCTTAAAAATGGCTTTTAAGAGGATTTGAAGCATGGAGACGATTATCTCGGGATTGCAAGATAACCAAACAAAACTTTTAGTGGATTTTTACTTATTTTATTAATTATCATCTCCACCAACAGGACAATCTTGCATCTTTCATAGTTTTTTAGAAAAATGTGATCATTTCATTTATGCGCGAAATGCCTTAGAAATGGCTTTTAAGAGGATTTGAAGCATGGAGACGATTATCTCGGGATTGCAAGATAACCAAACGAAATTTTAGTGGATTTCTACTTATTTTATTAAATATCATCTCCACCAAACAGGACAAGCTTGCATCTGTTATAGTTTTGGAGAAAAATGTGATCATTTCATTTATGCGAGAAATGCCTTAGAAATGGCTTTTAAGAGGATTTAAGGCATGGAGACGATTATCTCGGGATTGCAAGATAACCAAACGAAATTTTAGTGGATTCCTACTTATTTTATTAAATATCATCACCAAACAGGACGTTTGTATCTGTTATAGTTTTGGAGAAAATGTGATCATTTCATTTATGCGCGAAATGCCTTAGAAATGGCTTTTAAGAGGATTTGAAGCATGGAGACGATTATCTCGGGATTGCAAGATAACCAAACAAACTTTTAGTGGATTTCTACTTATTTTATTAAATATTATCTCAACCAAACAGAACAAGCTTGCATCTGTTAAAGTTTTGGAGAAAAATGTGATCATTTCATTTATGCGCGAAATGCCTTAGAAATGGCTTTTAAGAGGATTTGAAGCATGGAGACGATTATCTCGGGATTGCAAGATAACCAAACAAAACTTTTAGTGGATTTCTACTTATTTTATTAAATTTCATCTCCACCAAACAGGACAAGCTTGCATCTGTTATAGTTTTGGAGAAAAATGTGTTCATTTTATGTATGCGCGAAATGCCTTAAAAATGGCTTTAAAATGGATTTGGAGCATGGAGACGATTATCTCGGGATTGCAAGATAACCAAACAAAACTTTTAGTGGATTTCTACTTATTTTATTAAATATCATCTCCACCAAACAGGACAAGCTTGCATCTGTTATAGTTTTGGAGAAAAATGTGTTCATTTTATGTATGCGCGAAATGCCTTAAAAATGGCTTTAAAATGGATTTGGAGCATGGAGACGATTATCTCGGGATTGCAAGATAACCAAACAAAACTTTTAGTGTATTTCTACTTATTTTATTAAATATCATCTCCACCAAAAAGGACAAGCTTGCATCTGTTATAGTTTTGGAGAAAAATGTGATCATTTCATTTATGCGCGAAATGCCTTAGAAATGGCTTTTAAGAGGATTTGAGGCATGGAGACGATTATCTCGGGATTGCAAGATAACCAAACAAAATTTTAGTGGATTTCTACTTATTTTATTAAATATCATCTCCACCAAACAGGACAAGCTTGCATCTGTTATAGTTTTGGAGAAAATGTGATCATTTCATTTATGCGCGAAATGCCTTAGAAATGGCTTTTAAGAGGATTTGAAGCATGGAGACGATTATCTCGGGATTGCAAGATAACCAAACAAAACTTTTAGTGGATTTTTACTTATTTTATTAAATATCATCTCCACCAAACAGGACAATCTTGCATCTTTCATAGTTTTTTAGAAAAATGTGATCATTTCATTTATGCGCGAAATGCCTTAGAAATGGCTTTTAAGAGGATTTGAAGCATGGATACGATTATCTCGGGATTGCAAGATAACCAAACGAAATTTTAGTGGATTTCTACTTATTTTATTAAATATCATCTCCACCAAACAGGACAAGCTTGCATCTGTTATAGTTTTGGAGAAAAATGTGATCATTTCATTTATGCGCGAAATGCCTTAGAAATGGCTTTTAAGAGGATTTGAGGCATGGAGACGATTATC
This sequence comes from Anomaloglossus baeobatrachus, assembly GCF_048569485.1. NCBI lineage: Eukaryota > Metazoa > Chordata > Amphibia > Anura > Aromobatidae > Anomaloglossus > Anomaloglossus baeobatrachus. The sequence goes on along the minus strand of NW_027442210.1, from coordinate 692,486 downwards.
TCGGGATTGCAAGATAACCAAACAAAATTTTAGTGGATTTCTACTTATTTTATTAAATATCATCTCCACCAAACAGGACAAGCTTGCATCTGGTATAGTTTTGGAGAAAAATGTGATCATTTCATTTATGCGCGAAATGCCTTAGAAATGGCTTTTAAGAGGATTTGAAGCATGGAGACGATTATCTCGGGATTGCAAGATAACCAAACGATACTTTTAGTGGATTTCTACTTATTTTATTAAATATTATCTCCACCAAACAGGACAAGCTTGCATCTGTTATAGTTTTGGAGAAAAATGTGATCATTTCATTTATGCGCGAAATGCCTTAGAAATGGCTTTTAAGAGGATTTGAGGCATGGAGACGATTATCTCGGGATTGCAAGATAACCAAACAAAATTTTAGTGGATTTCTACTTATTTTATTAAATATCATCTCCACCAAACAGGACAAGCTTGCATCTGTTATAGTTTTGGAGAAAAATGTGATCATTTCATTCATGCGCGAAATGCCTTAGAAATGGCTTTTAAGAGGATTTGAAGCATGGAGACGATTATCTTGGGATTGCAAGATAACCAAACAAAACTTTTAGTGGATTTCTACTTATTTTATTAAATATCATCTCCACCAAACAGGACAAGCTTGCATCTGTTATAGTTTTGGAGAAAAATGTGATCATTTCATTTATGCGCGAAATGCCTTTGAAATGGCTTTTAAGAGGATTTGAATCATGGAGACGATTTTCTCGGGATTGCAAGATAACCAAACAAAACTTTTAGTGTATTTCTACTTATTTTATTAAATATCATCTCCACCAAACAGGACAAGCTTGCATCTGTTATAGTTTTGGAGAAAAATGTGATCATTTCATTTATGCGCGAAATGCCTTAGAAATGGCTTTTAAGAGGATTTGAGGCATGGAGACGATTATCTCGGGATTGCAAGAAAACCAAACGAAATTTTAGTGGATTTCTACTTATTTTATTAAATATAATCTCCACCAAACAGGACAAGCTTGCATCTGTTATAGTTTTGGAGAAAATGTGATCATTTCATTTATGCGCGAAATGCCTTAGAAATGGCTTTTAAGAGGATTTGAAGCATGGATACGATTATCTCGGGATTGCAAGATAACCAAACAAAACTTTTAGTGTATTTCTACTTATTTTATTAAATATCATCTCCACCAAACAGGACAAGCTTGCATCTGTTATAGTTTTGGAGAAAAATGTGATCATTTCATTTATGTGCGAAATGCCTTAGAATGGCTTTAAAGAAGATTTGAAGCATGGAGACGATTATCTCGGGATTGCAAGATAACCAAACAAAACTTTTAGTGTATTTCTACTTATTTTATTAAATATCATCTCCACCAAACAGGACAAGCTTGCATCTGTTATAGTTTTGGAGAAAAATGTGATCATTTCATTTATGTGCGAAATGCCTTAGAATGGCTTTAAAGAAGATTTGAAGCATGGAGACGATTATCTCGGGATTGCAAGATAACCAAACAAAACTTTTAGTGTATTTCTACTTATTTTATTAAATATCATATCCACCAAACAGGACAAGCTTGCATCTGTTATAGTTTTGGAGAAAAATGTGATCATTTCATTTATGCGCGAAATGCCTTAGAAATGGCTTTTAAGAGGATTTGAAGCATGGAGACGATTATCTTGGGATTGCAAGATAACCAAACGATACTTTTAGTGGATTTCTACTTATTTTATTAAATACTATCTCCACCAAACAGGACAAGCTTGCATCTGTTATAGTTTTGGAAAAAAAAATGTGATCATTTCATTTCTGCGCGAAATGCCTTAGAAATGGCTTTTAAGAGGATTTGAGGCATGGAGACGATTATCTCGGGATTGCAAGATAACCAAACAAAATTTTAGTTGATTTTTACTTATTTTATTAAATATCATCTCCACCAAACAGGACAAGCTTGCATCTGTTATAGTTTTGGAGAAAAATGTGATCATTTCATTTATGCGCGAAATGCCTTAGAAATGGCTTTTAAGAGGATTTGAGGCATGGAGACGATTATCTCGGGATTGCAAGATAACCAAACAAAATTTTAGTGGATTTCTACTTATTTTATTAAATATCATCTCCACCAAACAGGACAAGCTTGCATCTGTTATAGTTTTGGAGAAAATGTGATCATTTCATTTATGCGCGAAATGCCTTAAAAATGGCTTTTAAGAGGATTTGAAGCATGGAGACGATTATCTCGGGATTGCAAGATAACCAAACAAAACTTTTAGTGGATTTTTACTTATTTTATTAAATATCATCTCCACCAACAGGACAATCTTGCATCTTTCATAGTTTTTTAGAAAAATGTGATCATTTCATTTATGCGCGAAATGCCTTAGAAATGGCTTTTAAGAGGATTTGAAGCATGGAGACGATTATCTCGGGATTGCAAGATAACCAAACGAAATTTTAGTGGATTTCTACTTATTTTATTAAATATCATCTCCACCAAACAGGACAAGCTTGCATCTGTTATAGTTTTGGAGAAAAATGTGATCATTTAATTTATGCGAGAAATGCCTTAGAAATGGCTTTTAAGAGGATTTGAGGCATGGAGACGATTATCTCGGGATTGCAAGATAACCAAACGAAATTTTAGTGGATTCCTACTTATTTTATTAAATATCATCACCAAACAGGACGTTTGTATCTGTTATAGTTTTGGAGAAAATGTGATCATTTCATTTATGCGCGAAATGCCTTAGAAATGGCTTTTAAGAGGATTTGAAGCATGGAGACGATTATCTCGGGATTGCAAGATAACCAAACAAACTTTTAGTGGATTTCTACTTATTTTATTAAATATTATCTCAACCAAACAGAACAAGCTTGCATCTGTTAAAGTTTTGGAGAAAAATGTGATCATTTCATTTATGCGCGAAATGCCTTAGAAATGGCTTTTAAGAGGATTTGAAGCATGGAGACGATTATCTCGGGATTGCAAGATAACCAAACAAAACTTTTAGTGGATTTCTACTTATTTTATTAAATTTCATATCCACCAAACAGGACAAGCTTGCATCTGTTATAGTTTTGGAGAAAAATGTGATCATTTCATTTATGCGCGAAATGCCTTAGAAATGGCTTTTAAGAGGCTTTGAAGCATGGAGACGATTATCTCGGGATTGCAAGATAACCAAACAAAAATTTTAGTGTATTTCTACTTATTTTATTAAATATCATCTCCACCAAACAGGACAAGCTTGCATCTGTTATAGTTTTGGAGAAAAATGTGATCATTTCATTTATGTGCGAAATGCCTTAGAATGGCTTTAAAGAAGATTTGAAGCATGGAGACGATTATCTCGGGATTGCAAGATAACCAAACAAAACTTTTAGTGTATTTCTACTTATTTTATTAAATATCATATCCACCAAACAGGACAAGCTTGCATCTGTTATAGTTTTGGAGAAAAATGTGATCATTTCATTTATGCGCGAAATGCCTTAGAAATGGCTTTTAAGAGGATTTGAAGCATGGAGACGATTATCTTGGGATTGCAAGATAACCAAACGATACTTTTAGTGGATTTCTACTTATTTTATTAAATACTATCTCCACCAAACAGGACAAGCTTGCATCTGTTATAGTTTTGGAAAAAAAAATGTGATCATTTCATTTCTGCGCGAAATGCCTTAGAAATGGCTTTTAAGAGGATTTGAGGCATGGAGACGATTATCTCGGGATTGCAAGATAACCAAACAAAATTTTAGTTGATTTTTACTTATTTTATTAAATATCATCTCCACCAAACAGGACAAGCTTGCATCTGTTATAGTTTTGGAGAAAAATGTGATCATTTCATTTATGCGCGAAATGCCTTAGAAATGGCTTTTAAGAGGATTTGAGGCATGGAGACGATTATCTCGGGATTGCAAGATAACCAAACAAAATTTTAGTGGATTTCTACTTATTTTATTAAATATCATCTCCACCAAACAGGACAAGCTTGCATCTGTTATAGTTTTGGAGAAAATGTGATCATTTCATTTATGCGCGAAATGCCTTAAAAATGGCTTTTAAGAGGATTTGAAGCATGGAGACGATTATCTCGGGATTGCAAGATAACCAAACAAAACTTTTAGTGGATTTTTACTTGTTTTATTAAATATCATCTCCACCAACAGGACAATCTTGCATCTTTCATAGTTTTTTAGAAAAATGTGATCATTTCATTTATGCGCGAAATGCCTTAGAAATGGCTTTTAAGAGGATTTGAAGCATGGAGACGATTATCTCGGGATTGCAAGATAACCAAACGAAATTTTAGTGGATTTCTACTTATTTTATTAAATATCATCTCCACCAAACAGGACAAGCTTGCATCTGTTATAGTTTTGGAGAAAAATGTGATCATTTCATTTATGCGAGAAATGCCTTAGAAATGGCTTTTAAGAGGATTTGAGGCATGGAGACGATTATCTCGGGATTGCAAGATAACCAAACGAAATTTTAGTGGATTCCTACTTATTTTATTAAATATCATCACCAAACAGGACGTTTGTATCTGTTATAGTTTTGGAGAAAATGTGATCATTTCATTTATGCGCGAAATGCCTTAGAAATGGCTTTTAAGAGGATTTGAAGCATGGAGACGATTATCTCGGGATTGCAAGATAACCAAACAAACTTTTAGTGGATTTCTACTTATTTTATTAAATATTATCTCAACCAAACAGAACAAGCTTGCATCTGTTAAAGTTTTGGAGAAAAATGTGATCATTTCATTTATGCGCGAAATGCCTTAGAAATGGCTTTTAAGAGGATTTGAAGCATGGAGACGATTATCTCGGGATTGCAAGATAACCAAACAAAACTTTTAGTGGATTTCTACTTATTTTATTAAATTTCATATCCACCAAACAGGACAAGCTTGCATCTGTTATAGTTTTGGAGAAAAATGTGATCATTTCATTTATGCGCGAAATGCCTTAGAAATGGCTTTTAAGAGGCTTTGAAGCATGGAGACGATTATCTCAGGATTGCAAGATAAAAAAACAAAACTTTTAGTGTATTTCTACTTATTTTATTAAATATCATCTCCACCAAACAGGACAAGCTTGCATCTGTTATAGTTTTGGAGAAAAATGTGATCATTTCATTTATGCGCGAAATGCCTTAGAAATGGCCTTTAAGAGGATTTAAAGCATGGAGACGATTATCTCGGGATTGCAAGATAACCAAACAAAATTTTAGTTGATTTTTACTTATTTTATTAAATATCATCTCCACCAAACAGGACAAGCTTGCGTCTGTTATTTTTTTGGAGAAAAATGTGATCATTTCATTTATGCGCGAAATGCCTTAGAAATGGCTTTTAAGAGGATTTGAGGCATGGAGACGATTATCTCGGGATTGCAAGATAACCAAACAAAATTTTAGTGGATTTCTACTTATTTTATTAAATATCATCTCCACCAAACAGGACAAGCTTGCATCTGTTATAGTTTTGGAGAAAATGTGATCATTTCATTTATGCGCGAAATGCCTTGGAAATGGCTTTTAAGAGGATTTGAAGCATGGATACAATTATCTCGGGATTGCAAGATAACCAAACAAAAATTTTAGTGTATTTCTACTTATTTTATTAAATATCATCTCCACCAAACAGGACAAGCTTGCATCTGTTATAGTTTTGGAGAAAAATGTGATCATTTCATTTATGTGCGAAATGCCTTAGAATGGCTTTAAAGAAGATTTGAAGCATGGAGACGATTATCTCGGGATTGCAAGATAACCAAACAAAACTTTTAGTGTATTTATACTTATTTTATTAAATATCATATCCACCAAACAGGACAAGCTTGCATCTGTTATAGTTTTGGAGAAAAATGTGATCATTTCATTTATGCGCGAAATGCCTTAGAAATGGCTTTTAAGAGGATTTGAAGCATGGAGACGATTATCTTGGGATTGCAAGATAACCAAACGATACTTTTGGTGGATTTCTACTTATTTTATTAAATACTATCTCCACCAAACAGGACAAGCTTGCATCTGTTATAGTTTTGGAAAAAAAATGTGATCATTTCATTTCTGCGCGAAATGCCTTAGAAATGGCTTTTAAGAGGATTTGAGACATGGAGACGATTATCTCGGGATTGCAAGATAACCAAACAAAATTTTAGTTGATTTTTACTTATTTTATTAAATATCATCTCCACCAAACAGGACAAGCTTGCATCTGTTATAGTTTTGGAGAAAAATGTGATCATTTCATTTATGCGCGAAATGCCTTAGAAATGGCTTTTAAGAGGATTTGAGGCATGGAGACGATTATCTCGGGATTGCAAGATAACCAAACAAAATTTTAGTGGATTTCTACTTATTTTATTAAATATCATCTCCACCAAACAGGACAAGCTTGCATCTGTTATAGTTTTGGAGAAAATGTGATCATTTCATTTATGCGCGAAATGCCTTAAAAATGGCTTTTAAGAGGATTTGAAGCATGGAGACGATTATCTCGGGATTGCAAGATAACCAAACAAAACTTTTAGTGGATTTTTACTTATTTTATTAAATATCATCTCCACCAACAGGACAATCTTGCATCTTTCATAGTTTTTTAGAAAAATGTGATCATTTCATTTATGCGCGAAATGCCTTAGAAATGGCTTTTAAGAGGATTTGAAGCATGGAGACGATTATCTCGGGATTGCAAGATAACCAAACGAAATTTTAGTGGATTTCTACTTATTTTATTAAATATCATCTCCACCAAACAGGACAAGCTTGCATCTGTTATAGTTTTGGAGAAAAATGTGATCATTTCATTTATGCGAGAAATGCCTTAGAAATGGCTTTTAAGAGGATTTGAGGCATGGAGACGATTATCTCGGGATTGCAAGATAACCAAACGAAATTTTAGTGGATTCCTACTTATTTTATTAAATATCATCACCAAACAGGACGTTTGTATCTGTTATAGTTTTGGAGAAAATGTGATCATTTCATTTATGCGCGAAATGCCTTAGAAATGGCTTTTAAGAGGATTTGAAGCATGGAGACGATTATCTCGGGATTGCAAGATAACCAAACAAACTTTTAGTGGATTTCTACTTATTTTATTAAATATTATCTCAACCAAACAGAACAAGCTTGCATCTGTTAAAGTTTTGGAGAAAAATGTGATCATTTCATTTATGCGCGAAATGCCTTAGAAATGGCTTTTAAGAGGATTTGAAGCATGGAGACGATTATCTCGGGATTGCAAGATAACCAAACAAAACTTTTAGTGGATTTCTACTTATTTTATTAAATTTCATGTCCACCAAACAGGACAAGCTTGCATCTGTTATAGTTTTGGAGAAAAATGTGATCATTTCATTTATGCGCGAAATGCCTTAGAAATGGCTTTTAAGAGGCTTTGAAGCATGGAGACGATTATCTCAGGATTGCAAGATAAAAAAACAAAACTTTTAGTGTATTTCTACTTATTTTATTAAATATCATCTCCACCAAACAGGACAAGCTTGCATCTGTTATAGTTTTGGAGAAAAATGTGATCATTTCATTTATGCGCGAAATGCCTTAGAAATGGCCTTTAAGAGGATTTAAAGCATGGAGACGATTATCTCGGGATTGCAAGATAACCAAACAAAATTTTAGTTGATTTTTACTTATTTTATTAAATATCATCTCCACCAAACAGGACAAGCTTGCATCTGTTATAGTTTTGGAGAAAAATGTGATCATTTCATTTATGCGCGAAATGCCTTAGAAATGGCTTTTAAGAGGATTTGAGGCATGGAGACGATTATCTCGGGATTGCAAGATAACCAAACAAAATTTTAGTGGATTTCTACTTATTTTATTAAATATCATCTCCACCAAACAGGACAAGCTTGCATTTGTTATAGTTTTGGAGAAAATGTGATCATTTCATTTAAGCGCGAAATGCCTTAAAAATGGCTTTTAAGAGGATTTGAAGCATGGAGACGATTATCTCGGGATTGCAAGATAACCAAACAAAACTTTTAGTGGATTTTTACTTATTTTATGAAATATCATCTCCACCAAACAGGACAATCTTGCATCTTTCATAGTTTTTTAGAAAAATGTGATCATTTCATTTATGCGCGAAATGCCTTAGAAATGGCTTTTAAGAGGATTTGAAGCATGGAGACGATTATCTCGGGATTGCAAGATAACCAAACGAAATTTTAGTGGATTTCTACTTATTTTATTAAATATCATCTCCACCAAACAGGACAAGCTTGCATCTGTTATAGTTTTGGAGAAAAATGTGATCATTTCATTTATGCGCGAAATGCCTTAGAAATGGCTTTTAAGAGGATTTGAGGCATGGAGACGATTATCTCGGTATTGCAAGATAACCAAACGAAATTTTATTGGATTCCTACTTATTTTATTAAATATCATCACCAAACAGGACGTTTGTATCTGTTATAGTTTTGGAGAAAATGTGATCATTTCATTTATGCGCGAAATGCCTTAGAAATGGCTTTTAAGAGGATTTGAAGCATGGAGACGATTATCTCGGGATTGCAAGATAACCAAACAAACTTTTAGTGGATTTCTACTTATTTTATTAAATATTATCTCAACCAAACAGAACAAGCTTGCATCTGTTAAAGTTTTGGAGAAAAATGTGATCATTTCATTTATGCGCGAAATGCCTTAGAAATGGCTTTTAAGAGGATTTGAAGCATGGAGACGATTATCTCGGGATTGCAAGATAACCAAACAAAACTTTTAGTGGATCTCTACTTATTTTATTAAATTTCATATCCACCAAACAGGACAAGCTTGCATCTGTTATAGTTTTGGAGAAAAATGTGATCATTTCATTTATGCGCGAAATGCCTTAGAAATGGCTTTTAAGAGGCTTTGAAGCATGGAGATGATTATCTCAGGATTGCAAGATAAAAAAACAAAACTTTTAGTGTATTTCTACTTATTTTATTAAATATCATCTCCACCAAACAGGACAAGCTTGTATCTGTTATAGTTTTGGAGAAAAATGTGATCATTTCATTTATGCGCAAAATGCCTTAGAAATGGCCTTTAAGAGGATTTAAAGCATGGAGACGATTATCTCGGGATTGCAAGATAACCAAACAAAACTATTAGTGGATATCTACTTATTTTATTAAATATCATCTCCACCAAACAGGACAAGCTTGCATCTGTTATAGTTTTGGCGAAAAATGTGATCATTTCATTTATGCGCGAAATGCCTTAGAAATGGCTTTTAAGAGGATTTGAAGCATGGAGACGATTATCTCGGAATTGCAAGATAACCAAACAAAACTTTTAGTGTATTTCTACTTATTTTATTAAATATCATATCCACCACACAGGATAAGCATGCATCTGTTATAGTTTTGGAGAAAAATGTGATCATTTCATTTATGCGCGAAATGCCTTAGACATGGCTTTTAAGAGGATTTGAAGCATGGAGACAATTATCTCGGGATTGCAAGATAACCAAACGATACTTTTAGTGGATTTCTACTTATTTTATTAAATATCATCTCCACCAAACAGGACAAGCTTGCATCTGTTATAGTTTTGGAAAAAAATGTGATCATTTCATTTATGCGCGAAATGCCTTAGAAATGGCTTTTAAGAGGATTTGAAGCATGGAGACGATTATCTCGGGATTGCAAGATAACCAAACAAAACATTTAGTGGATTTCTACTTATTTTATTAAATATCATCTCCACCAAACAGGACAAGCTTGCATCTGTTATAGTTTTGGAGAAAAATGTGATCATTTCATTTATGTGCGAAATGCCTTAGAATGGCTTTAAAGAAGATTTGAAGCATGGAGACGATTATCTCGGGATTGCAAGATAACCAAACAAAACTTTTAGTGGATTTTTACTTATTTTATTAAATATCATCTCCACCAAACAGGACAAGCTTGCATCTGTTATAGTTTTGGAGAAAAATGTGATCATTTCATTTATGCGCGAAATGCCTTAGAAATGGCTTTTAAGAGGATTTGAGGCATGGAGACGATTATCTCGGGATTGCAAGATAACCAAACGAAATTTTAGTGGATTCCTACTTATTTTATTAAATATCATCACCAAACAGGACGTTTGTATCTGTTATAGTTTTGGAGAAAATGTGATCATTTCATTTATGCGCGAAATGCCTTAGAAATGGCTTTTAAGAGGATTTGAGGCATGGAGACGATTATCTCGGGATTGCAAGAAAACCAAACGAAATTTTAGTGGATTTCTACTTATTTTATTAAATATAATCTCCACCAAACAGGACAAGCTTGCATCTGTTATAGTTTTGGAGAAAATGTGATCATTTCATTTATGCGCGAAATGCCTTAGAAATGGCTTTTAAGAGGATTTGAAGCATGGAGACGATTATCTCGGGATTGCAAGATAACCAAACAAAACTTTTAGTGTATTTCTACTTATTTTATTAAATATCATATCCACCAAACAGGACAAGCTTCCATCTGTTATAGTTTTGGAGAAAAATGTGATCATTTCATTTATGCGCGAAATGCCTTAGAAATGGCTAAGAGGATTTGAAGCATGGAGACGATTATCTTGGGATTGCAAGATAACCAAACGATACTTTTAGTGGATTTCTACTTATTTTATTAAATACTATCTCCACCAAACAGGACAAGCTTGCATCTGTTATAGTTTTGGAAAAAAAAATGTGATCATTTCATTTCTGCGCGAAATGCCTTAGAAATGGCTTTTAAGAGGATTTGAGGCATGGAGACGATTATCTCGGGATTGCAAGATAACCAAACAAAATTTTAGTTGATTTTTACTTATTTTATTAAATATCATCTCCACCAAACAGGACAAGCTTGCATCTGTTATAGTTTTGGAGAAAAATGTGATCATTTCATTTATGCGCGAAATGCCTTAGAAATGGCTTTTAAGAGGATTTGAGGCATGGAGACGATTATCTCGGGATTGTAAGATAACCAAACAAAATTTTAGTGGATTTCTACTTATTTTATTAAATATCATCTCCACCAAACAGGACAACCTTGCATCTGTTATAGTTTTGGAGAAAATGTGATCATTTCATTTATGCGCGAAATGCCTTAGAAATGGCTTTTAAGAGGATTTGAAGCATGGATACGATTATCTCGGGATTGCAAGATAACCAAACAAAACTTTTAGTGTATTTCTACTTATTTTATTAAATATCATCTCCACCAAACAGGACAAGCTTGCATCTGTTATAGTTTTGGAGAAAAATGTGATCATTTCATTTATGCGCGAAATGCCTTAGAAATGGCTTTTAAGAGGATTTGAGGCATGGAGACGATTATCTCGGGATTGCAAGATAACCAAACAAAATTTTAGTGGATTTCTACTTATTTTATTAAATATCATCTCCACCAAACAGGACAAGCTTGCATCTGTTATAGTTTTGGAGAAAATGTGATCATTTCATTTATGCGCGAAATGCCTTAGAAATGGCTTTTAAGAGGATTTGAAGCATGGAGACGATTATCTCGGGATTGCAAGATAACCAAACAAAACTTTTAGTGGATTTTTACTTATTTTATTAAATATCATCTCCACCAAACAGGACAATCTTGCATCTTTCATAGTTTTTTAGAAAAATGGGATCATTTCATTTATGCGCGAAATGCCTTAGAAATGGCTTTTAAGAGGATTTGAAGCATGGAGACGATTATCTCGGGATTGCAAGATAACCAAACGAAATTTTAGTGGATTTCTACTTATTTTATTAAATATCATCTCCACCAAACAGGACAAGCTTGCATCTGTTATAGTTTTGGAGAAAAATGTGATCATTTCATTTATGCGCGAAATGCCTTAGAAATGGCCTTTAAGAGGATTTAAAGCATGGAGACGATTATCTCGGGATTGCAAGATAACCAAACAAAATTTTAGTTGATTTTTACTTATTTTATTAAATATCATCTCCACCAAACAGGACAAGCTTGCATCTGTTATAGTTTTGGAGAAAAATGTGATCATTTCATTTATGCGCGAAATGCCTTAGAAATGGCTTTTAAGAGGATTTGAGGCATGGAGACGATTATCTCGGGATTGCAAGATAACCAAACAAAATTTTAGTGGATTTCTACTTATTTTATTAAATATCATCTCCACCAAACAGGACAAGCTTGCATTTGTTATAGTTTTGGAGAAAATGTGATCATTTCATTTAAGCGCGAAATGCCTTAAAAATGGCTTTTAAGAGGATTTGAAGCATGGAGACGATTATCTCGGGATTGCAAGATAACCAAACAAAACTTTTAGTGGATTTTTACTTATTTTATGAAATATCATCTCCACCAAACAGGACAATCTTGCATCTTTCATAGTTTTTTAGAAAAATGTGATCATTTCATTTATGCGCGAAATGCCTTAGAAATGGCTTTTAAGAGGATTTGAAGCATGGAGACGATTATCTCGGGATTGCAAGATAACCAAACGAAATTTTAGTGGATTTCTACTTATTTTATTAAATATCATCTCCACCAAACAGGACAAGCTTGCATCTGTTATAGTTTTGGAGAAAAATGTGATCATTTCATTTATGCGCGAAATGCCTTAGAAATGGCTTTTAAGAGGATTTGAGGCATGGAGACGATTATCTCGGTATTGCAAGATAACCAAACGAAATTTTATTGGATTCCTACTTATTTTATTAAATATCATCACCAAACAGGACGTTTGTATCTGTTATAGTTTTGGAGAAAATGTGATCATTTCATTTATGCGCGAAATGCCTTAGAAATGGCTTTTAAGAGGATTTGAAGCATGGAGACGATTATCTCGGGATTGCAAGATAACCAAACAAACTTTTAGTGGATTTCTACTTATTTTATTAAATATTATCTCAACCAAACAGAACAAGCTTGCATCTGTTAAAGTTTTGGAGAAAAATGTGATCATTTCATTTATGCGCGAAATGCCTTAGAAATGGCTTTTAAGAGGATTTGAAGCATGGAGACGATTATCTCGGGATTGCAAGATAACCAAACAAAACTTTTAGTGGATTTCTACTTATTTTATTAAATTTCATATCCACCAAACAGGACAAGCTTGCATCTGTTATAGTTTTGGAGAAAAATGTGATCATTTCATTTATGCGCGAAATGCCTTAGAAATGGCTTTTAAGAGGCTTTGAAGCATGGAGATGATTATCTCAGGATTGCAAGATAAAAAAACAAAACTTTTAGTGTATTTCTACTTATTTTATTAAATATCATCTCCACCAAACAGGACAAGCTTGTATCTGTTATAGTTTTGGAGAAAAATGTGATCATTTCATTTATGCGCAAAATGCCTTAGAAATGGCCTTTAAGAGGATTTAAAGCATGGAGACGATTATCTCGGGATTGCAAGATAACCAAACAAAACTATTAGTGGATATCTACTTATTTTATTAAATATCATCTCCACCAAACAGGACAAGCTTGCATCTGTTATAGTTTTGGCGAAAAATGTGATCATTTCATTTATGCGCGAAATGCCTTAGAAATGGCTTTTAAGAGGATTTGAAGCATGGAGACGATTATCTCGGAATTGCAAGATAACCAAACAAAACTTTTAGTGTATTTCTACTTATTTTATTAAATATCATATCCACCACACAGGATAAGCATGCATCTGTTATAGTTTTGGAGAAAAATGTGATCATTTCATTTATGCGCGAAATGCCTTAGACATGGCTTTTAAGAGGATTTGAAGCATGGAGACAATTATCTCGGGATTGCAAGATAACCAAACGATACTTTTAGTGGATTTCTACTTATTTTATTAAATATCATCTCCACCAAACAGGACAAGCTTGCATCTGTTATAGTTTTGGAAAAAAATGTGATCATTTCATTTATGCGCGAAATGCCTTAGAAATGGCTTTTAAGAGGATTTGAAGCATGGAGAGGATTATCTCGGGATTGCAAGATAACCAAACAAAACATTTAGTGGATTTCTACTTATTTTATTAAATATCATCTCCACCAAACAGGACAAGCTTGCATCTGTTATAGTTTTGGAGAAAAATGTGATCATTTCATTTATGTGCGAAATGCCTTAGAATGGCTTTAAAGAAGATTTGAAGCATGGAGACGATTATCTCGGGATTGCAAGATAACCAAACAAAACTTTTAGTGGATTTTTACTTATTTTATTAAATATCATCTCCACCAAACAGGACAAGCTTGCATCTGTTATAGTTTTGGAGAAAAATGTGATCATTTCATTTATGCGCGAAATGCCTTAGAAATGGCTTTTAAGAGGATTTGAGGCATGGAGACGATTATCTCGGGATTGCAAGATAACCAAACGAAATTTTAGTGGATTCCTACTTATTTTATTAAATATCATCACCAAACAGGACGTTTGTATCTGTTATAGTTTTGGAGAAAATGTGATCATTTCATTTATGCGCGAAATGCCTTAGAAATGGCTTTTAAGAGGATTTGAGGCATGGAGACGATTATCTCGGGATTGCAAGAAAACCAAACGAAATTTTAGTGGATTTCTACTTATTTTATTAAATATAATCTCCACCAAACAGGACAAGCTTGCATCTGTTATAGTTTTGGAGAAAATGTGATCATTTCATTTATGCGCGAAATGCCTTAGAAATGGCTTTTAAGAGGATTTGAAGCATGGAGACGATTATCTCGGGATTGCAAGATAACCAAACAAAACTTTTAGTGTATTTCTACTTATTTTATTAAATATCATATCCACCAAACAGGACAAGCTTCCATCTGTTATAGTTTTGGAGAAAAATGTGATCATTTCATTTATGCGCGAAATGCCTTAGAAATGGCTAAGAGGATTTGAAGCATGGAGACGATTATCTTGGGATTGCAAGATAACCAAACGATACTTTTAGTGGATTTCTACTTATTTTATTAAATACTATCTCCACCAAACAGGACAAGCTTGCATCTGTTATAGTTTTGGAAAAAAAAATGTGATCATTTCATTTCTGCGCGAAATGCCTTAGAAATGGCTTTTAAGAGGATTTGAGGCATGGAGACGATTATCTCGGGATTGCAAGATAACCAAACAAAATTTTAGTTGATTTTTACTTATTTTATTAAATATCATCTCCACCAAACAGGACAAGCTTGCATCTGTTATAGTTTTGGAGAAAAATGTGATCATTTCATTTATGCGCGAAATGCCTTAGAAATGGCTTTTAAGAGGATTTGAGGCATGGAGACGATTATCTCGGGATTGTAAGATAACCAAACAAAATTTTAGTGGATTTCTACTTATTTTAATAAATATCATCTCCACCAAACAGGACAACCTTGCATCTGTTATAGTTTTGGAGAAAATGTGATCATTTCATTTATGCGCGAAATGCCTTAGAAATGGCTTTTAAGAGGATTTGAAGCATGGATACGATTATCTCGGGATTGCAAGATAACCAAACAAAACTTTTAGTGTATTTCTACTTATTTTATTAAATATCATCTCCACCAAACAGGACAAGCTTGCATCTGTTATAGTTTTGGAGAAAAATGTGATCATTTCATTTATGCGCGAAATGCCTTAGAAATGGCTTTTAAGAGGATTTGAGGCATGGAGACGATTATCTCGGGATTGCAAGATAACCAAACAAAATTTTAGTGGATTTCTACTTATTTTATTAAATATCATCTCCACCAAACAGGACAAGCTTGCATCTGTTATAGTTTTGGAGAAAATGTGATCATTTCATTTATGCGCGAAATGCCTTAGAAATGGCTTTTAAGAGGATTTGAAGCATGGAGACGATTATCTCGGGATTGCAAGATAACCAAACAAAACTTTTAGTGTATTTCTACTTATTTTATTAAATATCATCTCCACCAAACAGGACAAGCTTGCATCTGTTATAGTTTTGGAGAAAAATGTGATCATTTCATTTATGCGCGAAATGCCTTAGAAATGGCTTTTAAGAGGATTTGAGGCATGGAGACGATTATCTCGGGATTGCAAGATAACCAAACAAAATTTTAGTGGATTTCTACTTATTTTATTAAATATCATCTCCACCAAACAGGACAAGCTTGCATCTGTTATAGTTTTGGAGAAAATGTGATCATTTCATTTATGCGCGAAATGCCTTAGAAATGGCTTTTAAGAGGATTTGAAGCATGGAGACGATTATCTCGGGATTGCAAGATAACCAAACAAAACTTTTAGTGGATTTTTACTTATTTTATTAAATATCATCTCCACCAAACAGGACAATCTTGCATCTTTCATAGTTTTTTAGAAAAATGTGATCATTTCATTTATGCGCGAAATGCCTTAGAAATGGCTTTTAAGAGGATTTGAAGCATGGAGACGATTATCTCGGGATTGCAAGATAACCAAACGAAATTTTAGTGGATTTCTACTTATTTTATTAAATATCATCTCCACCAAACAGGACAAG
Organism: Anomaloglossus baeobatrachus; assembly: GCF_048569485.1. Taxonomy (NCBI): domain Eukaryota; kingdom Metazoa; phylum Chordata; class Amphibia; order Anura; family Aromobatidae; genus Anomaloglossus; species Anomaloglossus baeobatrachus. Next base: position 676,052 of record NW_027442210.1, on the reverse strand, counting down.
CTTGCATCTGTTATAGTTTTGGAGAAAAATGTGATCATTTCATTTATGCGCGAAATGCCTTAGAAATGGCTTTTAAGAGGATTTGAGGCATGGAGACGATTATCTCGGGATTGCAAGATAACCAAACGAAATTTTAGTGGATTCCTACTTATTTTATTAAATATCATCACCAAACAGGACGTTTGTATCTGTTATAGTTTTGGAGAAAATGTGATCATTTCATTTATGCGCGAAATGCCTTAGAAATGGCTTTTAAGAGGATTTGAAGCATGGATACGATTATCTCGGGATTGCAAGATAACCAAACAAAACTTTTAGTGTATTTCTACTTATTTTATTAAATATCATCTCCACCAAACAGGACAAGCTTGCATCTGTTATAGTTTTGGAGAAAAATGTGATCATTTCATTTGTGTGCGAAATGCCTTAGAATGGCTTTAAAGAAGATTTGAAGCATGGAGACGATTATCTCGGGATTGCAAGATAACCAAACAAAACTTTTAGTGTATTTCTACTTATTTTATTAAATATCATATCCACCAAACAGGACAAGCTTCCATCTGTTATAGTTTTGGAGAAAAATGTGATCATTTCATTTATGCGCGAAATGCCTTAGAAATGGCTTTTAAGAGGATTTGAGGCATGGAGACGATTATCTCGGGATTGCAAGAAAACCAAACGAAATTTTAGTGGATTTCTACTTATTTTATTAAATATAATCTCCACCAAACAGGACAAGCTTGCATCTGTTATAGTTTTGGAAAAAAAATGTGATCATTTCATTTCTGCGCGAAATGCCTTAGAAATGGCTTTTAAGAGGATTTGAGGCATGGAGACGATTATCTCGGGATTGCAAGAAAACCAAACGAAATTTTAGTGGATTTCTACTTATTTTATTAAATATAATCTCCACCAAACAGGACAAGCTTGCATCTGTTATAGTTTTGGAGAAAATGTGATCATTTCATTTATGCGCGAAATGCCTTAGAAATGGCTTTTAAGAGGATTTGAAGCATGGATACGATTATCTCGGGATTGCAAGATAACCAAACAAAACTTTTAGTGTATTTCTACTTATTTTATTAAATATCATCTCCACCAAACAGGACAAGCTTGCATCTGTTATAGTTTTGGAGAAAAATGTGATCATTTCATTTATGTGCGAAATGCCTTAGAATGGCTTTAAAGAAGATTTGAAGCATGGAGACGATTATCTCGGGATTGCAAGATAACCAAACAAAACTTTTAGTGTATTTCTACTTATTTTATTAAATATCATATCCACCAAACAGGACAAACTTCCATCTGTTATAGTTTTGGAGAAAAATGTGATCATTTCATTTATGCGCGAAATGCCTTAGAAATGGCTAAGAGGATTTGAAGCATGGAGACGATTATCTTGGGATTGCAAGATAACCAAACGATACTTTTAGTGGATTTCTACTTATTTTATTAAATACTATCTCCACCAAACAGGACAAGCTTGCATCTGTTATAGTTTTGGAAAAAAAAATGTGATCATTTCATTTCTGCGCGAAATGCCTTAGAAATGGCTTTTAAGAGGATTTGAGGCATGGAGACGATTATCTCGGGATTGCAAGATAACCAAACAAAATTTTAGTTTATTTTTACTTATTTTATTAAATATCATCTCCACCAAACAGGACAAGCTTGCATCTGTTATAGTTTTGGAGAAAAATGTGATCATTTCATTTATGCGCGAAATGCCTTAGAAATGGCTTTTAAGAGGATTTGAGGCATGGAGACGATTATCTCGGGATTGCAAGATAACCAAACAAAATTTTAGTGGATTTCTACTTATTTTATTAAATATCATCTCCACCAAACAGGACAAGCTTGCATCTGTTATAGTTTTGGAGAAAATGTGATCATTTCATTTATGCGCGAAATGCCTTAGAAATGTCTTTTAAGAGGATTTGAAGCATGGATACGATTATCTCGGGATTGCAAGATAACCAAACAAAACTTTTAGTGTATTTCTACTTATTTTATTAAATATCATCTCCACCAAACAGGACAAGCTTGCATCTGTTATAGTTTTGGAGAAAAATGTGATCATTTCATTTATGCGCGAAATGCCTTAGAAATGGCTTTTAAGAGGATTTGAGGCATGGAGACGATTATCTCGGCATTGCAAGATAACCAAACAAAATTTTAGTGGATTTCTACTTATTTTATTAAATATCATCTCCACCAAACAGGACAAGCTTGCATCTGTTATAGTTTTGGAGAAAATGTGATCATTTCATTTATGCGCGAAATGCCTTAGAAATAGCTTTTAAGAGGATTTGAAGCATGGAGACGATTATCTCGGGATTGCAAGATAACCAAACAAAACTTTTAGTGGATTTTTACTTATTTTATTAAATATCATCTCCACCAAACAGGACAATCTTGCATCTTTCATAGTTTTTTAGAAAAATGTGATCATTTCATTTATGCGCGAAATGCCTTAGAAATGACTTTTAAGAGGATTTGAAGCATGGAGACGATTATCTCGGGATTGCAAGATAACCAAACGAAATTTTAGTGGATTTCTACTTATTTTATTAAATATCATCTCCACCAAACAGGACAAGCTTGCATCTGTTATAGTTTTGGAGAAAAATGTGATCATTTCATTTATGCGCGAAATGCCTTAGAAATGGCTTTTAAGAGGATTTGAAGCATGGATACGATTATCTCGGGATTGCAAGATAACCAAACAAAACTTTTAGTGTATTTCTACTTATTTTATTAAATATCATCTCCACCAAACAGGACAAGCTTGCATCTGTTATAGTTTTGGAGAAAAATGTGATCATTTCATTTATGTGCGAAATGCCTTAGAATGGCTTTAAAGAAGATTTGAAGCATGGAGACGATTATCTCGGGATTGCAAGATAACCAAACAAAACTTTTAGTGTATTTCTACTTATTTTATTAAATATCATATCCACCAAACAGGACAAGCTTCCATCTGTTATAGTTTTGGAGAAAAATGTGATCATTTCATTTATGCGCGAAATGCCTTAGAAATGGCTAAGAGGATTTGAAGCATGGAGACGATTATCTTGGGATTGCAAGATAACCAAACGATACTTTTAGTGGATTTCTACTTATTTTATTAAATACTATCTCCACCAAACAGGACAAGCTTGCATCTGTTATAGTTTTGGGAAAAAAAATGTGATCATTTCATTTTTGCGCGAAATGCCTTAGAAATGGCTTTTAAGAGGATTTGAGGCATGGAGACGATTATCTCGGGATTGCAAGATAACCAAACAAAATTTTAGTGGATTTCTACTTATTTTATTAAATATCATCTCCACCAAACAGGACAAGCTTGCATCTGTTATAGTTTTGGAGAAAATGTGATCATTTCATTTATGCGCGAAATGCCTTAGAAATGGCTTTTAAGAGGATTTGAAGCATGGATACGATTATCTCGGGATTGCAAGATAACCAAACAAAACTTTTAGTGTATTTCTACTTATTTTATTAAATATCATCTCCACCAAACAGGACAAGCTTGCATCTGTTATAGTTTTGGAGAAAATGTGATCATTTCACTTATGCGCGAAATGCCTTAGAAATGGCTTTTAAGAGGATTTGAAGCATGGAGACGATTATCTCGGGATTGCAAGATAACCAAACAAAACTTTTAGTGGATTTTTACTTATTTTATTAAATATCATCTCCACCAAACAGGACAATCTTGCATCTTTCATAGTTTTTTAGAAAAATGTGATCATTTCATTTATGCGCGAAATGCCTTAGAAATGGCTTTTAAGAGGATTTGAAGCATGGAGACGATTATCTCGGGATTGCAAGATAACCAAACGAAATTTTAGTGGATTTCTACTTATTTTATTAAATATCATCTCCACCTAACAGGACAAGCTTGCATCTGTTATAGTTTTGGAGAAAAATGTGATCATTTCATTTTTGCGCGAAATGCCTTAGAAATGGCTTTTAAGAGGATTTGAGGCATGGAGACGATTATCTCGGGATTGCAAGATAACCAAACAAAATTTTAGTTGATTTTTACTTATTTTATTAAATATCATCTCCACCAAACAGGACAAGCTTGCATCTGTTATAGTTTTGGAGAAAAATGTGATCATTTCATTTATGCGCGAAATGCCTTAGAAATGGCTTTTAAGAGGATTTGAGGCATGGAGACGATTATCTCGGGATTGCAAGATAACCAAACAAAATTTTAGTGGATTTCTACTTATTTTATTAAATATCATCTCCACCAAACAGGACAAGCTTGCATCTGTTATAGTTTTGGAGAAAATGTGATCATTTCATTTATGCGCGAAATGCCTTAGAAATGGCTTTTAAGAGGATTTGAAGCATGGATACGATTATCTCGGGATTGCAAGATAACCAAACAAAACTTTTAGTGTATTTCTACTTATTTTATTAAATATCATCTCCACCAAACAGGACAAGCTTGCATCTGTTATAGTTTTGGAGAAAATGTGATCATTTCATTTATGCGCGAAATGCCTTAGAAATGGCTTTTAAGAGGATTTGAAGCATGGAGACGATTATCTCGGGATTGCAAGATAACCAAACAAAACTTTTAGTGGATTTTTACTTATTTTATTAAATATCATCTCCACCAAACAGGACAATCTTGCATCTTTCATAGTTTTTTAGAAAAATGTGATCATTTCATTTATGCGCGAAATGCCTTAGAAATGGCTTTTAAGAGGATTTGAAGCATGGAGACGATTATCTCGGGATTGCAAGATAACCAAACGAAATTTTAGTGGATTTCTACTTATTTTATTAAATATCATCTCCACCAAACAGGACAAGCTTGCATCTGTTATAGTTTTGGAGAAAAATGTGATCATTTCATTTATGCGCGAAATGCCTTAGAAATGGCTTTTAAGAGGATTTGAGGCATGGAGACGATTATCTCGGGATTGCAAGATAACCAAACAAAATTTTAGTGGATTTCTACTTATTTTATTAAATATCATCTCCACCAAACAGGACAAGCTTGCATCTGTTATAGTTTTGGAGAAAAATGTGATCATTTCATTTATGCGCGAAATGCCTTAGAAATGGCTTTTAAGAGGATTTGAAGCATGGAGACGATTATCTCGGGATTGCAAGATAACCAAACAAAACTTTTAGTGTATTTCTACTTATTTTATTAAATATCATCTCCACCAAACAGGACAAGCTTGCATATGTTATAGTTTTGGAGAAAAATGTGATCATTTCATTTATGCGCGAAATGCCTTAGAAATGGCTTTTAAGAGGATTTGAGGCATGGAGACGATTATCTCGGGATTGCAAGATAACCAAACAAAATTTTAGTGGATTTCTACTTATTTTATTAAATATCATCTCCACCAAACAGGACAAGCTTGCATCTGTTATAGTTTTGGAGAAAATGTGATCATTTCATTTATGCGCGAAATGCCTTAGAAATGGCTTTTAAGAGGATTTGAGGCATGGAGACGATTATCTCGGGATTGCAAGATAACCAAACAAAATTTTAGTGGATTTCTACTTATTTTATTAAATATCATCTCCACCAAACAGGACAAGCTTGCATCTGTTATAGTTTTGGAGAAAATGTGATCATTTCATTTATGCGCGAAATGCCTTAGAAATGGCTTTTAAGAGGATTTGAAGCATGGAGACGATTATCTCGGGATTGCAAGATAACCAAACAAAACTTTTAGTGGATTTTTACTTATTTTATTAAATATCATCTCCACCAAACAGGACAATCTTGCATCTTTCATAGTTTTTTAGAAAAATGTGATCATTTCATTTATGCGCGAAATGCCTTAGAAATGGCTTTTAAGAGGATTTGAAGCATGGAGACGATTATCTCGGGATTGCAAGATAACCAAACGAAATTTTAGTGGATTTCTACTTATTTTATTAAATATCATCTCCACCAAACAGGACAAGCTTGCATCTGTTATAGTTTTGGAGAAAAATGTGATCATTTCATTTATGCGCGAAATGCCTTAGAAATGGCTGTTAAGAGGATTTGAGGCATGGAGACGATTATCTCGGGATTGCAAGATAACCAAACGAAATTTTAGTGGATACCTACTTATTTTATTAAATATCATCACTAAACAGGACGTTAGTATCTGTTATAGTTTTGGAGAAAATGTGATCATTTCATTTATGCGCGAAATGCCTTAGAAATGGCTTTTAAGAGGATTTGAAGCATGGATACGATTATCTCGGGATTGCAAGATAACCAAACAAAACTTTTAGTGTATTTCTACTTATTTTATTAAATATCATCTCCACCAAACAGGACAAGCTTGCATCTGTTATAGTTTTGGAGAAAAATGTGATCATTTCATTTATGTGCAAAATGCCTTAGAATGGCTTTAAAGAAGATTTGAAGCATGGAGACGATTATCTCGGGATTGCAAGATAACCAAACAAAACTTTTAGTGTATTTCTACTTATTTTATTAAATATCATATCCACCAAACAGGACAAGCTTGCATCTGGTATAGTTTTGGAAAAAAAAATGTGATCATTTCATTTCTGCGCGAAATGCCTTAGAAATGGCTTTTAAGAGGATTTGAGGCATGGAGACGATTATCTCGGGATTGCAAGATAACCAAACAAAATTTTAGTTGATTTTTACTTATTTTATTAAATATCATCTCCACCAAACAGGACAAGCTTGCATCTGTTATAGTTTTGGAGAAAAATGTGATCATTTCATTTATGCGCGAAATGCCTTAGAAATGGCTTTTAAGAGGATTTGAGGCATGGAGACGATTATCTCGGGATTGCAAGATAACCAAACAAAACTTTTAGTGTATTTCTACTTATTTTATTAAATATCATCTCCACCAAACAGGACAAGCTTGCATCTGTTATAGTTTTGGAGAAAAATGTGATCATTTCATTTATGCGCGAAATGCCTTAGAAATGGCTTTTAAGAGGATTTGAGGCATGGAGACGATTATCTCGGGATTGCAAGATAACCAAACAAAATTTTAGTGGATTTCTACTTATTTTATTAAATATCATCTCCACCAAACAGGACAAGCTTGCATCTGTTATAGTTTTGGAGAAAATGTGATCATTTCATTTATGCGCGAAATGCCTTAGAAATGGCTTTTAAGAGGATTTGAAGCATGGAGACGATTATCTCGGGATTGCAAGATAACCAAACAAAACTTTTAGTGGATTTTTACTTATTTTATTAAATATCATCTCCACCAAACAGGACAATCTTGCATCTTTCATAGTTTTTTAGAAAAATGTGATCATTTCATTTATGCGCGAAATGCCTTAGAAATGGCTTTTAAGAGGATTTGAAGCATGGATACGATTATCTCGGGATTGCAAGATAACCAAACGAAATTTTAGTGGATTTCTACTTATTTTATTAAATATCATCTCCACCAAACAGGACAAGCTTGCATCTGTTATAGTTTTGGAGAAAAATGTGATCATTTCATTTATGCGCGAAATGCCTTAGAAATGGCTTTTAAGAGGATTTGAGGCATGGAGACGATTATCTCGGGATTGCAAGATAACCAAACAAAATTTTAGTGGATTTCTACTTATTTTATTAAATATCATCTCCACCAAACAGGACAAGCTTGCATCTGGTATAGTTTTGGAGAAAAATGTGATCATTTCATTTATGCGCGAAATGCCTTAGAAATGGCTTTTAAGAGGATTTGAAGCATGGAGACGATTATCTCGGGATTGCAAGATAACCAAACAAAACTTTTAGTGTATTTCTACTTATTTTATTAAATATCATATCCACCAAACAGGACAAGCTTGCATCTGATATAGTTTTAGAGAAAAATGTGATCATTTCATTTATGCGCGAAATGCCTTGGAAATGGCTTTTAAGAGGATTTGAAGCATGGAGACGATTATCTCGGGATTGCAAGATAACCAAACGATACTTTTAGTGGATTTCTACTTATTTTATTAAATATTATCTCCACCAAACAGGACAAGCTTGCATCTGTTATAGTTTTGGAGAAAAATGTGATCATTTCATTTATGCGCGAAATGCCTTAGAAATGGCTTTTAAGAGGATTTGAGGCATGGAGACGATTATCTCGGGATTGCAAGATAACCAAACAAAATTTTAGTGGATTTCTACTTATTTTATTAAATATCATCTCCACCAAACAGGACAAGCTTGCATCTGTTATAGTTTTGGAGAAAAATGTGATCATTTCATTCATGCGCGAAATGCCTTAGAAATGGCTTTTAAGAGGATTTGAAGCATGGAGACGATTATCTTGGGATTGCAAGATAACCAAACAAAACTTTTAGTGGATTTCTACTTATTTTATTAAATATCATCTCCACCAAACAGGACAAGCTTGCATCTGTTATAGTTTTGGAGAAAAATGTGATCATTTCATTTATGCGCGAAATGCCTTTGAAATGGCTTTTAAGAGGATTTGAATCATGGAGACGATTTTCTCGGGATTGCAAGATAACCAAACAAAACTTTTAGTGTATTTCTACTTATTTTATTAAATATCATCTCCACCAAACAGGACAAGCTTGCATCTGTTATAGTTTTGGAGAAAAATGTGATCATTTCATTTATGCGCAAAATGCCTTAGAAATGGCTTTTAAGAGGATTTGAGGCATGGAGACGATTATCTCGGGATTGCAAGAAAACCAAACGAAATTTTAGTGGATTTCTACTTATTTTATTAAATATAATCTCCACCAAACAGGACAAGCTTGCATCTGTTATAGTTTTGGAGAAAATGTGATCATTTCATTTATGCGCGAAATGCCTTAGAAATGGCTTTTAAGAGGATTTGAAGCATGGATACGATTATCTCGGGATTGCAAGATAACCAAACAAAACTTTTACTGTATTTCTACTTATTTTATTAAATATCATCTCCACCAAACAGGACAAGCTTGCATCTGTTAGAGTTTTGGAGAAAAATGTGATCATTTCATTTATGTGCGAAATGCCTTAGAATGGCTTTAAAGAAGATTTGAAGCATGGAGACGATTATCTCGGGATTGCAAGATAACCAAACAAAACTTTTAGTGTATTTCTACTTATTTTATTAAATATCATATCCACCAAACAGGACAAGCTTCCATCTGTTATAGTTTTGGAGAAAAATGTGATCATTTCATTTATGCGCGAAATGCCTTAGAAATGGCTAAGAGGATTTGAAGCATGGAGACGATTATCTTGGGATTGCAAGATAACCAAACGAAATTTTAGTGGATTTCTACTTATTTTATTAAATATCATCTCCACCAAACAGGACAAGCTTGCATCTGTTATAGTTTTGGAGAAAAATGTGATCATTTCATTTATGCGCGAAATGCCTTAGAAATGGCTTTTAAGAGGATTTGAGGCATGGAGACGATTATCTCGGGATTGCAAGATAACCAAACAAAATTTTAGTGGATTTCTACTTATTTTATTAAATATCATCTCCACCAAACAGGACAAGCTTGCATCTGTTATAGTTTTGGAGAAAAATGTGATCATTTCATTTATGCGCGAAATGCCTTAGAAATGGCTTTTAAGAGGATTTGAAGCATGGAGACGATTATCTCGGGATTGCAAGATAACCAAACAAAACTTTTAGTGTATTTCTACTTATTTTATTAAATATCATATCCACCAAACAGGACAAGCTTGCATCTGTTATAGTTTTAGAGAAAAATGTGATCATTTCATTTATGCGCGAAATGCCTTAGAAATGGCTTTTAAGAGGATTTGAGGCATGGAGACGATTATCTCGGGATTGCAAGATAACCAAACAAAATTTTAGTGGATTTCTACTTATTTTATTAAATATCATCTCCACCAAACAGGACAAGCATGCATCTGTTATAGTTTTGGAGAAAAATGTGATCATTTCATTCATGCGCGAAATGCCTTAGAAATGGCTTTTAAGAGGATTTGAAGCATGGAGACGATTAGCTTGGGATTGCAAGATAACCAAACGATACTTTTAGTGGATTTCTACTTATTTTATTAAATACTATCTCCACCAAACAGGACAAGCTTGCATCTGTTATAGTTTTGGAAAAAAAAATGTGATCATTTCATTTCTGCGCGAAATGCCTTAGAAATGGCTTTTAAGAGGATTTGAGGCATGGAGACGATTATCTCGGGATTGCAAGATAACCAAACAAAATTTTAGTTGATTTTTACTTATTTTATTAAATATCATCTCCACCAAACAGGACAAGCTTGCATATGTTATAGTTTTGGAGAAAAATGTGATCATTTCATTTATGCGCGAAATGCCTTAGAAATGGCTTTTAAGAGGATTTGAGGCATGGAGACGATTATCTCGGGATTGCAAGATAACCAAACAAAATTTTAGTGGATTTCTACTTATTTTATTAAATATCATCTCCACCAAACAGGACAAGCTTGCATCTGTTATAGTTTTGGAGAAAATGTGATCATTTCATTTATGCGCGAAATGCCTTAGAAATGGCTTTTAAGAGGATTTGAGGCATGGAGACGATTATCTCGGGATTGCAAGATAACCAAACAAAATTTTAGTGGATTTCTACTTATTTTATTAAATATCATCTCCACCAAACAGGACAAGCTTGCATCTGTTATAGTTTTGGAGAAAATGTGATCATTTCATTTATGCGCGAAATGCCTTAGAAATGGCTTTTAAGAGGATTTGAAGCATGGAGACGATTATCTCGGGATTGCAAGATAACCAAACAAAACTTTTAGTGGATTTTTACTTATTTTATTAAATATCATCTCCACCAAACAGGACAATCTTGCATCTTTCATAGTTTTTTAGAAAAATGTGATCATTTCATTTATGCGCGAAATGCCTTAGAAATGGCTTTTAAGAGGATTTGAAGCATGGAGACGATTATCTCGGGATTGCAAGATAACCAAACGAAATTTTAGTGGATTTCTACTTATTTTATTAAATATCATCTCCACCAAACAGGACAAGCTTGCATCTGTTATAGTTTTGGAGAAAAATGTGATCATTTCATTTATGCGCGAAATGCCTTAGAAATGGCTGTTAAGAGGATTTGAGGCATGGAGATGATTATCTCGGGATTGCAAGATAACCAAACGAAATTTTAGTGGATTCCTACTTATTTTATTAAATATCATCACTAAACAGGACGTTTGTATCTGTTATAGTTTTGGAGAAAATGTGATCATTTCATTTATGCGCGAAATGCCTTAGAAATGGCTTTTAAGAGGATTTGAAGCATGGATACGATTATCTCGGGATTGCAAGATAACCAAACAAAACTTTTAGTGTATTTCTACTTATTTTATTAAATATCATCTCCACCAAACAGGACAAGCTTGCATCTGTTATAGTTTTGGAGAAAAATGTGATCATTTCATTTATGTGCAAAATGCCTTAGAATGGCTTTAAAGAAGATTTGAAGCATGGAGACGATTATCTCGGGATTGCAAGATAACCAAACAAAACTTTTAGTGTATTTCTACTTATTTTATTAAATATCATATCCACCAAACAGGACAAGCTTGCATCTGGTATAGTTTTGGAAAAAAAAATGTGATCATTTCATTTCTGCGCGAAATGCCTTAGAAATGGCTTTTAAGAGGATTTGAGGCATGGAGACGATTATCTCGGGATTGCAAGATAACCAAACAAAATTTTAGTTGATTTTTACTTATTTTATTAAATATCATCTCCACCAAACAGGACAAGCTTGCATCTGTTATAGTTTTGGAAAAAAAAATGTGATCATTTCATTTCTGCGCGAAATGCCTTAGAAATGGCTTTTAAGAGGATTTGAGGCATGGAGACGATTATCTCGGGATTGCAAGATAACCAAACAAAACTTTTAGTGTATTTCTACTTATTTTATTAAATATCATCTCCACCAAACAGGACAAGCTTGCATCTGTTATAGTTTTGGAGAAAAATGTGATCATTTCATTTATGCGCGAAATGCCTTAGAAATGGCTTTTAAGAGGATTTGAGGCATGGAGACGATTATCTCGGGATTGCAAGATAACCAAACAAAATTTTAGTGGATTTCTACTTATTTTATTAAATATCATCTCCACCAAACAGGACAAGCTTGCATCTGTTATAGTTTTGGAGAAAATGTGATCATTTCATTTATGCGCGAAATGCCTTAGAAATGGCTTTTAAGAGGATTTGAAGCATGGAGACGATTATCTCGGGATTGCAAGATAACCAAACAAAACTTTTAGTGGATTTTTACTTATTTTATTAAATATCATCTCCACCAAACAGGACAATCTTGCATCTTTCATAGTTTTTTAGAAAAATGTGATCATTTCATTTATGCGCGAAATGCCTTAGAAATGGCTTTTAAGAGGATTTGAAGCATGGATACGATTATCTCGGGATTGCAAGATAACCAAACGAAATTTTAGTGGATTTCTACTTATTTTATTAAATATCATCTCCACCAAACAGGACAAGCTTGCATCTGTTATAGTTTTGGAGAAAAATGTGATCATTTCATTTATGCGCGAAATGCCTTAGAAATGGCTTTTAAGAGGATTTGAGGCATGGAGACGATTATCTCGGGATTGCAAGATAACCAAACAAAATTTTAGTGGATTTCTACTTATTTTATTAAATATCATCTCCACCAAACAGGACAAGCTTGCATCTGGTATAGTTTTGGAGAAAAATGTGATCATTTCATTTATGCGCGAAATGCCTTAGAAATGGCTTTTAAGAGGATTTGAAGCATGGAGACGATTATCTCGGGATTGCAAGATAACCAAACAAAACTTTTAGTGTATTTCTACTTATTTTATTAAATATCATATCCACCAAACAGGACAAGCTTGCATCTGATATAGTTTTAGAGAAAAATGTGATCATTTCATTTATGCGCGAAATGCCTTGGAAATGGCTTTTAAGAGGATTTGAAGCATGGAGACGATTATCTCGGGATTGCAAGATAACCAAACGATACTTTTAGTGGATTTCTACTTATTTTATTAAATATTATCTCCACCAAACAGGACAAGCTTGCATCTGTTATAGTTTTGGAGAAAAATGTGATCATTTCATTTATGCGCGAAATGCCTTAGAAATGGCTTTTAAGAGGATTTGAGGCATGGAGACGATTATCTCGGGATTGCAAGATAACCAAACAAAATTTTAGTGGATTTCTACTTATTTTATTAAATATCATCTCCACCAAACAGGACAAGCTTGCATCTGTTATAGTTTTGGAGAAAAATGTGATCATTTCATTCATGCGCGAAATGCCTTAGAAATGGCTTTTAAGAGGATTTGAAGCATGGAGACGATTATCTTGGGATTGCAAGATAACCAAACAAAGTTTTTAGTGGATTTCTACTTATTTTATTAAATATCATCTCCACCAAACAGGACAAGCTTGCATCTGTTATAGTTTTGGAGAAAAATGTGATCATTTCATTTATGCGCGAAATGCCTTTGAAATGGCTTTTAAGAGGATTTGAATCATGGAGACGATTTTCTTGGGATTGCAAGATAACCAAACAAAACTTTTAGTGTATTTCTACTTATTTTATTAAATATCATCTCCACCAAACAGGACAAGCTTGCATCTGTTATAGTTTTGGAGAAAAATGTGATCATTTCATTTATGCGCGAAATGCCTTAGAAATGGCTTTTAAGAGGATTTGAGGCATGGAGACGATTATCTCGGGATTGCAAGAAAACCAAACGAAATTTTAGTGGATTTCTACTTATTTTATTAAATATAATCTCCACCAAACAGGACAAGCTTGCATCTGTTATAGTTTTGGAGAAAATGTGATCATTTCATTTATGCGCGAAATGCCTTAGAAATGGCTTTTAAGAGGATTTGAAGCATGGATACGATTATCTCGGAATTGCAAGATAACCAAACAAAACTTTTAGTGTATTTCTACTTATTTTATTAAATATCATCTCCACCAAACAGGACAAGCTTGCATCTGTTATAGTTTTGGAGAAAAATGTGATCATTTCATTTATGTGCGAAATGCCTTAGAATGGCTTTAAAGAAGATTTGAAGCATGGAGACGATTATCTCGGGATTGCAAGATAACCAAACAAAACTTTTAGTGTATTTCTACTTATTTTATTAAATATCATATCCACCAAACAGGACAAGCTTCCATCTGTTATAGTTTTGGAGAAAAATGTGATCATTTCATTTATGCGCGAAATGCCTTAGAAATGGCTAAGAGGATTTGAAGCATGGAGACGATTATCTTGGGATTGCAAGATAACCAAACGATACTTTTAGTGGATTTCTACTTATTTTATTAAATACTATCTCCACCAAACAGGACAAGCTTGCATCTGTTATAGTTTTGGAAAAAAAAGTGTGATCATTTCATTTCTGCGCGAAATGCCTTAGAAATGGCTTTTAAGAGGATTTGAGGCATGGAGACGATTATCTCGGGATTGCAAGATAACCAAACAAAATTTTAGTTGATTTTTACTTATTTTATTAAATATCATCTCCACCAAACAGGACAAGCTTGCATCTGTTATTTTTTTGGAGAAAAATGTGATCATTTCATTTATGCGCAAAATGCCTTAGAAATGGCTTTTAAGAGGATTTGAGGCATGGAGACGATTATCTCGGGATTGCAAGATAACCAAACAAAATTTTAGTGGATTTCTACTTATTTTATTAAATATCATCTCCACCAAACAGGACAAGCTTGCATCTGTTATAGTTTTGGAGAAAATGTGATCATTTCATTTATGCGCGAAATGCCTTGGAAATGGCTTTTAAGAGGATTTGAAGCATGGATACAATTATCTCGGGATTGCAAGATAACCAAACAAAAATTTTAGTGTATTTCTACTTATTTTATTAAATATCATCTCCACCAAACAGGACAAGCTTGCATCTGTTATAGTTTTGGAGAAAAATGTGATCATTTCATTTATGTGCGAAATGCCTTAGAATGGCTTTAAAGAAGATTTGAAGCATGGAGACGATTATCTCGGGATTGCAAGATAACCAAACAAAACTTTTAGTGTATTTCTACTTATTTTATTAAATATCATATCCACCAAACAGGACAAGCTTGCATAGTTATAGTTTTGGAGAAAAATGTGATCATTTCATTTATGCGCGAAATGCCTTAGAAATGGCTTTTAAGAGGATTTGAAGCATGGAGACGATTATCTTGGGATTGCAAGATAACCAAACGATACTTTTAGTGGATTTCTACTTATTTTATTAAATACTATCTCCACCAAACAGGACAAGCTTGCATCTGTTATAGTTTTGGAAAAAAAAATGTGATCATTTCATTTCTGCGCGAAATGCCTTAGAAATGGCTTTTAAGAGGATTTGAGGCATGGAGACGATTATCTCGGGATTGCAAGATAACCAAACAAAATTTTAGTTGATTTTTACTTATTTTATTAAATATCATCTCCACCAAACAGGACAAGCTTGCATCTGTTATAGTTTTGGAGAAAAATGTGATCATTTCATTTATGCGCGAAATGCCTTAGAAATGGCTTTTAAGAGGATTTGAGGCATGGAGACGATTATCTCGGGATTGCAAGATAACCAAACAAAATTTTAGTGGATTTCTACTTATTTTATTAAATATCATCTCCACCAAACAGGACAAGCTTGCATCTGTTATAGTTTTGGAGAAAATGTGATCATTTCATTTATGCGCGAAATGCCTTAAAAATGGCTTTTAAGAGGATTTGAAGCATGGAGACGATTATCTCGGGATTGCAAGATAACCAAACAAAACTTTTAGTGGATTTTTACTTATTTTATTAAATATCATCTCCACCAACAGGACAATCTTGAATCTTTCATAGTTTTTTAGAAAAATGTGATCATTTCATTTATGCGCGAAATGCCTTAGAAATGGCTTTTAAGAGGATTTGAAGCATGGAGACGATTATCTCGGGATTGCAAGATAACCAAACGAAATTTTAGTGGATTTCTACTTATTTTATTAAATATCATCTCCACCAAACAGGACAAGCTTGCATCTGTTATAGTTTTGGAGAAAAATGTGATCATTTCATTTATGCGAGAAATGCCTTAGAAATGGCTTTTAAGAGGATTTGAGGCAAGGAGACGATTATCTCGGGATTGCAAGATAACCAAACGAAATTTTAGTGGATTCCTACTTATTTTATTAAATATCATCACCAAACAGGACGTTTGTATCTGTTATAGTTTTGGAGAAAATGTGATCATTTCATTTATGCGCGAAATGCCTTAGAAATGGCTTTTAAGAGGATTTGAAGCATGGAGACGATTATCTCGGGATTGCAAGATAACCAAACAAACTTTTAGTGGATTTCTACTTATTTTATTAAATATTATCTCAACCAAACAGAACAAGCTTGCATCTGTTAAAGTTTTGGAGAAAAATGTGATCATTTCATTTATGCGCGAAATGCCTTAGAAATGGCTTTTAAGAGGATTTGAAGCATGGAGACGATTATCTCGGGATTGCAAGATAACCAAACAAAACTTTTAGTGGATTTCTACTTATTTTATTAAATTTCATATCCACCAAACAGGACAAGCTTGCATCTGTTATAGTTTTGGAGAAAAATGTGATCATTTCATTTATGCGCGAAATGCCTTAGAAATGGCTTTTAAGAGGCTTTGAAGCATGGAGACGATTATCTCAGGATTGCAAGATAAAAAAACAAAACTTTTAGTGTATTTCTACTTATTTTATTAAATATCATCTCCACCAAACAGGACAAGCTTGCATCTGTTATAGTTTTGGAGAAAAATGTGATCATTTCATTTATGCGCGAAATGCCTTAGAAATGGCCTTTAAGAGGATTTAAAGCATGGAGACGATTATCTCGGGATTGCAAGATAACCAAACAAAATTTTAGTTGATTTTTACTTATTTTATTAAATATCATCTCCACCAAACAGGACAAGCTTGCGTCTGTTATTTTTTTGGAGAAAAATGTGATCATTTCATTTATGCGCGAAATGCCTTAGAAATGGCTTTTAAGAGGATTTGAGGCATGGAGACGATTATCTCGGGATTGCAAGATAACCAAACAAAATTTTAGTGGATTTCTACTTATTTTATTAAATATCATCTCCACCAAACAGGACAAGCTTGCATCTGTTATAGTTTTGGAGAAAATGTGATCATTTCATTTATGCGCGAAATGCCTTGGAAATGGCTTTTAAGAGGATTTGAAGCATGGATACAATTATCTCGGGATTGCAAGATAACCAAACAAAAATTTTAGTGTATTTCTACTTATTTTATTAAATATCATCTCCACCAAACAGGACAAGCTTGCATCTGTTATAGTTTTGGAGAAAAATGTGATCATTTCATTTATGTGCGAAATGCCTTAGAATGGCTTTAAAGAAGATTTGAAGCATGGAGACGATTATCTCGGGATTGCAAGATAACCAAACAAAACTTTTAGTGTATTTCTACTTATTTTATTAAATATCATATCCACCAAACAGGACAAGCTTGCATCTGTTATAGTTTTGGAGAAAAATGTGATCATTTCATTTATGCGCGAAATGCCTTAGAAATGGCTTTTAAGAGGATTTGAAGCATGGAGACGATTATCTTGGGATTGCAAGATAACCAAACGATACTTTTAGTGGATTTCTACTTATTTTATTAAATACTATCTCCACCAAACAGGACAAGCTTGCATCTGTTATAGTTTTGGAAAAAAAAATGTGATCATTTCATTTCTGCGCGAAATGCCTTAGAAATGGCTTTTAAGAGGATTTGAGACATGGAGACGATTATCTCGGGATTGCAAGATAACCAAACAAAATTTTAGTTGATTTTTACTTATTTTATTAAATATCATCTCCACCAAACAGGACAAGCTTGCATCTGTTATAGTTTTGGAGAAAAATGTGATCATTTCATTTATGCGCGAAATGCCTTAGAAATGGCTTTTAAGAGGATTTGAGGCATGGAGACGATTATCTCGGGATTGCAAGATAACCAAACAAAATTTTAGTGGATTTCTACTTATTTTATTAAATATCATCTCCACCAAACAGGACAAGCTTGCATCTGTTATAGTTTTGGAGAAAATGTGATCATTTCATTTATGCGCGAAATGCCTTAAAAATGGCTTTTAAGAGGATTTGAAGCATGGAGACGATTATCTCGGGATTGCAAGATAACCAAACAAAACTTTTAGTGGATTTTTACTTATTTTATTAAATATCATCTCCACCAACAGGACAATCTTGCATCTTTCATAGTTTTTTAGAAAAATGTGATCATTTCATTTATGCGCGAAATGCCTTAGAAATGGCTTTTAAGAGGATTTGAAGCATGGAGACGATTATCTCGGGATTGCAAGATAACCAAACGAAATTTTAGTGGATTTCTACTTATTTTATTAAATATCATCTCCACCAAACAGGACAAGCTTGCATCTGTTATAGTTTTGGAGAAAAATGTGATCATTTCATTTATGCGAGAAATGCCTTAGAAATGGCTTTTAAGAGGATTTGAGGCATGGAGACGATTATCTCGGGATTGCAAGATAACCAAACGAAATTTTAGTGGATTCCTACTTATTTTATTAAATATCATCACCAAACAGGACGTTTGTATCTGTTATAGTTTTGGAGAAAATGTGATCATTTCATTTATGCGCGAAATGCCTTAGAAATGGCTTTTAAGAGGATTTGAAGCATGGAGACGATTATCTCGGGATTGCAAGATAACCAAACAAACTTTTAGTGGATTTCTACTTATTTTATTAAATATTATCTCAACCAAACAGAACAAGCTTGCATCTGTTAAAGTTTTGGAGAAAAATGTGATCATTTCATTTATGCGCGAAATGCCTTAGAAATGGCTTTTAAGAGGATTTGAAGCATGGAGACGATTATCTCGGGATTGCAAGATAACCAAACAAAACTTTTAGTGGATTTCTACTTATTTTATTAAATTTCATATCCACCAAACAGGACAAGCTTGCATCTGTTATAGTTTTGGAGAAAAATGTGATCATTTCATTTATGCGCGAAATGCCTTAGAAATGGCTTTTAAGAGGCTTTGAAGCATGGAGACGATTATCTCAGGATTGCAAGATAAAAAAACAAAACTTTTAGTGTATTTCTACTTATTTTATTAAATATCATCTCCACCAAACAGGACAAGCTTGCATCTGTTATAGTTTTGGAGAAAAATGTGATCATTTCATTTATGCGCGAAATGCCTTAGAAATGGCCTTTAAGAGGATTTAAAGCATGGAGACGATTATCTCGGGATTGCAAGATAACCAAACAAAATTTTAGTTGATTTTTACTTATTTTATTAAATATCATCTCCACCAAACAGGACAAGCTTGCATCTGTTATAGTTTTGGAGAAAAATGTGATCATTTCATTTATGCGCGAAATGCCTTAGAAATGGCTTTTAAGAGGATTTGAGGCATGGAGACGATTATCTCGGGATTGCAAGATAACCAAACAAAATTTTAGTGGATTTCTACTTATTTTATTAAATATCATCTCCACCAAACAGGACAAGCTTGCATTTGTTATAGTTTTGGAGAAAATGTGATCATTTCATTTAAGCGCGAAATGCCTTAAAAATGGCTTTTAAGAGGATTTGAAGCATGGAGACGATTATCTCGGGATTGCAAGATAACCAAACAAAACTTTTAGTGGATTTTTACTTATTTTATGAAATATCATCTCCACCAAACAGGACAATCTTGCATCTTTCATAGTTTTTTAGAAAAATGTGATCATTTCATTTATGCGCGAAATGCCTTAGAAATGGCTTTTAAGAGGATTTGAAGCATGGAGACGATTATCTCGGGATTGCAAGATAACCAAACAAAACTTTTAGTGGATTTCTACTTATTTTATTAAATTTCATATCCACCAAACAGGACAAGCTTGCATCTGTTATAGTTTTGGAGAAAAATGTGATCATTTCATTTATGCGCGAAATGCCTTAGAAATGGCTTTTAAGAGGCTTTGAAGCATGGAGATGATTATCTCAGGATTGCAAGATAAAAAAACAAAACTTTTAGTGTATTTCTACTTATTTTATTAAATATCATCTCCACCAAACAGGACAAGCTTGTATCTGTTATAGTTTTGGAGAAAAATGTGATCATTTCATTTATGCGCAAAATGCCTTAGAAATGGCCTTTAAGAGGATTTAAAGCATGGAGACGATTATCTCGGGATTGCAAGATAACCAAACAAAACTATTAGTGGATATCTACTTATTTTATTAAATATCATCTCCACCAAACAGGACAAGCTTGCATCTGTTATAGTTTTGGCGAAAAATGTGATCATTTCATTTATGCGCGAAATGCCTTAGAAATGGCTTTTAAGAGGATTTGAAGCATGGAGACGATTATCTCGGAATTGCAAGATAACCAAACAAAACTTTTAGTGTATTTCTACTTATTTTATTAAATATCATATCCACCACACAGGATAAGCATGCATCTGTTATAGTTTTGGAGAAAAATGTGATCATTTCATTTATGCGCGAAATGCCTTAGACATGGCTTTTAAGAGGATTTGAAGCATGGAGACAATTATCTCGGGATTGCAAGATAACCAAACGATACTTTTAGTGGATTTCTACTTATTTTATTAAATATCATCTCCACCAAACAGGACAAGCTTGCATCTGTTATAGTTTTGGAAAAAAATGTGATCATTTCATTTATGCGCGAAATGCCTTAGAAATGGCTTTTAAGAGGATTTGAAGCATGGAGACGATTATCTCGGGATTGCAAGATAACCAAACAAAACATTTAGTGGATTTCTACTTATTTTATTAAATATTATCTCCACCAAACAGGACAAGCTTGCATCTGTTATAGTTTTGGAGAAAAATTTGATCATTTCATTTATGCGCGAAATTATTATTATTATTATTGTTTATTTATAGAGCACCATTGATTCCATGGTGCTGTACATGAGGGGGTTACATACAGAATACATGTACACGTTACAATAGACAGACTAGCACAGGGGGAAGAGGGCCCTGCCCTTGCGGGCTTACATCCTAAAGGATTTTGGGGAGGAGACAGTAGGTGGGGTGTAGGTGGGGCGGCAGCTCCGCACGGTGGTGGGGCGGCAGCTCCGCACGGTGGTGGGGCGGCAGCTCCGCACGGTGGTGGGGCGGCAGCTCCGCACGGTGGTGGGGCGGCAGCTCCGCACGGTGGTGGGGCGGCAGCTCCGCACGGTGGTGGGGCGGCAGCTCCGCACGGTGGTGGGGCGGCAGCTCCGCACGGTGGTGAAGCAGTGAGGTCATTGAAGGTTATAGGCATTTCTGAACAGATGAGTCTTTAGGTTCCGTTTGAAGCTTGCGAGTGTAGTAGATAGTCTGACGTGTTGAGGCAGTGAGTTCCAGGAGACTGGGGATGCTCGGGAGAAGTCTTGGAGTCGGTTGCATGAGGAGCGAATGAGAGAGGAGGATAGAAGGAGATCTTGGGAGGACCGGAGGTTACGTTTTGGAGTGTAGCGAGAGATTAGTTCAGAGATATATGGAGGAGACAGATTATGGATAGCTTTGTAGGTCAGTGTTAGTAATTTGAATTGGATACGGTGGAAGATTGGGAGCCAGTGGAGGGACTTGCAGAGAGGAGAAGCGGGGTGGTATTGAGGAGAGAGGTGGATCAGTCGGGCAGCAGAGTTAAGGATGGACTGGAGAGGGGCGAGTGTGTTAGCAGGGAGACCACAGAGGAGGATGTTGCAGTAGTCGATGCGGGAGATTATGAGGGCGTGCACTAGAATTTTTGTAGATTGGGGATTGAGAAAAGGGCGGATTCTGGAGATATTTTTGAGTTGAAAACGGCAGGAGGTGGTGAGGGATTGGATGTGCGGTATGAAGGACAGGGCAGAGTCAAAGGTCACTCCGAGGCACCGAACTTTGGGTGCTGGGGAGAGCGTGATGTTATTAATTGTAATGGATAGATCAGGTGGAGAGTGCAGGGGAGATGGAGGAAAGATGATCAGTTCAGTTTTGGCCATATTGAGCTTTAGGAAGCGAGAGGAAAAGAAGGAAGATATACAATGCACGGTGGCTCAGTGGCTAGCACTGCAGTCTTGCAGCGCTGGGGTCCTGGGTTCAAATCCCACCAAGGACACCATCTGCAAGGAGTTTGTATGTTCTCCCCGTGTTTGCGTGGGTTTCCTCCGGGTACTCCGGTTTCCTCCCACATTCCAAAGACATACAGATAGGGACTCTAGATTGTGAGCCCCAATGGGGACAGTGTTGCCAATGTATGTAAAGTGCTATGGAATTAATAGCGCTATATAAATGAATAAAATTATTATTATTATTATTATAGAAGAAGCAATCAGACAATCACAGGCTCAAGTCCCCTAAAGAGACTAACAAATGAAGTAAAAAAAAAAAATGTAACAAAAGATGTATAAATTCCTATCACCCCTCTTTTTTCTAGGTAACAATAAATAAAAGTAAAAAAAAGTAAATTTAATAATACATATACTGTATATGGTATCGCTGTATCCAGAAAAGTCTGAGCTATCTAAATAAAAAATTAAGTGCCCAATCTGTAAAAAGTGTAAAGCAAAAGAGTATCTACCCCAGAATAACAGGTTTTTGGTTGTCGCAACTCCAGATTAAAAAAAAAAAAGGCAATAATAATCGATTAACGAGTTGTATCTATCCCAATATAGTATCACTTGGCTTTGTCAATGGGAAAAGAAAAAAGTTATGGCTCTTGGAGGAAGGAGAGGGAAAAATGAAAGCACAAAAACGAAATACTGCTTGGCCCTTAAGCAGTTAATGGAGTTGTCTGGATTTAAAAAAACAATGTAGAGAGTGGCTCTTTATGATCCTCATCTATTGGCCAGTTAGCAGGTCGGCTATAAGGAGCTTCTCTTGCTCTCGACAACTAAATACATTGGTCAGTTGATTGCAATGGGTACAATCTTTCACATGTGGTGGGGCTGCTGAAGAAGAATGTAACACATGATGCCGGGTCATTTCCCATATTATTGTCTGTACATGTCCCCTCTGAATGCTGCGGAATATGTTGGCGCTATATAAGTAAAAAGTATTATTATTACACGTCGATACCATTGGATGTCATAAAAGGTTGCATACTGTATAAAAGACCCTAATATATGGGGAAAATTGGGGTCCCATGACCCTTTTCTACTATAACCCAAATCAAACAGAAAAAACTCTGTATGCCTACACATGACACCTGAGCATATAGTAGACACACAGACTTCTCATGGTTCTTCTTGAGTCATAAAATCAAATATTACTAAAAATAATGAGTACACTTTTGTCTCTGACTCATAAAGACACAAGTACTAAAGGGAGTTTCCTTCCTCAACTCTATAGAGTCCATTTGTGATTCTACTTAAGTGTGAATACTAACACGTTTAGAATCGCCATATGTAGATCACATCAATATATAGTGGTGGGTGGTTGGGCTTGTAATCAGGGGAGTTTACCAAAATACAAGAGGTAAATAACTTTTAAAAGCTCATTAGCCTGCTCATAAGGGACCAGGCCCCACAGCAATAAAATGGCAGGGGATATGACCACCCCACAAACAATATGGAGTATTTAGGAATGTGAACATGCTTGCAAACTTATTGATTCATTCTCAATTGTTACTTTTTTTTCCAGTAAATAATCTACATGATCCACAGACTCTAGTTGCATATTGAAATTCCACATTAAAACAGGCTTTTTATCACAGTTTGCACGTTTATAATGCAATTTGTATTTTTGATGATTAATTTTATAATTGAACAACTACAGTGCTGTCAGTCAATGCAAAAGGTTAATAAACATCAATCCTGTTATTTAGGAAAGTAAGAATAAGGTTTTTGATCAAGAGAAGTGGAAAAAGCCAGCAACCATCTTGGAAAAACTCTGAAGCTTTATTGTGAAAAATCCATAACAAACATACAGTGGATAAAAAGCTGAGCGCGTAGACAAGGATCTACGCATTTCAGGCCTAACATAGAACTGGCCCTTAATCATGACAACCTTCCTTGTCATGAATAAGGGCCAATACTATGTTAGACCTGAAACGTGTAGACCCTTGTCTATATGCTGCGCTTTTTATCCACTATGTTTTTTATGGATTATTCACAATAAAGCTGCAGAGTTTTTCCAAGATGGTTGCTGGCTTTTTCCACTTCTCTTGATCATATTGAAATGGAAGGAGTATCATACCACTGCAAATCTACCAAGACCTGGCCGTCCATCCAAACTTTCATCTCACACAAGGAGAAAACGGATCAGAGATGCAGCCAAGAGGCCCATGATCACTCTGGATGAACTGCAGAGATCTACAGCTGAGGTGGGAGAGTCTGTTCAGAGGACAATAGTCAGTCATACACTGCACAAATCTGGCCTTTATGGAAGAGTGGCAAGAAGAAAGCCATTTCTCAAAGATATCCATAAAAAGTGTCGTTAAAGTTTGCCACAAGCCACCTGGGAGACACACCAAACATGTGGAAGAAGGTGCTCTGGTCAGATGAAACCAAAATCGAACTATTTGGGCACAATGCCATATGATATGTTTGGCGCAAAAGCAACAGAGCTCATCACTTTGAACACACCACCTCCACTGTCAAACATGGTGGTGGTGTACTGCCCCAGTGCCAGCAGCCAGGCTGCTGCTCGGATCTGGATACGGGGTGGCTCGAGAGATCTCCAGACCAGGGGGGGGTCGCGAGGCCAC
This sequence comes from Anomaloglossus baeobatrachus, assembly GCF_048569485.1. Lineage (NCBI taxonomy): Eukaryota > Metazoa > Chordata > Amphibia > Anura > Aromobatidae > Anomaloglossus > Anomaloglossus baeobatrachus. The sequence continues at coordinate 651,342 of NW_027442210.1, read as the reverse complement.
TCGATTAAAAAGGAGGGGATATGTACAGGGTTTTTTTTTTTTGGAAAGTTCGTGACGCCACCCACGGTGCGTGGTAATGTGAGGGACCACCGCTGCCGTTGGGGAGCCCGGTGACGATGGTGTGGCAGCCTAATGTTTAACCCCTCCGTGGGTAGGGTGTTTGTGTCCCGGGGCCCGTTGATGCTGGGACAGTTTTTGGGTGCCATGAGGGATAGGAACAGGGGTTTTCAATGTACTCACTCAGTCCCGGAATAACTACACCGATAGCTTGTAAACCAGAATTCTGAGCACCACTGCAGCTTGTGGGGAGCACGCTTGGATCCGTGCCCTTGGTGTTGCCGTTAGCCTGTGTCCCTGTCCTTGGCACCTTCGTCTCTGTTGGATCTGTGGCTATAAAACTCTTTGGTCCCACTCACCCGTACGGAGTGAGCTTGCACTCAGGGTTTACGTGTAGGATTTCTTTGGACTGTAGTGGGAAAGTCCTATCCCATCGGTGCGCTAGTATCCCGATTTTGGAGCGGGTTGGGGATAACACTTGAACTCTTCACCCCCGTCGGGTAAATTACCGGAACGCGTGAAGCTACTTTCCGGCCTGGGGTCCACGCACTCTGTCGTGCCCTGGCCCATGCCCAGTGATATCTCAAGGCTGCCGGCTGCCCTCCTTGGCAGTCCGTGCCCCTTGACACTGTCCCCTGCAACCGGGGTTCCAGCTCCTACCAGGCCCAGACCAACGTCTGCCACCTAATACACAGGAGCTCTCCTCCGTGACCCCTCCCTCTCAGAGAGTCATTTCACCTCCTCTCATTTCCACTGCTCAACTCGACTGTCACGTTCCTCACTCTCACCTCACCAACCTCCCAGGTGGGCGGCCCTATTCCCTTCAGGCCCCCCAATGGTGTGTCTGGTAGGTTAAAGTGGGAAGTGTTCCTAGGATTTCGATTGGCTAAGCTATTAGCAACACCAAAGGACCAGGATCCGTAACCAAGGAGGGTGGATATGTGGCGCCCTGGACAAGCCAGGACGTCACAGGTACTGCAACAACACACCCCACACCCCGGCTAGGCACACCAAAGTCAGACAAAAATCCGTGTTGCCTCTCTCCAGGGGCTGATGTCCACACCAGGGAGTGGAGCCAGGCAGTTGGCCCAACCCACCAAGGAGAACACAGTCCTGGAGGAGGGAAAAGGAAGAGAGAGCAGTCAGTGGAGTTGAGTGGAGTTGAGTTGAGTGGAGTGGAGCAGACTGACCGTGTCGTGGTACGTGGCCCGGGCACATAGAGCAAGGTTGGCAGACGGTAGTGACCGTCTGCAGGAGAGGCTGATTGACGTGAACCGTAAGGACCGGGGACGGGCGGTGGCCCACCGGTACCGGATCGGGGAGCGAAGAGAGGCCAGCACCATTTGCCAGGGCCTACGGACCCCGACCAGGCTTGGAGTCGCCGTAAAACCGGTCAAATCCGTTAGCGAAGGGAACCTCCGGGGTTTCCCAGCAGCCAAGACCCGATTGAAGGCAACCGCTCAAACCGTGAAGGGAAATACAGTCACCGCCAAGGCTACAGTTCCCAGGGCCAGAGCCTGCGGGCAAAAGGGGCTCCCTCAGCCTCCATCTAAGCTGGGGAGCGAGTTACCGGTGGGAAGCCATCGGAACCGAGAACATAACACAGGTGCAGGGAAAGGCAGTCACCACCAACCTACCGGGAGAAAAACCACCGCAGCCGTCTGTGGGACCCGTCCATCCAGCCGTTTGTTTTACCGGAGACTTTGCATTCATCATTGGCTGAGTGAGTACCACTGTGCCGTGCGGCACCGCGCTGCCCCCGCGACCCTGCACCTCACCAGGTCCCGTAACCCACCTGCCATTTCCTCCCTCACCGGGCCCCGGGACAACCAACCCCCCTACCCACGGAGGGGAAAACAACATCTAAGCTGCTCCCCGTCATCGCTCCCGGGATCCCCGTCCAGAGCAGCGGTGGTGTCACAACCTCACCACAACCGTGGGTGGCGTCACGGACAATAAATCCCCAAAACCATTCCCCTTTATACTCACGGGCGAGGAGCGCCGCTAGAGTCCCCGGATCCGGCCCACCGCTCGAGCCACCGAGCAACAAGTGAAGCAACCCCGAGCCGGACCCGAGCGTGGTGAGCGCAGCGTCCTCCTCCCTGCCCGCGACAACTTGGCGTCACGAACAGGATCTTACCGCTCTGCCGTCTGGTAGAGGTGCGCCTTGTGACCGCCGGAGGTGTCCGGCCGAAAATTTTCAGAAGCCGCCATCTTGGACGGAGCCACTGGAGGAGCGGCGGTCTCAGCCGCAGTGGCACCCGTGGATGGTAATGGGCCTGCCCAGGTCCCGGCCGCACTGGCGGGGGGGCGTCACGGCCCCAGCTCTCGCTCAGGTGATGCCATTCTCCTTGCCCTATGTGCCCGGAGCTACCTGGCTGCCGCAGTACGATGGGAAACCTGACGCGTTGCAGGTCTTCCGGAAGAAGCTTAGTCCGCTACTAGAACTGTACCCCCTGACTGATAAGCAACGTGCAGCGGTAGTGCTGGGGCAGTTAACCGCCGCGGCTGAGCAGGAGGCGGGGACCTGGGCCGAGGGGGATCGGTCCTCTGCAGCCACCATCTTTGAGAAGCTGCAGACTGCCTTTGAGACCCGTACCGAAGCCGAGCTGCGGATGCAGTTTTATCAATGCCGGCAACGGCCCGCGGATAGTATTCGGTACTATGCCTTGCGCCTACAAACCGCCCTCCGCACACTGAAGCAGGTAGACACCATTAACGATGCGGACAGCAACAAAATGTTAGTTGATCAGTTTGTGCAGGGGATGAGGTCCTCGGAGGACCGCAAACAACTCCGGCTGTGGGCCCTAGATCTCCCTGATGTGGACTTTGCCGTGTTAAAGGAACGGGCCATTAAAACTCTGCAGCCCCCAGCATCGGAAGTCCCTGAGACAGCCCCATGGCCAGCTGAGACGGCTCCCATCGTGGTGGCCCCTGCCCTCCCAACGCTTCCGGTACCTACAGCCCCAAGCGGAATGATGGAGGAACTGGCTACCCAGGTCCACTGCATGGATGGGGACCTCGCCAAGATCCTCGCCGCACTCCAGCCTCCGACCAGATCCCAGCCCCCGGGGAAGATGCAGCTCACTAACAGCCCCGAGGACGTCCCCTGGATGCAGCGGAGAAGGGCCAATGACTCATGGTATGGACCTCCGATTTGTTACAGGTGCAGCAAGCCCGGCCACTACTCCCGACGGTGTCCGTTAAACGAGCAACCCCTGGGGCCACGGGCCAATCCTCAGGAGTAGAACCCAGTGGCCCCCCAGACTGGCGGGACCGGTACATCGGAGCCCGGCCCATCATCCCCCTGGCAGTGGACGGCATCCCGCTGATGGCTCTCCTGGACACTGGATCTCAGGTAACCACAATACCATACACACTGTATCAACGGTATTGGGGGAAGGACGAACTTGCCCCCCCAGATGGCAGCATGACACTGATTGCCGCTGATGAACTCCGATTGACCCAAGTGGGGCGCAAACAAGTGGCCATGACTGTGGGACGAGCTGAACTGCAACACCAGGGGTTGATTGTGATAATGAATGAACCCAGCGATCATAACCCGAAAGTAGTGCTATGGACTAATGTGATGGAGCACTGTATGAGTGAGGTGCTGACCCTACTGCAGCAGCTGGCCGCCACAGTGATGGTGAGCCGACAGAGCTGTGCAGCGTGAGATCCGGGCCCTGATGTATCGCCAGCATGTGAACTCGACAGGAGGAGAGATTGGGGGAGTGAGAGTGATGGACGCGGCCCCTTTGATTGTGCCTCCCAGGAGTGAGATGATGATTTGGTGTAGGGCAGCAGTAGGGCCCCAAAGGCGAGACTACCCCGCCATGATAGAGCCCATGCCCTCCGAACACTGGCCCACAGTAATGGCCGCCCGAGGGGTGGTAGACGTCAAGAAAGGGAGAGTGCCCGTAAGAGTGCTGAACTGTGGGGAGGAAGAGGTTAGGCTTCCCCGGTACGCTACCCTTGCCAAGTTGCTCACTCTAGATCCCCACACCATCCACGAGGCTGTTCCCCCGATCTCACCGCCTACTGCCAGTTCTCGCCCATCCCTGGGGAAGTTAGACGAGTGGTGTTGAGAGCACTGATGATACCCCTACACATCACAAAGAAGGGGTATACCGGGTGGTACAGGAGTATGAGCGAGTTTTTAGCAAACATCCTCTAGATTTCGGGCAGATTAAAGGGGTCCAACACCACATCCCCACCGGTGAACACCCTCCTATTAAAGAGAGGTACAGGCCTATTCCCCCTGCACACTACCAATGCACCAAAGACATGTTGAGGAACATGAAGGAGGCGGGGGTTATTAGGGACAGCTGTAGTCCCTGGGCTGCTCCGTTGGTGCTGGTTAAGAAGAAGGATGGCACCATGCGGAAATAGGTTTCACAGCCGGATTGAGCCGCACTGCTCAAACCGGATGTGTGAAAGTAGCCTTAATCATGCTTGACAAATGTAAAATGGTTTTCATTTTTCATAATCTTAAATACAACCCCAACTCCAAACAAGTTGAGACACCGCGTAAAATGCAAAGAAAAAAATATTTGGAAATCTCTTATAGTCATTTTTTATTCAAAACAGAACATAGGACAGATCAAAAGGTGAAAATTAAACATCCCATACAGTGAATGCTGTAAAAAAATATATACGTAAAACACTATGGCATAAGGCTACATGGGAACACACCGTTTTTTGCTGCGTTTTTGGTGCAGTTTTGTTGTCAGAAAGTTCTCACTTTTTGACTTCCCAGCAAAGTCTATGAGAATACAGATTTGCTGTGCGCACATTGCAGTTTGTTTGTCTGCAATTTATTTGTCACAAACACTGACAAATAAATTACAAATCAATCCCCCGCTGACTCCGTGTCGGCGTGGGATTGATCCCTGGTATCTGGCCAGATGCTGGTCCCCATATAATCTATGGGAACCAGAATCTGGGGCAAAGGGGTAGGAAGGAGCAGGCACTTCATAGTTACCGATTCAGCAATGCAGCTGTACGCTCCTGCGGCCTCATTCTTCTTCCCAGGCTGCTCATTAGGTGTATCCATATTCACTGCTTCCCCCCGCCCACCGGCATCTGTGATTGGTTGCAGTCAGACACGTCCCGACACTGAGCGACAGCATGTCTGACACCTTAAGTTACAGACCCAATTGGCAGGTCTTGTACAGTAAAAATATATAAATAGAAAAATTTGTGCGGGGTTCCCCCCATATTATGATACCCAGCACAGATAAAGCCACGACTACAGGCTGCAACCCCCCAGCCATGTGCTTATCTTGGCTGTGTATCAAAATAGGAGGAACCACATGTGGCTTTTTTTAATCATTTAAAAAATAAATAACTTTAAAAACCGGATTGTTGTCCCCCAATTTTGATACCCAGCCATGACAAAGCCAGGCAGCTGGGGGCTTGTATTCTCAGGCTGGGGAGATCCATGCTTATTGGGACCCCCCAGCCTAAAAATAGTAGGCTGCAGCAGCTCAAAATTGTTGCATCCATTAGATGCGACAACCCCGGCACTTTACCTGGCTCTTCCTGATTGCCCGGGTGTGGTGGCAATCGGGGTAATAATGGGTTAATGTCAGTTCACAGCTGACACTAAGCCCTAGATTAGTAATGGTAGATGGCTATGAGACCCCCTCATTACTAATCTATAAGTGAAAAGAAATAAACACAAACATTGAAGAAATCCTTTATTTGAAATAAAATACAAAAAAAAAAACAAAAAAACACAAAACAAAAAACCCTTTTTAACCACTTTATCTACCTCCAAAACACCTCTGTAGATCCGACGTAATCCACATGAGGTTCCACAATCGATTTCAACTCTGCTACATCTGAAGCACAATGCACGATCATGGTACATGACTGCACACTGTAAATTCAGGCAGAGACTGAGCAGCGATGAGTGGCGACGTCAATCAGGTTATACGAGGCCACAGGTGAAGGTTCCCATGGTCCTCCATCTGTGATCGCAGGTAACCTGACCTCAGGGGACCTCAATGAACTCATCGCTGCTCAGTCTCTGCCTGAATTTACAGCATGTGGTCATGTACCAATCTTATTTTCACAAAACGTTTTCTGCGCTCCAGAGCGAGATAAAACTTAAAAAGCAGGTGTGAGAAGTACCATTATTAATATCACCTAACATCACAGCCCCACAAAAAGGAATCAGCTCAAGCCACCTTGCCTCTTCCCGCTCAACAACATGCACCAGTGACCCTCTTCCCTCACATCTCCTTCAGGCTCTCTCCCCAGCTGTCACTACCTATCTAACCAAAATGTTTAACCTCTCTCTATCATCAGGTATCTTTCCTTCATCATTTAAACATGCCATCATAACCCCTCTACTTAAAAAACCTTCCCTCAATCAGAACTGTGCCGCTAACTACAGACCAGTCTCTAACCTTCCCTTTATCTCTAAGCTCCTGGAACGCTTGGTCCACTCTCGGCTAATCCGCTATTTATCTGAAAACTCACTTCTTGATCCCTCTAAATCTGGTTTCTGCTCTTTACACTCCACCGAAACGGCCCTCACCAAAGTCTCAAATGATCTATTAACAGCAAAATCTAAAGGCCACTATTCCCTATTGTTTCTCTTGGATCTCTCAGCTGCTTTTGACACTGTGGATCACAAACTTCTCCTCACCATGCTCCGCTCTATTGGCCTCAAGGACACTGCTCTCGCCTGGTTCTCCTCCTATCCCTCCAGCCGCTCCTTCACTGTTTCCTTTGCTGGATCTTACTCCACTCCTCTCCCCCTCACCTTCGCGGTTCCTCAGGCTCAGTCTTGGGCCCTCTCCTATTCTCTCTATGCACCGCCCCTATTGGACAAACCATCAGCAGATTCAGTCTCCAATACCATTGCTATGCTGATGACACCCAATTATATACATCATCTCCAATCATCACCCCTGCTTTGATACAAAATACTAGAGGTCGTCTGTCTGCTGTCTCTCAAAGCATGTCCTCCCTCTATCTGAAACTGAATCTCTCCAAAACTAAGTTTCTTGTGTTTCCTCCTTCTACCATACAACACTTGACATCTCAATTACCTTCGATGATTTAATCATTATTCCCAAGCAGCATGCTCGCTGTCTTGGGGTCATATTTGACTCAGGACTCTCCTTCATTCCCCCTATACAATCACTCACTCGCAAATGTCACCTGCATCTCAAAAACATCTCCAGAATCCGACCATTTCTTACTTTCGAAACTGCAAAAACCCTTACTGTCGCTCTTATTCATTCCCGCCTGGATTACTGCAACTCTTTATTGATTGGTCTCCCTCGGACCAAAATCTCCCCTCTCCAATCCATCTTGAATGCAGCAACCAGGGTCATATTCCTGTCCAGCCGTTTCACCGATGCCTCCACCTTGTGCCAGTCACTACACTGGCTACCTATCAGCTACAGAATACAATACAAACTCATATCCCTCACCCACAAAGTTCTCCACAGCTCTGCACCACCATATATTTCATCCCTTTTCTCTGTCTATCATCCTACCCGCCCCCTTCGTTCCGCAAATGATCTTAGACTAACAGCCTCCATAATACGAACCTCACACCTCCATCTCCAAGACTTTTCTCGTGCCGCACCAGTTTTCTCGAATGCACTACCCCAAAGACTGTGACTAATATCCAGCCCCCAAGTTTTTAAGCGTACATTAAAAACACATCTCTTCAGACAAGCTTATCATAATAACTTACTAACCTAACTCTCCCCGTCCCACCTTCTAAATGCTACTCGTACCCATCTCTCTCCTATTTCTGTCCTCACATCCTACATACAACCAATATCACGTAAGGGCACCCAAAAGGTTACTGTCTAAAGACCAGATCATTCATCTTTATATGTAACCAATAAATTAGCATAACGATGGCCGGCCAGATCTACAAGTGTGCTTCACCTTTTGTGTCCCCCATTTCCCCATAGATTGTAAGCTTTCGAGCAGGGCCCTCATTCCTACTGTAGCTGTTGAATTATGTATTATTTTGGGTTTTTTTTGTCTATACAACCCCCCCACCGAATTGTAAACTGCTGCGGAATATGTTGGCGCTATACAAAAAAACTTTTATTATTATTAATAATTCATTGTTTGACCAAATATAGCAGGGTCATTTTCAAGTTGATAATTTTGTGCAGACCCCAAAGGTGGGTAATAATTTCCAAATGGCCCTTGGCAGAAAAAAGGTTCCCACCCCTGGTTTAACACATTGATATTTTATGCAGAATTTGATACAGATGTGACACCCTGGCAAAACCAGGTTGTCATAGAGAATGCACAAATCTTCCAAGTGCAGGACTCCATCCTCCTTGGCATACCAACACAAACCCACACCCAGGTACACAACACCAGCCAGCAAAGCCTAGTCACCCCCCATGATAATAGGGACACACCAGTGGGCGGGGCCAAGTGGATGGTGACGCCCACCTAGGGGTCCTGAGGTGTCAGGAGAGGGAACAAGACAGTTGAAGAAAGATTTGAGACACAGAACAGTACTGACAGAGGAAGTGAGAGGAGTGTGGAGTGACAGGGTAGTCAGGGGTTGGAGCCCCGGACTACCGGACTACTGACTAGACAGCAGTCGGCAGACAGGGCCACAGGCGATGGAGATCCGGTCCTGGGAGACCTTAAGTGGACCAAGGCAGGGCTGTAGCCCGCCGGTGCCGACAGCCGTGGACAGTCGGGGTGCCTCGACCCTAGGGACACAAACACTCAATGCAGGAGGAAGGGACCCCTGTTTGCTGTGCCAGGGTGTGGGAGCCAAGTACACCCGCCGGAGGTCACCGGTCACTGGCAATTTGGGTTACCACTTGGACTTTGTGTGAATTTCTCTGGAACTGTGAGTACACCATTACCACCCGGTCCAGCCCTGTAGAATAAGCTCCGCAGCATCCTTTCCCGTACACCTGGGACCAGAGACTACACCTTCCCTACCCGTGGAGGGGATACCACCCTGCTGCCCCATTCCACCAGCCCTGGGCGTCCCATACCAAGGCAGCGGCGGTGTCAACAACCATCACCGCAACCCACGAGTGGCGTCACTGACAAACTCTATCCCTGTAAATAACCCCTTTTTATTGTTGTGGGCGACGGGCCACTACACGAGCCCCGGATCCGGCTGCCACTCGAGCCCCAGCCGCGATCCCGGATCCGAGCGCCTCGGGTAGCCTTCCCTGATGTGGTCAGTCACCCCTGCCCACGACACAGAGATGACACAAAGCTCTGTAGTGTTGTAGATACAGTATGGCATATGCCAACAGAGTGACTTAGATAACAACTGCCCCACCGTACAGCAAAATAGTAGAAGAGATTCTAAAGCTGGGGTTACACTAAACGACAGCGACAATGACGTCACTGTTACGTCACCATTTTCTGTGACGTAGCAGCGACCTTGTAAGTCGCTGTTATGATCGCTGCTTAGCTGTCAAACACAGCAGCCGAAGCAGCGATCATAACGACACGCGTCGCTGTGCAGCTACATGTGCAGAGAGCAGGGAGCCGCGCACACTGCTTAGCGCTGGCTCCTTGCTCTCCTAGCTACAGTATACATTGGGTTAATTACACGATGTGTACTGCAGCTACATGTGCAGAGAGCAGGAGCCGGCACTGGCAGCGTGAGAGCGGCGGAGGCTGGTAATGAAGGTAAAAATCGGGTAACCACCTTGGTTACCTGATGTTTACCTTGGTTACAGCTTACCGCAGCTGCCAGATGCCGACTCCTGCTCGCTTCATTTCGTCGCTCTCTCGCTGTCACACACAGCGATCTGTGCGTCACAGCGGGAGAGCGACGACCAAAAAATGAAGCTGGACATTCAGCAACGAGCAGCGACCTCACAGCAGGGGCCAGCTCGTTGCTGGATGTCACACACAGCGACAGCGACGGGACGCCGCTGCAACGTCACAGAAAATGGTGACGTAGCAGCGACGTCGTTGTCGTTGTCGCTGTGTGTGACACCACCTTTAGTTACAAAGATAGGCTAAAAAAGTAAATCTATATACAGTCAGATGATGCAATATCTTTATATAAATATAGAAACTGCCACCATAATAATTATTGCAATAAAGTTTGTTACCCACTTTTTTATGAGCATATTAATACCCCACATGTAGTTAAATGTGTGCAGGGCGAAGGCATACCGATTGCTCGTCGGTGTGAGCGCTGCAAACACGGTTAACTTTACTCAGGTACATTTTGCTTATTAATTACAGGATCATATACTACACATATGTGGCGCCCTGGACTAGCCAGGTCGTCACAGGTACTGCAGAACACACACCCCACCCCGAGACAGGCACATCAGCCAGACACAAAATCCTTGTTGCCTCCCTCCAGGGGCTGATGTCCACACCAGGTGGGGTGGAGCCAGGCGGTTGGCCCCACCCACTGAGGAGTTCACAGTCCTGGAGGCGGGAAAAGGAAGTGAGTTCAGTTAGGGAAGTGCAAGAGTGAGGAGTGAAGAGTAGTGGAGGAGTAAACTGACGGTTTCCGGGTGTGTGGCCCGGGCACTAAGAGCAAGGTTGGCAGACGGTGGTGGCCGTCTGCAGGAGAGGCGAATCAACGCGGAACCGTAGGACCGGGGTCGGGCGGTGGCCCATCGGTACCGAACCGGGGAGCGGACCCCGACCAGGCTTGGAGTCGCCATTAAAGGTCAAATCCATCAGTGACCGGAACCCCAGGGGTTTCCTAGCAGCCAAGACCTGATAGAAGGCAACCGTCCGACCAGTAGAAGGAAATACAGCTACCGCCACAGCTAGAGTTTCGAGGGCCAAAGCCTGCGGGCAAAAGGGCTCCTCCGGCACATATATATGCTGGGGAGCGGGTTACCGGTGGGGAGCCATCAGAGCCGAACATACACAAAGGTGCAGGGAAAGGCAGCCACCACCAACTGTCCGGGAGAAGCCACAGCAGCCGGCTGCGGGACCCGTCCATCCAGCCGTTTGGTTTACCAGAGACTTTGCGTACATTTGTGACTGAGGGAGTACAACCATGCCATCCGGCACCGCGCTGCGCAGTCCAGGCGACCCTGCACCTTGCCAACCCTGCCTCCCCGTCACCTCACCGGGCCCCGGGACCACCAAATCCCCCTACCCACGGAGGGGGGAAAAACACATCCCAGCTGCTCCCTACCATCGCTCCCGGGATCCTCGTCACCAG